>NC_091977.1:405660781-406303910 GCF_044704955.1 Pristiophorus japonicus
CTGAGTGTGAAGCGGAGCGCGAAGGGAGACCTTCCACACCTCTTTTAGGGCGCTAGGCTGGACGATCAAATGAAAATCTCAAGGTAAACAGGCGGTCTCGGAGCGCACTAAGAGAGGCTTCCATAAAAAAAAATCTGAAAAAAACCCCAGCAAAAACATTCCCAATACATTACTCACGCCACCACAACATAAATCGGAAAAATATAAAAATAAAAAGCAATCACACTTACCTCACTACGGCCAGCTTCCACAGGCGTTCCCAGTAGGGTGCGCCACGGGGCTCTATGGATCAAGTGGCAACCAAATATTGAGCCGTTGTCGCAACCAAGGGTGTTGCACACCGACTCGCCTCTTCCGGGCGGTAATGCTTCGCGCCCCTTCGAAATCGGCAACGAATGTCCCGACGGGATGCCAGAAGCTGGCCACCTGCCCAGAAGTGCTTACCGCCGCCATTGCCACTCCTCCGGGGTGTAACAGGGGCAGCAAAAGACCAAAGATCCAGCCCTTAGACTATTGGATTCTGCTTTGTATGATGGAAATGTCTTTATAGCTTAATTAAAACTGGAAGGATGGCAACCCAGCCTACACATACATGATCAGACTCTGTGAATAGTTTGATCACATTGTACTGAAGTGAATAAGATACAGTTGAAATAGGTTCTGCAGCATGTTTCATTTAATTTACCTGGCCCACTAATCCCTGAGTTAAAAGCGACAACAAAACTGCTCTAATCTATTGGCACTTTCACCCCTGCACGTACTATGAAACCTAAATAATGAACAGCTGCCAGCAAACCAAATAACTCAGATGGTCATTCAAAGTCACCAAAGAACCTGGTTACCTCAAATCTTCAAAAATATGGGAACCGAAATTGATCACTGCCACCCACTGCTGCCGACATTCCTCTAGAAGATCCGCCCAGTGCCACTTTTGAGGTGGCCTGGAGCGGACGGGAGGGAAGAGCCGTCGGCAACCACCCGCTACCGTCAGTGGCGGCCGAGTGGCGGAACTGACTTCCCGCTTGCCGAGCTCCCACAATCCTGTGGGCGGGAGTCGGTGCCAGAACAGGGGTGGACTGCTGGCTGGAGACTGGTCTGTCCCCATCGGTGAGTCTAAAGATCCTGAAAAAAAGGTAAGTGAACATTTTTTGTTCCACAGCGACTTACCTGGATGGGATCCCCTGAAGGTCTTCCCATAGTTTTTTTTACTGATGATTTTTTTTTCAGCTGTTCGACCCTCCATGGGCCCAACTCCATTCTCGGTGACACTTGGGCGGCAAGCGTCTCTGCCGCCGAGAATGCGACCTCCCGCCTGCTGTCGTTCAGGTTGGAGACGTACTTCATCCATTTGCCGCCCGCCGACCTTCGAGCGACCTCGGCGATGAATATCCTGCCCAAAGGACTGTCTGGTACCTCGGCGGTCATCGGCGGCACTTTGGGCGGCACTTGGGCAGGCGGCGGTCTTGATCAAAATCGGCCCCCATGGAATTGAAATATATCAGCATTTTACTTTTCCGTATCCTTGCAGCATCATTGTCTTGGCAGTACACTCGCTTCCTATGATACGATGGCCAGGACTCTCCCCCCAGCGGTGGTGTTCCGGAGGGCCGGGCTTTCCACCTGCTCCCTGACACTTCGGAAGGTAAGGTCTGAGGGTGGATTGAAGGGAGAGGAGACCTCAGGGTTGTCACTGCTGCTTCCCCAGGCCCCCTGTCATCTTCCTAATGGCAGCCATGGGAAGCATTGGTATTACAGTTGGATAAGAGGAAAATCTGCTGGGGACCAGGGCCCCACTCCTGTCAGAAAAGGAGTAGCCAGCAGCAGGGGCCCCAGTGGGAGTGAGAGGAGGAAACTGCAGGTCCAGCAGTAAGGTGGCAATAGGCCTCACCACCCAAATTTTCCCTCATTTCCTGCTGCTGGCCTACCCGATTTTGGGTGGGATTGCAGAGGAGAATCTAGCCCAATATCTGACAAATTATGGGGCCAAATTTAGTCAAGGCCTCCCAAGGCCTCCGCCACCCATGTGCTGCCCAAAGTGCTGCTGATGGCCGCCGAAGTACCGGATGGTACTTTCGGCGGAGTTTTCATCGCCGAGGTCCCTCGAAGGTTAGCGAGCGGCAAATGAACGATGTATGCCGCCAATCTGGGCGGCAGCGGGCGGGAAGTCTCATTCTCGGCCAAGTGCTGCCGAGGATGGGGTCGGGCCCACGGAGGGTCGAACAGCTGAAAATAAAAATCATCAGGAAAAAATTTAAAAAACTATCGGAAGACCTTCAGGGGACCCCATCCAGGTAAGTCACTGTGGAAAAAAAAATAATGTTCGCTAATCTTTTTTTCAGGATCTTCATACTTACCGTCGGGGACAGACTAGCCTCCAGCCTGCGGTCCAACCCCATTCTGGCACCGACTCCTGCCGACTCCCGCCCGCATGAATATGGGAGCTTGGTGGGCGGGAGGTCAGTTGCGCCACTTGGAACAGCGGACGGTTCCCGGTGGCTCTCCCCTCTCACCCGCTCCAGGCCACGTGGAAAGTGGCACTGGGAGCATCTTGCAGAGGAATGTCGGTGGCAGTGGGCGGCAGTCGGTGGCAGTGGGCGGTAAGTTGATCAATTTCGGCCGCTACATCTTTTAGAGTGAGGACTACTCTATCTTTTTTCCCATTTCCCAGTCTCCCTGGACATAAGTGAAAGAGCAGCCTGGCAATCTACTCCTCGGCTATTTTGTGCTGTTCTGCACTGATATGTGAGTGGGCCAAAGGTCATTGTCATGAAAATATCCTGCTTTTGCCTGAGGTTGTTCTTGTAGCTGTAACTGTAAATTTTAGATGTGTACAGAAGGTACTAAACAGTCAGATAATTGAGGGGTCGAAATTTAATTGGCCCCCCTCCACTGGTTGAACTGTGGCAGAGCAAAGCCTAAGGGGCCGAAATCGCCCCCTTTTTTAAGGCCCGTTACCATCACTAAGAGGCGGTAACAGGGCGGTAAGGCCTTCCCAACAGGGGGCAGTCGGAGGGTGCAACCCATCTGCAATTACCCCTGGAGTGAAGCAGGCCAGGCCCAGAAAAGATCCAACAAAAATTTGCCCATGCCTATGCCCCACCTCCCCTCACCCCCCCCAAAACCGGAAAATGGCTCAACGCAATCAGACTTTTCCCCATTTTCCAGCTCCCATCCAGCAGTTTTTCTAGATTTGTGCACAGGTCCCAATTGGAACTTTGGGTCATTAGAGCTAAAAATTGCATAGCGCCCCATTTGGGGCGATAACTTTTGCGGGAGCATGAAAGTATTGCCGGGCGCTACCCAATTCCAGTGGACGCGAACTTCCGGTTTAGCATTCTAGGAGGGAAGAAGAGTGCTAAATCAAGCGCTACCACGTCCCTTGGAGAGTTAAACGAAGCACGAAGGGCAGTAGCAGCAGAGCGCTGCACAATGTCCCATGCAGCGCTGCCTGAATTATAGGCTCCTTCCCTCCCTGAAAGGGAAGGGCCATTGCTGAGGGCGTTGCAAGGTAATGATTCGACTGGTCGTCAACAGTACCTGCGATCCGCGATGATCAGCCCCAAGCACTCTAACACATTGGAAAAATTCAAAAGCCAGCACAGAGGTTTTATTTTTGGCCTACCTGAGCACCAATGCCTTTAATTACCACTCCCTAAATGGCCAGCCAACCTCACAACGCTTCCTGCAGCTATCGTTGTTGATGCCTGGCAATGCTGCAGGGGGTGGAAGCGAATTTAGGATCTGAGGTGGTAATGGGATGCTGCGCACCAGATGACGTCACGATCTCCGGGGTGCAGGAGAGTGAGGCGTTGAGGTTTACCGCCAACACTAACCTGCAAGGGAAGTTCGCGAGCGTCGGTATTTGCGCTGCGCCCTGTCAGAAAGCTGTTCGCGCCCCGTTATCGCTCCCCCGCCAACCAATTTCTCCCCCTTAATCCTTGATGCACTATTGTAAAAGGTACACTCCACAGCAACAGGTTTTGGAGGGAATCATAGACTCAGTTTTCAAATATAATTTGGGAGCTCCCAGTTCTTGGCCTTTAGTCCGGACCCAGTATGTAATTGACATAGATATACTGGTCTCACCAAGTATACCTAACCAAAAGGAGCAGACATGGGACCCCTGAAGATCAGGGGGGCAGAATGTTTTTTGGGGGGATTTAAAACCTCAGACCCTGCTCCCCTCCCCTACTGGGCTAATCAGCTACCATTGGCATTTCCCAGGTCTTCAGCAGGAAGGGGCACCATAGAAGCACTTATAGTCTGAAAAAGGCTACTCCTGCAGGCCCCTTTCTGACACCATAAACTTTGTCAGGGTCAGTGGTGGAGTTCCGCAGCAGGCATGATCCCAGCATAACTACTGATTTCATCCCCATGGATCTTAGGGGCCCTGGTTGGTTCAGTTTATAAGGAGTCTTTGTATTAAGACTGCTTGGCGAGAGATGGCTTTCATACAGGGTCTTAAAGGAGGAGACATAGAAACATAGAAATATAGAAGCATATAAAATAGGTGCAGGAGTAGGCCATTCAGCCCTTCGAGCCTGCACCACCATTCAATATGATCATGGCTGATCATGCAACTTCAGTACCCCATTCCTGCTTTCTCTCCATACCTCTTGATCCCTTTAGCCGTAAGGGCCACATCTTACTCCCTTTTGAATATATCTAACGAACTGGCCTCAACAACTTACTGTGGTAGAGAATTCCACAGGTTCACAATTCTGAGTGAAGAAGTTTTTCCTCATCTCGGTCCTAAATGGCTTACCCCTTAGCCTTAGACTGTGGCCATACTGAAAAGCTTACATGATAGTCCTACGGTACACTTATCACTGTATTATATCACTGTTATTGCATTAACTTGTCCATCATTTATTTCATAAATTTGCTTCAAACTTTATACTTTAAGCCAGGTCTATTGTGAGTCTTTCTTCATTTTCAAATATTGAATGGAAATATAATGGCGGCAGAAGAATAACCATTACCTGATATAATAAACGTTACTAAATGAGAGGGAGGTGTTATTTTAATCTAACCCAACTAACAGGAAACTGAAGGGATCAAAATGGCCAGCAATATTACACCCTGCATAATTTTATATTGAATTGAAACCGATCGGAAATAAAATTGTGCAGGGTGTAAAAGGATTAACTGATCCAATCTCGTCAATTTCCTGTGGATGGGATAGGTTAAAATTACTCCCCTGAGTTTGTTGTTAGTTAACCTGTGCCTCTTAAATATCTCTTTCTTGGAGATGTAGGCAAAGATAAACACTCTCAAAGACTTAGAAAGTTGGGACATTTCAAAGCTTCCAAGGCTCGACTCGTCGACATGAGGTCCGGGTCATTTTAAATCTTGGGCCTTATTTAAACAGGCCTAACTCCCAACGAAACCAGGCATCAATGAGATCAGATTAGCAGGCAAGGGTTGGCCGGGTGCGACAGAAGGCTGTCGCCGGGGTCCATGGGAATGGTCTATGCAGTCAGATTATTGGTCGGGGAGGGGGAAGATAGGCTATCGCGGTCAGGGGAGGGATGCCTATGCCCAAGGTTTCCTTGTGGGGCCCAGAGGAAAATGCTCCACCTGGCCCACAAGGAAACATATTTTTCTTAATTTATCTGGCTTTTCGGCCCACTGCTGGACCAGCTGCTCCTTTGTACCAAGTGCTCCTGATGAGGCCAGCACTGGGCGGTGAACACGGCTTCCAATGGTTACTCTATAATCGGAGACTAAATTACACCATTACTGATTTGAGGGCCTCACTGGCTAGCCTGAATGCACCTGCTAAATGGCATGTGGTGCATTGCCAGAGATTCAGGTGAGTGGGTCGCCATGAGCATTTTATCACCCCTGTTCTTGTCGGGCACTGTGGGAAGATTATAATCGGTGATCTAGTATTCATGGAATTATTTTTTTTATTCATTCATGGGATGTAGGTGTCACTGGCAAGGCCAGCATTTATTGCCCATCCCTAATTGCCCTTGAGAAGGTGGTGGTGAGCCACCTTCTTGAACTGCTACAGTCTGTGTTGAGAAGGTACTCTCACAGTGCTGTTAGGGAAGGAGTTCCAGAATTTTGACCCAGCGACGATAATGGAATGCCGATATATTTCCAATTCAGGATGGTGTGAGACTTGGAGGGGAACTTGGAGGCGGTGGTGTTCCCATGCACCTGTTGCCTTGTCTTTCCAGGTGTAGATGTTGTGGGTTTAGGAGGTGCTGTCGAAGAAGCCTTGGCGACTTGTTACAGTGCGTCTTGTAGATAGTACACACTGCAGCCACGGTGTGCCAGTGGTAGAGGGAGTGAATGTTTAAGGGTGGATGGGGTGCCAATCAAGCAGGCTGCTTTGTCCTGGATGGTTTTTGAGCTTCTTGAGTGTTGCTGGAGCTGCACTCATCCAGTCAAGTGATGTCTATTCTATCACATTCCTGACTTATGCCTTGTAAGTGGTGGAACAATTTTGGTGAGTCCGGAGGCAGAATACCCAGCCTCTGACCTGCTCTTGTAGTCATAGTATTTATGTGGCTGGTCCAGTTAAGTTTCTGGTCAATGTCATTTAATGCCAAGGGGAGGTGATTCGACTCTCTTTTGTTGAAGTTGGTCGCTGCTTGGCTCTTGTGTGGCGTGAATGTTATTTGCCACTTATCAGCCAAAACCTGAATATTGTTGAGGCCTTGCTGCATGCAGGCATGGATTGCTTCATTATCTGAGGGGTTGCGAATGGAACTGAACATTATGTAAACATCAGTGAACATCCCCATTTCTGACCTTATGATCTCATTGATGAAGCAGCTGAAGAGGGTTGAGCCTAAGACACTGCTCTGAGGAACTCCTGAAGATATGTCCTGGGGCTGAGATGATTGGCCTCCAACAACCACAAACTTTTTCCTTTGTGCTAAGTATGACCTTAGTCAGTGAATGGTTTTCCCCTTGATTCCAAGTGACTTAATTTTGCCACACTTGGTCAAATGCTGCCCTTGCCGTCACTCTCGCCTCACTTCTGGAATTCAGCTCTTTTGTACATGGCTTTCATGGGACCAGGAGACGAGTGGTCCTGGTGGAACCCAAACTGAGCATCGGTGAGTAGGTTGATGGTGAGTTAATGCTGTTTCATACCACTATCGATGACCCTTTTGTCACTTTGCTGATGATTGATAGTAGGCTGATGGGGCGATAATTGACTGGATTGGATTTGTCCTGCTTTTTGTGGACCCATGTGGTTCTGTCCTGTAGGAAAGGATATACCCAAGGGTGGTGAGGGAGAAGTGTGGGACATTGATCGATAGGTATGATTCTGTGAATATGACTATGTCAGGCTGTTGCTTGACTAGTCTGTGCCAGCTCTCCCAATTTTGGCGCAAGTCCGCAGTTGTTAGAATATAAGAACATAGGAAATAGGAGCAGGAGTAGGCCATTTGGCCCTTCAAGCCTGCTCCGCCATTTAATATCATGGCTGATCTGATCATGGACCCAGCTCCACTTCCCTGCCCGCTCCCCATAACACTTTATTCCCTTATCGCTCAAAAATCTGTCTATTTCCGCCTTCAATATATTCAATGACCCAGCCTCCACAGCTCTCTCGGGAAGAGAATTCCACAGATTTACAACCCTCTGAGAGAAGAAATTCCTCCTCATCTCAGTTTTAAATGGGCGGCCCCTTATTCTGAGACTATGTCCCCTAGTTTTATTCTCCCCTATGACTGGAAACATCCTCTCTGCATCCACCTTGTTGAGCCTCCTCATTATCTTATATGTTTCGATAAGATCACCTCTCATCCTTCTGAACTCCAATGAGTATAACCCCAACCTACTCAACCTATCTTCAAAAGTCAACCCCCTCATCTCCGGAATCAACCTAGTGAACCTTCTCTGAACAGCCTGAAATGCAAGTATATCCTTTTTTAAATACGGAGATCAAAACTGTACGCAATACTCCAGGTGTGGCCTCACCAATACCCTGTACAGTTGTAACAGGACTTCTCTGCTTATATACTCCATCCCCCTTGCAATAAAGGCCGACATTCCATTTGACTTCCTGATTACTTGCTGTACCTGCATGCTAACTTTTTGTGTTTCATGCACAAGGACCCCCAGGTCCCTCTGTACTGCAGCACTTTGCAATTTTTCTCCATTTAAATAATAATTTGCTTTTCTATTATTTCTGCCAAAGTGGATAACCTCACATTTTTCCACATTATACTCCATCTGCCAAATGTTTGCCCACTCACTTAGCCTGTCTATATCCTTTTGCAGATTTTTTGTATCCGCCTCACAATTTGCTTTCCCACCCATCTTTGTATCATCAGCAAACTTGGCTACATTACACTCAGTCCCTTCATCCAAGTCATTAATATAGATTGTAAATAGTTGAGGACCCAGCACCGATCCCTGCGGCACCCCACTGTTTGGCAACCGGAAAATTATCAATTATCCTGACTCTCTTTTTTGTGCGTTAGCCAATCCCCTATCCATGCTAATATATTATCCCCAACCACGTGAACTTTTACCTTGTGCAGTAATTTTTTACGTGGCACTTTATTGGGCACCTTCTGGAAATCCAAATCCACCACATCCACTGGTTCCCCCTTATCCACCCTGCTTGCTATATCCTCAAAGAACTCCAGCAAATTTCTCAAAATTGATTTCTCTTTCATAAAACTATGCTGACTCTGCTTGACTGAATTATGATTTTCTAAATATCCTGCTACTGCTTCCTTAATAATGGACTCCAGCATTTTACCAACGACATATGTTAGGCTAACTGGTCTATAGTTTCCTGCTTTCTGTCCGCCTCCTTTTTTAATCAGGGGTGTTACATTTGTGGTTTTCCAATCCATTGTGCAGTAGCACAGAGTGGGAAACTTGAGAGTTTGGTAAGTGGGAGAGTTCGGTGAAGTGGGAGCGGGAGGTGTTGCTTTGCCTTGTTTATCCTAACTTCTTCCGCATTGTAACCCCACTATTTAAAAAAGGAGGGAGAGAGAAAACAGGTAATTATAGACCGGTTAGCCTAACATCAGTAGTAGGGAAAATGCTACAGTCTATAATAAAGGATGTGATAACGGGATACTTAGACAATATCAACAGGATTAGACAAAGTCAACATGGATTTATGAAAGGAAAATCATGTTTGACAAACATAGAAACATAGAAACATAGAAAATAGGTGCAGGAGTAGGCCATTCGGCCCTTCGAGCCTGAACCACCATTCAATAAGCTCATGGCTGATCATTTACCTCAGTACCCCTTTCCTGCTTTCTCGCCATACCTCTTGATCCCATGAGCTGTAAGGGCCATATCTAACTCCCGCTTGAATATATCCAATGAACTGGCATCAACAACTCTCTGCGGCAGGGAATTCCACAGGTTAACAACTCTCTGAATGAAGAAGTTTCTCCTCATCTCAGTCCTACTGGAGTTTTTTGAGGAATAAACTGATAGAATAGATAAGGGAGAACTAGTGGATGTAGTGTATTTGGATTTTCAGAAGGCCTTTGATAAAGTCCCGCATTCGAGGTTAGTGTGCAAAATTAGGATTGAGGGTAATATACTGGCATGGATTGAAAATTGATTAACTGACACGAAACAGAGAATAAGAATAAACAGGTCTGTTTTGGGCAGGTGGACAGTGACTAGTGGGGTACCACAGTGATCAGTGCTTGGGCCCCAGTTATTCACAATATATATAAATGATTTGGATGAGGGAACCAAATGTAATATTTCCAAGTTTGTTGATGACACAAAACTAGATGGGATTGTGAGTTGTGAGGAGGATACAAAGTCACTGCAAGGCGATTTAGATAGGTTGAGTAAGTGGGCAAACACATGGCAGATGCAGTATAACTTGGATAAGAAGGCAAATGGTATGTTGGCCTTCATAGCTAGGGGATTTGAGTATAGGAGCAGGGAGGTCTTGCTGCAGTTGTACAGGGCCTTGGTGAGGCCTCACCTGGAATATTGTGTTCAGTTTTTGGTGTCCTAATCTGAGGAAGGACGTTCTTGCTATTGAGGGAGTGCAGCGCAGGTTCACCAGACTGGGCCTTTGTACTGGGAGTTTAGAAGGATGAGAGGGGATCTCATAGAAATATATAAAATTCTGACGGGTCTGGACAGGTTAGATGCAGGAAGAATGTTCCCGATGTTGGGGAAGTCCAGAACCAAGGGACATAGTCGAAGGATAAGGGGTAAGCCATTTAGGACTGAGATGAGGAGAAACGTCTTCACTCAGAGAGTTGTTAACCTGTGGAATTCCCTACCGCAGAGAATTGTTGATGCCAGTTCATTGGATATATTCAAGAGGGAGTTAAATGTGGCCCTTAGGGATCAAGGGGTATGGAGAGAAAGCAGGAAGGTGGTACTGAGGTGAATGATCAGCCATGATCTTATTGAATGGTGGTGCAGGCTTGAAGGGCTGAATGGCCTACTCCTGCACCTATTTTCTATGGTTCTATGTTTCTATGTAAATGTGAAGTTATCCATTTTGTTAGAAAAAACATAAAGACAAAGTATTATTCAAATGGTGACAGCTTGGGAAATGTCAATATGCAAAGGGACCTGGTTGTCCTTGTACACTAGTCATTGAAAGCAAACATGCAGGTGCAGCAAGCAGTTAGGAAGGCAAATGGTATATTGGCCTCCATTGCAAGAGGATTTGAGTATAGGAGCAAGGATGTCTTACTATAGTTATACAGGGCCTTGGTGAGACCACACCTGGAGTATTGTGTGCAGTTTTGGTCTCCTTACCTAAGAAAGAATATACTTGCCATGGAGGGAGTGCAATGAAGGTTCATCAGACTGATTCCTGGGATGGCAGGACTGTTGTATCAGGAGAGATTGGGTCGACTCGGCCTGTCTTCACTAGAGTTTAGACGAATGAGAGGGGATCTCATTGAAAAGTATAAAATTCTGACAGGGCTGGACAGGACTGGGAAGTCTAGAACAAGGGGTCACAGTCTCAGGATACGGGGTAGGAAATTTAGAACTGAGATGAGGAGAAAGTTCTTCTCTCAGAGGGTGGTGAACCTGTGAAATTCTCTACCACAGAAGGCTGTGGTGGCCAAGTCACTGAATATATTTAAGAAGGAGATGGATAGATTTCTAGACACAAAAGGCATCAAGGGGTATGGGGAGAAAGTGGGAATATGATATTGATATAGGGGATCAGCCATGATCATATTGAATGGCGGTGCAGGCTCAAAGGGCCGATTGGCCTACTATTGCTACTATTTTCTATGGGACCTCCCCAGAATCCAGGGAACTTTGGTAGATTACAACCAATGCATCCACTATCTTTGCAGCCACTTCTTTTAAGACCCTAGGATGCAATCCATCAGGGAACTTGTTCACCTTTAGTCCCATTATTTTACCGAGTACTACTTCTTTAGTGATAGTGATTGTTTTTAGTTCCTCCCTCCACATAGCCCCTTGATTATCCACTGTTTGGATGTTTTTAGTGTCTTTGACCGTAAAGACTGATACAAAATATTTGTTCAAAGTCTCTGTCCTTTCCCTTCTCCCCATTATTAATTCCTCAGTCTCATCCTTTAAGGGGCCAACATTTACTTTAGCCACTTTTTTCCTTTTTATGTACCTGTAGAAACTCTTATTATCTGTTTTTATATTTTGTACTAATTTACTTTCATAATCTATCTTTCCCCTCTTTATTATTTTTTTAGTCGTTCTTTGCTGGCTTTTAAAAGTTTCCCAATCCTCTGGCTTCCCACTAGTTTTGGCCACTTGGTATGCCCTTGTTTTCAATTTGATACCATGCCTTATTTCCTTAGTTAGTCACAGATGGAGAGCTTTGTAGGGTCGACCAGGTGTGCCTTTGCTGTGTCCGAATCCGATGCCTAAGTCGATGTTGGGTGGTCTATCTGGTGTTATTCGCATTGTACGTTTTTGTAGTGGTCTGCTACAATTAAGTGGCTTGCTCAGGCATTTCAGAGGGTAGTTAAAAGTCAACTACATTGTTGTGGGTCTGGAGTCACATCTAGGCCAGACTGGGTAAAGATGGCAGATTTCCTTCCCGAAATGACATAAGTGAATCAGATGGGTTTTTACAACAATCCATGGCTTTATGGTCACCATTATATAGCTTTTTATTGCAGATTTATTTAACTGAATTCAAATTCACAACTGCCATGGTGGGATTTGAACTCACGTCTCATGGAATATTAGTCCAGGCCTCTAGATTACTTGTCCAGTGACATAACCACTAAACTACCGTACCCAGGCATAATGGCCTGGATGAGTAAAATGCTTCGGTGAGCATTATGGTAATCTTTTATTTTGTATTATGTTTTTCTACGGTGACATTTTCACTTACATGAAAACACAAGCAGATTAGATCACAAAGTGTTTTGTTTATTATATATAATTGTAAACGTGTGACGCATGAATTTGTTTTGCTGGGTTGCAATATAACTTGCAATTGTTAAATAAGATTAGCATTCCAAATGGTTGCCAACTGTTTTGAGCTTTTCCAGTTACACTTTCCATTGTTTGGCTGAAATGAACAGACCACAATTTCTATTCAGCCACAAACTGACAGGGATTGATAGTAGAGGAACAAATTGAGTGATTGGAACTATGAATACCCAAATTTGCATTGATTACATGAGAAAGGCCCATTAGAATATTCAATAAATCAAAACAGTACTTTATGTTAAAAGTCCCCTTGAACAATGGTAAATCTGAAAGCTATGTCTGCCTTAGACAGATGTCATGGTGCAAAATCCCATCTGTTTTCAGAATATTTTATTTTCTATCAAAGCTTAAACTATCTTTCCGTTTACTCACATGAATGTGATACACTGTGATTTTCATTATCAAATTCTGCCACAAAGCCATCACTATTCAAGAGTATTCCTGACTGCGTTCTTGGTGCCAGTGAAGAAAGGAAAAGTCTTTTGATTCCTATAAACAGTTACATTTTTAAATTCTAAAATGGGCACCTCAGTCTAAATGAAGCATAACAAATCACAAAGGTACTGGATTTTTGCTCTAACTTCGTGCAATATTTTTTTTTAATAGATAACGCAGTTTGGGGATGTGAATCCAAGTAAAAGCAGTACCTTTGTAAAGAGCTCACTAAAATAAAGGCTACAGTGAAGTTTGTTTTATTGCTGATCTGTGGTAGAATTTGGCAAATTGCCTTGACAAGGTTTAACTTTACAGTTAATCAGTCTGACTAGCTAGTACGGAAAAGATTCCAAAGCAGATTTTATATCAATTTTATTCCTTTTAAAAATATATTTGCTCCTCCTTTTTAGGTGCCCCATTACCATGCACCATTCCCTATCCAAAGGGAAAGTCACGGATCTGCGCCCAATGCCTTGCCAATGTCACTCTTCAGCTAACTGATATAAAGTGTGCAATTGATACTTCTGATTCTTTGTTCCTTCTTTCCCCATGGAGAAGCATATAGGGCTAGAACCTCCACTTTTTTTGTCTGCTTAACGGCCACTTAATGCCCAGTTTATCGCTGAAAAGACGTATAATGCCCAGATATCACCCATTTTGGCACAAAATGGAAACTGATGGGCTTTTTTAGGAGACTTATCGCCGAGTGTTATTTTCCCAATGAGCTGAACGGCGAGAAAAAATAATACCGCCCGCCCATTTTTTTGGGGCAGAATCAGCAGGATGGGCGAATTCAACACCCATAATATCACCCAGTGTTACTTTCTGCATGGAAATAACGCCGAGATTCAATATTAGCGCCTGCCGACTGTTTTTTGTCGTAAAGAGCATTTTTATCCAAACTAGTGGCCATGGAGATCGCCCATCGTCAATTTCACCACCTCGCACACATATCGGCCACAATATCGCTCGCTCAAAAAAACACCCACAAAAAGTGGAACTAACCGGGACGAATCACAGCGTTATGGACGCCATTTTGCAGATCACATGTCGCCTCCTTTAAAAGGCTGCTGTGCATCATAGAAACATAGAAACATAGAAAATAGGTGCAGGAGCAGGCCATTCAGCCCTTCTAGCCTGCACCGCCATTCAATGAGTTCATGGCTGAACATGCAACTTCAGTACCCCATTCCTGCTTTCTCACCATACCCCTTGATCCCTCTAGTAGTAAGGACTTCATCTAACTCCCTTTTGAATATATTTAGTGAATTGGCCTCAACTACTTTCTGTGGTAGAGAATTCCACAGGTTCACCACTCTCTGGGTGAAGAAGTTTCTCCTCATCTCGGTCCTAAAAGGCTTACCACTTATCCTTAGACTGTGACCCCTGGTTCTGGACTTCCCCAACATTGAGAACATTCTTCCTGCATCTAACCTGTCTAAACCCGTCAGAATTTTAAACGTTTCTATGAGGTCCCCTCTCATTCTTCTGAACCCCAGTGAATACAAGCCCAGTTGATCCAGTCTTTCTTGATATGTCAGTCCCACCATCCCGGGAATCAGTCTGGTGAATCTTCGCTGCACTCCCTCAATAGCAAGAATGTCCTTCCTCAAGTTAGGAGACCAAAACTGTACACAATACTCCAGGTGTGGCCTCAACAAGGCCCTGTACAAATGTAGCAACACCTCCCTGCCCCTGTACTCAAATCTCCTCGCTATGAAGGCCAACATGCCATTTGCTTTCTTAACCGCCTGCTGTACCTGCATGCCAACCTTCAATGACTGATGTACCATGACACCCAGGTCTCGTTGCACCTCCCCTTTTCCTAATCTGTCACCATTCAGATAATAGTCTGTCTCTCTGTTTTTACCACCAAAGTGGATAACCTCATATTTATCCACATTATACTTCATCTGCCATGCATTTGCCCACTCACCTAACCTATCCAAGTCACTCTGCAGCCTCATAGCATCCTCCTCGCAGCTCACACTGCCACCCAACTTAGTGTCATCCGCAAATTTGGAGATACTACATTTAATCCCCTCATCTAAATCATTGATGTACAATGTAAACAGCTGGGGCCCCAGCATAGAACCTTACGGTACCCCACTAGTCACTGCCTGCCATTCTGAAAAGTCCCCATTTACTCCTACTCTTTGCTTCCTGTCTGACAACCAGTTCTCAATCCACGTCAGCACACTACCCCCAATCCCATGTGCTTTAACTTTGCACATTAATCTCTTGTGTGGGACCTTGTCGAAAGCTTTCTGAAAGTCCAAATACACCACATTAACTGGTTCTCCCTTGTCCACTTTACTGGAAACATCCTCAAAAAATTCCAGAAGATTTGTCAAGCATGATTTCCCTTTCATAAATCCATGCTGACTTGGACCTATCATGTCACCTTTTTCCAAATGCGCTGCTATGACATCCTTAATAATTGATTCCATCATTTTACCCACTACTGAGGTTAGGCTGACCGGTCTATAATTCCCTGTTTTCTCTCTCCCTCCTTTTTTAAAAAGTGGGGTTACATTGGCTACCCTCCACTCCATAGGAACTGATCCAGAGTCAATGGAATGTTGGAAAATGACTGTCAATGCATCCGTTATTTCCAAGGCCACCTCCTTAAGTACTCTGGGATGCAGTCCATCAGGCCCTGGGGATTTATCGGCCTTCAATCCCATCAATTTCCCCAACACAATTTCCCGACTAATAAAGATTTCCCTCAGTTCCTCCTCCATACTAGACCCTCAGACCCCTTTTATATCCGGAAGGTTGTTTGTGTCCTCCTTAGTGAATACCGAACCAAAGTACTTGTTCAATTGGTCTGCCATTTCTTTGTTCCCCGTTATGACTTCCCCTGATTCTGACTGCAGGGGACCTACGTTTGTCTTTACTAACCTTTTTCTCTTTAGATATCCATAGAAACTCAGATGTACTCTGCAGGTCATTGGAGTTGATGTGAACATTTCTGAAAACATCTTGACTGCACTGTGACCGATTGGAATTGAAGAGGATTGTTCATCGGGACATTCCTCGTTTGTATGCAATCGGTGGCAAACAGAGAGCTGCTGCAATGGGGCCTGTCCTTTCTCACCCTCTCTTGGTGACCAAATACATGCAGCAGAATTGACATCGCCAAAGGACCGCTGCACTGCATTATGTGCCCAGTGTACGAAGTGACAGACAAATGAGGAGGACCAGACGTTACACCCCCCGCAAGTACAAGGAGAAGCATTCTTACCTTGACTTGCCCGACACCACCTGCCTTCAGAGACTGCGCTTCCACAAAGAGGTTATCACTGAGGTATGCCAGCTGATAAGGGCAGACCTGCAGCATCAGAACTGCACTGTCCGTCGAGATCAAAGTCACTGCGGCACTGTCGTTCTATGCCTCGGGTTCTTTTCAAGCCACAGCTGGCAACATTTGCGGACTTTCTCAGCATGCCGCATATTGCTGCATTAGACACGTCACTGAAGCCCTGTACACATGCAGGAGGGACTGGATCAGTTTCCCTATGACCAGGGAGGTACAGAGTGAGAAGGCTCTAGGTTTCTCCAGAATTGAAAACTTCCCCAAGGTGTAGGGAACAATAGACTGTACTCACATCGCGATGCGGGCACCTTTTCAGGATGCTGAGGTTTTTAGGAACCACAAGGGATTCCACTCCCTGAATGTCCAGCTGATTATCGACCACCAGCAAATTATACTGGCAGTGAATGCTCAATTTCCAGGGAGCATCCATGCTGTGCACATCCTGCGTGAGAACACTGTATCTGACTTGTTTAACAATGAGCCACAAGGTCAATGCTAGATGCTTGGGGACAAAGGATATGGCCTCGCTACTTGGCTGATTACCCCCCTGCGTGACACCCACACCGAAGCCAAGAGGCGATACAACGAGAGCCACAGAGCAACTCGCAATATCGTGGAGAAAACCATTGGCGTGCTGAAGCAGCACTTCAGATGCCTGGACCACTCAGGAGGCATGCTCTAATACCACCCTGAGCAGGTAGCTCAATTCGTGGTGGTCTGCTCCATGCTGCACAACTTGGCTATCAGGAGGGGACAAAAATTGCCTGATGAGTCTGACAGTCCACCTCACCAGAGGGAGGAAGAGGAGGACGAGGAGGCGGATGCTGACAACGGCCCAGGTAATCAGGCTGATGCTGAAGCCATGCCCCGCCCCCCTGTCGACAGCATAAAAGGTCTCATGGTGGCATGATAGCTGCAAGAGCCTTACGTCAGGAGCTCATCAATGATCGCTTTTCCTGAAAGAACGTTGGTGTTATTTCCAAGGCTGACACACTGCTGGGTGTGCAGGTCATACATCAATGGTGCGCATCACCTTGGTGACAGTTAAAGTTTACGTTGATTGAAGTTAAGTGTGATTATACCCTTTGATGTTAAGGAATCACCAGCGTGTCATGATGCAGCAATCTGAGCCAATGTGCTACAAGGTATTGTTGAATAAAAAACATTCAAACCGAACATTAGTCTGAAATCATCAGTATTTCTGTGCAAACCAACCCTTCACCCCCTCCAGTTCTCCTCCCCAGCTCTACCCCTTCCCCTCCTGACTCCAAACCGCCCGGCCGAGTTGCTCCTCAGGCGATGAAAAACTCGGTGGCAACTATGTTCTCGGTGCTCAGTAGGCTTTTTGCTGCTGGTGAATCTCTGCCGTGCCTCCCACAACAGCCAAACAAGCACAGACCATAGCCACACATGCTTTCAGTGCCTCTGAGCTCCCTCTCTCTCTGTCTCCTCTTCTGTGCATGTCATGATGACCTTTGATCTCCAGAATCGCGGGAATCGAGCGTCGCCATGCCGTTGCTAGGAATGGCCACACTTTACGGCAGAAGGTCAGAAAAATTTAACGCTACCGCCTGTTATGTATGGAGAAAGAATCAGACTGTGAGCTCAAAGTAAAGTGTGACCTTAGTCTTTTATTGCAGGTCTCCACAGTGCCTCTCCAACCTGTGAGGCCTCCTTAAATAACTGTGCTCCCAAGGGATTATGGCATCACTTGGCACTCCAGGGCATGAGCCCTCTGGTGGCTGTACAGAGTAAATACAGGTTTACATATATAACACCGCCCATTTGCTATTGCTCGCGGTAACACCCATTTTCAAAAATGTAAACTAGGTGTTTTGAGAATGGGTGATCTGAAAACCCATTTTTACCACCCACGCCGGAAATAACACCCATTTTTGGGTGATAAGCACAAAAGTGGGGTTTCTAGCCCATAGTCTTCGATGAATGCCTTCATCTAATGGCAAAGCAAGATCTGATACTTTTGACATGAACAGAGGTAGTATTGATTTTAGATGAACTGTTCATTTGACACCCACTGACTGGCTCATTGGGTCCCATCTGTTTGGTTTAGTAAGCTGGGTTTTGTGATCAGAGACTTGACTGTATTTCTTGTTTTTATTTAAATCATTTACTTCTTTCATCGCTGGAGTATTATGTCTCCTTACAGTAATGGTTGTACGATTTGTTCTCTGATATCAGTTTAATTCTCCACTTATACCGGTATATATAATTTTACCAGCTATTTGTCATGATAGTACAAGTCTATAACGGAAAACAGACTGCTAAAACAAAACAGAAATTAAAGTACAGAGGCCATGGAAATGAGCAAGCCCATAAGCCATGAAAAGGTGTATGGCCGCTTTCACAGAAAAAAGGATCAAAGCCAAAATAAAGACAAGCAGCTTGGTGGGTGATTATTCATTTTTACTGGGTCATTCTCTATGATGCATCACCTAGGAGTTTCTAATCTGAACAGCCATATTTGTGAACAACAATGTGAGCAAGGGAAATAGAAAGGGTGTGGGACTCTAGGTTTTTGTTACACTCCTCCTGACAGGAGGATCAAGAATTGCATTGAAATGACCTAGAAACTGATCCAATTAACTTCAGCAAAAGGTACAGTGTGATTTAAGGGGAGCCAAGAAGAGGCAACAGAAAGAAAGAAGAAGAAAGACTTGCATTTATATAGCGCTTTTAATGACCGCCGGACATCTCAAGGGCTTTACAACCAATTAAGTACTTTTTGAAGTGTAGTCACTGTTTTCTTCTTCTTAGGCAGTCCCCCGGAGTCGAGGATGATTTGCATCCACACTAAAATGAGTTCTAAGGTGACTGATGATACCAATGCGGGATCTACAGTCTCTGTCACAGGTGGCGCAGACGGTGGTTGGAGGGATGAGTGGGTAGGGTGCTAGACTTGTTGTTCGCTCCTTCCGCTTTTTGTGCTTGGCTTCCAGCGAAGAGACTCAAAGTGTTCGGTGCCTTCTCGGATGCTCCTCCTCCACTTTGAGCGGTCTTGGACCAGAGATTCCCAAGAATCGATAGGGATGTTGCATTTTTTGAGGAGACTTTGAGGGTGTCCTTGAAGCATTTTCTCTGACCTCCTGGGTATGCCTGCTGTAATGTAGCTCAGAGTAGAGTGCTTGTTTCGGGAGTCTAGCATCGGGCATGTGGACAATGTGGCCCGCCCATCGGAGCTGATCGAGCTTGGTCAATGCCTCGATGCTGGGGGTGCTGACGGTGCGCCTATCCTGCTAATGAATTTGCAGGATTTTTCAGAGACAGCGTTGATGGTACTTCTCCAGTGCTTTGAGGTGCCTACTACACATAGTCCATGTCTCTGAAGCATATAGGAGGGTGGATATCACTACTGCTCTGTAGAACTTGAGCTTGGTGCCGGGTTTGTTACGCTGGTCTTTGAACACTCTTTTCTTCAGGCAGCCAAAGGCTGCACTGGGACACTGAAGCTGGTGTTGGACTTTGTCATCGATGTCTGCCCTTGTTGACAGTAGGCTCCCAAGGTGTGGGAAGTGGTCCACATTGTCCAAGATCTCATCGTGGATCTTGATTACAAGGGAGCAGTACTGTGTGGTGGGGGCAGATTGGTAGAGGACCTTTGTCTTACTGATGTTTAATGTGAGGCCCAGACTCTCGTATGCTTCAGTGAAGGTGTCAACGATGGTTTGGAGTTCGGACTCTGAGAGTGCACAAACGCAAGCGTCATCTGCACATTGTAATTCAATGACAGAGGTTGGAACAACCTTGGATCTGGACTGAAGGCGTTGGAGGTTGAACAATTTCCTACTTGTTCTGTAGATTAACTCCACTCCATTGGGGAGCTTATTAAAGGTGAGATGAAGCATTGCAGCGAGGAAGATTGAGAAGAGCATTGGTGCAATAACATAGCCTTGCTTGACCCTGGTCTGCGCTTGTATTGGGTCTGTGGTGGATCCGTTGGTAAGAATCATGGCTTGCATATCATCGTGAAGCAGATGGAGATGGTGCCGAATTTTTGAGGACTGCCGAATTTGAGAAGGACACTCCATAATCCCTCGCGGTTGACAGAGTCGAAGGCCTTTATGAGGTCAAAGAAAGCCATGTACAGACGTTGATGCTGCTCCCTACATTTTTCTTGGATTTGCCGCGTGGTGAAGATCATATCTGTTGTGTCCTTTAGTTGGAGGAATCCGCACTGCGACTCTGGGAGAAGTTCTTCAGCCACTGGGAGGAAATGATTGAGGAGGTTTCTTGCGATGATTTTCTCTGTGGAAGACAGCAGGGAAACTCCTCTGTTAGTACCGCAGTCGGACTTGTCACCTTTCTTGAAGATGGTCACGATTATGGAGTCTCTGAGATCCCCAGGCATGCTCTCCTCCTTCCAGATAAGAGAGATGAGGTCATGGATTTGCACCGAGTACTTCTCCACCATGCTTCAGTACTTCGACGGGGATTCCATCTGCTCCTGAGGCCTTGTTGTTTTTCAGTTGTCGGATGGCCTTTTCAACCTTATGCCTAACTGGGATTGTGCCAAGGTGGAGACGGGTAGCATGCTGTGGGATGGAGTCAAGGACACTCACATCAAAGACAAAGTCTTAGTTGAGAAGATCCTCAAAGTGCTCCTTCCAGCAGGCACTGACTGCCTCTCTGTCCTTGATGAGCACGTCTCTGTTCTTGGCTCTCAGTGGAATAAGTGCTTGGGCCGTAGGTGGTCCAGACTGCGCTAAAAAATCCACACACATTGTGATTGTCAGTTAGATGCTGGATCTCCTGTGCTTTTTCGACCCATCATTTGTTCTTTAGGTCACGAGTTTTTCATTGGATCTTGGCCTTCAGTTGTCTGTAGGTCTGCTTTCTTTCACTTGAGTTGTGGAATTGTTTCAAATTCAGAAATGCCGTGCATTTGTGGTTTATTAGCTCCTGGATCTCCTGGTCATTCTCATCGAACCAGTCTTGATATATTCTGGTAGAATAACCAAGAATCTCTTTGCAGGTGCTAATTATGATGGACTTGAGGGCAGACCAGGCACTATGGACACTCTGCGGCTCCACTTCATTGGAGGTCATCAGGTTGGCTGTGAGGCGTTGGCTGAATAGGGCTTTCTTTTCAGGGTCTTTGAGTGCTTCAGTGTTGATCTTTTTGCGGTAGCTTTTCTGTTGCCCCGCCGTTGTAATGTAGGAAACGCGGCAGCCAATTTGCGCACAACAAGCTTCCACAAACAGCAATGTGTTAATGACCAGATAATCTGTTTTGTTATGTTGATTGAGGGATAAATATTGGTCAGAAAACCAGGGATAACTCCCCTGCTCTTCTTCGAAATAGTGCCATGGGATCTTTTATGTTCACCTGAGAAAACAGATGGGGCCTCGGTTTAACGTTTCATCTGAGAGACGGCACCGTTGACAGTGCAGCACTCCCTCAGCACTGCACTGGAGTGTCAGCCTAGATTTTTGTGCTCAAGTTCCTGGAGTGGGACGAACCCATAATCTTCTGACTCAGCTACCCACTGAGACACAGCTGACACAGAACAAAAAAGCCCATTGCATTATTTTGCAAAAACATTGTGCTTATGTGGTAAAATGCAGATTCTAACCCTTATCAAAATGGCATGCTTCTCAGCTCATTGACCAATATAGGAACAGGAGTAGGCCATTCAGCCCCTCAACCCTGTTTTGCCATTCAATTACATAATGGCTGATCTGTAACTCGACTTCATTGATCCCAGTTTGTTTCATTTCCCTTCATATCTTTACCCAATAAAACTCTATTGATCTCAGTCTTGAACATTTGAATTGACCCAACATCCCCTTTTGGGGAGTTCCAGATTTCCACTACCTGTCGTCTGAAAAAGTATTTCCTGATTTCATGCGTTCTAATTTTAAGATGACGCCCTCTTGTTCTGGATTCCACCATTAAAGGAAAAAGATTCTCTGCATCTACTATTTCAAATCCCTTTATCACTTTAACCACCTCAAGCAGATCACATCTCGACCTTCTAAACTCAGGTTTATGCATTCTCTCCTCATAATTTAACCCTTTAAACCCAGATGGATTCTGACCAAGGCTCTGCATCACTTCCACTTTTCTCAATTCCAACCCCCATGAGATAAAGTCAAACATTGCAATCATCTTTTCCATTACTTTTTCTACTTGTGCACTAGTGTTTAGTGATTTGTGTACATGGACACCTAATCCCTTTGTTCCTCCACAGCTCCTAGGGCTAGATTTTCCACTTTTTTTGCATGCTTAACGCCCACTTAACGTCCATTTTACCGCTGAAATGACATATAATGTCCAGGTATCGCTTATTTAGCCACAAAATGGCAACTGATGGGCATTTTTTGGATACTTATTGGCAAGCGTAATGCCGGGAAAAAATAATACCACCCGCCCATTTTATTTGTCGTAAAGATCAGATTTGATGAAACTAATGCCCAGGAGATCGCCCACCGCCACTTTCATCACCTCGCATACATATCGCCCACAATATCGCTCGCCCCAAAAAAACGCCCAGAAAAAATTGAACTAACCGGAACTAATCACAGTGTTATGGACGCCATGTTCTACATCACATGTCGCATCCTTTAAAAGGCCTCGGGGGAGTTCGTATGTACTCTGGAGGTGATGTGAACATCTGTACAAACATCTTGACCATACTGTGGCCGATTGGAATTTAATAGATGTCTTCATAGGGACATTCATTCTTTGTGACCAATCGGTGGAAAACAGAGAGCTATTGCAATGAAGCCTGTCCTTTCTCACCCTCTCTTGATGACCAATCACATGCTGCAGACTCGAGATGGCCGAAGGTATGCTCCACAGCATTATGTGCCCAATGTAAGACGCGCCAGACTGATAAGGAGGACCAGACGTTACACCCCCTGCAAGTACAGGAACAAACGGTCTTACCTCGGCGTGCCTGACACCACCTGCCTTCGGAGACTGCGCTTCCCCAAAGATGTCATCACTGAGGTATGCCAGCTGATAAGGGGAGATCTGCAGCCTGCCAGCACCATCAGTACTGCACTGTCCGTTGAGGTCAAAGTCACTGTGGTACTGTCGTTCTACACTTCGGGTTCTTTTCAGGCCTCAGCTGGTGAAATTTGTGGTCTGTCTCAGCATGCCACACATTGCTGCATTAGACAGGTCACTGAAGCCCTGTATGCATGCAGGAGGGACTTGTTCAGCTTCCCTATGACCAGGGAGGCACAGAGTGAGAGGGCTCTAGGATTCTCCAGAATTACAAACTTCCCCAAGGTGCAGGGAGCAATAGACTGTATGCATATCGCGATGCGAGCACCTTTTCAGGATGCTGAGGTTTTCAGGAACCGCAAGGGATTCCACTCCCTGAATGTCCAACTCGTTGTGGACCACCAGCAAATTATAATGGCAGTGAATGCTAAATTTCCGGGCAGCATCCATGATGCTCACATCCTGCGTAAGAGCACTATATCTGATTTGTTTAACAATCAGCCACAAAGTCAATGCTGGATGGTTAGTGACAAAGGATATGGCCTCGCCACCTGGCAGATGACTCCCCTGCATGACACCCACACAGAGCCACTCGTAATATCGTGGAGAAAACCATTGGAGTGCTGAAGTAACGCTTTAGATGCCTGGATCACTCAGGAGGCGAGCCCCAATAGCACCCTGAGCAGGTAGCTCAATTCGTGGTGGTGTGCTCCATGCTGCACAACTTGGCTATCAAGAGGGGACAAGAATTGCCTGATGAGTCTGACAGTCCACGTCACCAGAGAGAGGAAGAGGAGGATCAGGAGGCAGACACTGACATCGGCCCAGACAATCAGGCTGACGCTGAAGCCATGCCCCCATCCCCCTGTAGATCGCATGAAAGGGCCCGTGGTGGCATGACAGATGCAAGAGCCTTACATCAGGAGCTCATCAATGAGCGCTTTGCCTGAAAGAACGTTGGTGTTATTTCAAAGGCTGACACATTGCTGGATGTGCAGGTCATACATCAATGGTGGACATCACTTTGATGACAGTCAAAGTTTAATTTGATTGAAGTTAAGTGTAATTATACCCTTTGATGTTAAGGAATCACCAGCAGGTAACGGTGCAGCTATATGAACCAATGTGCAACAAGGTTTTGTTCAATAAAAAAACATTTAAACCGAACATTTGTCTGAAATCATCAGTATTTCTGTAAAAACCAACCCTTTCCCCCTGCTCCCCGCTTCTCCTTCCCACCTCTATTTCTTCCCCTTCCCCTCCTGACTCCTTGCCGCCTAACCAAGGAGCTCCTCAGGTGATGCGTCATTGGAGGGCAGTGGGGGTGGGGGGGGGAGTGCTGACGACCGAACCGCATCTTGGATGGATACGTGAGAGGACGGTCCCGAGGTGGGAATGTGCTCCGAGCCAGAAACAAGATATTGCTCCTGGCTCTCATGTATCGTTGGCAATGGGGGTGCAGCAACATAGGGTGCAGTGCCGTGCTCCGGGACCACTGGGAGCCCTCTACCCCCAGTGTTCCTGGCTACCAGCTCCAGGGCCTCACCATCCCTTCCATATTATATTTTATTTGTTGGACAAAAAATCGGTGGCAACTATGTTCTTGGTGCTTAGTAGGCTTTTTGCTGCTGGTGAATCTCCCTCGTGCCTCCCACAACAGCCAAACAAGCACACACCACACCCACACACACCTTCAGTCCCTCTCCTCTTCTGCGCATAGCATGTTGACCCTTGATCTCCTGAATTGCAGGAATCGAGCGTTGCCATGCTGTTGCTAAGGACGGCGACACTTTACAGCAGAAGGTCAGCTAAATTTAACGCTACCGCCCATTTCATACTGCTCGCGGTAATGCCCAATTTCAGAAATGGAGACTAGGTGCTTTGAGAATGGCCGAGAAGCCGGCGATCTGAAAACCCATTTTTACCGCCCACGCCAGAAATAATGCCCATTTTTTGGGCGATATGCACAAAAGTGTAAAATCTAGCCCCTAGTCTCTCACCAGTAAAAAAATATTCCAATTTGTTTTTCTCAGATCCAAAGTGGATGACTACACATTCACCCATATTGAACTCCATCTGCCATAGTTTTGCCCACTCACTGGTTGGAATCTTCCCAACCATGTGAGTGTGGATTTGGAGGCAGACCTGCTATCAAAATGGTCCTGATTGACAGCGGGTCGGGATCCCACTCTAAACCTGCCTCTGTGTGAGTTTCTGACCTGTCAGATCAGTGTTCAGATAGCAGACCCGACAGCAAGCAGCGGGGCAGGTAATTAACATCTTTAAAAGGTACTTAAAGGCTGGTTAAGAGGCTTAAAAGCAGGCAATTACAATTTTACCAACTTTTTGACGGGTTTGCCGTCCTTCGGAGAACACACCAGGTAAGTGAGTTGGGTTCTCAGTGACTCTCCATCACTTTGGCTAGTTGACAGCTGCCGAAGTGGTATAAAAGCTACCATTTCACAGCTGATCACTTTCCAATGTCAGAAGCTGAAGCCTTCTGGTTTTGGAAGAGACTTTTGAGCTGTATGCAGGTTTGAAGTGTTTGCAGTGAACTCTCTATTCACTGCCACCTCCTTGGAGCAACCTCTCTCACCAATGACAGATCGCTTCTGTCATCTCAACCTGACCTGCCATCTATTCCAGCAGTATCGGTGCCCTTGAAACAATCTCACCTTGGTCCTCAGAATTTCCCAATATCAGCCCCAACACCAACATCACTAAACACACCAGCATCACCAATAGCAACACCAACCTTCTCCGCAATCACCTGATGCTGCACAGGACACAGGGCATCAGCACCTGACCACATTACTGCCCGGGAAGCCAGTGATAGCCTCACCATGGCCACATTTACTTCACTTCATGCTGTACACCCTGGCTGCCACATGATGCATGGGGTAACACCACACCAGCTCCATAAAGCAACACTGCAATGTCCAACCCATTACTTTCACACTCGTCACCATTGTGGGTGGTAACCTTATGTCTCACCATTCACTAGAACTCACTAAACCACTTCCAAAGGTGCCCACAAATCTGTCCAAGAATGCAAAGTGCTGAAGATAAAGATTTCAATGTTTGACAACACATCAACATTAAATAGACATGAACATTGGTTAAAACGACCCAAGTGCCGACTCTTGTGTGTTGTTAGTTGGTATGATTGGACAAGGATGAGGGTCAGTGTGAGGGGTGGCTAGTGAAATGGGGAACTGATAATGTAGATAGAGGGAGAGAGAGTGGAGGTGCAAGGTAAGTTGGTGTGAGTAAGGATGTGCAGGGGTAGAGTAGGGAAGGCAAGTGAGGGGGATGTGATGAGTGGTGCAGCAGGGTGAGGTGGAGTGTGGCTTTGCAGTAACGTTTCGTGATCTACTGAGATCATTGAAAGATTTGTGCCACTGCAGCCTGGTCCTCCTGATGACATCCCTGCTTGTACCCTCCTGTGCAATGTGCAACCAGGCAGCTTTGGTGTCCTGGGGAGGTCCCATCCACCCATGGGGAGGAAAGAGGACCTCCCTGCATTCTGTGACTCCCTCCATACGCACCTGGAAGGAGAAATGGGAGAGCCTGGGTGCAGCCGGCACCTCTGTGTAGTGCTTCTCAGTGTTTGCAGCACCTCAATGCTGCAGAACAGTGACAAAAAAACTGTCAAAACCATTGTGGGCATGGTCCCTTTAAGGAAACTGGCTGATGAAGCGTCATCAAATGACTTCATGAGACCGACTTCCGCATAATTGGCCAGGAAGCCCGCAGGGCAGACTTAACAAGCCCAATCATCGTAAGATTCAGGAGCGAGAGCGGGCTCGAGTCAGGAGCGGGCTTTCTACATGCTACCAACCCTGGCCGCATAGATCCCGCATAGATCGCACGTGGAGAAATTGCGGTCGCTAAGTCTGTCTTTGTCCCTTTGCAACTACCTTCTCTTATCCACACAATTTACTGTGCCTCCTAACTGAAGCACTTACAATATAGTTATCTGGTTTCTTCTTCCTTCCCTGCTTAAATAATGGAGTGACATTTACAATTTTCCAATCCAAGGGTATAATTCATAAATCTAGAGAGATTTTGAAAATTATGATTAATGCATCTGTAATTTCATCACCTATTTCTTGTAATACCCCAGGGTGGAAACCATCAGGTAATGGAGATTTGTATATCTTAAATCTCATTATTTTCTCCATTACTTCTTTTTCACTTCTATTAAATTCACTGAGTTCCTGCCCTTGACTTATTTTTAGATTTTCTTGCAGGGCTGTTTTTTCCCCCTCTTCCTCCACTGTGCAAACAGATACAAAGTACTCATTTAACAAGTTTGCCATGGTGTTTCGGTCAAGATTCATCCCTCAATTAATACAACTAAAAATCAATTAAAAATAATTTGATTCCTGTTGTGGGATCATAATTTGTGTTAATGACTGCATTATTTGCCTACACAATAGATACTGTGCTTCAACGTAATTTAAAAAGAGCTGTGAGGCAAGATAAGGACTCATGGATTTGGGGGTGATATATTAGCCTAGATAAAGGATTGGTTAACAGACTGAAAACAGTGAAGGATAAATGGGTCATTTCCAGTTGGCAGGCTGTTACAAGGGTCAGTGATTGGGCCTCAGCTATTTACAATCTATATTAATGACTTAGATGAAGGGGCAGCATGGAATGTATCCACGTTTGCTGATGATACAAAGCTAGGTGGGAAAGTAAGCTGTGAGGAGGACACAAAGAGCCTGTAAAGGGATATAGACAGGTTAAATGAGTGGGCGATAAGATGGCAGATGGAGTATAATGTGGGGAAATGTGAAGTTATTCACTTTGGTAGGAAGAATAGAAAAATAGAATATTTTTTAAATGGTGAGAAACTAATAAATGTTGTTGTTCAGAGAGATTTAGGTGTCCTCGTGTAAGAAACTCATTAGGAAGCAAATAGCATGTTCGCCTTTATTGCAAGGGGGGTTGGAGTACAAGAGTAAGGAAGTCTTACTACAATTGTACAATCATCATCATAGGCAGTCCCTCGAAATTGAGGAAGACTTGCTTCTACTTTAAAAGTGAGTTCTCAGATAGCTGTATCGTCCAATGCAGGAATTAGTCTCTGTAACAGGTGGGGCAGACAGTGGTTGAAGGAAAGGGTGAGTGGGGAGCCTGGTTTGCCGCACGCTCCTTCCGTTCTCTGCGCTTGATTTCTGCATGCTCTCGGCGATGAGACTCGAGGTGCTCAGCACCCTCCCGGATGCTCTTCCTCCATTTTGGGCGGTTTTGCGTCAGGGATTCCCAGGTACTGGTGGGGATGTTGCACTTTATCAAGGAGGCTTTGAGGGTTTCCTTGAAACATTTCCTCTGCACACCTGGGGCTCGCTTGTGATGTAGGAGTTCCGAGTAGAGCGCTTGCTTAGGGAGTCTCGTGTCGGGCATGTAGACGATGTGGCCCGCCCAACGGAGCTGGTCGAGTGTGGTCAGTGCGTCGATGCTGGGGATATTGGCCTGAGCAAGAACACTGACATTGGTGCATCTATCCTCCCAATGGATTTGCAGGATCTTACGGGGGCAGTGCTGATGGTACTTCTCCAGCGTTTTGAGATATCTGCTGTATATGGTCCATGTCTCTGAGCCATATAGGAGGGCGGGTATCACTACTGCCCTGTAGACCATAAGCTTGGTGTCAGATTTGAGGTCCTGGTCTTCAAACACTCTCTTCCTCATGCGACCGAAGGCTGCGCTGGCACACTGGAGGCAGTATTGGACCTCGTCATCGATGTCTGCCCTTGCTGATAGTAGACACCCGAAGTATGGAAAATGGTCCACGTTGTCCAAGGCCGCGCCATAGATTTTGATGACTGGGGAGCAGTACTGTGTGGCGGGGTCAGATTGGTGAAGGACCTTTGTCTTACAGATGTTTAGTGTAAGGCCCATGCTTTCGTACGTCTCGATGAAGGTGTTGACGATGGCTTGGAGTTCGACCTCTGAGTGTGCGCAGATGCAAGCATTGTCCATGTACTGTAGTTCGATGACAGAGGATGGGACGACCTTGGATCTAGCCTGGAGGCAGCACAGATTTAACAGATTGCCATTGGTTCTATAGTTTAGTTCCACTCCAGCAAGGAACTTGTTGAGAGTGAGATGTACAGGACTTTGTACAGGGCTTTGGTGAGACCACACCTGGAGTACATTGCACAGTTTTGGTATCTGAGGAAGGACAGTGTGCCTAAGAAGCAATGCAATGAAGGTTTACTTGATTGATTCCTAGGATGAGAAGGTTGGCCTATGAGGAGAGATTGAGTATATTGGGCCTATACTCTCTGGAGTTTAGAAGAATGAGAGGTGATCTCATTGAAATATTTAAGATTCTGAGGAGGATTGACAGGGTTGATGCTGAGAGGTTGTTTACCCTGGCTGGAGAGTCTAGAACTAGGGGGCATAGTCTCAACATGAGGCGTCGGCCATTTAAGACTGAGATGAGGAGGAATTTCTTCACTTAGAGGGTTGTGAATCTTTGGCATTCTCTACCCAAAGGGCTGTGGATGCTGAGTCGTTGAGTATATTCAAGGCTGAGTTAGATAGATTTTTGGACTCTAGGGGAATCAAGGGATATGGGGATCAGGCAGGAAAGTGGAGTTGAGATTGAAGATCAGCAATGGTCTTATTGAATGGCGGAGCAGGCTTGAAGGCCATATGGCCTATTCCTGCTCCTAATTCTTATGTCCTTATGACATGATGAGGCACTATATAAATGTAAGTCTTTCTTTCTCTACATTGCTGAGTGAGAAATATTTTGTCAACATTGATATTGTAAGGTGTAGGTTTGAACCTATAATTCCTCATATACTATGTAATCTTAAGGTCATCCAAAACTCTGCTACTCATGTCCTACCTCATTCCAAGCCCTGTTCGCCCATCACCCCTGTACTCGCTGACTTATATTTGCTCCCGGTTAAGCCACACCTCGATGTTAAAATTCTTACGTTGTTTTCATAGAAACATAGAAAACATAGAAAATAGGTGCAGGAGCAGGCCATTCAGCCCTTCTAGCCTGCACCGCCATTCAATGAGTTCATGGCTGAACATGAAACTTCAGTACCCCCTTCCTGCTTTCTCGCCATACCCCTTGATCCCCCGAGTAGTAAGGACTTCATCTAACTCCCTTTTGAATATATTTAGTGAATTGGCCTCAACTACTTTCTGTGGTAGAGAATTCTACAGGTTCACCACTCTCTGGGTGAAGAAGTTTCTCCTCATTCAGGATAGTGATTTACATTCAAAGAGGAAATAGGATGAGGCATGAGTCCCTGGATGCATAGATAACAGGCTCAGACCACTGCAGTAATTAAAAACCCAGCATAATGGCATCGTCACCTTTAATACAGAGACTTGTATCTACTTAAAAAAATGATGTCATTTTAAGAATTCTGTCTCTTTGTAGTTCAAAAAAATATACATTTTACAAAACAAAGCAGCACAAATGTGATGATTTGTGACAACATGTAATACCCATATTCTATACACCCACTCTCTCCAAATTTTGTAGGTGATTAAAATACTGTGCACTTTATGTTCCATTCACTTGCATATTTTGTATATTATTTACCAAGCTTCATGACACACGGCAGCAGAAAGTTGGGAATGTGATGAACTGGCTCAATATGACTGATCTGCTACATCTTCCTTCTGTGAAGGAAGTTAAGTCAAAGTATTCTGTGACAATAAAGGTAATAAATCCACGTCAGCACAGTTTCACTGAAAGGCAGGCCATACCTAACAACCTCACTAGAATTCTTTGAGGATGTAGCAATTTGTGACCAATGAAGGTATTGAGATATTATATATTGAGAGTTAGTGGGACTGTATGCAACTTTAATGTTAAAGCTCACTAAATCAATGTGAGGGGTCGGGAGGGGCCAGGAAGAGAAACATTCAATCCAAATTTTAAAGTAAAAAGAAGATATATTCTAAGCTTTACATAAAATTTTGTAATCAGCATTAACCGGTTCTCTTTTATTCTCCTCTTTTTACCAACTTTTGCTCCGACATTATTGGGTCAGTTAATGCCAAGATTTCTTGTCCCATTTCTTCTGCTCCTGTAATGTGATCACATGAAAATACTGTTTTCTTGGTCTTCTAACAAGCACTCAGTTGAGTACTCACTCCTACAAGTATAACTGGATCAGGATGGTGGCAGGAATGAAACATCATCCACCTGTTACTGTTTTACTATTGTTTCTATTTTTAAAACCGGTATATTAAAAAATGGTTGAAAAACATTCAGGTAGCTATAAACTTCATTTCTGTTACCTAATCCTTTCCCCCCCTCGCCCCACCTCTGTAATCTCCTCCAGCCCCACAATTCTCTGAGATATCTATACTCCTTAATTATGATTGGTGGCCGTGCCTTCAGCTGACAAGTCTCTATGCTCTGGAAGTCCCTCCCTAAATCTCTACGTCTCTCTACCTCTCGTTCCTCCTTTCAGACGCTCATTAAAAGCTATCTCATCTGCTTTAATATCTCCTCTTCAACCTTCTGTTTCATTTTGCAACTATTCTGTCTCAACAGAGATATCTGACTGGGACCACTCCCATCTTTACTCAATAGTGCTTCTTAAATCTGGCAAGTGTCTGGATCTACACCGCATTTTGATACAAGATTTGTGACTTCATAGGGGAAATATTTGGGTGTCAGTGGCTGGAAGAGGTGATTAGGAAATATGAGAATGAACATTTGGCCTTAAGTTGTCTGATTGTACAGGCAGGATGGACGGACTTACGAAGAGCTCCTGGTAAGAACATTTCATTTTTTTCCCCATAATATTTGTTAAGATGGTGTTTTCAAAATCAACACAAACCCCAACATTTTGCATTCATTGGGATTTTTATCAGTTAAACCACAAACTAGGAGCCATAAATATTAGTGACTGGCATTCTAATGCACAACCAATGACACTGCAATGAAGTCATAGCTTGGGCTGTTGGGGTAGTTTGTTTCTTTCCATGAGCTCTCATATGGCTCAGTAGTCCTATACAGGAAAGAAAGATATGGTCCTATTTTAACTCGGATCGGGGTTGGTGCTTGAGGGGTCCAAAACAGGTAGTGCACCAAAAATGTGAAAGCTGGCAAGGCCCGGCTGAATTTACTAGCCAGGTCTCATTTACGTTTGATTTGTGGGCTGACTGCATCAGCTGCAGCCCACTTCCAGCACACAATTTTCATCAGGAATCCCGGCCCACTACTTAAAGGAGGAATGTCCCTCTTAAAGGGAGGTTGCATTCACTCAATATGAACCCTGCATTTGGCTTTTGCAATTTGTTTTCTGCTTCTAAAAGATGGCTGCAAAGAGGGATAAGCTTGCCCCCAGATTTCCTGATGCCTCCCTCGAGGTGCTGCTCGCTGCCATGAGGCCAGGAGGGAAGTGCTGTTTCCACTAAGTGGCAAGAGAAGGTCAAACAGTGTCACCGGGAAAACCTGATTGGAGGTGACAGAGGAAGTTAGCAACAGGAACATCGCCTCAAGACCTGGATACAGTGCCATAAGAGATTCAATGACATCATTAAATCAGGAAAGGTCAGTACACCTCCTCCCTTCCCCATCTCTTGCACTGCTCCTGCTCACAGTGCCTTTCCTGCCACCTCCACCATTCAAAACAATCACCACCCCTCCATCACTTCCCTCACCAACAACCACAAGCCCATACAATACCTCATATAATTACTTGTGTGCCTCGCACATTTTTCTTTTAGTGGCCAGACCCCAGACGTCCACTTTTCTGACCCGCTCAGCAGAGCCAGGGGAGGATGGTACACTGCGTATGGCGAGTTGTCTCCTGGGCTGTCCCTGTTATCAGTGCCTGCTCCTGCTCACTTGTGCCAAGTGTTTCACCTGGTGCAGGCCCCTGTAACTCGCTATCTCTGCCCCCGGGGTGCCAATGACTGCGCTCGTGCTTGAGAGGGATGCATATCACTAGATCAGGAATGGTATAAAGTGGGTAAAGCACTCAATGTTTTAACACAAAGAAATTAAAAGCTTTCATTCATTTATATTCTCAATGTGTTGACAGAATACCATGCAATAAATTTCCTCAAAGTGTTCTTTAAGTCCTGATTATGGATGCAGTTAATTAGCATTCTTCTTGGAGAACGAGAGGAGGGGAAAGTCTAAAAGATGGGTCAATAGAGGGTATCAAGCTGAAATGAATAATGCATTAAGAGCATCACAAAGAGATTGCTTTGGGTTTTTACATCCGCATTAAAGAATTTATTTTATTTGTAGATGTGAATTTGTAAGTAAAACTGCAGTCACTAATAATGAGAAGGCTTTGGCTTCCATTTGTTTAGGCTGTGCATTGAGGAAACAGTATCCCACAGATTTACTTTAATCCATTTGGTATTTACACAGGTCAGAGCAGTTATGCCTCAGGACCAATTAGGATTGGAAACCTCGACTAAATCGATGAGACTGCAGACACAGGGGAAACCAGAGTAATCAGAACTGATGGTCTTTAATTCTAAAAGTCTCACATAAAAACTCTGAAGGAGTGACCCTCAAGACTCAGAATGAAAGACCATCCATGGGACACCAAAATGCAATTATTGCAGGTGCTGGCAGCTCAGTAGACAGGAGAATTTATCTAACAGGCCATGACCCAACTTCATAATAGACACACAGGATGGGAAAGCAAAAGCCCTCAGATTATATCTAAAACTCTGCACTTGGTATGATTGTGATTTATTCTTTTGCATCTTTACTAGAAATGACTTCTGTAAATAATGTTCTCCTGTATCCTGTTCCCTCATCACCAAAGAGCAACAACTGCAACTTTACACAAATCGGCAGCATAAAAATAGCAATAGTGATTCCTCCACTCAGACATGCAAATAATAATAAAGTAAGAAAGCCGAATAATAAATGGTTCCAACTGTATCTATCAAAAGGAATTAAGATAAACAACTGCCTTATACTCAATTAAAATTAGGCATTTGTTACATTTCTTCCACAGTTTAAGAATACAAGGAGGATAGATTCTAACTTTCACCACTGGGCAGAAAACTGGCGGTAGCAGATCGGTCACCTATTACACGCCCCCCCCCCCCGTTGCATGCCGCCCCGCTACACACTCCCCATTACACACCCCTGTTACACACACCCCCATTACACGCCCCCGTTACACGCCCCCGTTACACGCCCCCGTTACATGCCCCCATTACACGCCCCCTGTTACACGCCCCCCGTTACATGCCCCCCCGTTACACACCTCATTACGACCCCCCGTTATATGGCCCCATTACATGTCCCCCCCTGTTATATGTACCGCCCCTTACATGCCCCCATTACACGCCCCCACTACATGCCCCCGTTACACGCCCCGCCATTACATGCCCTACCTGTTTTACGTCCCCGTTACATGCACTGCCTCCATTACACGCCTGCCCATTACATGCCCCCTCCATTACAGGCCCCGCCCATTACACGCCCCGTCAGTTACAATCCCCCGTTACAAGCCCCTGGTACATATACTGCCCATTACATGCCGCCCCGTTACACGCCCCCATTATATGTCCCCGTTACACGCCCCCCCGCATTACACGCCCCCCCGCATTACACGCCCCCCCCCATTACACGCCCCCATTACATGGCCCTGTTACACGTGCACGTTACACACACCCCCGTTACACAGCCCCTGTTACATGCCCCCCTTTACACACCCCACCCATTACATGCCCCGTCATTTTTACACCACCGTTACATGCCCCTGTTGCACATATCGCCCTTACACGCCCCGTTACAAGCCCCCGTTACATGCCCTCCATCATACACTCCCGTTATACGCCATGCCCATTACACGTCCCGCCTGTTACACGCCACTGTTACACGCACCATCTATTACACGCCCCATTTACATGCCACCCGTTACATGCCTCCCCGTTACATGCCACCATTACACATCCCGCATTACACGCCCCATTACATGTCCTGCATTACACGCATTATATACTCTGCATCACACGCCCCCCCCCCTGTTACACGCCCTGTTACATGCATCCCATTAAATGCCCCGGGTTACACCCCCCCCCCCGTTACACGCTGCCCCCCCCTTACATAGAAACATAGAAGCATAGAAACAAAGAAAGATAGAAAATAGGTGCAGGAGTAGGCCATTCGGCCCTTTGAGCCTGCACCACCATTCAATAAGATCATGGCTGATCGTGCAACTTCAATGCCCCATTCCTGTTTTCTCTCCATACCCCTTGATCCCTTTAGCCATAAGGGCCACATCTGACTCCTTTTTGAATATATCTAATGAACTGGCCTCAACAACTTTCTGTGGTAGAGAATTCCACAGGTTCACCACTCTCTGAGTGAAGAATTTTCTCCTCAGCTCAGTCCTAAATGGCTTACCCCTTATCCTTAGACTGACCCCTGGTTCTGGACTTCCCCAACATTGGGAACATTCTTCCTGCATCTAACCTGTCCAATCCCGTCAGAATTTTATATGTTTCTATGAGATCCCCTCTCATTCTTCTAAATTCCAGTGAATATAAGCCTAGTCGATCCAGTCTTTCTTCATATGTCAGTCCTGCCATCCCGGGAATCAGTCTGGTGAACCTTCGCTGCACTCCCTCAATCGCAAGAATGTCCTTTCTCAGATTAGGAGACCAAAACTGTACACAATATTCAAGGTGTGGCCTCACCAAGGCCCTGTACAACTGCAGTAAGACCTCCCTGCTCTTATACTCAAATCATCTCGCTATGAAGGCCAACATGCCATTTGTCTTCTTCACCACCTGCTGTACCTACATGCCAACTTTCAATGAGTAATGTACCATGACACCCAGATCTCGCTGCACCTCCCCTTTTCCTAATCTGTTACCATTCAGATAATATTCTGCCTTCCTGTTTTTGCCACCAAAGTGGATAATCTCACATTTATCTACATTATTCTACATCTGCCATGCATTTGCCCATTCATCTAACCTGTCCAACTCACCCTGCAGCCTCTTAGTATCCTCCTCACAGCTCACACTGCCATCCAGCTTAGTGTCATCTGCGAACTTGGAGATATTACATTCAATTCCTTTGTCTAAATCATTAATGTACCCCCACTAGTCACTGCCTGCCATTCTGAAAAGGACCCATTTATTCCTACTATTTGCTTCCTGTCTGCCAACCAGTTCTCTATCTACATCAATACATTACCCCCAATACCATGTGCTTTAATTTTGCACACTAATCTCTTGTGTGGGACCTTGTCAAAAGCCTTTTGAAAGTCCAAATGCACCACATCCACTGATTCTCCCTTGTCCACTCTACTAGTTACATCCTCAAAAAATTCCAGAAGATTTGTCCAGCATGATTTCCCTTTCATAAATCCATGCTGACTTGGAGCGATCCTGTCACTGCTTTCCAAATGCACTGCTATTTCATCTTTAATAATTGATTCGAACATTTTCCCCACTACTGATGTCAGGCTAATTGGTCTATAATTCCATGTTTTCTCTCTCCCTCCTTTTTTAAAAAGTGGGGTTACATTAGCTACCCTCCAGTCCATAGGAACTGATCCAGAGTCTATAGAATGTTGGGAAATGACCACTAATGTATCCACTATTTCGAGGGCCACTTCCTCAAGTATTCTGGGATGCAGACTATCAGGCCCTGGGGATTTATCGGCCTTCAATCCCATCAATTTCCATAACACAATTTCCTGACCCCCATTATACACCCCCCCCATTACACGCCCCCGTTACATGCCCAACCCATTACACGCCCTGCCTGTAACATGCCCCCCCACCCCGTTACACACCCCGCCCGTTACACGTCCCATTCATTACACGCCCCGCCCATTTACATCCTGTCCGTTACACGCCCTGCTGTTACATGTCCCACCCGTTACACGCCCCACCCGTTACATGTTTCTTATGCCGAGACCTACACCGTTTTCAACGTAACTTGGAAGTCCACCTCATGTGGGGTGAAATTCCATTAATGCAGCACATTGCAGCAATGTCTGTCGGGTCATAGCAACACAATGCAAAATTCTAAAACTGAGCACTCATGGTTTTGCCGATTTTGAAAATACAATTGATCACTCTGCGTTGCTTGAAGTGGCTTTGATTCTAAATCTGCCATAATGGCCCTTAGCAACACTGAACGGCTGGGATGCAGAGATATCCCTTGCACCTAACATTGCTAGGGCACTAATGGAGGGAAATACCTCGTGTAACGTATTTCCCTCATTTGCATGGACTCATAATATTACCAACTTGTGGACGAGAGCATTATGTACCCACCACCAGTATGGTTGGAGTTTTTGACAGACAGAAAGCGGGATGGGGATTCAACATAATCTGGCTTTGTCCTAAAATCTGCCCCTGCCTGCCCTTAAATTGTTCCATTTATAGCACATTTTTGCAGTTTCACATCATTAGCCAAGGCATATTAGACCCCAGGCATAGGCCCGTTCCTGGGCAGAGCCTTGTGCCTGGAAAAGGGTGCCTAACTGTAGCCATTATTACAGACCAGAGCAGCCTGCAGCAGGAGTAACGGCTGCCGATGTCTGGCTTTTCTGGCTGTTGCCTAAGGACAATGGCTCTAATCTTTGTAGTGATGTCCCTGAAAGATTATTTGCTGCCTGTCCCCCTCCAGGTCCTTTGATCTGCAAGGGCCGAGACAGAGGGCCTATGTCATACATCAAAATGGGGACACTACCAGTGCTGGAGCAGGAAAATGAGACAATGTTATAATGTATTTGCTCCATGAGCTTTTTGCTTAAGAATTCATAGCAACACATTGCTATTAAGAACTAGTTGGTTTATTAGCAAAAGGTTTAATAATCACACTACACATTACCAGTTCATCAGGCAGGTTCGCAACCACCTGCCTCATCGTGGATCCCCTGAATCCAACTGGCTGGGGTTTTATTGAGTCTTGTGAACATCACGTGACTGGCTAAGCCACTCACAACTCAACAGCTCTACAACTATTTTGAGCATAACTTTAATTCAAGTGTCCCTTTTGGTACTCAGGTGCATACATTACAAATGTAAAGATGAGACCTAGTGTCATGGGTCTCCACCCCTTTTCCTCGCCTGTATCCTCGGAAACTGAGCATTCCCCAACTGCATTGGACAGGAAAGTCAGTCCCAAGATGTCTCAGAATTGTGGCCCCAAATTTCTTCAGAGATTCCTTTGGACTCGCACCATAAATCTGGGATTTTTCAGTTGGCACAGAATGGAGACCAGTAAACGAAGTGAGATGAGGTGTACCGACCTCCAAAAGGACAAAATGGAACCCATTGAGGGGGTCCAGGCAATTGGAATGGTTAGTTTTTAAAAATGATTTAATGGTTCTTGCATTGGAGACTGAAAGGGAGATGACTGGAATCTTGGCAGTTGAGGGTGGGGCTTTGGCAGCCAACCCCTTCCGCCCTCATCCAACGGTGGGAAGTTCCAGATTTTCTGCTGCACGTACCCTGCACTTTCTGACCCCATGTAGATGAGGTGCCCTCCCACTGACCTCACAAACTCAAGCTATATCAGTGCTGCAGAGCACTGGTGAATCTGGCTTAACCAACACGAAGGTGGCCTACTATTTTCATTAATATCCCTTAGATTAGTTCAAAGACAAAAGAAAACAATATGGATTAGATTTCTCAATTATAACACTGTGCTGTTAGATCAAGTAGTGTCTTTGTTTGCAGTCATTAGCTCAACTGTATAGAACTATCAGGATTTAAGGATTCCACGGATTCTGGGTCCCGAACCTTATGGAAACGACTAGGTCATTACAATGCCAAACTCTAGCTGACTGATGAACTACCAGTTCAACAGAATGTTCGCTCGATCTTATGTTACAAATTATAAATGATGAAGTGCTATCAACAACAGATGTTAAATCCACTGAAAGCTGTAATCTCTCAAGGCTAGGGACACAGTGCATTGCGCAGATATAAACCACAGCAGTAGCTGGAACTATATGTGCTGCTGAAGCAAAGCTCCTTTGCAATGTCTATACCTTCATGATCCTTAATTATTGAAAAAGTCAAAGAAAGAACATTGAAAAATACAAGGCTTTTATTTAACTGTTAAAAATAGCAAGACAAGGAATGAAAAGAGAGAGACTGACAGAGCATTAAATAGAACAGAAATAGTAACCCAGAGAAACTGAGGTGAAAACAGACAAAAATTAAACAAAGGTAAAGACGACTGCAAACAAATGACAAAGAAACAGGAAAGATGCAGAGTTAAAATCAACCAAGATAGCAGAAAGGGTTTCGGCTGGATTGTAATTTAAAAACTGAGGTGCTATGCTTGTTTGGCATGCACTCAGACATTTAGTGATTTCCTTCTTTTTAAGCTGAAACACTTTAAATTGGTGCTTGATTGGTCGGTGGTTTGGCAGCTGAGGGTGATATAATAGCTGTTATAGAAAGAGTGTGAAGCAGTGGAAAGGTTTTGGTCGGTTTGCAGAAAGAAACAGCCAATTTAGAAAATTCTTAGCATTTTTTAATACTTGATCACAACAAGCAGCAGGTAAGAGAAAATGCCAGTAAAAGATTGAGGAGGTGCAATTCTTAAAAGAGCTGCAATATCACATGACCATTTATGACTTGCAAATAAGTGCTCATTATACCCCTTAATGTAACGGGCTGCTACAGAATTGTCTTTAGACTTGAACATAATTAATGAGTTTGGTATTAAATATTAATATTCAGTTGATAGTCATGGTGAAGATGATCAGAAAACAACTATAAAGATATTTGTAGTAGTGATGAGCATTTAAAGAAAGAACTTGAATTTATATAATTCCTTTCACAACCTTAGAACATCGATAAGCATGTTACGGCCAATGAAGTACTTTTGAAGTGTAGTCACTGTTGTAATGTAGAGAAACGCAGCAGACAATTTGCACACAGCAAGATCCCACAAACAGCAATGAGATTGAAAAAGAAAATGCTGGAAATACTCAGCAGATCAAGTAACACCTGTGGAGAGAGAAACAGAGTTAACGTTTCAGGTCGATGAACATTAATGCTGTTTCTTTCTCCACAGATGCTGCTTGACCAGTTGAGTATTTGCAGCATTTTCAGTTTTTATTTCAGATTTCCAGATTCACAGTATTTTGCTTTTATATCAGGAATGTGATTTTATTTCAGAGAGATTGGTTGAGGGATATATTTTGGCAAGAATCCTGGAGAGAACTTCCTGTGTTTGTTTGAATAGTGCTGTGGATCTTTAATGTCCAGCTGAGAGGGCAGACGGGGCCTCGGTTTAACATCTCATCCGAAAGGTGGATTTAATTTAGCTCCTTCAACTTTCAAGTCTAGAAATCCACTTGTTCTTCTTCCCCAGATTCCTACATTCATCAGAAGGAAGGGTTGGGTTTTGTCAGATCAAAAAGCTATTTTCTGAATTAATCTTGGATGTACTGTATTACTTTGATATCCTGTAGTTTGATACAATGTTTAGCATGTTGCCAAGAAACTCTTTTTTTCCATACTGATTGTTATCTTCAGAACAATGAGCCAGAGCAAACTCAGACTGGATGACCACAGGGGAATAACATTTTCAAAATTGGAAAATCACTGGCACAAACCTTCAACTCTGTGCCATGTTTCAAAATACCTTTTAAAACCGATTTTCTCCAAACTGAGATGCAGAGGCCAAAGATCTGCAGCCTTTCTGGCACACTCCCATCATAACATCAGCGGGAATGTGCTGGACAAGCCTTAACTTAGGCTGGCAACTGGATATGCCAGGTCCTGGCCTCGCAAGGGAGTTTCTGCTCAGACTTGTTGGAGCCGGAGCTAAAGTCCACCCCATACATGGCCATCAGCACAGGAGGTGTGTGTGGACTATCAACACATCCCTGTGGAGCATTGATAGTGGGATGATTGGTGAGACTAGGTGTACCAGGCTGCTGAGTGACAGAAGTGGTGCTCACCTGGGGTCCAGGCTGGATAACAGTGCCTGGACCCCTAAAGATTTCAGGTTGTCATTTATTTTAATTTTTAAAGTAGCCCCTTTACAAAGGGTGCTGGGGGGCAGTGTTTTCACCTTTCTGGGAGTGAGGGAGGGGAGCGGGATGCAGGGACAACTATCCCCCTCAGGCAGGCAGAGTACATTGCGGTTTCTGACTTCCAGGTGCAGGCCGCCACCAGAGATGTCTCCGTGGTGGTGCAGTTGTCCGCCATTGGGATTCAAAATCATCGTAGACAGTCCCTCGAAATCGAGGAAGGCTTGCTTCCACTCGAAAAGTGAGTTCTCAGGTGACTGTACAGTCCAAGAGGGGAAATTACAGTCTCTGTCACAGGTGGGACAGACAGTCTTTGAAGGAAAGGGTGGGTGGGGAGTCTGGTTTGCCGCACGCTCCTTCTGCTGCCTGCACTTGTTTTCTGCATGCTCTCGGCGACGAGACTCAAGGTACTCAGCGCCCTCCTGGCTGCTCTTCCTCCACTTAGGGCGGTCTTTGGCCAGGGACTCCCAGGTGCCTATGGGGATGTTGCAGTTTACCAAGGAGGCTTTGAGGGTGCCCTTAAAACATTTTTTCTGCCCACCTGGGGCTCGCTTGCCGTGTAGGAGTTCCATAGAGCATAGAAACATAGAAACATAGAAAATAGGTGCAGGAGTAGGCCATTCGGCCCTTCTAGCCTGCACCGCCATTCAATGAGTTCATGGCTGAACATGCAACTTCAGTACCCCATTCCTGCTTTCTCACCATACCCCTTGATTCCCCTAGTAGTAAGGACTTCATCTAACTCCTTTCTGAATATATTTAGTGAATTGGCCTCAACAACTTTCTGTGGTAGAGAATTCCACAGGTTCACCACTCTCTGGGTGAAGAAATTCCTCCTCATCTCGGTCCTAAATGGCTTCCCCCTTATCCTTAGACTGTGTCCCTTGGTTCTGGACTTCCCCAACATTGGGAACATTCTTCCTGCATCTAACCTGTCTAACCCCGTCAGAATTTTAAACGTTTCTATGAGGTCCCCTCTCATTCTTCTGAACTCCAGTGAATACAAGCCCAGTTGATCCAGTCTTTCTTGATAGGTCAGTCCCGCCATCCCGGGAATCAGTCTGGTGAACCTTCGCTGCACTCCCTCAATAGCAAGAATGTCCTTCCTCAGGTTAGGAGACCAAAACTGTACACAATACTCCAGGTGTGGCCTCACCAAGGCCCTGTACAATTGTAGCAACACCTCCCTGCCCTTGTACTCAAATCCCCTCGCTATGAAGGCCAACATGCCATTTGCTTTCTTAACCGCCTGCTGTACCTGCATGCCAACCTTCAATGACTGATGTACCATGACACCCAGGTCTCTTTGCACCTGCCCTTTTCCTAATCTGTCACACAGCATCAAAATCCACAGCACGGCCTTGGACAACGTGAACCACTTTCCAAACCTCGGGAGCCTACTATCAGCAAGGGCAGATATCGACGACGAGGTCCAACACCACCTCCAGTGCACCAGCGCCACCTTCGGTCACCTGAGGAAGAGAGTGTTCGAAGATCAGGCCCTCAAATCTTGCTTTGGGAGTCTTGTGTCAGGCATGCGAACAATGTGGCCTGCCCAACGAAGCTGGTCGAGTGTGGTCACTGCTTCGATGCTGGGGATGTTGGTCTGATCAAGAACACTGACGTTGGTGCATCCTCCCAGGGGATTTGCAGGATCTTGCGGAGACATCGTTGGTGGTATTTCTCCAGCGATTTGAGGTGTCTTCTGTACATGGTCCATGTCTCTGAGCCATACAGGAGGGCAGGTATCACTACAGCCCTGTAGACCATGAGCTTGGTGCCAGATTTGAGGGCCTGATCTTCGAACACTCTCTTCCTCAGGTGACCGAAGGTGGCGCTGGTGCACTGGAGGTGGTGTTGGACCTCGTCGTCGATATCTGCCCTTGCTGATAGTAGGCTCCCGAGGTTTGGAAAGTGGTTCATGTTGTCCAAGGCCGTGCTGTGGATTTTGATGCTGTGTGGCGGGGTCAGCTTGGTGGAGGACCTTTGTCTTACGGACTTGTCTTTGTTTAGTGTAAGGCCCAGGCTTTCGTATTCCTCAGTGAAGATGTTGATGATGGCTTGGAGTTCAGCCTCTGAATGTGCGCAGATGCAAGCGTCGTCTGTGTACTGTAGTTTGATGACAGAGGATGGGATGGTCTTGGATCTAGCCTGGAGGCAACCTCTGTAGTAGGGTACCTCTGGCTTACCACAGAAAATCTTCTAGGGTCAGTGGTAGAGGTTCCTGGCAGGCACATCCCTGGGATGCAGCCTTCCTCCCACGGCCCCACCAACTACACGCAGATTTTCAGCTCTGTGAACATAAGAACATAAGAAATAGGAACAGGAGTAGGCCATTCAGCCCTTCAAGCCTGCTCCCCATTCAATAAGATCATGGCTGATCTTCTACCTCAACTCCACCTTCCCGCACTATCTCCATATCCCTTGGTTATATTTAAGAGCTGCATAGAGTGGTCTAGAAATCCGATCATGCCCAGATTCAGTCGAGCGGTGGGCTGGACGTGCACTGCACCTGCCTGTTACAATTGATTCAGACAGCACATAATATTTGTGTCTGCAGTCTATGGCACCTTGCACCTTGGGGAAGCCTGCCATGCGGGCTAAGCTCACTCACCTACTTTGCTCTGTCCATTGGGAAGGAGATGTAGCTTTTTCACCTGGCCCAGAGAATCTCCATGATCTCCCTGGTACACTGATGCACTGCAAACTGTGAAATGTCGCTGATGCCAGCAGTTGCAGCCTGAAAAGAGCCTATGGCATAAAAGTTAAGGGCCACGATGACCTTGACAGCCATAGTCAGTGCTGTCTATGCCTTGGTGTGGGGCTCAAGTTGTGGCTCAGGTGACATAACTGAGGGTGACATAGCTCAGTGACAGCCTCCTTGGGGAAGTGAAGACACCTGAGGCATTGCTCCTCAGTGAAGTTCAGGTTGGAGAAGTGCTCACTGAAGACCCATTTTTGGATATAGCCTCCTGGGAAGTTCCCTCCTCCTCCTCCTCCCTCTTCTGGAAATGGCTCTCTGCTGTCTTCCTTGCTGCAACCCTTTGTCCTCCTGCCCCGAAGGCAGCCCAACAGACCACCCAAGGCTGCTGCCAAAAAATGAGCAACACCAATAAAATCTTACTCTGTTTAGAAAAAGTGAACTTTGCAGAGTGATAAAACAAACCAAAACTACCCATAAGTTAACTAGCAGCCTGAAATGAGAAACCAGCAACTAACCTGTACGTTCTGCATGAACCGTTCAAATATTGCTGGTGAGGGGGGCCTTCCTGCCAGTTAGCACCTCATTGTGCTGTGCTGGTTCAGCATGTGGCATGTGAAGCGTTGGAGCATTCAAAGATTGAAAACAAGTCCTGCAAGAAGCGTAGTGCAGGTACCCTAATTTAATTTAAATTAAATACTCTTCCCTTTAAATAATCCGGACATGCACTCCTGACCCCAGTGTATCCACCTTGTCCAATATGGCGGGCATCACACTTCTGGCTGGAAATGTGCAAGCTCTTCCTACCCTCCATATTGGGACCCTTGTAGGTCAGTTAGCATCCAAAAAAACGGGTGCTACGCATCTGAATTTATAAGCTGCTGTCTTTTTTTCTGCGAATGTAAGAGGCACGGACATACTAACTTATAAGATACATTCACATTGTGCCTATTTATTAAGTGTCCTGTACAACGGTAACCACTTACTCTTTTGAATGCTTCGTGATCGCTGCAGATTTCAAATACACTAGTTGTCACACAGCATGCACAAAAATAATGCTTTCATGATGTAATGCTGGATAGTGACAAATGGAGCATTTTCTCAGTGGAAGATCGTGGCTTTGAAGCTGTGCCCTACACTTAGATAAGGGTTTCCAGTTTGATTATTCATGGGTGAAGAGATTTCTAACAGAGGGCAGGAGAATATTCTTCACACAGAGCTGTGAGGCAGTGAAATTTACTTCCAGGATTAGTGAGTGAGACAGAAACTATATCAACATTCAAGATTAGCTTGGATAGATGGATGAAGGAAAAGGGGATGAAGAAATATGGGATTAGGGCTGGTAATTGTGATTCGGACTATTTGTTCACATGGATGATAAATGCCAACACGGACGAGTGTGGCCTAATGGCCTGTTGTCATGTTGTAGCATCTATGAACAGTAAAAGAAAAAAAACGAAAGACTTGCATTTATATAGCACCTTTCATGACCACCGGACATTTCAAAGCCCTTTATAGCCAATGAAATACTTTTGCAGAAGCAAAATATTGCGGATGCTGGAATGCTGCAATGTAGTCACTGTTAGAATGTGGGAAACACGGCAGTCAATTTACTCACTGCAAGCTATCACAAACAGCAATGTGATCATGACCAGATAATTTGTTTTTATTATGTTGATTGAGGGATAAATATTGGCCAGGTCACCAGGGATAACTCGCCTGCTCTTCTTCAAAATAGTGCTATGGGATCTTTTACACCCACCTGAAAGAGCAGACAGGGCTTCAGTTTAATGTCTCATCTGAAAGACAGCACCTCCGACAGTGTAACACTCCCTCAGCACTGCACTGGAGTGTCAGCTTAGATTTTTGTGCTCAAGTCCCTGGAGTGGGACTATGAACCCACAACCTTTCAACTCAGAGGCGAGAGTGCTACCAACTGAGCCACAGCTGAGCTAACACAGCTGACACACTATTTCAACGTTTGAATGGAATAAAACTAATTCTTCCATAACCGAGTTATGGGCATTTAATTGCACCAGATTAAATATGAGTATTGTTCCCCTGTTGGCTCTGCAAGTTTATATAGTAATTAGGTGAGCCATACAGAACAGGAGAGTCCCAGTTCAATCTTCAGTCTGTGTTGAGCTAGCTGGTCTCAGTAAGGATGGCAGTAATGGGACAACAATTGGCAGGGTTGCTTGCTTCACATGTGTGGGTGTCAGGTGAAGACAGAAATGGGTTGGGCGGCAACATGCCCCGAGGGTCAAAAAATCTGGTGACATTTTATTCACTGAGGAGTGAAGAGAGGAGAAAAATAGCAGATAAAATTGATGTAAAAAGGAAAAAAAATCCATGTCATAGTGACTTAAAGGTCTAGATGTTTGATCTGAAGCTGCTGCGCATCTATCTGAAACCTTCACATAACTGTTGAAAATTAGAAACTGGAAACCAGCTCGGCCTAACTATTGGGTGCCTTTAATTCCACGCTACATGAGAGACTGGGGGGGGGGGTGGGGGGCGGGGGGGCAAAATTGTCCCGCGCCCCGATTGTGGCCGATAACCTGCCGGGGTCGGGACTTTTATCGCCCGGCCCGGAAGTCCCACCCCAAATGCAAAATTGGGCCTTATGCCCCTCAAAGGAAGTGGAGCACTGTCTCCAGTGCTCTGCTTCCTTTGAGGGGCACTCCCGGGGCGGTAGCATGGCACTGAGTCCAGCTCGCTAACACGCTACAACACCCCTCCCCTTCAATTAAAGGTGAGGGCTGCTGCGCACTCTGCCAGGAATTTGTCAGACCGGGCCAGCAGCCCAGCACCTAAGACAGAGTGCCAGGCTGCATGATGGTGGCCTGGTCCACGCTAGGGCCACCATGGTCAGGCCAACTCAAGAGTTGACTGACCAACAAAGATGACAGCCGGGGGCACAGCAGAATTCCCCTTTAAACAGCGCCCCGGGAGCGGATGTTGACATTAGCCTGCGCCAGCCTCATGGCAGTTTACCCCGCAGGGCGTTTAGGGTCGGCATGGGGCAGTGAAGGGTCGCCGCGCACGATGATGACATAATCGTCGGTTGCACAGCAACCCAGGGCACTAACCACAGGGTGAGGCTCTGCCGGGACAGCACCTCCCAAACCTCCGGTTCAATTTCCCGGGAGGCAGTAGCGCCCTTCCCCCCTGCCCGGGTGAAAACGGCCTTGCGCTTCATTTTTTAGGCCCTCCCCACTCTCCTGGAGGCGCTAATGGGGCTATAAAAAGGGGCAATTTCACCCCCCTGGGAGTTCTTCAGCCTCTAGTTGCATTCAGTAGCCTCCATCAGATGATGTAAGATTAGAATTTTGTAACTGTTTGTTTTAGACCTGATTTCAATTTTGTAAAACGAGCTGTATTCTGTCCCATTGGATTGAGCAGAAACATGAAACTGACAGCAAAAATTGAACTGTTGCTATGCTTCAATTCTCATAATATAGCTTCAACAGCTGTTTCACTGTGGCAACTTGTACTTTCTTTGTGGAATTCTCCAAGTATTCCACAAGGTATTTTTGTGCAGGCAGCATGGTCATTTTAAAACATTATTACTTTGGTTGAAATTCCTATGTGTATAATAATATTTTTATGTAAAATTCCTGGATGCACTACTTGAAGAAAGGTATTAATCAACTTCAAACATACAGGTTAATGACTTTGTTATAAAAAAGCACATAGGAATTTTATGTGAATATGTTAACCAGTCAACTAAAGATGATGCACAAAGGAATTTCAACCCCTTAGTTGCTTTAGTTTTTGTATAGTTTTGTCATTCTCACAGACCTCCTCTCCTCTTGAGGTCCCACAGTATTTTCCAACCAAGAGGGCAGCACTGCAAACTATATCTTAAGTGTTTGCTTTTACTTTATTCATACCAGCTGCTTGTAAGTACATTATAACAGCCCAGGGCAATGCCCTGCAATTTTATCCATTAGCTTCTTGATTAATACTTCAACTTCATTCCTAGCCTTCTCAGCCTTGCTGATGTTTATACAATGGGCCTTGGCTCTTCTACTAAGTTTCTCAAGAAATAAATAATTTAACTTTCAAAATGGAAACCCATTTCTTCATGTTATGTGGTCTTCACTTGCCTACATAATTGTCTCTAACTGTATTTTTCTTGCACCTTCCAAATGCCAGTACTGTAGCTTGAAATAGGCTTGACTGCAGCTCTTTCTCAAATGCTGATAACTGATGGTAACAGCACATGACACCTGTCTTTAATTTCAAGCACCTTGTTATTTTACCAAGCACCATGACTGCAGATCAGTTTCATTTCTATAAGCAGTTTGATCAATACTATTTCAAAAGCTAATTGTGTTTTGAGCCCCTTCATTTCCTGAACACCAAAATTCCATTTGCATTTCCTTTTGGGACTAGTTTAAAGCGTAGACTACAGCTCTTACCTTGAGATGTCAGCTTGTCATAATCCATGCCATTTATAAACTTCTCGAAGAAAACGAAGGATTGCATAAACCAGAAACTTATGTACCATGGAGGTTAGTAATGCACTTGCATCACTTGTTCCTTAGCAAAAAATAATACCCAGCAGTAACCATTAGATAGCAGTAAAATATAAAACGGAAAAGAGTGACTAAAGTAAATGTTGGTCCCTTAGAAAATGAGAAGGGGGATTTAATAATGGGAAATGTGGAAATGGCTGAGACCTTAAACAATTATTTTCTCTGGTCTTCACAGTAGAAGACACAAAAACCATGCCAAAAATTGCTGGTCATAGGAATGTGGGAAGGGAGGACCTTGAGACAATCACTATCACTAGGGGGGTAGTGCTGGACAGGCTAATGGGACTCAAGGTAGACAAGTCCCCTGGTCCTGATGGAATGCATCCCAGGGTATTAAAAGAGATGGTGGAAGTTATAGCATTCGTTATAATCTACCAAAATTCTCTGGACTCTGGGGAGGTACCAGCAGATTGGAAAGCAGCTAATGTAACGCCTCTGTTTAAAAAAGGGGGCAGGCAAAAGGCAGGTAACTATAGGCCGGTTAGTTTAACATCTGTAGTGGGGAAAATGCTTGAAGCTATCATTAAGGAAGAAATAGCGGGACATCTAGATAGGAATAGTGCAATCAAGCAGACGCAACATGGATTCATGAAGGGGAAATCATGTTTAACTAATTTACTGGAATTCTTTGAGGATATAACGAGCATGGTGGATAGAGGTGTACTGATGGATGTGGTGTATTTAGATTTCCAAAAGGCATTCGATAAGGTGCCACACAAAAGGTTACTGCAGAAGATAAAGGTACGCGGAGTCAGAGGAAATGTATTCGCATGGATCGAGAATTGGCTGGCTAACAGAAAGCAGAGAGTCAGGATAAATGGGTCCTTTTCGGGTTGGAAATCGGAGGTTAGTGGTGTGCCACAGGGATCGGTGCTGGGACCACAACTGTTTACAATATACATAAATGATCTGGAAGAGGGGACAGAGTGTAGTGTAACAAAATTTGCAGATGACACAAAGATTAGTGGGAAAGCGGGTTGTGTAGCGGACACAGAGAGGCTGCAAAGAGATTTAGATAGGTTAAGCGAATGGGCTAAGGTTTGGCAGATGGAATACAATGTCGGAAAGTGTGAGGTCATCCACCTTGGGGGAAAAAAAACAGTAAAAGGGAATATTATTTGAATGGGGAGAAATTACAACATGCTGCGGTGCAGAGGGACCTGGGGGTCCTTGTGCATGAATCCCAAAAAGTTTGTTTGCAGGTGCAGCAGGTAATCAGGAAGGCAAATGGAATGTTGGCCTTCATTGCGAGAGGGATGGAGTACAAAAGCAGGGAGGTCCTGCTGCAACTGTACAGGGTATTGGTGAGGCCGCACCTGGAGTACTGCGTGCAGTTTTGGTCACCCTACTTAAGGAAGGATATACTAGCTTTGGAGTACAGAGACGATTCACTAGGCTGATTCCGGAGATGAGGGAGTTACCTTATGATGATAGATTGAGTAGACTGGGTCTTTACTTGTTGGAGTTCAGAAGGATGAGGGGGGATCTTATAGAAACATTTAAAATAATGAAAGGGATAGACAAGATAGAGGCAGAGAGGTTGTTTCCACTGGTCGGGGAGACTAGAACGAGGGGGCACAGCCTCAAAATAAGGGGGAGCCAATTTAAAACCGAGTTGAGAAGGAATTTCTTCTCCCAGAGGGTTGTAAATCTGTGAAATTCTCTGCCCAAGGAAGCAGTTGAGGCTAGCTCATTGAATGTATTCAAATCACAGATAGATAGATTTTTAACCAATAAGGGAATTAAGGGTTACGGGGAGCGGGCAGGTAAATGGAGCTGAGTCCACGGCCAGATCAGCCATGATCTTGTTGAATGGTGGAGCAGGCTTGAGGGGCTAGATGGCCTACTCCTGTTCCTAATTCTTATGTTCTTATGTTCAGTACCTGAACTGAATCCCAACATCTGTTTATCAGAAACAGCCTTCGAGCATTACTGGGTGCATTTAGTGCTTATTAATTTCCTATTGTCCATGGCTCTGTGTAAAACTGAAAGCAGCATTGAAAGTAGTGCTGTGTGCATTAACTCAGAGATAGGACCTCCTCTGGCTTTGAAAATCTTTTCGGAGTTTTCTAACCAGATCCCTAAATCATTCATTAAAATTGCTAACCCATCAGCTTGCTGCTCTCTCCACATACACAAGTTATATTTTATACTGTGGCTACTGAGTGAATCAGAAATGAGTCAATATATTGTTTTGAAATGTCAGTAAGGGCCCCTAAGGGCACCTAATTCAGATCCCTCTCCCCGCAACGCCCCCCCCCCCCCGCCACCACCCCCACCAAAAAAACAACATGGAACCAAATCTTGCTGGGGAAGGGCATCTCACATGATGCCATTAGTTAAGAGTTCTTCCTACACCCTTCAGCTCCAAAGAGCTTTGCACCGTAACTTGCTGGAAGTGCGAGCTGATAAAAGTGTGGCGAGGGCAACGGGGCACCTGGGACCTCCGTGAACGGTGGGGCCAACAGTGTATTTCCTTAACCAATGAGATTTGAGGATTGAGAAAAAAAACTGTGGAAAGGGAATTGGATATATACTTGAAGGTGAAAAAATTGCAGGGATATGGGGAAAGAGCAGGGGAGTGGGACTAATTAGATTGATCTTCGAAAGAGCCGGCGCAGATTCAATAGGCCAAATGGCCTCCTTCTGTGCTGTATAATTCTATGACTCTATGATTCTAACAGGAGAGCGATGGGGATGTAACATGAATTGGAGTGGGTGAATTAGAGTCAAATCAAGTACAGAAAGAGAAATTAAGATGGGAAAGAAAGATTATATTAAGAGAAAGAGAGAGCAAAAAGAGACAGAAAGGAAAAGAAATGAAAAAAAAGAAAAACAATTAAAATTTGAAATTTGAAATTCTCTAAGAAGAATTTATTACATGCAGGAATGAGATTTAATTGTTTAAACTATTCCCTTTCTGGGCCACAGAGGTTGATTGACATTGCATTAACAATTATCACACTATTAAAAAGGTATTTACTTAAAAGGGTTCATCACCAAGCCTAAATTTTTGCGGCGAGTTTAATCGATAATTATTGTGCAAATCCAGCAAGTTCTTAAAAATAATGGGGAGGCTAAGGGCAAGATGCCGTTTGTGCAAAGAAAACAGTATAACAATGCAAATCAACCAGCAAGTTCTGGAGATTCGCAACTCATGCTGTATCTCTTAATTCCTTGAATTCGCTGGCTGACTTGTGCATTAATAAGGGCATGCATCGTTAATAATCCATTATTTTCCCTGCAAGATTCGTTCCATAATTTCCCCCTTCCTCTCCTCTCCTGAAAGTTCAGCCCCTTGTTGGAGTATGGTTACACAGGTGACAGCTACCCTGCAGTACCTCATCCAAGTGGCCATTCTTCATGTGTGAAATTAGACAGAAGAGGCTGGATATTAACCTCCCCCAACCCCACATTAAGGGCAGGAGGAGGTTGTGGTGGTGGGGGGGGGGAGGGGGTTGAGCAATTAAAAAAACATAAAATGTGACCCCAACCCGCTGTGAGCGTGGCAGGTTGAGTGGCGTGTAGTTTTCCCTCCCGACAGCCAACAAGCCTGTCAATTTGGCTGGCTGCCGGGCAGAAAAGGGATGAATAAAATTATAATGAGGCCCTGCCATTAAATTCAGCAGAACCTCCATGTCCCTGGCCTCTTCAGCTGCTTTCGGCCTCCCCTGCATGTTCCCCACCACCCTGTAAATATTGGGGCCAAAGTTTCTGCATGACATTTCACCATGTCTAATTTTATTTTTAAGTACAATATTTATTATCCGCAACAATTATCTCAACTCTTGCCCCCCCCCCGCCACCCCCACCACCCCCCAAAAAATCCCTTTTAGAATTATCTTTGGCAGATAGAAATGGAAGTTTTAGATATTCCCATCGAATGATAAATATTATTACCGATTAAGAGATTTGTCTACATGTGCAACACATCACTGTGCATTTGTGTTCTGTATAAGGGCTTTGTCCTCGCCACAGTGAGGACTATCACGATGGATCTAAGATATTGTACTGACTGGATTGGAATAACCTATGGAACTTTATCCAATTATTTAACTGTACTAGTGCCATACTATAAAGAAACAATAATATGTAATGCCAAGAAAAGTCTTTGAACAAATATCAATGAATTTGTGATGAAATAAACTTCATAAACATTTAACAACTTCCAGAAAGCATCTTTAAGACTTGCTATATATCAAGATTTGAAGTTAACCCTAACAGAATGAAGTGATCCAGCAGATGTTTGTAAAGAATATGACTGAAGTTTTCTTACAGTGTAAATATATAATGAACGTGCTTGAGACATGTTTTCTGAACAGATTCTAATTAGTTAATATTTCAGACTTTCTAAAGGCTAATGGAATAAGAATATCAAAAATAGGAGCAAGATTAGGCCATTTAGCCCCTCGAACCTGCTCCGCCATTTAATAAGATCGTGGCTGATCTGAATGTTGGCCTTCATCTCAAGGGGCTAGAATACAAAGGGGATGGAGTTATTTTACAACTGTGCAGAGCTCTGGTTAGACCCCATCAGGAGTACTGCATTCAGTTCTGGGCACCACACCTGAGGAAGGATATATTGACCTTAGAGGGGGTGCAATGCAGATTCGCCAGAATGATACAGAGGCTAAAAGGGTTAAATTATGAGGATAATTTGCATAGACAAGGCTTGTATTCCCTTGAATATAGAAGATTAAGGGATGATACAAATGATGTGTTTAAGATTATTAAAGGATATGATCGGGTAAACAGAGAGAGACTATTTGCTCTGGTGGGGGAGTCCAGAACAAGGGGCATAACCTTAAAATTAGAGCGAGGTAGTTCAGGAGTGATATCAGAAAGCACTTATTCACACAAAGAGTCGTGCAAATCTGGAACTCTCTCTCCCAAAAAGAGACTAGGTCAATTGAAAATTCAAAACTTAGATTGATAGATTTTTGTTCGGCAAGGTTATTAAGGGTTACGAAAGCAAGGCAGGTAAATAGAGTTAAGATACAGATCAGCTTTGATCTAATTGAATGGCAGAACATGCTCGAGGGGTTGAATGGCCTACTCCTGTTCCGATGTTCTAGTGTGAGCACTTATTCAGTTTTTAATGGAATTGAGAGATTCAGGGCTAGACTTTGCACTTTACGTCGCCACCGTCCATATTTCGACAGTAATCGGGCGGTTTGTAGAAAAGGATTCATCCATACTGCCCGATCACTGCCGAGAATTGATACCTTAATTTTCCCTTAATCTATACCAGCACTGGCGGTGGCGATAGTCTGCGGCAGCGGGCGGTCGTAGTTCTCGTGTAAGGCTGGCTTGATCCAGACTGGCCTTACTGTGCATGCGGAAACTTTTTTTTTCTCTCTTTTTGCGCATACGCAATTTAAAAAATTCCCCACCCCCCCCCCCCCCCCCCCAATGCGCACGCGCGGTTTTTTTGTGCATGCGCAATGGATTTTTTTTTACCCGCGTTTCGGGGGTCAGGGGTCATCCCATACATGCACAATTGAGTAAGGGAGGGGTAAGGAAAAAGAGAGGAGGAAAGTTGTGTACAATTGACGATTATTCTAACTAAAACTAAAATGGCAGAAGATTCAACGGTCACGCTGGAAATGGAGCCTGAGGCGAACATGGGAGGGAGGAAAAGGGCAAAATGCTTCTCAATGGAAGCCCAGGCTGCACTCGTCCACGAGGTGGAAATGCATTGGGACCGATTGACCTAGGGTGATCGTGGCAAGCCCAGCCCGCAAGTATATCAGAGAATATGGCCAGAAATTGCCGAGGTGGTGTCCTCGATCGCCCAGATCCGTCGGGAGCCAGTCCAGTGCAGAAAGCGCTGGAACGACATTGTTTCAGTTGTAAGAGTAAATAAACAAAAGTTTAATAAATTTAATCATTCAATGATTCATTAGTTAAAATGTGAAAGTGCTATACTGTGCATTTCTTAATCTCACTGAATTTGGAGTTACTATAAACGATGTTATTATATTGTTTTGCTGTAATTAATAAGATGTGTTCATTATGCATAACTTGGAAGGTGATGGTGCATTAATGGGATAGTGTTAAAGCATTGGGGGTGCTTACTAGTACTTGTGCAATTATATTAAACCACGATTTTGTCATATGTTCAGAAAAAAATTGCTTTCAACCGAGGTGAATATCGCCGCACTGGGGGAGGGCCAGCAGAGCTGCAGGAGCTGAGCCACCTGGAGGAGTGGGCCGCAGCCTTCACTGGGGCGCATGATCGCTCGGCCACTCGTAGTGGTGCTGATCCGGTGCTGGCGCTACATGAGTAACGTATGATCCCGGGATGTGCATAATGCATAAATTATACTGGACTCTAAAGCTAGTACCATTATGAAATATTATGAGAATGCCATGCACTCTCAGTAAATTCTGTACATGTTCATTTCATGTAGTGTATCTTGGTGAAATCTAATGCAGTCATGTTGCGCCTCTTCATATTCATGCACAATGTAAGCTATAAAATGTAATCTTCACCCTCCCTCCCTCCCCTACCTTCCTTCCCTCCCTACCTCACCCTTCTAATGACCTATTCTATCTTTTAGCTGAAGAGGAGCACGTAGTGTTTACAAAAGAGTAGGAGCAGGAGGATGAAATGCAGCTAATCAAGTGCAGCTAATGCTCGACCTGCCGCAGAAAGTCGAACTTGAGGAGGTGTTGCAGTCCATGGAAGGATCCCTCATGCCTGCGACCACCTCTTCCTCAGTCGAATCCATTTTTTATGGATTCGGCTCCGAGGAAGTGGCCAGACCAAGATTTGTGCAGCAGTGCACACCGAGTGTCGTGGTCCCTGTGCATAATCCGAGGAGGCTGCTTCGGAATGAGATCCGTGCTGCAAGACAGGCAGACGCAGAGATGGACATGGTTGTGCTGACTCGGGCGAGTGTCCACGTGGGTCGACCGCTCCTCGAGGCAATTGGTGCACTCACACAAGTGATCGCAGCGCAATCCGTGCGCCATTCGGAGGAGGCGGTGGCATGGATTGCGGCGATGCAGCGAATCGCTGATTCCATGGACGCCTTGCAGCGGCCAGTAGAATCAGGGAATGACACTTAAACCCCAAGGTGTCATACCAATCATGCTACAGCACATGGGAGTCAGGAGAATGCAGATTCTTCTGACTCCGAGGACGGGTCATCAGACCCTACCACCTCTCCACATTCCCTGCTTGGCGCTGCCATGGTCACCCCGTCTTCTGCAGCTGCACTCGGGGCGCACTGCTGCACACTGCCCTGACATCAATTCAGATGGGCTGGGGAGGGGTACGTGCCTTCCAAATAAACATTTGGGTGTCAGATGGAAGGGGTGGGGGGGTGAAAGACAGTGGTCACAAATAAAATTAAAATATTTCCTGTTTTGGTCAATGATTGTGGGGGGGTGGAGGGCGGGGGCTGGTGGTGGGGGAGGGGGTTGGTGGACATTGTTGTCTATTAATATAAAAATGTATTCTGTTTTGTTAATTATTAGTGGGTGGTTGTTTATTTATTATGAAAAATGGTTTACTGTTTGGGGTGTTGTGATGTGTGTTTAAAGTGCATTGTTTACTTATTTAAACCTTGTAAAAAAAAAATTATTTTAAGTATTTCTAATTATTTATTAATTTATTAATTATTCATTTACTTTACACTCCGCCTTTTTCAAAATTAAAATAACTTTAATTGAATATAACATTTTTGTGTTGTGTCTCACTCACTTTTGCTAAATGAGGGGTCAATAATCACTACAATCAATGCAAGGGTTACAAACAATGGACATTTAAACTGAACTCGTAACCGTTCAAGCAAAGCGTTCATTTATGAGCTGCTGACATAACAGTTTTGCTGCTGTGTAAGTGCCGCAGGTCTTCTCCAGCGATGTTGGGGTGGCTGGTATCATAGTTTCATCACCAGACTCCTCCTCGACCTCCTGTTCCTCACCTTCCTCTTCCACTTCTCTAACTGGCTCGTCCACTATGTCGTGAGGTGGACCTGCAGTCCCCTGTGGCATTTCCTGCCCCCTTCTGATTGCCAAGTTGTGCAACATGCAACACTCCACAATGAACTCCGCGACTTGATCCGGATGGTATTGTAAGTTGCCTCCAGAGTGGTCCAAGCATCTGAAGCGCTGCTTCAGCACTCCAATTGAGTTTTCGACTATATTGCGTGTAGCTATATGGCTTTGATTGTAGTGATGCACGACTCCTGTCTGCAGCTTACGGAGTGGAGTCAAGAGCCAGGTGGCGAGGCTGTATCCTTTATCACCAAGCATCCAGCATTGACATTCTGGCTGACTTTTAAAGAGGTCGGAGCCAGTGCTTTCATGCAAGACGTGCGCATCATGAATGCTCCCTGGAAAATTGGCATTTACTGCCATGGTTATTTGATTGTGGTCGACAACGAACTGCACGTTCAGGGAGTGGAATCCCTTTCGGTTACGAAACACCTCTGCATCCTCTAAGGGTGCTTGCAGGGCGATGTGCGTACAGTCTATTGCACCCTGTACCTTAGGGAAGTTTGCTATTCTTGAGAATCCCACAGCCCTTTCACTCTGTGCCTCCCTGGTCATTGGAAAGTTTATAAAGTCAAACCTTCATGTGAAAAGTGCTTGTGTCACCTGCCAAATGCAGCAATATGTGGCGTGCTGAGAGATGCAGCAAATGTCACCAGCTGATGCCTGAAAGGAGCCCGATGCATAGAATGAAAGTGCCGCAGTTAGCTTAACCTCAAAGGGCAGAGCGGTCCTGATGGTGCTGGTAGACTGCGGTTCTCCCTTAATGTGCTGGCATATCTCATTGACGACCTCCTTTCGGAAGCGCAGCCTTCTAATGCATGTGTTCTCGGAAAAGTCCAGGTATGATCGCTTATCCCTGTAAATGCGTTGTGAGTAAGGTCTCCTCCTCCTCAGCAGTCTGCCACCTTTTTGATTGGGCACATAATGCTCTTCAATAAATCTTCTTTCAGCTGCACTCTGCAGCATGTAGTTTGTAGATGGAATTGACCGGGGGCCCAGGAGAGACATGAGTTTGGGGCTCAGAAGAGGCAAGGGCCTCGGGGGCAACACAGGCCAGCCCACACTGCGATATGTGTGCGCGCTAGGTCCGTGCAGCAGAGTTGTTCTCCAGTCGTCTTGGGTAATCATTGCCACTGGACCAAGACTCTGTCAAGCCCGTGTGGTGACTGGTGTACAACAGTCACCACACGTTAAAAAAATCCACGCACAGGCATCTTCCACCTTTCAAGATGTAGTTCGGGATCTGGAATATTAGGTCCTTCATTGAAACACGTGTGAACTCATCCCTTTTTGGCGTGGAAGCAAGTCACCTTGCTTCGAGGGACTGCCTATGACGATGATGATGATGATGCAGCATGTAATTAGTAGCCAGCATTGGTTGAGAAATTGCAGGCCCCATTTTTTTTAAAGGTAAATTTAATGTAAATTGTTCAAACATTAATCAAATTTCATTATTCTATCCTCAAATTAAAGTAGATATTTTAATAAACCCCTGAAATTAAAAGTATTCCTGTAAAACAACAATAAAAATGCACTAAAAAACCATTTAAGGTTAACCTGCAATTTAATCCAGCTTTAGCTCCGATTAAAAAATGGCGTCCACATCGCTGGGTCAGGAGCACTTAAGTGCATTCTTTTCATAGCGATATTGATAGCGGGTGGTATGCCGGGCGATTTTTTTAATGTCCGAAAATAGCGCTGGGCGGTCTTGCAGGAGGTAAACGGGCAGTGTACGACATCCAGGAGGGAAAATTGATTGCATCTACTGGGCAGGCGGCTGGATTTACCCGAAAATACCACCAGCAGTAATCGGGCGATGTATGGGCGCAAGTTTGCATGTCGATCTAAAATTGGGCGGTAAGGCAACGAAAACGTTAAAACGGGCACTAAATCAGGCGGTAATTGAACGATAAGAACACAAAAGTCTAGCCCTCAGAGCATATAAATGCCATTGTTGTGCCATGACACCAATACCTTTTTACATTATTGCGAGTCAGCAGCACTTATTTATGGTGCTGGCTGTATACTACACTCAAATTGGAGGAACGCAGATCTCTGCACAAGTGTAAGTAGGGAGACGATAGTGGAAATATGAAGCAGAGAAAGTTCCATCCACCCCTCCCTCCCATGTCCAAATGCCAGTAAAATGTTTAATCAATTCATCACTAATAGTAAGAATGTAAAGGCAGATTCTTCAACATGTTTTACATTTAAAATGAGAGTTTGAAAAGTCTGCAGCCAGTGTGAAGCCCAAACAGACTGAGACTACCTCCTGGTGCTGATTTTACACCCAAGAACCAAGCCCAAACTGAAGCCAGTTTGGCTTCCAATTATACCCCAATTATTAGCCAAACCACTTTACAGAGATACAAATATGTTGTATATCTGCCTGTAAGAGAAACAGAAATAGAGACTATTTCACAGTATAGCACACAAAATGGAATATCTGTAGCAGTGCTTTAAAATAATAACTTGCACTCAATACTGCACTCAAGTAATTGGGATCTGTCTCACAAAACTTAGGGTACAATGCACACTTTAAAAGACACATTATTCGTAGATCATTTAGTTTTTCTAGAGGTTTGAGAAGCACCCACAGCTAATTCTCTGAGATTCTAGATTGTTGTGACTATTCATTTTTGATCACCATAAAGCGCTGTTTTGTCTTATTATTTATAATTTTTCACCATATTTTTATTTAAAGTGATTGTTACTCCACTGGAGGAGCTCAACGTCCATCATACCCACTTTTACATTTAAATTTCAAAAGCTATTTTTAAAAACATCCTGTTTATGATCATCATTAAAAATGATGCTTCATTTTCCATTTGATAATTAGATTACATTGGAGCGTGAAGAAAAGAACAGAAACAAAACCATGTTTTAAGGGTGAAAATTGAAAATTACTTAAAAAAATCGTTTTGAATTGCTAACTGAGTTTGAAGTACTAAGAAGGCTCCGATCTGTAAAAAGCACAGCTGCAAGACAAAGCAAACAGCCACTGACATGACCAGGGCCTAATTACAAATTCCGGTGGGCGGTTGAGCAGCTGGGATGCCTGTTTATCTGTAATGAATAAAGGGTTGGTTATCACTAATTTTTAACATCTCAAAGGCACAATTAAAACCAGCCATCCCTATCCAGGCCCACCTGTGTCTGTGAAATAACTCCTCAGTGCCCTCTGCACACAGTCAGCATGCCGGCCAGATATTTCCATTGCCCAGCAAAAGGTCTGCCTTGCTTCTAAGTATGGCTTTACTACACTGGTCTCCAAGGGGCCTTAAGTAGTATGATTAAACCCATAGCTTATAAAGCATAGGAGCCAGCTTGTGCAGTGTTCACCAGCATGAAACAGGGAACTAATCCATCACATTGTAAAATAGGATGTCTGACAGAGTTTTCGATCCATTCACCCATCTGAATAAAACCTTCAGCTAACACAAGTATTGAGGCAATGGAAGCAGATCCTAGGTGTGCAGAATAGTTGAGTGTCCCATTTTGATGAGAATGCTGAGTGGTGAAAGGCAAAGAGCTGGTATCATTATCCAATCCATAAAACCGGGTGAAGCAACATTGTAGCTATTACAGTTTCAAATCCCTGCGTTTCAAAGTGAAAACCTGGGAAATATTTTAGATGACGTCATTCCACAAAAAAAGACTTACCAAGATATGCCATACAGTAAATCTTGCTATGCCAAACATTTATTATATATAGTTTTCTAATCTACAGAGTTCAATGTGGGAAGTGTGAGGTCATCCACTTTGGATCTGAGGAAAGTAAATCAGAATATTTTCTTAATGATGAGAGCCCAGGAGCTGTGGAGGGGAGATTAATTTAGGTCTCCATATACACAAAATCACTAGTGCACAGGCACAAAAAGTAATCAAGGCTAATAGAATCTGGAATTCATTTGCCCCAAAATTCTGGGTCAATTGAAATTTTCAAGCCTGAGACTGATAGAAGGTTTTCAAGGCATTTAGAGCAACGTTGAATAGAGTCGAGGTACAGGCAGCTTTGTTAACTTCTTTCAATGTCCTAAGGTGACAGGGAGTGTTTGTTACAAGTGGAGAAGGCCTTCATTCTTATTTAAAAGCTTCTGCTCACAACACTTGTTCGCAGTGATGGGGGCTCTACTTGCAGTCCCCCTCGTGCTCAAGTATCTTCGGGAGAGAAAGCGGAGGCAGCAAAGAAGATAAAAAGATGTGTGCAGAGGGAGGAGGAGGGCCAGGAGGGCTTTCAACAGGAGCCCTTACCCACTTAGGGTCTTCAGGTAACACTTCTCTTACATCCGCTTCAGCAAGGAGATATTCACAGAAATCAGCCACCTCCTGTGTCCAGACCTCAGAGCAGGGTGACCATGGCCCTCCCAGTGGACCACAAGGTCACCGTGGCCCTCAATTTCTTCACCAGTGGATCCCCTGCAGCAGGAGACATAGCTAATATCTCCCAGTTCTCCATCCATTGCTGCATCCGAGAGGCCACTGAGGCTCTCTCCAGCAGGAGAAAGGACTACGTTTTCTTTTCTCTGAGCAAATCGAAGCAGGAGGAGTGCACAAGTGGGTTTGCCAGGATAGTGGGCTTCCCATTGGTGCAGGGTGCCTTTGACTGCCCCCACGTGGCTTTGCAGCCATTTCATAACAATCCTGAGATCTTCTGTAACCGCAAAGGCTACCACTCACTTAATGTGCAGTTGTTGTGCAATCACGCACAGCGCATCCTGATGGTGAGTGCCCAGTATCCTAGCAGCAGTCATGATGCCTTCATCCTGTTGCATCCAAGATGTCAGTCCAGTGTGCCAGCAATCTTTCAGTCAGCACGTTAAATCCAAAACTGGATGCTCGGAGACAAGGGCTATTCGCCCTGCACTTGGCTCATGAATCCCCTCCCAATACCCAATTTGTGTCCAGCACTCATATGATGAGCGCCATGCTGCCACCAGGAACATCATTGAAGCAATGGTTCAGCTGCCTTGACCACTCAGGAGCAGCCCTCCATTACTCGGCGGAGCAGGTGTCCTATTTCATGGCGGTCTGCTGCAACCAGTGGATGTGGTGTATTTGGATTTCCAGAAGGCATTCGATAAGGTGCCACATAAAAGGTTACTGCACAAGACAAAAGTCCATAGGGTTGGGGGTAATATATCAGCATGGATAGAGGATTGGCTAACTAACAGAAAACAGACGGGATAAATAGGTCATTTTCCAGTTGGCAAACAGTGACTAGTGAGGTGCCGCAGGAATCGGTGCTGGGTCCTCAACTATTTACAATCTATATTAATGATTGTATAAAGGGACCGAGTATAATGTAGCCAAGTTTGCTGATGATACAAAGGTGGATGGGAAAGCAAATTGTGAGGAGGACACAAAAAATCTGCAAAAGGATATGGACAGGCTAAGTGAATAGGTAAAAATTTGGCAGACAGAGTATACTGTGGGAAAATGTGCGGTTATCCACTTTGGCAGAAAAAATAGAAAAGCAAATTATAATTTAAATGGAGAAAAATTGAAAAGTGCTGCAGTACAGAGGGATCTGGGGGTCCTTGTGCATGAAACACAAAAGGTTAGTATGCAGGTACAGCAAGTAATCAGGAAGGCAAATGGAATTTTGGCCTTTATTGCAAGGGGGATAGAGTATAAAAGCAGAGAAGTCCTGCTACAACTATCCAGGGTATTGGTGAGGCCACACCTAGAGTATTGTGTACAGTTTTGGTCTCCGTATTTTAGGAAGGATATACTTGCATTGGAGGCTGTTCAGAGAAGGTTCACTAGGTTTATTCCAGAGATGAGGAGGTTGACTTATGAAGATAGGTTGAGTAGGTTGGGCCTATACACAATACACATTGGAGTTCAGAAGAATGAGAGGTGATCTTATTGAAACATGTAAGATAATGATGGGGCTCGACAAGGTGGATGCAAAGAGGATATTTCCATTCATAGGGAAACTAAAACTAGGGGACATAGTCTCAGAATAAAGGGCCGCCCATTTAAAACTAAGATGAGGAGGAATTTCTTCTCTCAGAGGGTTGTAAATCGATGGAATTCTATGCCCCAGAGAGCTGTGGAGGCTGGGTCATTGAACATATTTAAGGCAGAGATAGACAGATTTTTGAATGATAAGGGAGTAAAGGTTTGTGGTGAGCGGGCAGGGAAGTGGAGTTGAGCCCATGATCAGATCAGCCATGATCTTATTAAATGGCAGAACAGGCTCGAGGGGCCAAATGGCCTACATCTCCTCCTATTTCTTATGTTCTTATGCTTCACAACTTGGCTATCATGAGGGTGCATCCATTGCCAGTAGGGGTTGTGGGACCACCTCAGCAGGAAGACGAGAGAGGAGGAAGAGGAGGAAGGTGAGGAGGAAGGGATGATGCAGCCAGCAAATCCCATGTCAGCACGAGCTGCCTGTGAAGCCTCATCAGACTCCAATTCCAATGAATGAAACCTCAGATCCCCATTGCTCACCACATCCTCATCAACCACATTCCCATCATACCAATCCTCTGTCATGGAATATTACAGCTTCCTCCTGGAATGAGAGCCACCACAAAACAAAGATTTCAAAGAAAATTAATAAATTCATCACTATTCAATTCACAAATACAGTATCAGCTAATCACCCTTGTACAATCCTTTAGTTCATGTCATTCGGGTGCCCTTTCCTACTCTGGTGCTCCTCCGAAGTGCTCTCTCAGTGGCTGCAGCATGGCAGGTGGAAGGCTGCTGAGTTTCCGTGGGGGAGGCTTCAGATGGCCTTGCAGGACGACCTCGAGCAGCTCTGGACCTGGAAGCTCCAGCTGTATGCTGCATCACCTCGGCATGGGCGGCAGCAGTCTGGGCTGACTGGCTGAGAGGCAGCGACAAGGACAAAGGCGGAGAGGCAGTGGAAGGAACAAGAATTTTGTCATCCTGATAGAGCACAGCAGGTTCCTGCTCCACAGACCTACTGCCACTCACCCAGGGCGAGGCCTCAGCATTCCTAGCAACCTGTTGGAGGCCAGATTGCTGGGTTGCAGTGACCCTGCAAGCCTCGTTCGACACTGGTAAACCTAGCCATAATGGCAGCAGTCTGAGCTTGAGTGGCAGCAAGCTGAGACTGGAGAACAGTCTGTGCTTCCACTGCAGCACAAAGACGGTGGGTCACTTTCGCCTGCAATGGCAGCTGTGACATCACCCATCACAGAAAGCAGCATGTCTGGTTTGACAAGGTCTCTCCTGGAGTTGTCCATCATTTCCAGCCTGGAAATCATGGGCTCCAAGCTCTGCGCAAAGCTCCATCCAATGTTGCAGCTGGACCCTTCCATGCTCCTTGACATTGTCAAGAGGCTCTCTGGCAGGCTTGCCATTGCACATAACAATTCGGTGTTCATGCCCAGCACCCTTTTTTTGAAGGCCTCCTCATTGAGGTCATCATCGTGTGCAGCAGAACTCGTGGGTGAACTCGCCCTCCGGGGAGCTGGCCCCTAAGCTATCCTCTGCCTCACTGCAGCCCACACATGCCCGGTGGCTCACTATGTCCAGATCCTGCTTCTTTGCTACCCTCTAAATTGAGCTGGAGTCTGCAACTGCTAGATACAGTGGCTGTGTACTTTCCTCTTCTCCTTCACTCCCTTCCATCGCTTCGGGTACACGCTCTGCAGCTGGCAGTTCTGGGTTATCTGAAAGCAGAAAGGCGCACTAGTCAGATTGTGGTGAGGGAAGTGGGGCGGGGGCAGTGGCGGGGGAAGCAAGGTATCCAGGCATACACCATCAGCAGTTTGTAAGTGAGAAAAGCTTTTGGGATGAAGGGGAAGTGGATGTGAGAAGAAGGAAGAGGAATGAGCATACCATTGTTGTCCCCAAAGGCTTCAACTTCACCCATTGCCACGGTGACTTCCATTCGAATGATGTCGAGCATACTCTCCTCCAGTTAGCTCAAGGCCTGCATTGCTGCTTGTCCCCCGCCTGTCTGTTGCTGCTCCCAGTGATTGTAAGCGACCTTAGCCTGCAAGAGAAAGGGAAGTATGTCAGTGGGTGTGGTGCAATGTGTTTGGGTTATGTGCCGGTCATAGTTAAATAGCTGTCAGTAAGATGTGGATGTGAGTGTTGCAACAGTGGTATAGTTGTGAGAGTGAAGTGAAACCATGATTGTGAGGTCTGAGTGAAGAAAGGTAGAGATTGTTGGGAGGTGAAGGTGTGGTGTATTGAGCAGTATGTGAGGTTTGTGGTGCAGGTGGTGGGATATGGCATTTGCTGAAGCCTTCACTGACCTTGACCTGCCATGAGAGGTGTAATGTATGCACTTGTGAGCATGCTCCTAGGTTTGTGGAGTTGTTACGCTGTGAGTGGCTTACCCAGTCACGTGATGTTCACAAGATGCAATAAAACTCTGGATATTTGAGTTCAGGTTCTCCACGATGAGATGGGCTGTTGTGAGCCTGGTGGATGAACTGGTAGTGTTCAGTTTCATTGTTAAACCTTTGCTAATAAAACCAGCTAGTTCTTTACAGTAAATGTATAGCTATGAATTCTTAAGCAAAGAACCCATGACGCAAATACACTGCAGGAGATTATTAAACTTCTTGCAGCATTGTATCCAGGAACTGAGGACCATGCTGTTGGTCATCATGTATGCAGATATAAGAACATAAGAACATAAGAAATAGGAATAGGAGTAGGCCATACGGCCCTTCGAGCCTCCTCATGGCTGATCTGATCATGGACTCAGCTCCACTTCCCCGCCCGCTCCCCATAGCCCCTATTCATTTAAGAAACTGTCTATTTCTGTCTTAAATTTATTCAATGTCCCAGCTTCCACAGCTCTCTGAGGCAGCGAATTCCACAGATTTACAACCCTCTGAAAGAAGAAATTTCTCCTCATCTCTGTTTTAAATGGGCGGCCCCTTATTCTAAGATCATGCCCCCTAGTTCTAGTCTCCCCCATCAGTGGAAACATCCTCTCTGCATCCACCTTGTCAAGCCCCCTCATAATCTTATACGTTTCGATAAGATCACCTCTCATTCTTCTGAATTCCAATGAGTAGAGGCCTAACCTACTCAACCTTTCCTAATAAGTCAACCCCCTCATCCCCGGAATCAACCAAGTGAACCTTCTCTGAACTGCCTCCTTTCGTAAATATGGAAACCAAAACGGCATGCAGTATTCCAGGTGTGGCCTCACCAATACCTTATATAGCTGTCGCAAGACTTTCCTGCTTTTATACTCCATTCCCTTTGCAATAAAGGTCAAGATACCATTGGCCTTCCTGATCACTTGCTGTACCTGCACACTATCCTTTTGTGTTTCATGCACACGCACCCCCAGGTCCCACCGCACAGTGGCACTTTGCAAGCTTTCTCCATTTAAATAATAACTTGCTCTTTGATTTTTTTCTGCCGAAGTGCATGACCTCACACTTTCCGACATTATACTCCATCTGCCAAATTTTTGCCGACTCACTTAGCCTGTCTATGTCCTTTTGCAGATTTTGTGTGTCCTCCTCGCACATTGCTTTTCCTCCCATCTTTGTATCGTCAGCAAACTTGACTACGTTACACTCAGTCCCTTCTTCCAAGTCCTTAATATAGATTGTAAATAGTTGGGGTCCCAGCACTGATCCCTGCGGCACCCCACTAGTTACTGGTTGCCAACCAAAGAATGAACCATTTATCCTGACTCTCTGTTTTCTGTTCGTTAGGCAATCCTCTATCCATGCTAATATATTACCTCCCAAACCTATGAGCTTTTATCTTGTGCAATAACCTTTTATGTGGCACCTTGTCAAATGCCTTCTGGAAGTCCAAATACGCCACATCTACTGGTTCCCCTTTATCCACCCTGTTCGTTACATCCTCAAAGAACTCCAGCAAATTTGTCAAACATGACTTCCCTTTCATAAATCCATGCTGATTCTGCCTGATCAAATTTTGCTTTTCCAAAAGTCCTGCTACTGCTTCTTTAATAATGGACTCCAACATTTTCCCAACCACAGATGTTAGGTTAACTGGTCTATAGTTTCCTGCTTTTTGTCTGCCTCCTTTTTTAAATAGGGCCTTACATTTGCAGTTTTCCAATCTGCTGGGACCTCCCCAGAATCCAGGGAATTTTGGTAAATTACAACCAATGCATCCATAATCCCTGCTGCTACTTCTCTTATGACCCTAGGATTTAAGCCATCAGGTCCAGGGGATTTATCTGCCTTTAGTCCCATTATCTTACTGAGTACCACCTCCTTTGTGATTGTGATTGTGTTAAGCTCCTCCCCCCCTATAGCCCCTTGACTATCCACTGTCAGAATATTGTTAGTGTCCTCTACCGTAAAGACTGATACAAAATATTTGTTCAGAGCTTCTGCCATCTCCATGTTCCCCATTACTAATTCCCCGGTCTCGTCCTCCAAGAGACCAACATTTACTTTAGCCACCCTTTTGTACATCCCTGTCTGGCGTAAAAATAAAAAAGGGAAAGTGGCTCAACCGTGGCTATCAATGGAAATCAGGGATAGTATTAAAGCCAAGGAAGTGGCATACAAATTGGCCAGAAATAGCAGCGAACCCGGGGACTGGGAGAAATTTAGAACTCAGCAGAGGAGGACAAAGGGTTTGATTAGGGCAGGGAAAATAGAGTACGAGAGGAAGCTTGCAGGGAACATAACGGGGAACAAAGAAATGGCAGACCAATTGAACAAGTATTTTGGTTCGGTATTCACTAAGGAGGACACAAACAACCTTCCGGATATAAATGGGGTCAGAGGGTCTAGTAAGAAGGAGGAACTGAGGGAAATCCTTATTAGTCGGGAAATTGTGTTGGGGAAATTGATGGGATTGAAGGCCAATATATCCCCAGGGCCTGATGGTCTGCATCCCAGAGTACTTAAGGAGGTGGCCTTGGAAATAGCGGATGCATTGACAGTCATTTTCCAACATTCCATAGACTCTGGATCAGTTCCTATGGAGTGGAGGGTAGCTAATGTAATGCCACTTTTAAAAAAAGGAGGGAGAGAGAAAACAGGGAATTATAGACCGGTCAGCCTGACATCGGTAGTGGGTAAAATGATGGAATCAATTATTAAGGATGTCATAGCAGCGCATTTGGAAAGAGGTGACATGATAGGTCCAAGTCAGCATGGATTTGTGAAAGGGAAATCATGCTTGACAAATCTTCTGGAATTTTTTGAGGATGTTTCCAGTAGAGTGGACAAGGGAGAACCAGTTGATGTGGTGTATTTGGACTTTCAGAAGGCTTTCGACAAGGTCCCACAAGAGATTAATTGCAAAGTTAAAGCACATGGGATTGGGGGTTGTGTGCTGATGTGGATTGAGAACTGGTTGGCAGACAGGAAGCAAAGAGTAGGAGTAAATGGGTACTTTTTAGAATGGCAGGCAGTGACTAGTGGGGTACCGCAAGGTTCTGTGCTGGGGCCCCAGCTGTTTACATTGTACATTAATGATTTAGACAAGGGGATTAAATGTAGTATCTCCACATTTGCGGATAACACTAAGTTGGGTGACAGTGTGAGCTGCGAAGAGGATGCTATGAGGCTGCAGAGTGACTTGGATAGGTTAGGTGAGTGGGCAAATGCATAGCAGATGAAGTATAATGTGGATAAATGTGAGGTTATCCACTTTGGTGGTAAAAACAGAGAGACAGACTATTATCTGAATGGTGACAGATTAGGAAAAGGGGAGGTGCAACGAGACCTGGGTGTCATGGTACATCAATCATTGAAGGTTGGCATGCAGGTACAGCAGGCGGTTAAGAAAGCAAATGGCATGTTGGCCTTCATAGCAAGAGGATTTGAGTACAGGGGCAGGGAGGTGTTGCTACAGTTGTACAGGGCCTTGGTGAGGCCACACCTGGAGTATTGTGTACAGTTTTGGTCTCCTAACTTGAGGAAGGACATTCTTGCTATTGAGGGAGTGCAGCGAAGGTTCACCAGACTGAATCCCGGGATGGCAGGACTGACATATCAAGAAAGACTGGATCAACTGGGCTTGTATTCACTGGAGTTCAGAAGAACGAGAGAGGATCTCATAGAAACGTTTAAAATTCTGACGGGTTTAGACAGGTTAGATGCAGGAAGAATGTTCCCAATGTTGGGGAAGTCCAGAACCAGGGGTCGCAGTCTAAGGATAAGGGGTGAGCCATTTAGGACCGAGATGAGGAGAAACTTCTTCACTCAGAGAGTGGTGAACCTGTGGAATTCTCTACCACAGAAAGTTGTTGAGGCCAATTCACTAAATATATTCAAAAAGGAGTTAGATGTAATCCTTACTACTCGGGGGAATCAACGGGTATGGCGAGAAAGCAGGAATGGGGTACTGAAGTTGTATGTTCAGCCATGAACTCATTGAATGGCGGTGCAGGCTCAAAGGGCCGAATGGCCTACTCCTGCAGCTATTTTCTAAGTTTCTATGTTTCTATGTTTTCCTTTTTATATACCTATAGAAACTCTTGCTATCTGTTTTTATATTTTGTGCTAGTTTACTTTCATCGTCTATCTTTCTTTTCTTAATCATTTTTTTAGTCGTTCTTTGCTGGCTTTTAAAAGCTTCCCAGTCTTCTGTGCTCCCATTATTTTTGGCCACTTTGTTTGCCCTTGTTTTTAATTGGATACCGTCCTTTATTTCTTTAGTTAGCCACGGTTGGCTATCTTTTCTCTTACACCCTTTCCTCCTCACAGGAATATATTTTTCTTGAGAGTTGTGAAATATCTCCTTAAATGTACACCACTGTTCATCAACCATCATACGCTTTAATCTATTTTCCCAGTCCACTTTAGCCAATTCTGTCCTCATATCTTTGTAGTCTACCTTTATTTAAGCTTAATACGCTGGTTAGAGATCCAACTTTCTCACCCTCCATCTGAATTTGAAATTCAATCATGCTATGATCACTCATTCTGAGGGAATCCTTTACTGGGAGATTGCTTATTAATCCTGTCTCATTACACAGGATCAGATCTAAGGTAGCCTTCCCCCTGTTTGGTTCCGTTACATACTGTTCAAGGAACACATCCCTTATGCATTCTATGAACTCCTCCTCAAGGCTACACTGACCAATTTGATTTGTCCAATCAATATGGAGGTTAAAATCACCCATGATTATTGCTGTTGCCTTTTTACAAGCTCCCACTATTTCCTGGTTTATGCTCTGACCAACAGAGTTGCTACTGTTAGGGAGCTTATAGACTACGCCCACCAATGACTTTTTCCCCTTACTGTTCCTTATCTCCACCCAAACTGTTTCAACACCCCATTTGAGCCAATATCGTTTCTCACTATTGCAGTGATTCCATCCTTTATCACTAGAGCTACCCCTTTTCCTTTTCCTTTCTGTCTGTCCTTCCGGATTGTCAAGTACCCCTGAATATTTAATTCCCAGTCTTGGTCACCTTGCAACCACGTCTCTGTAATGGCTATCAGATCATACACATTTGTCTCAATTTGTGCCGTCAACTCATCTATTTTGTTAGAAATGCTACGTGCATTTAGACAAAGTGCCTTTAAGTTTGTTTTTTTTACCCTTTTTTCCTGCTTGTTTCCTCTCTCCTTGAAACTCACTTTCTTAATTTTTGCTTTCTAATTCCAGCTTTACTCCCCTCCCTCTATTTTCAGGTTCCCATTCCCCTGCCAAGCTATTTTAAACCCTCCCCAACACCACTAACAAACCCCCCCCACGAGGATATTGGTCCCGGCTCTGTTGAAGTGCAACCCGCCCGGCTTGTACAGGTCCCACCTCCCCAGAAGCGGTCATAATGCCTCAGGAAACTAAAGCCTTCCCGCCTGCTCCACCTCTCCAGCCATGTATTCATCTGCTCTATCCTCCTATTTCTGTACTCACTAGCTCGTGGCACTGGGAGTAATCCGGAGATTACTACCTTTGAGGTCCTGCTTTTTAATCTCTCCTAGCTCCCTAAACTCTATCTGCAGGACAACATCCCTCTTCCTACCTATGTCATTGGTGCCGATGTGGACCACGACCTCTGGCTGTTCACCCTCTCCCCCCAGAATGCCCAGTGACATCCTTAACCCTGGCACCAGGGAGGCAATATATCATCCTGGAGTCACATCTGCGGCCGCAGAAACGCCTGTCTGCTCCCCTAACTATTGAATCCCCTACCACTATAGCTCTTCCATTCTTCTTCCTCCCACCTTGAGCAGCTGAGCCACCCATGGTGCCGTGGACTTGGCTCTGGCTGCACTCCCCAGAGCCACCATCGCCCCCACCAGTTCTCAGAACAGAGTACTGGTTGGAGAGCGAGGTGGACTCAGGAGACTGCTGCGCTACCTGCCTAGTCCTCCTCTTCTGTCTGGTGGTCACCCTGTCTGCCTGCACACTCTTAAGCTGCAGGGTGACCACCTCTAGAAACGTGCTGTCCACATCTCTCAGTCTCGCCGATGCACCGCAGTGACCCCAGCTGTCGCTCAAGTTCCAAAACACAGAACTCGAGTTGGTGCAGCTGGAGACACCTCCTGCACACATGGTCATCCCAGCTGCGCGAAGCATCCGGGACTTCCCACATACCACAGGATGTGCAATCCACAGGACTGAGCTGCCCTGCCATCCCTCTAGTTACACTCGCAACTATCGAGTAGAACTAAACTAAACCTTAGCACAGCACACCCAGCAGCTCCTCAGCAAACAGCCGATTTAATTATCTAGCTCTCCTTAGATAATAAAGATCACATATATTTACTTGCAGTTCCCACTTACAGCAATGCCAAAGGTTTCCTGAAAAGAAAAAGAAAAATACTCACCAATCCACCAGCCAATCACTTACCCACTTGGTTGTGACGTCACACTTCGATTTCGATTTTTTTAAACTTTTGGTCCCTGCACCAGCTGGCTCCTCCCAACTCTCGGGACCTTTATCTGGGCCTGGAACTCCCACTCCCACTCCTGTGGCTCCTCCCGACTCTCGGGACCTTTATCTGGGCCTGGAACTCCCACTCCCGCTCCCACTCCTGTGGCTCCTCCCGACTCTCGGGACCTTTATCTGGGCCTGGAACTCCCACTCCCGCTCCCACTCCTGTGGCTCCTCCCAACTCTCGGGCCCTTTATCTGGGCCTGGAACTCTCGCTCCCGCTCCTGTGGCTCCTCCAGACTCTCGGGCCCCGTTACCTGGGCCTGGAACTCCTGCTTCCACTCCTGTGGCTCCTCCTGACTCTCGGGCCCGTTACCTGGGCCTGGAACTCCTGCTCCCAGTCCTGTGGCTCCTCCCGACTCTCAGGCCCCTTTCTCTGGGCCTGGAACTCCCGCTCCTGCTCCTGTGGCTCCTCTAGCCAGAGCCTTCTAAACGTATGGGCAAATAGCTTCCTAACAGTTTGTGGCAAGGGGACAGCCTGCCTCCTCTCTACAGCCACCAGCAGTGCCTCCAGAGCCGCATCTGAGAACCCTCTAGCTCTTTCCCTCTGCTGTTGCTCAGCCATCTCTCGCAAGTTCAGGTCTGCTTCCAAGTGGAGATCCATACTGCTTTGTCCCCAAATCAATCACCTAGGAGCTGATAATGCCGACACTGACTACAGAAAGTAGAAAATGTGCCATTTTCAACAGTGACATAATTTACTTTGATGAGCACACATACTCCAGCTAATTTCAAACAAGAACTGGAGAAACCCATTTGACTCAATAGCGTATTTGGACAAACAACAAGTGAGTATGAGTGCATTTGGATGAAGAGAATAAAACTTGATAAATAGTGCAATTGGATAAACACAAATTTGGACTAAGAATGCACTTGAATAAAGGATAAACTGAGATAACTATTGCATTATGGTTCAAGAGAGCATTTGGATAAAGGGAACATTTTGGCACAATAGACAAATAATGCACAAATAAAGATAAACTGAGATAAATGTACATTTAGATAAAGAACACATACTTGAATAAAGATACATCTGGATAAGCAGGGCTTTTGGACAAAGATATTCATTAACTATATGATATTTTAATGTACTTTGATAATTCCATATTAACGATAACACTGATACAAAAATTGTTGATGCTTGAATGATCCTACACCTTTACACGATTAAAACTCTGGTTGTGTTTGCTAACATTAAAAACATTAATCCGCTTTACTTTTGTCCATGTGCTTCATGAAGGCAAAATGAAAATAAGTGTTGTGCACCTGATTAAATACCCGAATTTTTAAATTTGACCACCCTGCAGGGCCCAAAATGTAAAGCACTACAGCACGTAATAGATCAAGTAGCCTTTAGCTTGCCTGCTCATTAATGGATGCCTCCAGTCATAAGTAACATTTTTATTCCTAATTATATTCTTTCAGTACTGTGTTGCAATCTATGTAACTATTAAAGAGCAATAATTAAAACAAATTGAATACTGTGGATAACATATCCTTTTTATTTCTGAGTGTGCGTGCGCATGATACAGAAATACTTTGATCAAGAACTTCCCCGACAGGCAGCAATTAATGAATATGATATAATTGGCATCACGGAGACATGGCTCCAGGGTGACCAAGGCTGAGAACTCAACATCCAGGGGTATTCAACATTCAGGAAGGATAGATAGAAAAGAAAAGGAGGTGGGGTGGCGTTGCTGGTTAAACAGGAAATTAATGCAATAGTAAGGAAGGACATTAGCTTGGATGATGTGGAATCTGTATGGGTGGAGCTGCGGAATTCGAAAGGACAGAAAACACTAGTGGGAGTTGTGCACAGACCACCAAACAGTAGTAGTGAGGTTGGGGACAGCATCAAACAAGAAATTAGGGATGCATGCAATAAAGTTACAGCAGTTATCATGGGCAATTTTAATCTACATATGGATTCAGCTAACAAACTGGTAGTAATACGGTGGAGGAGGATTTCCTGGAGTGTATTAGGGATGGTTTTCTAGACCAATATGTCGAGGAACCAACTAGAGGGCTGGCCATCCTAGACTGGGTGATGTGTAATGAGAAAGGACTAATTAGCAATCTTGTTGTGCTAGGCCCTTTGGGGAAGAGTGACCATAATATGGTAGAATTCTTTATTAAGATGGAGAGTGACACAGTTAATTCAGAGACTAGGGTCCTGAACTTAAGGAAAGGTAACTTCAATGGTATGAGACGTGAACTGGCTGGAATAGACTGGCAAATGATACTTAAAAGGTTGACGGTGGATAGGCAATGGCAAACATTTAAAGATCACATGGATGAACTTCAACAATTGTACATCCCTGTCTGGAGTAAAAAATAAAATGGGGAAGGTGGCTCAACCGTGGCTAACAAGGGAAATTAAGGATAGTGTTAAATACAAGGAAGAGGCATATAAATTGGCCAGAAAAAGCAGCAAACCTGAGGACTGGGAGAAATTTAGAATTCAGCAGAGGAGGACAAGGGCTTTAATTAGGAGGGGGAAAGTAGAGTATGAGGGGAAGCTTGCCGGGAACATAAAAACTGACTGCAAAAGCTTCTATAGATATGTGAAGAGAAAAGGATTAGTGAAGACAAATGTAGGTCCCTTGCAGTCAGATTCAGGTGAATTTATAATGGGGAACAAAGAAATGGCAGACCAGTTGAACAAATACTTTGGTTCTATCTTCACGAAGGAAGACACAAATAACCTTCTGGAAATACTAGGGGACCGAGGGTCTAGTGAGAAGGAGGAACGGAAGGAAATCCTTATAGGCGGGAAATTGATGGGATTGAAGGCCGATAAATCCGCGGGGCCTGATAGTCTGCATCCCAGAGTACTTAAGGGAGTGGCCATAGAAATAGTGGATGCATTGGTAGTCATTTTCCAACAGTCTATCAACTCTGGATCAGTTCCTATGGACTGGAGGGTAGCTAATGTAACACCACTTTTTAAAAAAGGAGGGAGAGAGAAAACAGATAATTATAGATCGGTTAGCCTGACATCAGTAGTGGGGAAAATGTTGGAATCAATTATTAAAGATGAAATAGCGCATTTGGAAAGCAGTGACAGGATCGGACCAAGTCAGCATGGATTTATGAGGGGGAAATCATGCTTGACAAATCTCCTGGAATTTTTTGAGGATGTAACTAGTAGCATGGACAAGGGAGAACCAGTGGATGTGGTGTATTTGGACTTTCAAAAGGCTTTTGACAAGGTCCCACACAAAAGATTGGTGTGCAAAATTAAAGCACATGGTATTGGGGGTAATGTACTGACGTGGATAGAGAACTGGTTGGCAGACAGGAAGCAGAGAGTCGGGATAAACAGGTCCTTTTCAGAATGCCAGGCAGTGACTAGTGGGGTGCTGCAGGGCTCAGTGCTGGGACCCCAGCTATTTACAATATACATCAATGATTTAGATGAAGGAATTGAGTGTAATAGATGACACTAAGCTGGATGGCGGTGTGAGCTGTGAGGAGGATGCTAAGAGGCTGCAGGGTGACTTGGACAGGTTAGGTGAGTGGGCAAATGCATGGCAGATGCACTATAATGTGGATAAATGTGAGGTTATCCACTTTGGGGTAAAAACACGAAGGCAGAATATTATCTGAATGGCGGCAGATTAGGAAAAGGGGAGGTGCAACGAGACCTAGGTGTCATGGTACATCAGTCATTGAAAGTTTGCATGCAGGTACAGCAGGCGGTGAAGAAGGCAAATGGTATGTTGGCCTTCATAGCTAGGGGATTTGAGTATAGGAGCAGGGAGGTCTTACTGCAGTTGTACAGCGCCTTGGTGAGGCCTCGCCTGGAATATTGTGTTCAGTTTTTGGTCTCCTAATCTGAGGAAGGACTTTCTTGCTATTGAGGGAGTGCAGCGAAAGTTCACCAGACTGATTCCCGGGATGTTAGGACTGACATATGAGGAGAGACTGGATCGACTGGGCCTGTATTCACTGGAGTTTAGAAGGATGAGAGGGGATCTCATAGAAATATATAAAATTCTGACGGGACTGGACAGATTAGATGCAGGAAGAATGTTCCCGATGTTGGGGAAGTCCAGAACTAGAAGGACACAGTCTAAAGATAAGGGGTAAGCCATTTAGGACCAAGATGAGGAGAAACTTCTTCACTCAGAAAGTTGTTAACCTGTGGAATTCTCTACCGCAGAGAGTAGTTGATGCCAGTTCATTGGATATATTCAAGAGGGAGTTAGATATGGCCCTTACGGCTAAAGGGATCAAGGGGTATGGAGAGAAAGCAGGAAAGGGGTACTAAGGTGAATGATCAGCCATGATCTTATTGAATGGTGGTGTAGGCTCGAAGGGCCGAATGGCCTACTCGTGCACCTATTTTCCAAGTTTCTATGTTTCTATGTTTCACATCTCTGTTCAGTTTATGTATCTCAAATGTGTTCAATGCAGATAAAATATGCATTGACCAGATATTGTTCCTTTTTAATTTAACTCTGGAATACTCCGCTTAACAACAATCTTGTCAAGAGCAATTCTACTGAATGAGGTATAGTCTTCATACCTCGAGATGAAGAAAGACAGAACTACCACAAATGATTTCTAAAGTGATGACGTCATGTACAAGCAACATTTTTGTGATGTTATGACACACTTCAGTGCCATTTGTATTGCTCAGTAAAACAGACTACTAACCAATATGTTTTAGTGCTTGATAATCATGGATAAAGGTTAGCCAAACACCATTTACTACTGACAGTACTCTTTAATAGATTTGTTCAGTACATATACATAACCCTCCCCCATCTCTCATGCATTTCAATGACATGATATTCTTGATTTAGTCCAGTTCATTCAAATCAATGTATAGATTATGAGGATGATATTCACTGGCCTACCACCCCAATTACATTGGAAGACGTGCAATAGGCAGGCGAAAATGTAAAAAAAACACTGCCCATTGGCTGCCCAAGGTATACCTGACTCAATTTTTGAGTAGGCCTCAAAATGGGTACCAGTGTTCCTGTCCAAAACATGCAGGAGGCTTATTAAGATATCTAAATCAGGGTCCTATGCCATTTGTGTGACCCTGACCCAAATTTGAACTTCCGCTGGGTGTAGGTCGTGCCCAAAGACAAAACTGTAGCATTGATATTTGTGAGGCCAGGAGGTACATGAATGCTACAAATATATTTCCACCCACTGCCAATCGATCAGTGAACCCACCCCCATGATTGCCTCAACTCGCTTTAAAATAATTTTTCTGGCTTGGCTCTCAGAGGAGGTGCTGGAATTCATGCTGGTTCCAGACCCCCAGCCCTTCAGCCCCCCACTTCCCCCCTAGCCAATCGGCTATTTGCTTGTCAGCACTCATTCAGTGCTGTCAGCTCCTGATCAAATTAAAATGAATCCCGACCATGATAATGGTTCAGCTATGCTGCTGGTATCATCACAAGAACACAAGAAATAGGAGCAGGAGTAGGACATTTGACCCCTCGAGCCTGTTCCGCCATTTAATAAGATCATGGCTGATCTGATCATGGACTCAGTTCCACTTCCCTGCCCGCTCACCATAAACCTTTATTCCCTTATCGTTCAAAAATCTGTCTATCTCAATCTTAAAATATATTCAATGACCCAGCCTCCACAGCTCTCTGGGACAGCGAATTCCACAGATTTACAACCCTCTGAGAGAAGAAATTCCTCCTCATTTCAGTTTTAAATGGGCGGCCTTTATTCTAAGATTTTGCCCCCTAGTTCTAGTCGCCCCTCTCCTCTCTGCATCCACCTTGTCAAGCCCCTTCATAATCTTAGACGTTTTGATAAGATCACCTCTCATTCTTCTGAAATCCAATGAGTAGAGACCCAACCTACTCAACCTTTCCTCATAAGTCAACTCCCTCATCTCCAGAATCAACCTAGTGAACCTTCTCTGAACAGCCTCCAATGCAAGTATATCCTTTCTTAAATACGGAGACCAAAACTGTACGCAGTACTCCAGGTGTGGTCTCACCAATACCCTGTACAGTTGTAGCAGGATTTCTCTGCTTTTATACTCTATCCCCCTTGCAATAAAGGCCAACCTTCCATTTGCCTTCCATCGATACCCTGTCAACTGTTTAACTTTATTTGCATCATCTGAGAGAAATATCTAATCATTAACGAAAAAATAATTTTGTAGTTTATGAAAACACATTGAGCTGTACTTCAATGGTTTTTCCTCTTCAAAAGATGGCTGAGAAATAATGCATCCATTCTGGGATTAATTACTTATGATGGATAGTAAATTCCTTGTATAAGCACATTTTGCTTAACAAATTGAACTTGCTGCTAACTGGAATCAATTGCATCAAGTTAAACATGTTAGGAGCATTAATATAATAATCTGTTACAGAACGCTGCCAAACATACATGGTAAGCTATTCCTCCAATAACTATTGTTTTTTTAATGGTACTATAGGAAATGCATTCCCTACATTTATTTCAGTCTTAAGACATATATAGTATAAATTCAGCCCTCCTAAGCATATTGAGTTTTATAAAATATAATTTCAATCTCATTTTAAAATATAGTTTTAAACAGCAGGTTAAAAAATATTTCACTCCTGCCAATCTGACCCTCTTTAAGCTGTCTCTGCATCTGTGAGACGAACAGACACAATACTGGCCCTGCCTCATCTATCACAGGGTCACATGCTGCCTAGCAAGTAGTTTCAGGGCACTGAAGGGTAGGAACTGCTCAGCATTAGATTCTTAGTACAAGAGTGTCCAAAATGTAGCTCATATGCGACATATAATATCTAAGCTCTAACAATCCAGCCATCGAAGCACGGGCAATTCAGTCCTATTTGCGCACATGTTTTTTATTCACTCGTCTGCCGTGTTTGACTTTCATGGAACTCGAGGTTTAGAAAGACCTTATTCATGAAAGCAGTCGTGGTTAGTAGCAAGAGTATTAGAATTTGTTGGTGGACTGCGGATTGTACATAATAAATCCAGGTTTAATCTTATTCCTGTTCTTGCAGTTGTTTGAAATTTTTTTCAGGATATTTTGACTCACTGCGTCAACTGGAACTGAGCTGAGGAAAAATCAATGTAGAAAGTCAAAATGTCCTGGAACAATTTCTACACAACATTTAAGACAGGAATAAAGCAGAAATCATGTTCAGCAAATAGATATACAGTCATATTATGTATATAGAAATATATATGTACACACATATATTTATCAACATTTTGCAGATTTGTTGTGGGATCATTATATAAACAATTCTACTGGCATTAATGCCAGTAATGCTCCTTTAGCAATGTCGCCCTGCTTTGTATGAATGTAGAAAAGCATATCACTCCAGTATGAACTGACCTGTTTTTGTCTCATGGATTTGGCCAATTGACTCACTGACATTGTGGTCTCCTGTGAGTATATGCTCTGATGTCACTTGATGATTTATTTTTCATAACCCATTCATTATCCTCTACACATTTACTTAACATGAGAAATCTTTCAGAGTACATGGATCTTCACATTAATGTATCAACAAAGGTGGCATGAGGGAATATCAACATGTTAGACAATGGACATAAGCCATGTTTCCGAATGCACACTCAATCAAGTTTCCAGCCTATTAGGTAGGAGGCTCAGTAAAAGTTGAGTATACCTCGACAGGAAAAAAGGAAGAAAAAAATAACAATGGCCAAATTTCAAATAGAACAACTCTACCAGAACAAGTGTGGTGGTGTGTACCTCACCAGTGCCTGAATGGAAGGCTGCCCATCCTGTCCTAAATTCTGGTGACAAGGTCATTTACATGGTCCAAACAGGTTGCCCACACCTATAAGAATGGACATGTAGCATCCACCCCAATTCACTGATGAGAGTTGGAGCGACACACAACCGCTCTGCTTGAGGTTCCCAAGACCATTTCCTGACCAAAGTAATTTGGCAGCATTTCCATCTTCAGCTCCTAACAGTGCTTTATAAATGCTGTAAAGGAAATAGACCTTTGCCTAGGAACTTCCTTGAATCTTCCCAAGGACTTCAACAGAATTCGCGTCAGCTCTTTGCTAAAGCTTTATAACAGTGAACTGATTGGAATTCCTAAAGTAGCCCAAGAGGTCCCACAGATATGCCCCTTTAATATGAAGGGAATGGGAAACACTCACTCACTCACCCCAAATCCTAGCCACTGTCAGGCAATCTCCCTGCACTACACCCAATCTCAGATTGGAATTTCAGAGCTTCCAGATAAATTGCTCCAGCCTGCTTCTGTGCACCCCTTAGAATCAAGACAACATGTCTGTGGCTTCATAACAACCACACCAGAACAACTTGTATTTATATAGCACCTTTAATGTAGAAAAATGCCCCAAGGAGGGGTGACCAAAAGCTTGGTGAAAGAGATGAGTTTTAAGGACGGTCCTGAAGGAGGAGAGGCAGAAGGGCTTAGTCAGGGAAATCAAGAGCATGATGACAATGTGGCTGAAGGCACATCCACCAATGGTGGAGCGAAAGGAAGGTGTGCACAAAAGGCCAGAATCAGAAGAATGGAGAGCTCGGTTGAGGGTTGAAGGGCTGAAAGAGGTTTCAGAGAAAGAAAGGAGTGAGGCCATGAAGGGATTTAAATACGGAGATAAGAATTTTATATTGGAGGCATTGGATGACCGACAGCCAACATAGTTCGGCAAGGACAGGGATGATGACAGATGAGCACAAGGGCCAGTTTAGGCATGTCCCATTCATTGGAATAGTCATGTTTGGTAACTTCCTTGCACTGTCAGTCAATTTTCTCTTTGTGCAACAAAATAATAAATGTGGTTATAAAGAATGGTTATATGGTATGGCATAAAGAATAGCGGAAATCTTCTCCTATACTTCATTGCATGAGGAAGCTTAATAAGAAGGAACTTAAATGAGAAATGGTTCGTAGATAAAAATTCCAAATCTGAAATGCTACTAAATAACAGATTTTGAGAATTGTGTGGAACTTGTATTAGTTCCTACTGGTAATTCTTGAAAGAAACCAAAAATATTTTAATTTTGTACTAATTTTGAATTCAATTAAGAATGTTACTGTCTTCCATAATTGCCAGTCAATTTTTTTGCATAATTTTTGGCTGTTTTTCTTCTATCCTGAAGGCATTGACTCATGCTGGGGTGCAGTTCTACAGCCTCACATAAAATAGGCATTCTTTAGGTGTGAATGTGAACAATGACTTTCAGCAAACTATTCAACTGTGGGAGGGGGGCATTACAGTAAAGTCCAGTCCTGTCCTCACCCTATGTCCACACATGTTCACTTTCCACCAGTGGTCACTGGATAGTGATCAGGAGTAAGAGTCCTGGATAATTTTACCCTTCGAAACTGCAGCCAATTACAATCTCAATGAAGATGAACTAATTCAGCACAGATTAGAAACTGAACCTGGGAGCTCCCTGGTCTACGTGGCTCAGTACCACACCAGATAGTGCATGTACCAACTGAGCTGTAGAAAGTGCAGATATTTATTGTCATCTGATCAACACTGGAACATATTAAGGTTAACATCAGTGCTGTAGCTTGCATGGTGTGTTTTGTTTTCTGCAGCTGCTTGGGCTTTATCAATCGTCAAATCATATATCCCACAGCTCTGTATGAAATATCCTGAGCATTTTTACTTATGTTAAGCTTTATTTCTGTAAACTATATAGATCGAGTTATTTACTGGAATGAAAAGATTAGGATTTAAAAATGTTTTATAAGAGGAAAAAGTGAAACAAAAATCACATGCTTCTACAAAAGTTGTTCTCCAAGTATAATGTGAATGGAAAGCTTATTTTCTTCTGATGATGATTTTAATAGTAATGGTCCAGTACAAAGACACTTTTTTCACATTCAAACTTCTGGAACACCCTAAGTACAGAGAGGATTGGTTTATTCAACAGGCAGATTTCCCCGATCTGTGTCTGAGTGCTTGGGGTGCAAGAAGGTATTTAGCACAGTGACAAAGGAGATAAGCCTGGCTTTCCGAACACCATGAATAAAAATGAAAAACAGGTTCTGTTTTTTATAAACAAATTACTTTTTATAATATTATAAATGCTGCCTAACTAACTATATATACATGCTGTTCATATGATTATAATACAACCTGAGCCTCACATCACACAAGCACTTTAAGCCTACACTTGATCCACTATGTGAAAGAAAGAGTCTTCCCTTGAGAAAATTCCCATCTGGACAACATGAGCCACAATGCTTTCAAGCTAAAGGGTACCAGCTTAGCAGACGCCCTTGTTTAATTCTTTCTTCATATTAGCTCCCTTCGATTATGCTTGTCTTTCGAGGGATTGAATGGTTCCAGAGGCAGATTTTCAGCCTCTAGTAACTCTGAAAGCAAAGGCCAAAAGAGGGCACCACTTACACTCAAAATGTTCATCATTTAGAAATAATCACTTTCTATTACCATGGACTTCATTCAAATTTACCAGCTGTTAGGGAGGGGAGATAACTTTTGTTTACATATCACCCACCACTACCATACACCATTGCCTTAACACAAGAAATAAGGTATAAACTATAATGAACCAAGAAACACAATACTCCAGTCTTTATTTGGAAGAATGAGTTCTAATCTTTGTTAGTATTGTATTTCTTTTGATCTGTTGTACGCAATCATATTTTTACAGGCACTGAATATTTTATAGGGCAATAAGAATAATTTATTGAACAAATAGTGTTTGATATCAATACTATAAACTTTCAGAAAGTGGAATAAATTCCAATATTATCATGCTACTGATATAGGAAAGTTTTTTCATAGTGCTATGTAAGTGCTTAAAGGAAAAGGGTAACAATGGACTTCAAGGTAATCAAATTGCAAGCACAGCTTTCAATTCATTTTTTAAATATAAAAATTCTGTGTACAATTCATCATAAATTCCTCCTAGACATATGCATATATAACAATCCAACATTCAGGCCATAAACTATCCCATGTAGTTGATCAATATTGGTAATTAAGTAGACATCATTAACTGGCCATTGTCACTGTTGTTTCTATCAACCCCTGCATTGTGGTGAGATTCACTCTGGTTAGATGTTTAATGATGCCAAGCAGCACCAACTGTTTATGGGAGTGAGCTGGCTGTTTGCTTTGATTTCTTTATCAATATTATCAGAGGTTAAGAAGCAGGGGATCCAAATATTAACATCCCAGATACACGAAAAGAACATTTGGAACTGCTGAACTGCTGAACTGCTGGGAGTTTTGATTTTATTGCAAGATAATCTCCTTATAAAGTATGGCTCCACATTACTTAGGATTAACAATACTGAAGCACTTATTGATATATCAGGATATTTTGTATACAGCACGGCACTTTTTATTGGATAAATATGAAAATTGGCAAGTCCATTGCCAATGTGGAACTGATCCATACAGATGGAGAAGGTCTCAAGTTTGATCCTTAGTCTATGGTGAGTACACTTATTTCAGCCCAGACAATGGAAAGATGAGAAGAAACTTGCATTTATAGCACCTTTTACAACCTCAGGATGTAGCAAAGCACTTTACAGCCAATTAAATACTTTTTTGAAGTGATGTCACTATTTAAATGTAGTGAAATGCGGCAGCCAATTTGCACACAGCAAGGTCCCACAAAGAGCAATGTGATAATGACCAGATAATCTGTTTTTGTGATGTTGATTGAGGGATAAATATTGGCCGGGACATCAGGGAGAACTCCCCTGCTCTTCTTTGAAATAGTGGGGGTGGGATCTTTAACGTCCACCTGAGAGGGCATGCGTAATGCTGCAAATTATCGCAGTGCCCTTAAGCTAGAGAGGAGGAAATCAACCAGAAATTCCGCTCCTGATTATTATCCAGTGAGTCCTGCTGGAAAGTCCATGTGTGGACATTAAGTGAGGACAAGGTAGGCCTTGGCTATGATGCCCCATTGTCAATTAATCTGCTGATACTCACTGTTTAAGGTCACGATTGACTATTTGAGCAAGGTAGTGGAGAAAAGCCAGCACATGTGGAACCCTACCCTATGATAAATGGTTGCCTTCAGCAGAGGAAGGGAGGCAAATTGAGAAAATAATATAAAAATACTGTATCTGAAGAGAGCTCTGTAATTATTAAGTCTTGTATACATTACTGTATATTTAATTTCTATCTCACAGTACTGACTCTGATGTGAAAAGATATTGTTACAAACACTCTCACTCACTCTCCACACGCAAATATACATTATGTAGAAGAGTTATGGCACATATTAACCGTCAGCCGCATCATTTTGAGGTCAAAGATACATTGTTGAAGTAGCAGAGAGCAGTATCCTAATTAAAAACAATAGTGCTATTGAGCCACTGTGCCAGTGACTTTCTTTCATTGCCCCATTATTACAAAATACTGTTTCATCGTCATAACAAACATAATGGAAGATTTTTTGGGGGTAATTTCTACAGATTGATTAGTGGGCCAACTGACTGGGACAATCAGCCTTAATCTTTAAATGATGCCTGGAAAATGGAAAAATATACTTTATAATTTAATCATTATCGATGAGAATATTTGCATTCTGATCAGCTGTATTCATAGATTAATTGAGGAATCTTTAATACAACTAAGGAGCTCACAAGCAACAACCTCACAATACACTACAAACCTATTTTGAAGGAATTATTAGCATTCTTACACAGACTCTGTCACAAATCCAATCTTCATTTCTGTGCTCAAGAAACTATACAGAAATAAAAATTCTTCATATCACATTCAATGTTTTCCAAAGAAAGACTGCCACTTTCTTTCATTTTTTGAAGTTCTGAACACATAAAACTAACAAATACACATTAACATTGGACAGATTGTTATGACATTTATACTTAGCTCACAGCGCGTCCAGGATGGTCAATCTGTCAAATTCAATATCAGAACCCACAAAAGAATGAGGCATCAGTTTTTTAAAACCTTTATTCACAATAAGATCAAACAGGAATAATGGACTCTAGCTGTACTGTATCAGGAACTGAAAGTAACAGCCTTATTGAAGGATGATTTGACTTTCATTTTCTCAATTCTCCAGAACACTGTATGCATTAGTCCATTAATACGTTAATGACTAATAAAATCAGTTGAAAAGAGTTATTCTCAGACTGGCAAGATACTATCTTTCTCACTCCCACAGTCACTCTATCCTTGACTGATACTTCTATATCCTAGGCATGAAGGAATCTCACAACCACACACTCATCCCTAAGTGAACTCCCTCATAGTGCGAAACTTTTAAGGGGACACTCCAGTGGTGAGAAGCTGTTAATTTAGACTCAGCTGCCTAAGTCTCTGTCAGCTCCACTGTCCACCCTGCCAGCTACCAGCGCATTCCCACCCTAGTTTTGAACTTAAAGCAGCCTAGATTCCCCTGTTTCTATCCCAGCTCTCATAAGAATCATTTCTTCCAAGAGAATTCCTTCCGACTTAGCTCCTCAACACTCCACTGCCATTACTTGACCCAATTCTCACCAGTATCATTAATTGGTCCCAGTTCTCAATTACTGCTATGTTTCCATACATTAGGAACATAGGAACATAGTGTTGTGTATGCAGACTATAGATGTGCTCTCTGTGTGGTCGCTGTTTGGTTGCATGGGATGGAGACTTGTTTACCTGGTGTATTATCAATAAGGTTTGCACTGTGTATATACATGCTGGCACCACTAGAGGGTGCAACTGGCGGAGACCGGGGTTTCCTGCCCTGGTGGCTGTTGCTGTATAAAAGGGGAGCCACCATATGACTGCCTCACTCTGGAGTTTGGAATAAAGGACCATGGTCACTACAGTTTGAGTACAACACATTGCCTCGTGGAGTCATTCATAGGTACATTACAGATATAATAACTGGTGACAAGAATACGGACTTTCACGCAATTATGGCTACCTTTGGCACACTAAAATACTTTGCAGAGGGTGATGATTGGGATGCCTTCACGGAAAGGCTTGAGCAATATTTCGTGGCAAACGACCTGGCAGGGGAGACGGACACTTTGGCGGAGAAGCGCAAGGCTATACTGCTGACCAGTTGTGGGCCCGAGGTCTACCACCTCGTCAGGACTTGCTGGCAACCACGAAGGCCAAGGATAAGAGCTGACTTAACTAATTTGCAACCAACTAAAACCAAAACAGAGCATCCTCATGGCGAGGCACAGATTCTACACTCACCGCAGACCTGAGGGCCAGGGGATTGCAAAGTATGCTGCCAATGTCAGAAGACTTGCGACACCATGTAATTTTGGCACGCACCTCAACGAAGCATTGTGAGACAATATCATTATAGGAATTGGCCACGAGGGCCTCCTTCATAAGCTAGTATCTGCTGACACCACAGTCAACCTGCGGAAGGCCATCAGCATCAATCAGGCTTTCATGACCTCAACCTGCAGCACCAAGCAAATTATTCATCCTGTGGACTCAAACCCGGCAAGTACTGTACACAGAATGGTGCCTTTCACAGGCAAGGCTGTAGAACGTGGCTCTGCTCAGGGCAGAGAGCACAGACCTCAGAGTCCCAGAACTCAGAGTCCGCCGAGAGGTGCTAATCAAGCAGCACCATGCTGGTGTTGCGGAGGAAACCATAGGGCTCACCAGTGTTGGTTTGCTGAGTACATATGCAAAGCCTGTAACATGAAGGGCCACCTCCAATGTATGTGTAAAAGAAATACGGCTCACCGTCTAGCAGAGGAATCGGGGAGAATCCAGCGGGGAGTATGATGATTTGGCCAGAGAGGCAGCTCAGCCCCAAGAAGAAGTGTATGGAGTGTATACCTACACCACCAATTGTCCTCCAGTGAAGATGGAAGTCAAGATAAATGGCAAACCAGTCTTCATGGAAGTGGACACGGGAGTGAGCCAGTCAGTGATGAGCCAGGCTGCCTTTGAGAGGCTATGGAACGAAAAACGACACAAGCTGGTTCCAGTACAAGAAAAGTTGCGCACCTACACCTAGGAGCTGATCCCAGTTCTTGGTAGTGTGGATGTAAGTGTAATCCATAATGGCGTGGTGCACAAGTTACCTCTGTGGATTGTTGCAGGTGATGGTCTTACGCTACTCAGAAGAAGGTGGATGGGGAAGATCCAGTGGAAATGGGAAGACCTCTTCACTCCAGCAATTGATGTCCCCCGTGCTCAGAGGCAGAGCAAAACGTCACCTTCGCTTGGGCCAGGCACCAGAGAACAGACCAGCGCAGCACTTGAGGCATAGAATGTCCATCATGACTGCGTGGCAATGATCCAACCGGAACGACCTAAAAGTACCTTCCGGCTCCAGTGGCAGAACTCCTGGGGAGGAAAATCGAATTCATAGGCACTCTTCCAACTTTTGTGGCAGAATCATGGGAGAGAAGGATCAAAGCAGTCGACCTCGAGGACAGAGGCAAGATGGCGACCCTGCTGCAGCGAGGTGCAGTGTGGTGTGGCAGGGTTCTCTTAAAGGAGACCTGCAACCAACTGAACTTAAAGAGACATTGTATGCATGGCAATCAATGTAACGAACCGATTAAGAATGTAAAGAACAAAATATTGCGAGATGTCGGGAATAGAGTGTCCCCAAAAGTAGCAAGCCAGCGACCTCAGGAGGGTGAAGGCACTGATCCTGATACCCTGCCCCAGGTCTATCCCACGCGGCAGGCACCTGATGGCACTATTCGTCACAGACCTGGAAACGAAAACGGCGCCAATACGTGCAGTCGGCCGGCGTTGCCCACCACCCGGGTGGAGACGGCGCAGCCCCCAGACCCAGCCGCCACCTCGGCCATGTCCGGGAGCGAAAGGTCAGAACCAACGAGTTCCCCAAATGGGACCTGGAACAGCCAGGTTCCTAACACCGTTAGAGAGCAGGCAGAAGATTTTGCAGCCCTCAAAGGAGGACAGGGAGGCCATACACATCTGTGGCTCTGTCCACCACTAGGCAACGGCAAAGGCCCTGAGTCCTGGCCCTGAGTCGCTAGCAAGGGGCGCAGCACCACCATCAGACAACTAGAACCACGTGCGGTTGCTTTGGAACTAGTGTCCTCACATTCCTGTACTGCTACCTCAGTACTGACCATGACTGAACCATGAATGCAATCTACCCCATCCTGGCGCATAACCGTAAAATGTAACAAGTGTAAGTCACTGAACCAAGGTGTCACAATACAAACTGTAAAAACAAATGTTTTTTTCTTCCTTTCTTTTTACTTGCACTGTGTCTGATCCTGTATGTTAATGTAACGGGCCAGCTGCATGATCTCGCTGTGGGGTGGGGGGGACGGGGAAATGGATGTATGTAGCCATGGACACACACATGGATCACACCCAGAACCCACTGGAACCTCCATTGCATCATCGAACCATCCAAACTGGTAACCTCTACCCAACGTTGTGGTAAAAGGACTTGGGGTTTAACGGGGAGAGAGCCAAGCCAAAGCACAGTCAAGGTGCAAGGGCTATTGGCACTTAAGTCTGGGGAGAACTAAGCCAGAACGTATAGTGCAAAGGTAATTGGCACAAAGGACTTGGGGGAGAGTGATGTTGTGTATGCAGACTATAGATGTGCTCTCTGTGTGGTTGCTATATGGTTGCATGGGATGGAGACTTGTTTACCTGGTGTATTATCAATAAGATTTGCACTGTGTATATACATGCTGGCACCACTAGAGGGTGTAACTGGTGGAGGCCAGGGTTTCCTGCCCTGGTGGCAGGAGTTGTATAACAGGGGAGTCACCATATGGCTGCCTCACTCTGGAGTTTGGAATAAAGGACCAAGGTCACTACAGTTTGAGTACAACACATTGCTTCGTGGAGTCATTCATAGGTACATTACAGACATAATACATAGGAACAGGAGTAGGCCATTCAGCCCCTCGTGATTGTTCTGTCATTCAATGAGTTCATTGCTGATCTGCGACCTAACTCCACATAACTCCATATGTGCCTTTGGCCCTTATCCCTTAATACCTTTGGTTAACAAAAACCGAACAATCTCAGAATTAAAATTAACAATTGATATAGCATCAATTGCCATGTGCAGAAGAGAGTTCCAAATTGCTACCACCCTGCAGGCCCGAAATTGGTGGATATACTGCCCTCTAGCGCCTGTGTACCGCCCAAAAATGCAATTTTCGTCAAAAAACACCTACATACTGCCGACATATCGCCCGGCGGAAAATTCATCAGTGACATACCGCCGGGCAGTATGTACACTGCCCGCCCATGCAGACCACCAACATAATGCCCAAAAGTGCAAAATTCGTGACTTACCACCGACATACTACCGGAGCTGCATACCGTCCTGGAGAAGGTGCTTTTAAGTCGATTTTAAGTGGGCGGTTACACAGAGCTGACAGGTTTGTTTGATCTTTATAGTTCTACAGTTTAATGTATTTTTAAATGGATAGTAGTAAGGCAATAATATAAATGTTCTAATAAAGCCTTACTACTCCTTTATTAATTAATAAAAATGTTAGTGTCTCTCACCCCCCCAGTCTCTCCCACACCCCAGTCTCGCTCACTCCCTGCAGTCTCTTCCCTCCCCCCACCCCCCCACAATGATCTCTCCCCCCCCTCAGCGATCTCTCGCCCCTCACAGCGATCTCTCGCTCCCCACAGCGATCTCCCCCCTCCCCCCACCACACGCTCTCAGGCTGGCAGTCTCTGGCCTCTCGTCGCTGCCTCTCGTGGGGCAGAGCTTCACAGCAGCATATACTTGCACACAACCCGGGAGCCGAAGATTCCCGAGTCAAAAGGCCTCTCCGTTGCACACCGCCGGCTGCACTCCGCTCCCACCCACTGCATTCCACTTGGCTTACAGCAAAGAAAAATTTGATGAGATTTCCACCTACTCCGCCCCAGCGGTACCGGGCGGTAAGAACCGACGCACCGCCCGCGGACCGCCGAAAAACGGGCGGACCATGTGTTTGACCAATTTCGGCCCCTTTGTGTGTAGAAATGTTTCCTAATTTCACTTGCAAAAGGTCTGGTTCTAATGTTTAGACTATGCCTTCTACTGCTAGAATCCCCAACCAGCGGAAATAGTTTCTCTCTATCTATCCTATCTGTTCCCCTTAATATCTTGAAAACTTCGATCAGATCATCCCTTAACCGTCTAAATTCCATGGAATACAACCCTAATTTGTGTAATCGCTCCTCGTAACTTAACCCTTGAAATCCAGGTATCATTCTGGTTAACCTATACTGTACTCCCATCAACGCCAATATATCCTTCCTGATATGCAAATACATGGCAGATGAAGTATAATATGGATAAATGTGAGGTTATCCACTTTGGTGGTAAAAACAGAGAGACAGACTATTATCTGAATGGTGACAGATTAGGAAAAGGGGAGGTGCAACGAGACCTGGGTGTCATGGTACATCAGTCACTGAAGGTTGGCATGCAGGTACAGCAGGCGGTTAAGAAAGCAAATGGCATGTTGGCCTTCATAGCGAAGGGATTTGAGTACAGGGGCAGGGAGGTGTTGCTACAGTTGTACAGGGCCTTGGTGAGGCCACACTTGGAGTATTGTGTACAGGTTTGGTCTCCTAACTTGAGGAAGGACGTTCTTGCTATTGAGGGAGTGCAGCGAAGGTTCACCAGACTGATTCCGGGGATGGTGGGACTGACATATCAAGAAAGACTGGATCAACTGGGCTTGTATTCACTGGGGTTCAGACGAATGAGAGGGGATCTCATAGAAACGTTTAAAATTCTGACGGGTTTAGACAGGGTAGATGCAGGAAGAATGTTCCCAATGTTGGGGAAGTCCAGAACCAGGGGTCACAGTCTAAGGATAAGGGGTAAGCCATTTAGGACCGAGATGAGGAGAAACTTCTTCACCCAGAGAGTGGTGAACATGTGGAATTCTCTACCAGAGAAAGTTGTTGAGGCCAATTCACTAAATATATTCAAGAAGGAGTTAGATGTAGTCCTTACTATTAGGGGGATCAAGGGGTATGGCAAGAAAGCAGGAAGGGGGTACTGAAGTTGCATGTTCAGCCATGAACTCATTGAATGGCGGGGCAGGCTCAAAGGGCCGAATGGCCTACTCCTGCACCTGTTTTCTATGTTTCTATGTTTCTATGCTCAGAACTGCTCACAGTACTCCAGGTGTGGCCTAGCCAGGGTTTTGTATAGCTGTAACATAAACAGTGATTACAGTTCAAAAGTACTTAATTAACTATGAGGCTCTTTGGAATGCCCTGAGGACATGGAAGGCACAAAATGAGAATCCAAAAGGCTGAGTCATGCTTAACTAATCTAATAGAATTCTTTGAAGAGGTAATGGAAAGGATAGACAAGGGTAATGTAGTAGATGTCATATATTTGGATTTTCAAAAAGCCTTCGATAAGATATCACACAGTAGGCTCATGACAACTGTTAGGGCATGTAGAGTCAGGGGACAAATGGCTGAATGGAAAGCCAATTGGCTAAAAAAAATAGAAAGCAGAGATTGGGGTAAAGGGTAATTAATCAGATTGGAGGAAGGTAGAAAGCAGTGTTCTATAAGGATCAGTGCTGGCACCACAGTTATTCATAATTTACATTAATGCTTTGGAATTAGGAACAAGTAACTCAATATCAAAATTTGTAGCCAACACTGAGGAAGAATGCAACATAATACAAGAAGACAGTGGAAACTTGCAGACTGGGTAGCTAAGTGGTAAATCAACTTTAACATCGATAAATGTGAGGTGATGCCCTTTGGTAGGAAAAACAGAAACCTAACCTACATCTTAGAAAATAAGAAACTGAATGGGGTAGAAGAGCAAAGGGATCTAGGGATGCAGATGAGCAAGTCGTTAAAAGCAGCATCACAGGTCTGCAAAGCAATTAAAAATGCTAACAAAGCACTGAGATTTATTTCTGGGGGTATAGAATTCACAAGTAGTGAAGTTATGTTAAACTTGTATAGGATCCTGGTCAGACAGCACTTTGTGCACAGTTCTGGTCTCCATATTATAAAAGGACATAGAAGCACGAAAGAAAGTGCAAAGAAGATTTACAAGATCGCTACCAGAATTAAGAGATTACAGCTATCAGGAATGATTAAACAGGTTGGGGCCTTTTTCTTTAGACTTAGAGGTGACCTGATAAAGGTCTTTAAAATTATGAATGGGTTGGACAGGGTAGATGTGGAGAGAATGTCTCCACTTGTGGGAGAATTCAAAACTAGGGACTATAAATACAAGATAGTTAATAATAAGTCTAATAGGGAAATAAGAAATCGTTTTTTTACTCAGAGAATGGTTAGAATGTAGAACTCACTACTACAGGAAGTGGTTGAGGCAAATAGATTAGATGCTTTCAAAAGAAAATTAGACGAGCACATGAGATAAAAAGGGATAGAAAGATATGCTGGAAGGTTAAAATGAGGTAGATGGAATGGTAGGAGACTCATGTGGAGTATAAACACCAGCACAGACTTATTGGGCTGAATGGCCCATTTCAGTGCTGTGAATCCTATGTAATTCTATGTAAATTGTTCCTCAGGCATACCTAATCTTGCAATTTTCTAATTAAATAGTTACCAGGATAAATTACAGAGTTGGGAAAAAGAGCCATATGATTTTATTTTGAAAGACACGGATTAATCAAGTACAGTCAGCAAGGATCTGTTAAGGGAAGGTCGTGTCTGACTAACTTGATTACATTTTTTGAGGAGGTACCAAGGAGGCTCAATAAGGGTAGTGTATTTGATGTAGTGTATTTGGATTTTAGCAAAGCTTTTGATAAGGTGTCACATGGTAGACTGGTCACGAAAGTAATAGCCTATGGGATCCAGGGCAAAGTGACAAGTTGGATCCAAAATTGGCTCAGAGGTAGGAAACAAAGGGTAATGGTTGATGGATGTTTTTATGACTGGAAGAATGTTTCCAGTGGGGTTCCGCAGGGCTCAGTACTAGGTCCCTTGCTTTTTGTGGTATATATTCAATGATTTAGACTTGAATATAGGGGGTATGATTAAAAAATTTGCAGATGATACTAAAAGCTGTAGACTACAGGAAGATATCAATGATCTGCTCAGGTGGGCAGAACAGTGGCAAATGGAATTCAATCCAGAGAAATGTGAGGTAATGCATTTGGGGAGGGCTAACAAGGCAAGGGAATACACATTAAATGGTAGGACACTGAGAAGTGTAGAGAAACAAAGGGACCTTGGAGTGCACATCTGCAGATCCCTGATGGTAGCAAGCCAGGTAAATAAAGTTGTTAGGAAGGCATACGGAATACTTGCCTTTATTAACCAAGGCATAGAATACTAGAGCAGGGTGGTTATGCTTGAACTGTATAAAACACTTGTTAGGCCACATCTAGAGTACTGCATGCAGTAATGGTCACCACATTACAGGAAAGATGTGATTGCACTAGAGAGAGCATAGAGGAGATTTATGAGGATGTTGCCTGGACTGGAGAATATTAGCTATGAGGAATGATTGGATAGGCTGTGTTTTTTTGCTTTGGAACAGAGGAGGCTGAGGGGAGACCTTATTGAGGTGTATAAAATTGTGAGGGGCCTGAATAGAGTGGGTAGGAAGGACCTATTTCCCTTAGCAGAGGGGTCAATGACCAGGGGGCATAGATTTCAAGTAATTGGTACAAGGTTTAGATGGGATTTGAGGGGGAATTTTTTCACCCAGAGGGTGGTGGGGGTCTGAAACTCACTGCCTGAAAGTGGTACAGGCAGAAACCCTCATCACATTTAAAAAGTACTTGGATATGCACTTGAAGTTCCATAACCTACAAGTCTACAGACCAAGAGCTGGAAAGTGGGATTAGGCTGGATAGCTCTTTGTTGGCTGACGCGGACACAATGGGCCGAAATTGCCTCCGTCCATGCTGTAAATTTCTATGATTGTATGATTCTATGACTAGATACCATTTTGGTCACCCTCCTCTGGACCTTTCAAACAGCCTTAAAATCCCCCAAAAGGTGCAAGGACCAAAACTGGACACAACATTCCAAGTGTGCAACAGTTTACAGGGGCTTCAGTACATCTTGGATTACCTGTCTATCCTCTTGGTAGAACAGTACAGAAAATCGAAGAAGTTTTGAAAGAAATATTTTTGTTTAATAAGTAGTACCAACAACATCATCATAGATCTGAATTGGCAGAGTTATTGAGATCTATGTTGGAACAGAAATTAAGTTACACAGATGAAATAATAGCCTCTAAACAGGGTGAAATTACACTATGCTATATTAAATTAGCATACAGACACATTAATATGTTCAAATTATTTTTTTCCAGTTGTTATTTTAACAAAGATATTAAATAGTTTATGACCTAACATGATTTCAACACATAAATGTTATATTTTATGACTTTTTCCATTCAACAAGGTAAAGGATGTCCATAGTGAATAATGGAACATTTTACCATTCGGATCCGGAGAGCCAATAACAAGACAAATAAAACAAAGCACTGGCTAGATGCAAAGAAGAATTCTTAGCCTAAACAAATGCATTAACCCTAACCAGGCATCCTTATGCCCTAAATTTTAAACCTGTTGATTTATTACAATTTGTGGATCATTTTCTGTTCTCGAACTCCATCCAGTAGACTCCACAATCTCAATCCACACTTATAACTGGCACAAAGAGATGATTTTAATTTCTTTCCAAGTCCAAAAGTGAAAATACAGCACTGTAACCCACTATGCCTTCCAGTCCCTTCTCCTAGTTTAATATTAATTCAGCTTTGTTATATGTATGCTGATGACACCCAGCTCTACCTCACTATCACGTCTCTTGACCCCTTCTCGGTCTCTACATTGTCAGACTGCTTATCCGACATCCAGTTCTGGATGAGCAGAAATTTTCTCCAATTGAATATTGGGAAGACTGAAGCCATTATTTTCGGTCCTCACCACAAACTCCATTCCCTAGATACTGACTCCATCCCTCTCCCCAACTTCTGTCTGAGGTTGAACCAGACTGTACACAACCTTGGTGTCATATTTGACCCTGAAATGAGCTTCCGACCACATATCCTCAGCATAACTAAGACCGCCTATTTACACCTCCGTAACATCGCCCGTCTCTGCCCTTGCCTCAGCTCATCTGTTGCTGAAGCCCTCATCCATGCCTTTGTTACCTCTAGACTTGACTATTCCAACTCACTCCAAATCACTATAATCTTTTCTAGCTCTCTATTAGTTACTATTAAATCATCATCATCATCATCATAGGCAGTCCCTCGGAATCAAGGAAGACTTGCTTCCACTCCTAAAGTGAGTCCTTTGGTGGCTGAACAGTCCAAAGCGAGAGCCACAGACCCTGTCACAGGTGCGACAGACATTCGCCGGGGGAAGGGGTGGGTGGAACTGATTCACCATATTCTCCTTCCGCTGCCTGCGCCTGACCTCTTCACGCTCGCAGTGTTGAGATTCAAAGAGCTTATCGCCCTCCCGAATGAACTTTCTCCATCTAGGTCGGTCTTCGGCCAGAGACTCCCAGGTATCAGTGGTGATGTTGCACTTTACCAGGGAGGCTTTGAGGGTGTCCTTGTAACGTTTCCGCTGCTCACCTTTGGCTCGTTTGCCGTGAAGGAGCTCCACATAGAGCAATTGCTTAGGGAGCCTTGTGTCTGGCATGCGAACTATGTGGCCTGCCCATTGAAGCTGATCGAGTGTGGTCAGTGCTTCAATGCTGGGGATGTTAGCCTGGGCAAGGACATTGATGTTGGTGTGCCTGTCCTCCCAGGGGATTTGCAGGATCTTGTGGAGACATCGTTGGTGATATATCTCCAGCGACTTGAGGTGTCTTCTGTACATCGTCCATACCTCTGATCCATACAGGAGGGTGGTTATTACTACAGCCCTGTAGACCATGAGCTTGGTGGTAGATTTGAGGACCTGGTCTTCGAACACTCTTTTCCTCAGGCAGCCAAAGGCTGCACTGGCGCACTGGAGGCGATGTTGAATCTCCTCATCAATTTCTGCCTTTGTTGATAAAAGGCTCCCGAGGTATGAGAAGTGGTCCACATTGTCGAGGGCCACGCTGTGAATCTTTATGATTGGAGGGCAGTGCTGTGCGGCGGGGACAGGCTGGTGGAGGACCTTTGCCTTACGGATATTAAGCGTAAGGCCCATGCTTTCATATGCCTCAGTGAATACATCGACTATATCCTGGAGTTCAGCCTCAGAATGTGCGCAGAGACAGGCGTCGTCCGCGTACCACAGCTCAACGACAGAGGTTGGGGTGATCTTGGACCTGGCCTGGAGACGGCATAGGTTAAACAGCTTCCCACTGGTTCTGTAGCTTAGTTCGACTCAAGCGGGGAGCTTGTTGACTGTGAGATGGAGCATCTCATAGAGATCTCAGAGATGCAGTGATCGTGACCATCTTTAAAAAGGGGGACAAGTCCGACTGCAGCAACTACAGGGGAATCTCCCTGCTATCAGCCACTGGGAAGGTTGTCGCTGGAGTTCTCCTCAACCGTCTTCTCCCTGTGGCCGAGGAACTCCTCCCGGAATCACAGCGCGGATTTCATCCCCTACGGGGCACAACAGACATGATCTTTGCAGCGCGATAGCTGCGGGAAAATTGCAGGGTGCAGCACCAGCCCTTATACATGGCCTTTTTCGATCTTACAAAGGCCTTTGACACTGTCAACCGTGAGAGCTTATGGAGTGTCCTCCTCCGTTTTGGATGCCCCCAAAAGTTTGTCAACATCTTTCGCCTGCTCCATGATGACATGCAGGCCGTGATCCTTACCAGCGGTTCCATTACAGACCCAATCCACGTCCGGACCGGGGTCAAACAGGCCTGCGTCATCACTCCAACCCTCTTCTCAATCTTCCTCGCTGCCACTATTAAATAGCTCACATTCCGAGGGTGTTTGGTGTGCTTGTGAAAGTAGACATATGTCTCCCATTATTAGAATTGAATCCCACATTAAAAATGAACTCTCACCTGAAAGCTCCCTGTCATTCAGCCACCAATACAGCTGCTCATGGCAGAGAAAATAAATGGAAAATAAAAGCTTTAAAGAGACCATAGGAATAAATTTACCAATCACAAAGTGATTTATAAATAAAACGGATGATAAAATGTACAGAATGTAAAGAACAATTCATTTTAAACTGAAGGTAGAGATTCCTAATCAGCTCAGTGCATTAGTACAGGAACATGATGTGACACTGAGCCACACTGATCAGAAAAATCAGGTTCACCTCTGGTCTGTGCTGTGTTAGCTAATCTCAACCCGGATGATAATCGGGACCAATTGGTTACAAAGTACTTCTGAGACAAAGAGGAGAAAATATGAGCCAGGGTTCCTATTCGTGCTCACATTTCATGATTCCCTGCTGGAAGCTGTGCATGAGCACATAACAGGTTCAGTTGTGATGCTCCCCGTGCTGAGTCAACTGCCACACATAAAGAATGGTCACTTGGGTGAAGTATAGGTTGGTTGTTGGTGTCTATAGACACTTACCCCAGCATGATTCAGCAACTTCAGGAAACCAGGGATTTAAATTACAGGGGTGGGAGGAAAAAGGGAGGAAAAAAACAACAAAAAGCTTTTGGCAATGGTATCTGTTGAAAAGGGATTTATATTTATGTTTTTTATGTTTATATTTTGACAAGTGACTTGGGTCGAGTAATGTCAGCTTTTGAGTCCTGTATATCATACCAATAATACAAACCTATCCTATAATTTCAAATATTAATAATGTTGCTGGGTTTGTCCCTATATATATAGAGCTGCACTATTAGTCATTGTACCGTTGTGTTAGAAACCTATTAGAATCAATTAATAATCCGGGCTTGAGGCAGTTAGGTCTTGAAACGGTTCACTTCTCAGCTCATAAGATCCTAATATATTCACTGGAAGCCTGCATCATAGAGATAACCGAACAAAAAGGGAGCCAGGATTCAGCTCCGAGCTCTCTTAAAGTAAGCAATTTTTAACGTAAAGGATATAATCTTTTTCTAAATATTTAGGCAGACGAAAATATATATAATCTGAGCGTCAGATTACTATGGTACAAACGCTCAAAAACCATTATGCACTTTTGGTCTGAGCATCCCAGGTGCAAAACACATTAGCAGGGCTACACTGCACCTGCTTATAGTGCTCCCACCAGCAGGCATTCGGCATGCAATCACTGCCTTTGTCAGTTGCATTATCCATCCAGTTCTGTTTCATTTTATTCACGAGTAGCCAGATGCTTCCTCTCCTTAAAAAAAATCAATACAGTGGCAAGCATCCTGCATCTAACACATTATTTAGCCAACAATTATTCCATTTTAATTCTCGGTTTCCGAAAAAGTGTTCTTTCTGCTCAGAACAAACCTTTGTTCTGTTACTATGTTGCTCGATGCACTTAGTGCTTCAACGATGTACACTACGAAAATGACCAAATACAAAAATAGATGTTATTTCAATTCACAGTACAGCTTACAGGATCCGATTTAAACACACACACACCCTCAAGATCCAACCCGATTTCTGCAACTATATTGAAAAGATAATTTCACTTCAGGCTGTATCCGCCTTGTTTAATGATTGTTCTTTGACTGTACAATCATTTGGGTCTAGTGAGATTATTTAATGCTCAAAATGTGCAATGAGACTGCTGATTCCCAACACTCGGCTCCGCCGACCACGTTTGTTACTCCCGGTCGCCTCATCTCAAAAATGAGCACAGGCTGGCTAATGTATAGCTCTGTATATTTGTCTCAATGATGTTGATGTGTGGTTTGAGGCCAACAGTTTGCCGGTCATTGCCAGTATGCTGGCGGGTTTAAGTGATGTCAGAAAGGAGATTACGAGAGCCCCACGATGTTAATCCAAAAACAATAGTTGGACGGCAGCAGACCTCGGCACACTGAACTGTCAGCCCCTTTCAGAGCACCGATATCAAATGCAAAAGACCGATGGAAAGCAAGCACGATTTTTATTCCATCGTCATACCACACAGACAACAAGCAAACAGACCGCGATTAAATACAACAAAGAGACGGTAGGATAGAGAGACCAAAAGAAAGACACCCCGAGAAAGGTACTTGGTGTACGAGGCGTCAGGTTACTAGATACATATCTGAAACCAGGTGCACTGTCATTTATGTTTAACGTTGATGTGTACCAACATTCAAGATATGATTGAAACTCATCAAACATCGGATTGCATCAAATATATTTATTACCCAAGTGGCACACTCGATCCTACCGTGTACTCAGGAAGCACTGATACGGTTTTAAAGAAATAATCGCTTGTGTTTATTTTTCTTTGTCGCTAATAAATCTAAAATACATAAATCCTTTCAATAGTGGGAGCACCAAACGACCCAGATCGTGTTTAAGCAATGATCACATCATAAGCAAGTCCAATGAGTCGGGGTGTAATACTCACCAGCTGTAAAGTACAGAGGAATATTAAAGTACATCGACCTGTGCAGCAACCCATTCCAGCCAGAGAAAAGTCTCGGAGCAAGAATCTGATGGGGTTTTCCCTACACCGGCTGAGTCGGAACCAGCGAGTCTGATCAACAGAATGAAGAAGCTGTTGTAAGCTGACACTCCATATACACGGCACAAATAATGGAGAATAAATACAGGGAAGCTAATACAATCCAACAGCGCTGGGAACGGGACGGATGAGAAGTCTCTTTCTCTCTGTTCGAATCCCCTCTTACTTGCTGTGCGATTGCGAAGCCCGATCACTTGCTGGAGAAGCTTTAATATGAAAGGGAAAGATGGTATAGCCAGGGTTAATGGGCTGGGTCAGAGAAAGTTGAATTGAGTTGGTGAGATTTTCTGAAACGTGACTCGTCAGGACGCGCTGGGCGGGGCTGCTCCTTGCCAAATATGATTAATAGGGAAAGCAGAGGGGTTCGTGTAACCTGCAGAGTTGGAAACGCGGGGTTGGCAAGGGTCGGGAGATTCTTGGGGACAGACGACCAGGAAAATATTGGGGATGGGGAGTAGTTGAGAACTTGTGGAAGGGCGGGATGGGGAGAAGATTTGATGTTATGTAGGGTGCTGGTTAATGTTGGGCATCATGACTAAGGGAACATTGAAACAATGATCGGTTTTGATAGGTTGGCAGGCGCTCAGCCATTTCCATGTAAGTGATAATTGGTTCAGAAATGTCAATAGAGTAGATTTACTCTATAGCCTCGGGCACTAGTTTAATCTAGATCTAAGGGGGTGACGCTGGTAGGTAATATGCGATCGGGTGAATAGTTAGTTCCAGTGACGATGGTTTATAAATGTTATCGATCAGTGGATGTGAACGACTGTCAGGAGTTCCCTTGGTGCTTCTTCTGACCACCCCGCTGCTCCCCCCACCCGCTCAATCCGCGGGAATCAAAAATCACACAGAATATAATACGTTTAAAGCCTTAAGTATTGTTACAAGAAATAATAAAGCAGGTTTAGTAAAGTTCGGAACCTATTGCAATGCTCCAGTGGATTACAGGCGAGTTCTTCCTGTGGGAGCAGTGCTGCTGTGTACTCTGGTTGAGTGTGTGTTGATGAAAACAGGGACACTGTAAATTGGCTCATGTTGTCCGCAACGAGAATTCTTAAACCCCAATCAGGGGAAACGAGATGCTAGCGTATAAGAATCGGATTAATGAGAAAAAAGGAAAGCACCTCATCACATCCTCAGCACATCACAGGCTACTTCACATTTCCTTGGCTGTTGGGACGGTTTTCTACGTTAAAGGCACGACATAAATGCAAGTTGCTGTTATGCAGACAACACACAACGGCCTGTTTGCAAACAGCTCGATCCCACAAACAGAGCTGTCATGTATCCTACATGGCTACTGTTTCTACTATCACAAGGTGTGCCACCAGAGGGTACAGCAGTGGGAGACTTGTAGGTTACCTGTACAGGTGTGCCTGGCCTAGTATAACAGGCAGGCCACCAGGTGTGATCCTCATTCTGGAGTTATCAATAAAGGACTAAGGTCACTATAGTTCAAGTACAACAGATTGCCTCGTGGAGTCATTATCAGAGGATCCAAGGACATAACAATTGGTGATGAGATTACGGACTTTCACGCAAAAATGGCTACCCTTGGTACGTTGCAGCAGTTCACCGATGGTGATGATTGGAACGCCTTTGTGGAGAGGCTCGACCATTTCTTCACAGCAAACGACCTGGCAGGAGACAACCCGGCCACACTGGCTGGCAAGCGCAGAGCTATCCTGCTAACCAGTTGTTGGCCCACCGTCTATGGCCTCGTCAGGGACTTGCTGGCACCAGTGAAGACAATGACCAACATGTACGAGGAGGGAGCAACTCAAGCCCAAGGAGAACAGCCAGATACTGGTTCTACACCCACCGATGGCCCGAAGGGCAGGAAATCGCTAAATACGCTGCAGACAGAGGCTGGCGGCACCGTGTGATTTTAGCGACCGCCTCACCGAAGCGCTGCGGGACATTTTTGTCATCAGAATCAGCCATGAGGGTCTTCTTCATAAGCTACTGTCGACAGATACCACAGTCACACTGCAGAAGGCCATCTCTGTGAGCCAGGCATTCATGACCTCGACCTGCGGCTCTAGGCAGATGACTCACCCTCAAACTCAAACCTGGCAATTACTGTGCACTGAGTGGCATCTTTTAGAGGCGGGACTGTAGAACGCGAACCTTCTCAGGGAAGGGAGAACACCAGGCCCTCGAGTCCGTTAACTCAGTCCACCGAGGGGGGCTAATCAAGTAGCTCGATGCTGGCATTGCGGAGGGAATCACAGGGCTCACCAGTGCCATTTTAAAGGCTATGTATGCAAAGGTTGCAGCACAAAGGGCCACCTCCAGCGAATGTGTAAGAGAAATATGACTCTGTGTCTGTTATATATGTAAACCTATAAATACCTTGTTTAACCACCAGAGGGCTCATCCCCTGGAGTCCCAAGGGATCACACAATCCCTTGGGAGCATCTGTACACAAGGAGGCCTCACAGGCTGGAGAGGCACTCTGGAGACCTATGATAAAGGACTATGGTCACACATTACTTTAAGCTTACAGTATTTGGTCAGATTCTTTATTCATGACATAACAACTGGCAACGAGATACAGATGACGAACCTCACCGCAACAATGCAGAGAACCATGGGCATCCTGGAGAAATTTTCAGAGGGAGATGATTTGGAAACCTTCGTGGTGCGACTCGACCAATACTTCGTCGCCAACGAGCTGGAAGGAGAAGCAAACACTGCCAAATGAAGGATGATCCTCCTCACAGTTTGCAGGGCACCAACGTATGGACTCATGAAAAATCTGCTCGCTCCAGCGAAACCCACAGACAAGTCATACAATGAGTTGTGCACACTGGTCTGGGAACATCTAAACCCAAAGGAAAGCATTCTGATGACGAGGTATCGGTTCTACACCTACAAGAGGTCTGAAGGCCAGGAAGTGGCGAGCTACATCGCCGAGCTAAGGCACTTTGCAGGACATTGCGAATTTGAAGGACACTTGGAGCACATGCTCAGGGATTTCTTTGTACTTGGCATTGGCCATGAAGTAATACGTCGCAAACTTTTGACTGTAGAGACCACAACCTTGAATAAAGCCATAGCGATAGCCCAGGCGTTCACCCAGTGACAATACCAAAAAAAATCTCTCAGCACACGAATGCTGCTGCAAGTATTGTGAACAAAGTAATGTTGTTTTCGAATCATAAAGTACAGGGCAGGAATCACATGCCTGCAGCTGCACATCCGCAGATGTCTCAAAGTCCACTATCAAGGGTGGTGAATGCAAGGCCATTAACACCTTGTTGGCACTGCAGAGGTGATCATCGTTTCCATTCAAGCTGCTTCAAAGGATACGTTTGCAAGGGCTGTGGAACAATGGGACACCTCCAATGTAAGTGCAGGTGATCTGCAAACCCTGCTAATCCTGCAAACCACTATGTTGCAGAGGAGGATAGATCAACGGTGGATCCCGATGAACCAAAGCCTCAGACTGAGGAGGCAGAGGTATGTGGGGTGCACATATTTACCACAAAGTGTTCCCTGATAATGCTGAAGGTTGAATTAAATGGACTCCCGGTGTCAATGGAGCTGGACACGGGCGCGAGCCAGTCCATAATGAGCAAAAAGACTTTCGATAAATTGTGGTGCAGCAAGGCCTCAAGGCCAGTCCCATTCATACTAAACTGAGAATGTACACAAAGGAACTGATTCCCGTAATCGGCAGTGCTACCGTAAAGATCTCCTATGATGGAGCGGTGCACAATTTGCCACTCTGGGTAGTACCGGGCAATGGCCCCATGCTGTTCAGCAGGAGCTGGCTGGGAAAGATACGCTGGAACTTGGATGACATCTGAGAGCTTTCGTCCGTCGACGACACTTAATGTGCCCAGGTCCTAAACAAGTTCCCCTCGCTGTTCGAACCGGGCATCGGGAAGTTCCAAGGAGCAAAAGTGCAGATCCACTTGATTTCGGGGGCGCGACCCATCCATCACAAGGCGGGAGCGGTACCGTACATGATGAGAGAGAGGGTGGAGATCGAGCTGGACTGGGTGCAATGAGAGGGCATCATTTCGCCGATCGAATTCAACAAGTGGGCCAGTCCAATTGTTCGAGTCCTCAAGGAAGACGGCACCATCAGAATCTGTGGTAATTACAAAGTAACTATCAATCGTTTCTCCCTGCAGGATCAATAACCACTACCAAAGGCAGATGACCTATTTGCGATGCTGGCGGGAAGAAAGACGTTCACAAAGCTGGACTTGATCTCGGCCTACATGACGCAGGAGCTGGAGGAATCATCGAAAGGCCTCACCTGCATCAAGGTCTCTTCATTTACAACAGATGCCCATTTGGGATTTGATCAGCAGCGGCGATATTCCAGAGGAACATGGAAAGCTTGCTGAAGTCGGTCCCGTGCATGGTGGTCTTCTAGGACAACATCTTGGTTACAGATCGGGACACCTTCGAGCACCTGCAGAACCTGGAGGAGGTTCTTAGTCGGCTTAATCGTGTGGGGCTCAGGTTAAAATGCGTGAAATGCATTTTCCTGGCACCTGAAGTGGAGTTCCTGGGGCGAAGAATCGCGGTGGATGGCATTAGGCCCACCGATTCAAAGATGGAGGCAATCAAGAACGCACTGAGACCACAGAACGTGACGGAGCTGCGGTTGTTTCTAGGACTCCTGAACTACTTTGGTAACTTCTTACCAGGTCTTAGCACAGTGTTAGAACCACTGCACTCTTTACTGTGTAAAGGAGATGAATGGGCATGGGGTAAAAGCCAAGAAAATGCCTTTGAGAAAGCTAGGAAACTGTTATGCTCAAACAAATTGCTTGTGTTGTATGATCCATGTAAGCATTTGGTACTAGCATGTGATGCGCCGTCATACAGTGTCCGGTGTGTATTGCAACAAGCTAATGAATCTGGGAAATTGTAACCGGTTGCTTATGCATCCAGAAGTCTGTCTAAGGCTGAGAGGGCCTACAGCATGATCGAAAAAGAAGCGTTAGCGTGTGTTTATGGGGTAAAGAAAATGTATCAATATCTGTTTGGGCTCAAATTTGAATTGGAAACCGACCATAAGCCACTTATATCCCTCTTCTCTGAAAGTAAGATGATAAATATGAATGCATCGGCCAGAATCCAGAGATGTGCGCTCTCGTTGCCTGCATACAACGATGCCATCCGCCACAGGCCAGGCACATAAAACTGTGCCGATGCTCTCAGTAGGCTGCCATTGCCCACCACAGGGGTGGAGATGCCACAGCCCGCAGATTTAGTTATGGTAATGGAAGCATTCGAAAGTGAGCAATCACCTGTTACCGCCTGACAGATTAGAACCTGGACGAGTCAAGACCCCTTACTGTCCTTTGTAAAAAACTGTGTGCTCCACGGGAATTGTTCTAGTGTCCCATTAGAGATGCAGGAAGAAATAAAGTCGTACCAGCAGCACAGAGATGAAATGTCCATATAGGCAGACTGCCTCCTATGGGGTAATCGGATAGTGGTGCCAAAAAAGGGCAGGGACACTTTCATTAGTGAACTCCACAGTACCCACTCAGGCATTGTAAAGATGAAAGTGATAGCCAGATCCCACGTGTGGTGGCCCAGTATCAATGCAGACTTAGAGTCCTGCGTGCACAAATGTAACATATGTTCACAGTTAAGCAATGCACCCAGGAAGGCGCCACTAAGTTTATGGTCTTGGCCCTTCAAACCGTGGTCCAGGGTCCATGTCGACTGTGCAGGCTCATTCTTGGGAAAAATGATCCTTGCGGTTGTAGATGCGTACTCCAAATGGATTGAATGTGAGATAATGTCAGCAAGCACGTCCGCTGCCACCATAGAAAGCCTGCGGGCCATGTTTGCCACGCACGGCCTGCCTGATGTCCTTGTGAGTGACAATGGGTACCGTGCTTCACCAGCGCCAAGCTCAAAGATTTTACGACCCGCAATGGGATCAAACATGTCACATTTAAACCAGCATCCTCCGGTCAGGCAGAGCGAGCAGTGCAAACAGTCAAGCAGAGCTTGAAGAGAGTAACTGAAGGCTCACTGCAGACTCGCCTATCCCGAGTCCTGCTTAGTTACCGCTCAAGACCCCACTCGCTCACTGGAGATCCCCCCCGCTGAAATGCTCATGAAAAGAGTCACTTAAGACAAGGCTCTCGTTAGTCCACCGTGATCTACGCGAACAGGTAGAGAGCAGGCGGCTTCAACAGAATACATATCATGATCGCGAAAATGTGTCACGCAAAATCGAGATTAATGATCCTGTATCTGTGTTACATAGAAACATAGAAAATAGGCGCAGGAGTAGGTCATTCAGCCCTTCGAGCCTTCACCACCATTCAATAAGATCATGGCTCACCATTCACATCAGTACCACTTTCCAGCTTTCTCTCCATACCCCTTGATCCCTTTAGCCGTAAGGGCCCTATCTAACTCTCTCTTGAATATATCCAACAAACTTGCATCAACAACTCTCTGCGGTAGAGAATTCCACAGGTTAACACTCTCTGAGTAAAGAAGTTTCTCCTCATCTCAATCCTAAATGGCGTACCCCTTATCCTTAGACTGTGTCCCCTGGTTCTGGACTTCCCCAACATCAGGAACATTCTTCCTGCATCTAACCTGTCCAGTCCCGTCAGAATTTTATATGTTTCGATGAGATCCCCTCTCATCCTTCTAAACTCCAGTGAATAAAGGCCCAGTCGATCTCGTCTCTCCTCATATGTCATCCCGGGAATCAGTCTGGTGAACCTTCGCTGCACTCCCTCAATAGCAAGAACGTCCTTCCTCAGATTAGGAGACCAAAACTGAACACAATATTCCAGGTGAGGCCTCACCAAGGCAAGATCTCCCTGCTCCTATACTCAAAACCCCTAGCTATGAAGGCCAACATACCATTTTCCTTCTTCACCGCCTGCTGTACCTGCTTTCCAACTTTCAATGACTGATGTACCATGACACCCAGGTTTCGTTGCATCTCCCCTTTTACTAATCTGCCGCAATTCAGATAATATTCTGCCTTCGTGTTTTTGCCCCCAATGTGGATGTGGATAACCTCACATTTATCCACATTATACTGCATTTGCCCACTCACCTAACCTGTCCAAGTCACCCTGCAGCCTCTTAGCATCCTCCTCACAGCTCACAATGCCACCCAGTTTAGTGTCATCTGCAAACTTGGAGATATTACACTCAATTCCTTCATCTAAATCATGAATGTATATTATAAATAGCTGGGGTCCCAGCACTGAGCCCTGCGGCATCCCACTAGTCACTGCCTGACATTCTGAAAAGGATCCGTTTATCCCGACTCTCTGCTTCCTGTCTGCCAACCAGTTCTCTATCCACGTCAGTTACCCCCAATACCATGCTCTTTGATTTTGCACACCAATCCCTTGTGTGGGACCTTGTCAAAAGCCTTTTGAAAGTTCAAATACACCACATCCACTGGTTCTCCCTTGTCCACTCTACTAGTTACATCCTCAAAAAATTCCAGAAGATTTGTCAAGCATGATTTCCCTTTCATAAATCCATGTTGATTTGGACCGATCCTGTCACTGCTTTTCAAATGCGCTATTATTTCATCTTTAATAATTGAGTCCAACATTTTCCCCACTACTGATGTCAGGATAACTGGTCTATAATTACCCGTTTTCTCTCTCCCTTTTTAAAAAAGTGCTGTTACATTAGCTTCCCTCCAGTCCATAGGAACTGATCCAGAATCGATAGACTGTTGGAAAATGATCACCAATGCATCCACTATTTCTAGGGCCACTCCCTTAAATACTCTGGGATGCAGACAATCAGGCCCCGGGGGTTTATCAGCCTTCAGTCCCATCAATTTCCATAACACAATTTCCCGCCTAATAAGAATATCCTTCAGTTCCTCCTTCTCACTAGACCCTCAGTCCCCTAGTACTTCCGGAAGGTTATTTGTGTCTTCCTTCGTGAAGACAGAACCAAAGTATTTGTTCAACTAGTCTGCCATTTCTTTGTTCTCCATTATAAATTCACCTGAATCTGACTGCAAGGGACCTTCTATGTTTGTCTTCACTAATCTTTTTCTCTTCACATATCTATAGAAGCTTTTGCAGTCAGTTTTTATGTTCCTGGCAAGTTTCCTCTCATACTCTATTTTCCCTCTCCTGATTAAACCCTTTGTCCTCCTCTGCTGAATTCTAAATTTCTTCCAGTCCTCAGGTTTGCTGCTTTTTCTGGCCAATTTATATGCCTCTTCATTGGATTTAACACTATGCTTAATTTCCCTTGTTAGCCACGGTTGAGCCACCTTCTCCGTTTATTTTTACTCCAGACAGGGATGTACAATTGTTGAAGTTCATCCATGTGATCTTTAAATGTTTGCCATTGCTTATCTGCCATCAACCCTTTAAGTATCACTCGCCAGCCTATTCTATCCAATTCACGTCTCATACCATCGAAGTTACCTTTCCTTAAGTTCAAGACCCGAGTCTCGGAATTAACTGTGTCCCTCTCCATCTTAATAAAGAATTCTACCATATTATGGTCACTCTTCCCCAAGGGGCCTCGCACAACAAGATTGTTAATTAGTCCTTTCTCATTACGCATCACCCAGTCTAGGATGGCCAGCCCTCTAGTTGGTTCCTCGACATATTGGTCCAGAAAACCATCTCCAATACACTCCAGGAAGTCCTCCTCCATTGTATTGCTACCAGTTTGGTTAGCCCAATCTATATGTAGATTAAAGTCGCCCATGATAACTGCTGTACCTTTATTGCATGCATCCCTCATTTCTTGTTTGATGCTGTCCCCGACCTCACTACTACTGTTTGGTGGTCTGTACACAACTCCCACTAGCATTTTCTGCCCTTTGGTATTCCGCAGCTCCACCCATACAGATTCCACATCATCCAAGCTATTGCGTTAATTTCCTCTTTAACCAGCAACGCTATTCCACCTCCTTTTCCTTTCTGTCTATCCTTCCCGAATGTTGAATACCCCTGGATGTTGAGTTCCCAGCCTTGGTCACCCTGGAGCCATGTCTCCGTGATGCCAATTTTATCATATTCATTAATTGCTGCCTTTGCAGTTAATTCGTCCACCTTATTACGAAGACTCCTCGCATTGAGGCACAGAGCCTTCAGGCTTGTCTTTTTAACACACTTTGCCTTTTAGAATTTTGCTGCAATGTGGCCCTTTTTGATTTTTGCCTTGGGTTTCTCTGCCCTTCACTTTTACTTTTCTTCTTTCTATCTTTTGCTTCTGCTCCTATTTTACTTCCCTCTGTCTCCCTGCATATGTTCCCATCCCCCTGCCATATTAGTTTAACCCCTCCCCAACAGCTCTAGTAAACACTCCCACTAAGACATTGGTTCCGGTCCTGCCCAGGTGCAGACCGTCCGGCTTGTACTGGTCCCACCTCCCCCCGAACCGGTTCAAATGTCCCAGGAATTTGAATCTCTCCCTTCTGCACCACTCCTCAAGCCACATATTCATCTGAGTTATTCTGCGATTCCTACTCTGACTAGCATGTGGTACTGGTAGCCACCCTGAGATTACTACCTTTAAGGTCCTACTTTTTAATTTAACTCCTAGCTCCCTAAATTCAGCTTGTCGGACCTCATCCCATTTTTTACCTATATCATTGGTACCTATATGCAGCACGACAACTGGCTGTTCACCCTCCTCTTTCAAAATGTCCTGCACCCGCTCCAAGACATCCTTGACACTTGCGCCAGGGAGGCAACATACCATCCAGGAGTCTCGATTGCGGCTGCAGAAACGTCTATCTATTCCCCTTACAATAGAATCCCCTACCACTATAGCTCTCCCACTCTTTTTCCTGTCCTCCTGTGTAGCAGAGCCACCCACGGTGCCATGAACTTGGCTGCTGCTGCTCTCCCCTGATGAGTCATCCCCCTCATCAGTACCCAAAGCGGTGTATCTGTTTTGCAGGGGCATGACCGCAGGGGACCCCTGCACTACCTTTCTTCCACTGCTCTTCCTGTTGATCACCCATCCCCTATCTGACTGTGTACCCTTTACCTGCGGTGTGGCCAACTCACTAAACGTGCTATTCACGACATCCTCAGCATCAGGGATGCTCCAGAGTAAATGGATCTGCAGCTCCAGTGCTGAACTATGGACAAGGTCAAGGTCCCACGTGGCTTCCTGGCACTGTTGTGGCCAAAGAGGGGAGTAGGGTGTTTCGGATCAAACTTTCAAATGGACTCACCTGCAGAAAACACTTGGACCAAACCAAACTCAGATTCAAGGACTATCCAGAACAACCCACAATAGACTCTACCTTTTTCGACCCTCCAACACACATACAAGTGGCAAACGACCCAGCGGTTGACCATGAAGCAGAACCCATCACCTGCAGCAGCCCAGCAGGACTCACAACACCCAGCAGCCCTGCAAGGCCAGCTGCACAGCAGCCCAGCGAGGGCCCAACAAACGACTCACCAAAACCAGCATTTGCACTGAGACAATCAACCAGGGAAAGGAAGGCCCCAGATCGACTTACATTGTAAATAGTTACACTATTGACTTTGGTGGAGGAGTGTTGTTATATATGTAAACCTGTAAATACCTTGCTTAATCACCAGAGGGCTCATCCCCTGGAGTCCCAATGGATCCCAAAATCCCTTGGGAGCACCTGTACATAAGGAGGCCTCACAGGCTGGAGAGGCACTCTGGAGACCTGTAATAAAGGACTACAGTCACACATTACTTTAAGCTTATAATATCTGGTCAGATTCTTTATTCAAGACATAACAGTGTCGATGAAGACTCTGCAAATGGCCATGAATCCAGCGCGGATTATGAAACAATAGGCAGAGAGGCAGCTCAACCCCCCGACGAGGTATACAGCATGTTTACCTGCACCACCGAGTGTTCCCCGTTGAGGATGGAAGTCGAGATAGATGGCGTTCCAGTCTTCATGGAAGTGGACACGGGGGCGAGCCAGTCAGTAATGAATCAAGAAGCCTTTGAGAGGCTATGGGACAATCAAGCTGAACGACCCAACTTGGTCCCGGTTCAGGCAAAGCTGCGCACCTACACCGATGAAATTATGGTAGTGTGGATGTTATGGTACTCCATGATGGCGCGGTGCACAATTTACATCTGTGGATTATTGCAGATGGTGGACCAACGCTACTCGGAAGAAGATGGATGGAGAAGATCCATTGGAAGTGAGAAGACTTCCCCCCTCCAGCGATCAACGTCCTTTGCGCTCAGAGGCCAAGCAAGCCCTCACCTGAGGTTGAACCCGGCACCAGAGAGCAGACCAGCACAGCACCCGAGGCACAGACCACCCAGCAGTGTGGAGATGATCCAGCTGGGACGACCCGAGCGCACCTTCCAGGTTCCAGTGGCAGGACTCCGGAGAAAGAAACTCGGATCCAGAGGCGACTTCCCAGCTTCGGAGGCAGAACCCGGGGAGAAGAGGATCACCGCAGTCGGCATCGTGGATGGAGGAAAGATGGCGCCTGAACCACAAAGTAATGCGCTGAAGAAAAAGATGGAGGGGGCCAGACCACGAGGTGCAGCGCTGATGGAGCAACACGTGGCACCAAACGGAGAAGAGGATTGGGGTAAAGATGGCAAGGCTCTCTTAAAGGAGGCCTGCAACCTACCACACTTAAAGGGACAGTTCCACACACTCAAGCAATGTAATAGCAACTGTGAGTTAGAGACAAAATGTATAATTGGTGATCAGAATTGTGCACATGCAACAAGCAAGGAAATGTTGCACGATCGCGATCGAAACTACAGGGTATTCACAATGAGTGATGAAACATTGTACGATGTAGGATTTCTACTGCATACAGCCAATGCAGCGGGTAAACACCCATTGGGAGCACACAGGTCCAGCGAGCTACCCAAAGCTGTAGCCTGCATCCCTGGGACCAGAGTTATGCACCATGGAGTGTGGCCACAAGCAGCCAATACACACGAGCTGCAGAGCAAGCGATCTCAGGAGGGCAACGGCACCGGTATCGATACCCTGCCCCTGATTGGCTCCATCTTTCAGGCACCCGATGGCTCCAACCACCACGAGCCTGAAAGAGCAAACTGTTCTAAGGCGCAGCCCCCAGATCCTATCGCCACCAAGGCCATACCTGGAAACGAAGGGTCACCCGCAACTGTCCTCCCAAAGGGGACTGGGACCATCCAGGATCCCAAACCAAACAACGCCCAGGCCAGCGGGTCAGCAGTTCCCTGTGCACTGCTGGACGACAGCTCCTCAGGGAGCAGCAGCGACCCAGGATGCAAAGAAAGGACAGTGAGGTCACAGGCATCTGTGAACCTGCCCGACGCTAGGAACCACGGCAACAGCCCCAAGAGCCAACCGGGTTCCCACTGCCAGCACTGGGCACCGTGCCACCACCAGACTGCAGGGACACCATCCAGCAGTTCTGGAACTAGTTTGCCCTTACGCACCGGTCACCGATCCCCAGTACGTATCGACAATGTATCTCACCAGCCTAACATACTTGTCTCACAACTGAATCACAAATGTAATGCAAACTGTTTTTTCTGGACTTGAATGTATATGAATGCAATGAGCCTCCGGCATAATCTATATGTTGGGGTGGGGGGGTGTGGGGGCAGTAGAATGGTGTGGGCAGGGACACACACAAACATCAACCACCAGCTCTCTACTGCACCAACCACTCACCGCAACCCGCAAAGGGTCAACCAGATAGAGCTAAGCCCAGAGCACAGTCAATGCAGAGGCGATTTGCACTAAAGGCTTGGGGGAGAGTGACGTCATGTATCCTACATGGCTACTGTTTGTACTATCACAAGGTGTGCCACCAGAGGGCACAGCAGTGGGAGACTTGTAGGTTACTTGTACAGGTGTGCCTGGCCTAGTATAAAAGGCAGGCCACCAGGTGTGATCCTCATTCTGGAGTTATCAATAAAGGACTAAGGTCACTACAGTTCAAGTACAACACATTATCTCGTGAAGTCATTATCAGAGCATCCAAGGACATAAGAGCAATAACCAGTTTGTTGGGAGAACTCTCTGCTCTTGCTCCAATGAGAAAATCAGATTTTTTTTACAGCGACCTGAATAAACAAACTGACCTCAGTTAAACATTTGGAAATACTCAGCAGGTCAGGCAGCATCTGTGGAAGCCAGCTTGATCTGCTGAGTATTTCCAGCATTTTCTGTTTTTATTTCAGATGTCCAGCATCTGCAGTGTTTTGCTTTTGTATGAGTTAAACATCTCATCTGAAAGCCAGTACCTCAAGTAACACAGCACATCCCCAGTACTGAACTGATATGCACTCAAGTCTTGGAATAGGATGTAAACCCACAACTAACTCAGAGTGAGAGTTCTGCCATCTGAACTAATCTGATATTTGTGGCCATCAAAAGAATGTGTCACATATAACGCAGATGAGCATTAAGACAATATTTTTCAACAAGATAATTACAAAAAATTTATTTTTGGATAAACTGAATTTTAATGTGCTTGATGAATAAGGTAACATCTCTTCCTCAGAGTGCACCACCCTGACCCGAGATAGGTGTTACTGTAAATTAATGGTACAAAGCTGGTTTAAGACCAGGGGTATCTTCATCACACTAAAATGTTCAGCAAATGACTTTCCTTTTTTTAACCAATATACACCACAATAACAAACAACATCATAACATTATATAGAACTGCATTTGTGGTCACGTGTGTAATATATTCATGATGAACATTGTGCACAACTCATACGGCTCTTTTTCCTCAGAACATCAACAACAACAACTTGTATTTATATAGCACCTTAACGTAGAGAAACATCTGAAGGCGCTTCATAGGAGTATTATGAGATAAAAAATTTAACACCCAGCCGCATACGTAAAAATTGTACGTTAATGATTTAGACGAGGGGATTAAATGTAGTATCTCCAAATTTGCGGATGATACTAAGTTGGGTGGCAGTGTGAGCTGCGAGGAGGATGCTATGAGGCTGCAGAGTGACTTGGATAGGTTAGGTGAGTGGGCAAATGCATGGCAGATGAAGTATAATGTGGATAAATGTGAGGTTATCCACTTTGGTGATAAAAACAGAGAGACAGACAGACTATTATCTGAATGGTGACAGATTAGGAAAAGGGGAGGTGCAACGATACCTGGGTGTCATGGTACATCAGTCATTGAAGGTTGGCATGCAGGTACAGCAGGCAGTTAAGAAAGCAAATGGCATGTTGGCCTTCATAGCGAGGGGATTTGAGTACAGGGGCAGGGAGGTGTTGCTACAGTTGTACAGGGCCTTGGTGAGGCCACACCTGGAGTATTGTGTACAGTTTTGGTCTCCTAACTTGAGGAAGGGCATTCTTGCTATTGAGGGAGTGCAGCGAAGTTTCACCAGACTGATTCCCGGAATGGCGGGACTGACATATCAAGAAAGATTGGATCAACTGGGCTTGTATTCACTGGAGTTCAGAAGAATGAGAGGGGATCTCATAGAAACGTTTAAAATTCTGATGGGTTTAGACAGGTTAGATACAGGAAGAATGTTCCCAATGTTGGGGAAGTCCAGAACCAGGGGTCACAGTCTGAGGATGAGGGGTAAGCCATTTAGGACCAAGATTGGTAACTGCAGAAATGTCATGGTGAATGGAAGGCCAAAGGCTGGACAGTTGGGAGTTCATAAGTGCAGTTGTAAGAGTCGGGAGAGAGTTTTTTCCAGGGGCGGACACAGAAGGAGGTAAGGTTGCGGGGGCGGGCAGTGGGTGGAAGGGGTATATGGGGGGAGAGCGATACAAGGAAGTGGTCAGAGATGGCCTTATCTGCGATTGACACGATGGGAGTAGCAAGGCTACGAGAGATGGCAAGGTCGAGGGACTGGCCGTGAATATGGGTTCGGGAGTTTACATGGAGGGAGAGATTAAGGGAGAATAGGAGGCTAGTGAGCTCTGAGGAGAGAGAGCATGATGAATTGAGATGGAGGTTGAAATCACCGAGGATGAGAAGTCATTCAGACATTGATTTACCCTCTTTCTCTGAATGTAACTCATACCAAAGTGCTTTCAATTCTGTAGGTACTGGTACTCAGAATGCACTGTAAGTTCTTTGTTTACATAATCTTTCATTCATCATCATAGGCAGTCCCTCGAAACGAGGATGACTTGCTTCCACGCCAAAAAAGGATGAGTTCACAGGTGTTTCAATGAAGGACCTAATATTCCAGGTCCCGAACTACATCCTGAAGGGTGGAAGATACCTGTGCGTGGATTTTTTTAACGTGGGGTGGCCGTTGCACACCAGTCACCACATGGCCTTGACAGAGCTCGGTCTTGGTCCAGTGGCAAGGGTTGACCAAGACGACTGGAGACCAGCTCTGCTGCATGAACCCAGTGCACACACATATTGCAGTGTGGGCTGGCCTGTGCTGCCTCTGGGCCCTGGCCCTGAACTCACGCCTCTCCTGGGCCCCAATAACATCCCTCCACAATCTCTCGTCACTCCTGCTGTATCTGCCCACGCTCCAATCACCGACGTGGACCTTGATTGTTGTATATGCTGACTATGGATGTACTCTATGTGTAGTCACTGTGAGATTGTATAAGATGGAAACTTGTGTATCTATGCCAAATGATAATTGTTAGACCACGCATCAGGCCATGAAAATGCTCATGTAGTCGGTTGCCAAAATACTATCAATTGCACTTTACTGAAACACATCGATCAACATCACGATATGTATGTCGTTACTATATTTGTCTTAAATTACATCCTCACACCATTCAACTATTGTACAAAAATTGACAAAAAATTCCAATAATTATCTATTAACGTATAGTCTAATACCAGGTACAACTGTTGACCATCAGATCTATGCAGTTAATCGATTAGCCTAGATTCTATGCTTAAATCTTAAAGGGGGATTGAGAAAGATTGAGTTAATAGCAGTGGAACACAACTCAATAGTCACTTCCCAGGTCTAGAAGCAGGCCTTAGAGGATATTTTAAAGGTAGTAAATTTGACTCGAGGTACATATTCCAGTGAAAGCAGAGGTATGTTTAATGAACATGTTGAAATATGGTCCACGTGACCTGTATGTGGATTGGAAGTAATGGGAATTTAAGTAAATCAGAGTATCTGAGGGCCTATTTAAAGGTTGCATTTCATTACCTTGTAAGTACCACTACCTCAAATTCCTAGCAAGCTATCTGTTACCTACAGATGTGTATTGCGAATTCCAATCTGTCACCATGTAAATAATAGAAAACTGTAAATTTGTTTGCACTCGTGGTCTTCCACATGTGGGATCTTGATATATAGATATATAAATATTTCTTAGTGGTAAAATCTTGCCGCTGATGAGGCTTTTATACAATAAACATATGGCCCAATTATGCTGGCCTGAATTCTGCGTTAAAATTAACTATTTCGCATAATGGGGAGACTGGAAGTAGTGTCTTTCTCCAAGGCTGCAGTTATATTAGCTGCAGAGTGTGATGAATATCCAGCAGAACCCCTGTTATATTGCCTGGTTACAAATTAAATGGTGCCTATCAGCAAATAGTTCTGTGCATAAAGGCTTACATACATAATGCAGAGTTCTACAGTCTGGGTAGCAAATATTTAGGGGCAGAAATTCCCCTCTTCTGCGCCTCCCATTAGCGCCTCCGGGAGGGCTAATGCGGCGCAAAACAGTTTTTGCCCGGTGGAGTGGGGCGCCACAGGTTCCTGCATAATTGCGCGGGAGTTGGCGGAGGCGCGAACACATTAGCGCCACGCCCCACTGGTAGCGTCCTGGGCCGGTGCGCCTCCGCTGATGGCATCATCGCCATACGCGGCAAACACTGTTCGCCCCGCGCCGACCCCCTTCCACCCCATGGCGGAAATTGGCTAGTGCCCCCCAAGGCTGCTGTGGACGATGTCAACGCCAGTCCTGTGGGTTGCGAACCGGGCCGACCTTCGCTCGTGGAGCGGAAGTTAAAGGGGAAGTGTGCTGCGTCAGCTTTTCTTCGGCTGACTCACCGGTTGGCCCATTCTGCTTTGTGTCGCGTGGTCCGAGCCGCCATCGTGCAGCCCGGCACTCCGTCTTGGTGCTGGACTGTGGCCACGCCATTACACAGCCCTTGAAATGGCCATGCAGAGTTCTCAGTGTCACTCCCCTTTAACATAAGAACATAAGAAATAGGAGCAGGAGTAGACCATTTGGCCCCTCGAGCCTGCTCTGCCATTTAATAAGATCATGACTGATCTGATCATGGACTTAGCTCCACTTCCCTGCGTTCCCCATAACGCCATATCCCCTTATCGCTCAAAAATCTGTCCATCTCCGCCTTAAATATATTCAATGACCCAGCCTCCACAGCTCTCTGGGGCAGAGAATTCGACTGATTTACAACCCTCAGAGAGAAGAAATTCCTCCTCATCTCAGTTTTAAATGGGCGGCCCCTTATTTTGAGACTATGTCCCCTAGTTTTTGTTTCCTCTATGAGTTGAAATATCCTCTCTGCATCCACTTGTCGAGCCCCCTCATTCTCTTACATGTTTCGATAAGATCACCTCTCATTCTTCTGAACTCCAATGAGTATAGGCCCAACCTACTCAACCTATCTTCATAAGTCAACCCCCTCATCTCCAGAATCAACCGAGTGCACCTTCTCTGAACAGCCTCCAATGCAAGTACATCCTTTCTTAAATACGGAGACCAAAACTGTACATAGTATTCGAGGTGTGGCCTCACCAATATCCTGTACAGTTGTAGCAGGACTTCTCTGCTTTTATACTCCATCCCCCTTGCAATAAAGGCCAACATTCCATTTGCCTTTCTGATTACTTGCTGTACCTGCATATTAACTTTTCGAGTTTCATGCACAAAGACCCCCAGGTCCCTCTGTACTGCAGCACTTTGCAATTTTTCTCCATTTAAATTATAATTTGCTTTTCTATTATTTCTGCCAAAGTGGATAACCTCACACTTTTCCACATTATACCCCATCTGCCAATTTTTTTCCCACTCATTTAGCCTGTCTATATCTCTTTGCAGATTTCTTGTGTCCTCCTCACAATTTGCTTTCCCACCCATCTTTGTATCATCAGCAAACTTGGCTACATTACACTCGGTCCCTTCATCCAGTCATTAATATAGATTGTAAATAGTTGAGGCCCCAGCACCGATCCCTGCGGCACCCCACTAGTTACTGGTTGCCAACCGAAAAATGACCCGTTTATCCCAACTCTCTGTTTTCTGTTAGTGAGCCAATCCTCAATCCATGCTAATATATTATCCTCAACTCCGTGAACTTTTACCTTGTGCAGTAACCTTCTATGTGGTACCTTATCGATTGCCTTCTGGAAATCCAAATACACTACATCCACTGGTTCCCCCTTATCCACCCTGCTCGTTACATCCTCAAAGAACTTAAGCAAATTTGTCAAACATGATTTCTTTTCCCTTTCATAAAATCATGCTGACTCTGCTTAAATAAATCATGCTTTTCCAAATGTCCTGCTACTGATTCCTTAATAATGGAGTCCAGCATTTTCCCAATGACAGATGTTAGGCCAACTGATCTATAGTTTCCTGCTTTCTGTCTGCCTCCTTTTTTAAATAGTGGCATTACATTTGTGGTTTTCCAATCCGCCGGGACCTCTCCAGAATCCAGGGAATTTTAGTAAATTACAACCAATGCATCCACTATCTCTGCAGCCAATTCTTTTAAGACCCTAGGATGCAAGCCATCGGGTCCAGGGGAGGGGCGTTAAAACACATCAGCGCTACCCGGAGAAGCTGCCTGAGTAGTGCCCCTGAACCCACCCGAAAGTGAAGTGGAACGCGCGACATTGCATTCCATGGGCTAGATTTCCCATTATTTTTGCATGCATACCGCCCACTTAACGTCCATTTTACCACTGAAATGAGGCATAACGCCTATATATCGCCCATTTAGCCACAAAATGGAAAGTAATGCCCATTTCTCGGTCACTTATTGCTGAGCGTTACTTTCGGCATGTAGGTAACGCCGATAAAAAATAATACCGCCCGCCCACTTTTTTGGGGCGGAAAGATCAGAATGGGCGAAACCAACGCCCATAATATCGTCCAGCGTTACTTTCGGCATGCAATTAACGCTGATATTTAATAATACTGCCCAGCCACTGTTTTTTGTCATAAAGATCACATTTGCCAAAACTAACCCCCAGAAAATCGCCCAGCGTTACTTTCGGTACCTCGCACACATCTCACCGACAATATCGCTTGCTGAAAAAAGCGCTGTGAAACAGTTGCTCTGACCTGAACTAATCACAGCGGTATGGACACCATTTTCTAAATCGCAGGTCACTTCATTTAAAAGGCTGCTCTGCTTCAACTTCGGAGGAGTTTGGATGTACTCTGGAGGTCTTTTAAGGTGATGTGAACATCTGAACAAACATCTTATCATACTGTGGACGATTGAAATTTACTTTAGGTGTCTTAGTGGGGACATTTATTGTTTGTGAACAATCGGTGAAATACTGATAGTTATCGGAATGGGGCCTGTCATTTCGCAGCCTGTCTTGATAAGTACACACATGCTGCAGACTACAGATGACAGAAGATATTTTCGATTGCATTATGTCCCCAATCTAAGATGTGCCAAACTGATGAGGAGGACCAGACCTTACATCACTGCAAGTACAGGGAGAAGCGGTCTTACCTCAACTTGTCCGATAACACCTGAATTAGGAGACTGCGCTTCCAGAAGGAGGTTATCAGTGAGATATGCCAGCTCATCAGAGGAGATCTGCAGCCTGCCAGCACCATCAGGGTCACACTGTCCGTTGAGGTCCATGGGCTAGATTTTCCATTATTTTTGCATGCATAATGCCCACTTAATGTCCATTTTAATGCTGAAATGAGGAGTAATGCCCAGATATCACCCATTTAGCCATAAATTGAAAACTGATGTCCATGTTTCGGACACTTATCACCGAGCGTTACTTTCGCCATGTACGTAACGCCGGGAAAAAATAATACCGCCCGCCCAGTTTTTTTAGGTGGAATCATCAGAATGGGCGAAACGAACGGCCATAATATCGCCCAGCGTTACTTTCGGCACGTAATTAACGGCGAGATTCAATAATACCGAAAGCCCACTTTTTTTTGTCGTAAAGATCACATTTGCCGAAACTAGCGCCCAGTATATCACCCAGCGTCACTTTCAGCACCTCACACACATCTCGCCCACAATATCGCTCGCCGAAAACACCGCTCTGAAAAAGTTGAAGTGTTCTGAACTAATCATAGCAGTGTGGATGCCATTTTGCAAATCACAGGTCGCTTCATTGAAAAGGCTACTTCAACTTCAGAGGAGTTTGGATTGACTCTGGAGTTCTTCTCGGGTGAAGTGACCATCTGTACAGACATCTTTTTATACTGTGGACAATTGGGTTTTACTGTAGGTGTCTTTTAGTGTGGAAATTTATTGCTTGTGATCAATCGACATTATACTTTTATTGGAATAGGGCTAGCCATTTGTCAGCCTGCATCGATTACAACGCAGATGCTGCAGAGTGAAAATGGCACAACATCTAATCCACAGCATTATGTGCCCAATCTAAGACATGCCAGACTGAAGAGGAGGTCCAGACCATACATACTTACATACATACATACACTTACAGGGAGAAGCGGTCTTACCTCGACTTATCCGAGAACACCTGCCTTCGGAGACTGCGCTTCCACAAAGTGTTTATCAGTGAAATATGCCACGTCATCAGGGCAGATCTGCAGCCTGCCAGCACCTTGAGGACATCACTGTCCATCAAGGTCAAGGTCACCGTGGCACTATCGTTCTACGCCTCCAGTTCCTTTCAGGCCTCCGTGCCACACATTGCTACACGGAGGACCTGTACACATGTAGGATGGACTTTATCAGCTTCCCTATGGCCATGGAGGCTCAGACTGACAGGGCTGGAGCATTCTACCACATTGCTACATTCCCCAAGGTGCAAGGAGCAATACAGTGTACTCACATCGCCATGCGGGCATCTTCTCAGGACCCAGAGGTTTTTCGCAACAGAAAAGGATTTCACTCCCTGAAGGTCCATCTAGTTGTCGACCACAACCAGATAATTATGGCAGTGAATGCCAAATTTCCGGGCAGCTTCGATGAGGCTCACATCCTGTGTGAGAGTGCTGTCTCTGACATGTTTACCAGTCAGCTACAAAGACAATGCTGGATGCTTGGTGACAAATGATATGGCCTAGCCAGCTAGTTGATGACCCCACTGCATGACACCCACACTGAGGATGAAAAGTAATACAACAAGAGCCACAGAGCCACACGCAATGTGGTCCAGAAAACAATTAGTGTGCTTAAGCAGCGCTTTAGATGCCTGGAGCACTCAGGAGGGGAGCTACAATACAACCCTGATCAGGTAGCTCAATTCATGGATGTGTGCTCCATGCTGCACAACCTGGCTATCAGGAGGGGCAAGATTTGCCAGAAGGGATTGATGGGCCATCTCAGGAGAGAGAGGAAGAGGAGGATGAGGGGCTGGAAGCTGAACTAGGGCCAGACAATCAGGCTGACTATAAAACCATGCCCACTCCCCCCTCTAGACTGCAGGAAAGTACCTGTGGTGGCTACATAACTGCAAGACTCTTACATCAGGAGCTCATCAATGAGTAATTTGCCTGAAAGAACTGTGTGTGCAGCTCAGACATCAATGGTGGGCATCACCTTCCTTCATGAAGACAGAACCAAAGTATTTGTTCAATTGGTCTGCGATTTCTTTGTTCCCCATTAAAATTCACCAGATTCTGACTTTTTCTCTTCACAGATCTATAGAAGTTTTTGCAGTCAGTTTTTATGTTCTCAGCAAGCTTCCTCTCATACTCTATTTCCCCCTCCTAATTAAACCCTTTGTCCTCCTCTGCTGAATTCTACATTTCTCCCAGTCCTCAGGTTTGCTGTTTTTTCTGGCCAATTTATATGCCTCTTCCTTGGATTTAACACTATCCCTAATTTCCCTTGTTAGCAACGGTTGAGCCATCTTCCCCGTTTTATTTTTACTCCAGACAGGGATGTACAATTATTGAAGTTCAGCCATGTGATCTTTAAATGTTTGCCATTGCCTATCCACCAGCAACCCTTTAAGTATCATTCGCCAGCCTATTCTAGCCAATTCACGTCTCATACCATTGAAGTTACCTTTCCTTAAGTTCAGGACGCTAGTCTGAATTAACTGTGTCACTCTCTATCTTAGTAAAGAATTCTACCATATTATGGTCACTCTTCCCCAAACCGCCTCGCACAACAAGATTGCTAATTAGTCCTTTCTCGTTACACATCACCCAGTCTAGGATGGCCAGCCCTCTAGTTGGTTCCTTGACATATTGGTCTGGAAAACCATCCCTAATACACTCCAGGAAATTCTCCTCCATCGTACTGCTACCAGTTTGGTTAGCCCAATCAATATGTAGATTAAAGTCGCCCATGATAACTGCTGTACCTTTATTGCACACGTCCCTAATTTCTTGTTTGATGCTGCCCCAACCTCACTACTACTGTTTGGTGGTCTATACACAACTCCCACTAGCTTTTTCTGCTCTTTGGTATTCCGCAGCTCTACCCATACAGATTCCACATCATTCAAGCCAATGTCCTTCCTTACCATTGCGTTAATTTCCTCTTTAACCAGCAACGCTATCCCACCTCCTTTTGCTTTCTGTCTATCCTTCCTGAATGTTGAATACCCCTGAATGTTGAGTTCCCAGCCTTGGTCACCCTGGAGCCATGTCTCCTTAATCCCAATTATATCATCGTCATTACTAGCTGCCTGCACAGTTAATTTGTGCACCTTATTATGAATACTCCTCACATTGAGGCACAGAGCCTTTAGGCTTGTGTTTTTAACACACTTTGTCCCTTTAGACTTTTGTTGCAATGTGGCCCTTTTTGATTTTTGCCTTGGGTTTCTCTGCCCTCCACTTTTACTTATCTTCTTTCTATCTTTTGCTTCTGCCCCCATTTTACTTCCCTCCACCTCCCTGCATAGGTTCCCATCCCCTTGCCATATTAGTTTAAGCCTTCCCAACAGCACTAGCAAACACTCCCCCTTGGACATTGGTTCCGGTCTTGCACAGGTGCAGACCATCCGGTTTGTACTGGTCCCACCTCCTCCAGAACCGGTTCCAATGTCCCAGGAATTTGAATCTCTCCCTCCTGCACCACTCCTCAAGCCACATAGTCATCTTAGCTATCCTACAATTCCTACTCTGACTAGCATGTCACACTGGTAGCAATCCTGAGATTACTACCTTTGAAGTCCTGCTTTTTAATTTAACTCCTAGCTCCCTAAATTCAGCTTGTAGGACCTCATCCCATTTTTAATCTATATCGTTGGTACCTATATGCACCAGGACAACTGGCTGTTCACCCTCCCCCTCCAAAATGTCCTGCAGCCGCTCCGAGACATCCTTGACCCTTGCACCAGGGAGGCAATATACCATCCTGGAGTCTCGATTGCAGCCGCAGAAATGCCTATCTATTCTCCTTAAAATAGAATCCCCTACCACTATAGCTCTCCCACTCTTCTTCCTGCCCTCCTGTGCAGCAGGTCCACCCATGGTGCCATGAACTTGGCTGCTGCTGCCTTCCCCTGATGAGTTATCCCCCCCAACAGTATCCAAAACGGTGTATCTGTTTTAGTCAGGAAATTGTGTTAGGGAAATTGATGGAATTGAGGGACGATAAATCCTCAGGGCCTGATAGTATGCATCGCAGAGTACTTAAGGAAGTGGTCCTTGAAATAGTGGATGCATTGGTGATCATTTTCCAACAGTCTATTGACTCTGGATCAGTTCCTATGGACTGGAGGGTAGCTAATGTAACACCACTTTTTTAAAAAGGAGGAGAGAGAAAATAGGGAATTATAGACCATTTAGCCTGACATCAGTAGTGGGGAAAATGTTGGAATCACTTATTAAAGATGAAATAGCAGCGCATTTGGAAAGCAGTCCAAGGATCGGTCCAAGTCAGCATGGATTTATGAAAGGGAAATCATGCTTGACAAATCTTCTAGAATTTTTTGAGGATGTAACTAGCAGAGTGGACAAGGGAGAACCAGTGGATGTGATGTATTTGGACTTTCAAAAGGCTTTTGACAAGGTCCACACAAGAGATTTGTGTGCAAAATTAAAGCACATGGTATTGGAGGTAATGTATTGACGTGGATAGAGAACTGATTGGCAGACAGGAAGCAGAGAGTCGGGATAAGCAGGCAGTGACTAGTCGGGTGCCACAGGGCTCAGTGCTAACACCCCAGCTCTTTACAATATATATCAATGATTTAGATGAAGGAATTGAGAGTAATATCTCCAAGTTTGCAGATGACACTAAGCTGGGTGGTGGTGTGAACTGTGAGGAGATGCTAAGAGGCTGCAGGGTGACTTGGACAGGTTAAGTGAGTGGGCAAATACATGGCAGATGCAGTATAATGTGGATAAATGTGAGGTCATCCACTTTAGTAGCAAAAACATGAAGGCAGAATATTATCTGAATGGCCGCAGATTAGGAAAAGGGGAGGTGCAACGAGACCTGGGTGTCATGGTGCATCAGTCATTGAAAGTTGGCATGCAGGTGCAGCAGGCAGTGAAGAAGGCAAATGGCATGTTGGCCTTCATAGCGAGGGGATTTGAGTATAGGAGCAAGGAGGTCTTACTGCAGTTGTACAGGGCCTTGGTGAGGCCTCACCTGGAATATTGTGTACAGTTTTAATCTCCTGACTGGGCCTGTATTCACTGGAGTTTAGAAGAATGAGAGGGGATCTCATCGAAACATATAAATTTCTGACGGGACTGGACAGGTTAGATGCAGGAAGAATGTTCCCGATGTTGCGGGAGTCCAGAACCAGGGGTCACAATCTAAGGATAAGTGGTAAGCCATTTAGGACTGAGATGAGGAGAAACTTCTTCACTCAGAGAGTTGTTAACCTGTGGAATTTTCTTCCGCAGAGAGTTGCTGATGCCAGTTCGTTGGATCTATTCATGAGGGTGTTGGATATGGCCCTTACAGCTAATGGGAACAAGGGGTATGGAGAGAAAGCTGGAAAGGGGTACTGAGGTGAATGATCAGCCATGATCTTATTGAATGGTGGTGCAGGCTCGAAGGGCCGAATGGCCTACTCCTGCACCTATTTTCTATGTTTCTATGTTTCACCTTGGTGCCAGTTAAAGTTTAAGTTGATTCAAGTTAAGTGTAATTATACCCTTTCATGTTAAGGAATCACCAGTGTGTAACGGTCCAGCTATCTGAGACAATGCGCAACAAGGTTATGTTGAATAACAAATATTTAAGACGACCATTGGTCTGAAATCATAAGTATCACGGGCAAAAACACCCCACTCCTACCCCACTTTTTCAAACATTGACATCAATCAAATGGTCAACATGTCCAGCAACACAGAACACAAATGCAAACCAACAGTGTGGCCCCCTCCCCCCCCCCCCATATATTACAACAAATTGCATACACTGAGATGGAGATATAACAAAGCCATCACCTGCGGACATACACCTCATTTCCCTTCCCTCCCCGCCACCCCCCATCTTCTCCCCACCTCTACCCCTTCCCCTCCTCGCTCCATGCCGCCTGGCCGAGGAGCTCCTCAGGCGGTGCCTCATTGGGATGAAGGCAGAGGCGGTGGTTGCACAGATACTAGAGCGGGGGGTACCGAGGTGGTAACATTCTCAGATCCAGAAGCAGGATCTTGCTCCTGCCTCTCATGTGTCGTTGGCACTGGGGGTGCAGAACCTAGAGGTGGAGTGCAGCGCTCCGGGACCACTGGAAGGCCTATGTTCCTGCCTATTGCCTCCAGAGCCTCCGCCATCCGCGGCACGAATACCATCATGTCCGTCCCCGTGCCTCCAGCTTCTGGGCTCGGTGTTCTTGCATGGGCCGTGCTGCTGGCTGAGCTGCAAAACATAAATGTGGTTAGAGGAGAAGGGGGTGCTAGGGTCACAAGGTGAGTACTGTGCTACACACAGCATATGCACAACAAAAGCAACACCGCTATCAAGATCATCACAGACATCACATTTCATGACCATCACCAAATTCTGCATTGCAATGATTCTCAAGAGGATATCATTTTTTAGAGAAGAATTTTATGATTCATCTATCATATAATATTGGTGGGATATGAGTGGGTGTGGAATCTATTGACTTTATGCAATGGTGTATACTTTACTCACGTGACATCACAATGGGCTCTGCTGCTGCTTGCGTGGCCGACCGGGGTGGGTCCCCACTAGTGCCAGCACTCACTCCTCGATGTCGGTGAGGTCGATGATGACTGGTGGCCCCCCCACCCGTTCGCCTCTGCTCGGCCCTATTCCTCGAAAGCTTCTTCTGTAAAAGGTAACAACAGCACGACATGGCATGAGATCAACGCGTGATACTGTCACAGAGACTGATACAACACATAACCGACAGATGTAATCAAGATTATAATGAAAATGATCATTCTTCACCTAAAGATGTACACCATGACCGCAGACTTTGAGTACAACCTTCCCAGTATAAGTGCAAAACATCACATCTTATTTTAATCACTCATTACACTTACAATTCCAATTATATAAATATATAATACATGTAAATAAATGTAATATTTACTCTGGCGGATCCGACAAGGTCGTTCCATCGCTTGTGGCATTGGTTGCCCTCACGCATGTCGTTGATCGCCGACGAGATCACCTCGGCTATCTCGGCCCATATCTTCTGGTAGGCCTTTGGGATGGGCTTCCCACACCCTCCCTGGGTCAATTGACCGCAGCATGACTCGACCTCCTGCATGAGGGTGGCATTTGCCTCGTCCGAGAACCTCCTTGCTCTTTTGCATCCTCCCAATTGTTCCTCTCCCAGCTCACTGCTTTCGCCAGCGTCCTCAGTCTCCACAGTGTGCTGGGTCGCCTCCTCCATCCCTTCCATGTTAACTATTATTTTTTCCACAAAAACTCGGTGCCAACTACCTTCTTTGTGTTTAGTAGGCTTTTTGCTGCTGGTGAATCTCGCTCGTGCCTGCCACAACAGCCAAAGAAGCACACACCACACCCACACACGCGTTCAGTCCCTCTCTCTCTCTCTCCTCATATGCGCATGTAATGATGACCCCGACCTCCTGAAATGCAGGAAACGAGCGTTGTCATGCCGTTGCTATGGTTGGTGATACTTTACAGCAGAAGGTCAAAAAAATTTACCGCTAACGCCCATTTCAGATCACTCACGGTAACACCCATTTTCCAAAATGGAAAGTTAGGGTTTTGAAAATGGGTGATACCCCGGCGATCTCAAAACCCATTTTTACCGCCCACGCTGGAAATAACACCAATCAGCACAAAAGTGGAAATCTAACCCCGTGTCCTGTGTGGAGCGGTAACCGCAATTTTGTGGTTGGAGCGAGACTTCCAACCTGAATAGTGAGTGCTGGAACCCTAACTAACTTCTAACCCTGTCTTCTTCTGACAACCTGTATTCTGTAATCCCAGTCATCATATTTGTTCCCAGTTCTTATATTTGTAAATGTTTAAAATGATCAATTTTAGATAGGAAAATTACAGCAGATTAATTTAAATAATACAGGCAAGAATTGAGTACTATGGCGAAGGAGTGAGTGTTTTATAGCACATAGGCACTTGGACTGATCTCAACAACAGGCTGGATTTTCAGTTAATTTGCATCCCATTTAGCACCTTGACGGGGCACAAAAATGTTTTTTGGGGCGTGAAATGAGGCACACAAGAATTTGCGCCCGGGTGGAACTTCCGGCAATGGTTTTACAGCGGCGCTAAAACTTATCGCCCCGCCGCTGCCTTGACCGTTGGGATGACGTAAATCATCGTGCAATGCTGCGCTAGCACCCCGGGCAGAACTTTCAAGCTTTTCGCCTGATTTAGTATCCGCCCAAGGACCCGCCCAGAAAAATCAAATGGACCCAGGGCGCACCAGGCGCTAACGGCGCCATGTTGAAAGCGAAGGAGAAAGTTGCAGTTGTGAGTGATTAAAAGGATTGGGAGAAGAACGCTGTGTTGCTGCAGATTTTTGATTGTGAAGTTTTATATGGGTTTATAGCTTGTTTTATAAAGGATATTTAAGGACATTTTAAAAGATGGATGCCATGCTATGTCGGGAGCCAGGAATGCTGGCTGCTATTGCCATACGTCTTCAAGCTGGAAGAAGGCTTATTGTTGATCATTTGCAACGTAATTGAAGAGGTCGCAGACGTATGGGGAGGAGGCCTTATCCCCCACGAGTTTACAGGGAACATCGCTCATGCCTCCAGCTCTCTGAGGCACAGTGCATTAGAAGGCTGCACTTCTGAAAAGAAGTGCTGACAGAGATATGCCAGCTCCGAAAGGCGGACCTACAGTCTACCAATGGCAACAGGACTGCACTGCCCGTTGAGGTGAAGGTGACTGTGGCACTTGCTGTCTATGCCTCCGGCTCCTTCCTGGCATCAGCGGGGGACATATGCTCCATCTCGCAGCACGCTACACATTGCTGCATTCACCAGGTGACTAATGCACTGTACGCACGCAGGATGGACTTCATAAACTTCCCAATGACCAGGGAGACGCAAAATGAGAGGATTATAGGTTTTGAACGATTTGCTGGCTTCCCCAAGGTTTATGGTGCAGTTGACTGTACGCACATTGCCCTGCGAGCACCTTTACAGAATCCAGAGGTTTTCTGAAACCGAAAGAGATTCCACTCCCTGAACATACAGATCATCTGTGACCATACTCAGCGCATCATGGCAGTCAATGCCCAATATCCAGGGAGCATCCATGATGTTTTTATCTTGCATGAGAGCAGTGTCTCAAGCATGTTCCAGCACAAGGCCAGAGCTGGCTGATCAGGGACAAAGGTTACGGCCTCGCCACCTGGCTCATGAACCCCCTCGGGAACCCTCAGACAGAAGCCGAGCATCGTTATAATGAGAGCCATGCAGCCACACGCAACATCATTGAACAGACAATTGGAGTGCTCAAGCAGCGCTTCTGATGCCTGGATCACCCTGGAGGCTCCCTACAATACTACCCTCGGCATGTCTCTGAGTTAATTGTGGTGTGCTGCATGCTACACAACTTAATCATCATGACAGGACAGGAATTGCCAATGGGGATGTCATGTATGTACATGCTGTTTGTTGCCACCAGATGGTGTCATTGTTGGAGGCCACTGAGCAGCACGCACATGGTGCTGCTCTGGTATAAAAGGCCAGCCATTTTGTGAGTCAGGCACTTTGGGCCGTAATAAAGCAGAGCCAAGATTGTACCTTGTTCAGTTAAACAGTACTCAAGTTGTACCTTTATTGTATACATAACATTTGGCGACGAGAATACAAGAACCTTTGTTTGCAAAATGAGCACGATTGGATTTTTAGAGCAACTTGTGCAGGGAGAAGATTGGGCAGACTTTGTGAGCCATTTGAACCAGTACTTCATGGCCAACAAAATGAAGGGGGTCGACGATACAGATTGGTGCCGGGCCGTGTTCCTCACTGTGTGCAGTTCAAAGATCTACGGTCTCATAAAGAATCTACTCATGCCTAGTGACCCAACAGAGAAAACGTACGAGGAGTTGTGCACCTCAAGCCAGGCATCATCATCTCGAGATACAGATTTTATACACACGTTCGATCGGAGGGCCAGATCGCGGCAGAATTCGTTGCCGACCTGAGACATCTAACGGGACCGTGCAAGTTCGGGACGGTGTTGGCAGACATGCTGCGGCACTTCTTTGTTATCGGTATCAACCACGAGGTGATCCTGCGCAAACTTCTGGCAGTGGAGGAGTTGGATTTAAAAAGAGCCATCCAGATCGCTCAATCATGTATGACGACAGACAGGAGTTTAAAGCAAATATCGATGAAGAACCGAACCTTGGCAAGTACTGTAAATGCAATTGATTCGGCATTCGGCAGAGCGGCACATGGCAGGGCCTATCCGACTGTGTTCGCGAATGATACGGCGTTCGGCAGAGCGGCACATGGCAGGGCCTATCTGGCTGCGTTTGCGAAATCTGTGGCTGCCCAAAGTCCACCAGTGGGAATGTATCCAACTTCTCCATGTGGCATTGTGGGGGAAATCATCGGCACCAGCAGTGCCGATTTAAGCAATATAGTTGCAAAGGCTGTCTAAGAGTGGGGCATCTCCAGCGCAAGTGTCCACAGATGAGCAAGCGAGCTGCGACACACCACGTGGAGGACAAGAATCAGACTAGCGCGGATCCGGATACGAAATCCGAGATGCCAGAGGAGGAAGTGTATAGACTGTACTCTTTCATAACCAAGAGTAAAACAATTTTGATTAACGTGAAGTTTAACGGGATACCGTTTTGATGGAACTGGACATGGGCGAGTCAATCGATCATGAATGAGAGGGCATTTAATAAGCTGTGGGATACTAAGACTGTGAGGCCCAGCCTGAGCCCTGTTAACGCCAAGCTGCACATGTACACCAAAGAACTGATAAAGGTGATTGGCAGTGCACAAATTAATGTGTTGTATAACGGTGCGGTTCACAAGTTACCGCTGTGGATTGTTCCAGGCAATGGCCCAATGCTGCTCGGCAGGAGCTGGTTGGAGAAAATCAGATGCGACTGGAACGACATAAAGGCGTTGTCATCGGAGGAAGATACATGTGCCCAAGTATTGAGCAAGTTCCCCTCGCTGTTCGAACCAGGTATCGGCAACTTCACGGGAGCCAAGGTCCAGATCCATGTGGACTCAGATGTAAGACCCGTCCATCATAAAGCTCGGGCAGTGCCGTATATGATGAGGGAGAAGGTTGAAATTGAACTGGACAGACTCCAGTGTGAAGGGATGATACCACCGGTCAAATTTAATGATTGGGCCAGCCCCATTGTTCCTGTGCTGAAAAGTGATGGCACAGTCAGAATCTGTGGAGACTACAAGGCTACGATCAAAAGGATTTCGAAACAAGATCAGTACCCGTTACCAAAGACTGATGACTTGTTTGCGAGGCTAGCTAGAGAGAAGTCATTCACAAAACTGGAAATGACGTCGGCCTATATGACGCAGAAGTTGATCGAGATGTTGAAGAGACTTACGTGCATTAACACGCACAAAGGACTGTTTATTTATCACAGGTGCCCGTTTGGAATTCGCTCGGCTGCAGCAATATTCCAGAGGAATATGGAAAGTCTACTGAAGTCCGTTCCCAGAACAGTCGTGTTCCAAGATGACATCCTGATCACTGATCGTGACTCCAAAGAACATCTGAACAACGTGGAAGAGGTTTTACTGCGTTCGGACAGAGTGGGACTCAGACTTAAACGCTTGAAGTGCGTCTTCATAGAAACAGAGAAACACAGAAACAGAAAAAATAGGTGCAGGAGTAGGCCCTTCGAGCCTGCACCACCATTCAATAAGATCATGGCTGATCATTCACCTCAGTACCCCTTTCCTGCTTTCTTTCCGCACCCCTTGATCCCTTTAGCCGTAAGGGCCATATCTAACTCCCTCTTGAATATATCCAATGAACTGGCATCAACAACTCTCTGCAGTAGGAAATTTCACAGGTTAACAACTCTCTGAGTGAAAATGTTTCGACGCATCTCAGTCCTAAATGGCTCAGTCCTAAATGTCGTGGTGCATATAGGTACCAATGACATAGGTAAAAAACGGGATGAGGTCCTACGAGACGCATTTAGGGAGCTAGGAGTTAAATTAAAAAGTCGGACCTCAAAAGTAGTAATCTCAGGATTGCTACCAGTGCCACGTGCTAGTCAGAGTAGGAATCGCAGAATAGCTCAGGTGAATACATGGCTTGAAGAGTGGTGCAGAAGGGAGGGATTCAAATTCCTGGGACATTGGAACCGGTTCTGGGGGAAGTGGGACCAGTACAAACCGGACAGTCTGCACCTGGGCAGGTCCTAGGGGGAGTGTTTGCTAGTGCTGTTGGGGAGGAGTTAAACTAATATGGCAGGGGAATGGGAACCGATGCAGGGAGACAGAGGGAAATAGAATGGGGGCAGAAGCAAAATATAGAAAGGAGAATAGTAAAAGTGGAGGGCAGAGAAACCCAAGGCAAAAAACAAAAAGGGCCACATTACAGCAAAATTCTAAAGGGGCAAAGTGTGTTAAAAAAAACAAGCCTGAAGGCTCTGTGCCTCAATGCGAGGAATATTCGGAATAAGATGGATGAATTAACTGCACAGATAGCAGTTAACGGATACGATATGATTGGCATCACGGAGACATGGCTCCAGGGTGACCAAGGCTGGGAACTCAACATCCAAGGGATTTAGCATTTAGGAAGGATAGACAGAAAGGAAAAGGAGGCGGGGTGGCATTGCTGGTTAAAGAAGAAATCAATGCAATTGTTAGTGAGGATATTAGCCTGATGATGTGGAATCGGTATGGGTGGAGCTGCGGAATTCCAAAGGGCAGAAAACGCTAGTGGGAGGTGTGTATAGACCAACAAATAGTAGCAGTGAGGTTGGGGACAGCGTCAAACAAGAAATAAGGGATGTGTGCAATAAAGGTACAGCAGTAATCATGGGCGACTTTAATCTATATATAGATTGGGCTAATCTAACTGGTAGCAATGCGGTGGAGGAGGATTTCCTGGAGTGTATTAGGAATGGTTTGCTCGACCAATATGTCGAGGAACCAACGAGGGAGCAGGCCATCCTAGACTGGGTGATGTGTAATGAGAAGGGACTAATTAGCAATCTTGTTGTGCGAGGCCCGTTGGGTAAAAGTGACTACAATATGGTAGAATTCCTTATTAAGATGGAGAGTGACAAAGTTAATTCGGAAAGTAGGGTCCTGAACTTAAGGAAAGGTAACTTCGACGGTATGAGGCGTAAATTGGCTAGAATAGACTGGCAAAGTATACTCAAAGGGTTGACGGTGGAGAAGCAGTGGCAAACATTTAAAGATCACATGCATGAACTTCAGCAATTGTTCATCCCTGTCTGGAGTAAAAATAAAACTGGGAAGGTGGCTCAACCATGGCTAACAAAGGAAATTAAGGATAGTGTTAAAGCCAAGGAAGAGGCATATAAATTGGCTAGAAAATGCAACAAACCTGAGGACTGGAAGGAATTTATAATTTAACAGAGGAGGACTAAGGGTTTAATTAGGAGGGGGAAAATAGAGTATGAGAGGAAGCTTGCAGGGCATATAAAAACTGACTGGAAAAGCTTCCATAAATATGTGAAGAGAAAAAGATTAGTAAAGACAAACATAGATCCCTTGTAGTCGGATTCAGGTGAATTTATAATGGGGAACAAAGAAAGGGCAGACCAATTGAACCAATACTTCAATTCTGTCTTCACGAAGGAAGATACGAATAACCTTCCGGAAATACCAGGGGACTGAGGGTCTAGTGAGAAGGAGGAACTGAAGGATATGCTTATTAGGCGGGAAATTCTGTGAGGAAAATTCATGGGATTGAAGTCTGATAAATCCCCAGGACCTGATAGTCTGCATCCCAGAATATTCAAGGAAATGGTCCTAGAAATAATGCATGCATTGGTGATCATTTTCCAACAGTCTATCGACTCTGGATCAGTTCCTATGGACTGGAGGGTAGCTAATGTAACACCACTTTTTGAAAAAGAAGGGAGAGAGAAAACGGGTAATTATAGACCGTTTAGCCTGACATCAGTGGTGGGGAAAATGTTGGAATCAATCATTAAGGATGAAATAGCAGCGCATTTGGAAAGCAGTGACAGGATCGGTCCAAGTCAGCATGGATTTATGAAAGGGAAATCATGCTTGACAAATCTTCTAGAATTCTTTGAGGATGCAACTAGCAGAGTGGACAAGGGAGAACCAGTGGATGTGGTGTATTTGGACTTTCAAAAGGCTTTTGACAAGGTCCCACACTAGAGATTGGCATGCATAGTCAAAACTCATGGCATTGGGGGTAAAGTACTGATGTGGATAGAGAACTGGTTGGCAGACAGGAAGCAGAGAGTGGGGATAAACGGGTCCTTTTCAGAATGGCAGGCAGTGACCAGTGGAGCGCCACAGGGCTCGGTGCTGGGAACCCAGCTCTTTACAATGTACATTAACGATTTAGATGAAGGAATAGACTGTAATATCTCCAAGTTTGCAGATGACACTAAATTGGGTGGTGGTGTGAGCTGTGAGGAGGGCACTAAGAGGCTGCAGGGTGACTTGGACAGGTTCGGTGAGTGGGCAAATACATGACAGATGCAGCATAATGTGGATAAATGTGAGGTTATCTATTTGGGGGCAAAAACATGAAGGCAGAATATTATCTGAATGGCGGCAGACTAGGAAAAGGGGAGGTGCAACGAAACCTGGGCGTCATGGTTCATCAGTCACTAAAAACGGGCACGCAGGTACAGCAGGCGGTAAAGAAGGCAAATGGTATGTTGGCTTTCATAGCTAGGGGATTTGAATACAGAAGCAGGGAGGTCTTAATGCAGTTGTACAGGGCCTTAGTGAGGCCTCACCTGGAATATTGTGTTCAGTTTTGGTCTCCTAGTCTGAGGAAGGACGTTCTTGCTATTGAGGGAGTGCAGCGAAGGTTCACCAGACTGATTCCTGGGATGGCTGGGCTGTCATATGAGGAGAGACTGGATCGACTGGGCCTTTATTCACTGGAGTTTAGAAGGATGAGAGAGGATCTCATAGAAACGTAAAAGATTCTGACGGGACTAGACAGGATAGATGCGGGAAGGATGTTCCCGATGTTGGGGAAGTCCAGAACCAGGGGACATAGTCTTAGGATAAGGGGTAGGCCATTTAGGACTGAGATGATGAGAAACTTCTTCACTCAGAGAGTTGTTAACCTGTGGAATTCCCTGCTGCAGAGAGTTCTTGATGCCAGTTCACTGGATATATTCAAGAGGCAGTTAGATATGGCCCTTACGGTTAAGGGGATCAAGGGGTATGGAAAGAAAGCAGGAAAGGGGTACTGAAGGAATGATCAGCCATGATCTTATTGAATGGCGGTGCAGGCTTGAAGGGCCGAATGGCCTAATCCTGCACCTATTTTCTATGTTTCTATGTTTCTTTGTTACCCCTTATACTTAAACTGTGTCCCCTGGTTCTGGACTTCCCCAACATCGGGAACATTCTTCCTGCATCGAACCTGTCCAGTCCCGTCAGAATTTTATATATTTCTATGAGATCCTCTCTCATCCTTCTAAACTCCAGTGAATACAGGCCCAGTCGATCCAGTCTCTCCTCATATGTCAGTCCTGCGATCCCGGGAATCAGTCAAGTGAACCTTCACTGCACTCCCTCAATAGCACGAACGTCCTTCCTCAGATTAGGAGACCAAAACTGAACACAATATACCAGGTGAGTCCTCACCAAGGCACTGTACAACTGCAGTAAGACCTCACTGCTCCTATACGCAAATCCCCTAGCTATGAAGGCCAACATACCATTTGTCTTCTTCACCACCTGCTGTACCTGCATGCCAACTTTCAATGACTGATGTACCATGACAGCCAGGTCTCATTGCACCTCCCCTTTTCCTAATCTGCTGCCATTCAGATAATATTTTGCCTTCATGTTTTTGCCACCAAAGTGCATAACCTCACATTTATCCACATTATACTGCATCTGCCATGCATTTGCCCACTCACCTATCCTGTCCAAGTCACCCTGCAGCCTCTTAGCATCCTCCTCACAGCTCACACTGCCACCCAGCTGAGTGTTATCTGCAAACTTGGAGATATTACACTCAATTCCTTCATCTAAATCATTCATGTATATTGTAAATAGCTGGGGTCTCAGCACTGAGCCCCCCCCACCGCCCTCCCCCCCCCCCCCGCGGCATCCCACTCATCACTGCCTGCCATTCTGAAAAGGACCCGTTTATCCTGTCTCTCTGCTTCCTGTCTGCCAATCAGTTCTCTATCCACGTCAGTATATTACCCCCAATACCATGTGCTTTAATTTTGCACACCAATCTCTTGTGTGGGACCTTGTCAAAAGCCTTTGAAAGTCCAAATACACCACATCCACTGGTTCTCCCTTGTCCACTCTACTAGTTACATCCTCAAAAAATTCCACAAGATTTGTCAAGCTTGATTTCTCTTTCATAAATCCATGCTGACTTGGACCGATCCTCTCACTGCTTTCCAAATGCGCTGTTATTTCATCTTTAATAATTGATTCCAACATTTTCCCCACTACTGATGTCAGGCTAACTGGTCTATAATTACCCGTTTTCTCTCTCCTTCCTTTTTTAAAAAGTGGTGTTACATTAGCTACCCTCCAGACATAGGAACTGATCCAGAGTCAATTGACTGTTGGAAAATGATCACCAATGCATCCACTATTTATCGGGCTACTTCCTTAAGTACTCTGGGATGGAGACTATCAGGCCCCGGGGATTTACCAGCCTTCAATCCCATCAATTTCCCTAACACAATTTCCCGCCTAATAACGATTTCCTTCAGTTCCTCTTTCTCACGAGACCATCAGTCCCCCGGTATTTCCAGAAGGTTATTTGTGTCTTCTTTCGTGAAGACAGAACCAAAGTATTTGTTCAACTGGTCTGCCATTTCTTTGTTCCCCATTATAAATTCACCTGAATCTGACTGCAAGGGACCTACGTTTGTCTTCACTAATCTTTTTCTCTTCACATATCTATAGAAGCTTTTACAGTCAGTTTTTATGTTCCCGGCAAGCTTCCTCTCATACTCTACTTTCCCCCTCCTAATTAAACCCTTTGTCATCCTTTGCTGAATTCTAAATTCCTCCCAGTCCTCAGGTTTGCTATTTTTTCTGGCCAATTTATATGCCTCTTCCTTGGATTTAACACTATCCTTAATTTTCCTTGTTAGCCTCGGTTGAGCCACCTTCTCTGTTTTATTTTTACTCCAAGCAGGGATGTACAATTGTTGAAGTTCATCCATGTGATCTTTAAATGTTTGCCATTGCCTATCCACCGTCAACCCTTTAAGTATCATTTGCCAGTCTATTCTAGCCAATTCACGTTCATACCATCAAAGTTACCTTTCCTTAAATTCAGGACCATAGTCTCTGAATTAACTGTGTCACTCTCCACCTTAATAAAGAATTCTACCAGATTATGGTCACTTTTTCCCAAGGGGCCTCGCACAACAAGATTGCTAATTAGTCCTTTCACATTACACATCACTCAGTCTCGGATGGCCAGCCCTCTAGTTGGTTCCTCAACATATTGGTCTAGAAAACCATCCCTAATACACTCCAGGAAATCCTCCTCCACCGTATTGCTACCAGTTTGGTTAGCCCAATCTATATGTAGATTAAAGTCGCCTATGATAACTGCTGTACCTTTATTGCACGCATCCCTAATTTCTTGTTTGATGCTGTCCCCAACCTCACTACTACTGTTTGGTAGTCTGTACACAACTCCCACTAGCTTTTTCTGCCCTTTGGTATTCCGCAGCTCCACCCATACAGATTCCACATCATCCAAGCTAATGTCCTTCCTTACTATTGTGTTAATTTCCTCCTTTTCCTTTCTGTCTATCCTTCCTGAATGTTGAATACCCCTGGAAGTTGAGTTCCCAGCCTTGGTCATCCTGGAGCTATGTCTCCGTGATGCCAATTATATCATATTCATTAATTGTTGCCTATGCAGTTAATTCGTCCACCTTATTAAAAATACTCCTCGCATTGAGGCACAGAGCCTTCAGGCTTGTCTTTTTCACACACTTTGCCGCTTTAGAATTTTGCTGTAATGTGGCCCTTTTTGATTTTTGCCTTGGGTTTCTCTGCCCTCCACTTTTACTTTTTTTCTTTCTATCTTTTGCTTCTGCCTCCATTTTACTTGCCTCTGTCTCCCTGCATAGATTCCCATCCCCCTGCCATATTGGTTTGACCTCTCCCCAACAGCACTAGCAAACACTCCCCCTAGGACATTGGTTCCGGTCTTGCCCAGGTGCAGAACGTCTGGTTTGTACTGGTCCCTCCTCTCCCAGAACCGGTTCCAAGTCCCAGGAATTTGAATCCGTCATTTCTGCACCACTCCTCAAGTCACATTTTCATCTGAGCTATCCTGCGATTCCTATTCTGACTTGCACGTGGCACTGGTAGCGATCCTGAGATTACTACCTTTGAGGTCCTACTTTTTAATTTAACTCCGAGCTCCCTAAATTCAGCATGTAGGACTTCATCCCACTAGCCTCTCCGTTGAACTCCCGCCACTCCCAACTGCTGGGCCTTTTATAGACCTCCGTCCAACCTCCCGCTGGCCTCTCCGACGAACTCCCGCCACTCCCGACTGTTGGACCTGTTGTCGGCCTCCCTCCGACCTCCCGCTGGCCTCTCCAATGAACTCCTGCCGCTCCCGACTGCTGGACCTTTTATAGGCCTCCCTCCGACCTCCCGCTGGCCTCTCCAATGAACTCCTGCCGCTCCCGACTGCTGGACCTTTTATAGGCCTCCCTCCGACCTCCCGCTGGCCTCTCCAATGAACTCCTGCCGCTCCCGACTGCTGGACCTTTTATAGGCCTCCCTCCGACCTCCCGCTGGCCTCTCCCGCGAATCGGAGGTCAAATTCTTTGGGAGGAAAATCGCCGCTGATGGCTTCAGACCTACTGACGTGAAAACCAAAGCCATCAAGTTTGCACCCAAGCCACAGAACGTGATGGAGCTGCGTTCGTTCCTGGGTCGACTCAACTACTTTGGTAACTTCCTACCGAAATTGAGAACCTTCCTTGAACCACTGCACATGCTATTATGAAAAGGCAACAACTGGGTGTGGGGCGCATTGCAAAACAGAGCTTTCGAGAAAGCCATCAATCTGCTTTGCTCGAACAAGCTGTTGGTACATTATGACCCATGTAAACATTTAGTTTTGTCCTATGACGCTTCGTCATATGGTACTGGTTGCGTGTCACAACAAGCCAATGAGTCGGGGAAACGTCAACGTATGCATCCAAAAGTTTGTCTAAAGCAGAAAGAGCCTACAGTATGGTAGGAAAAGAAGCTTTAGCGTGTGTGTACAGTGTTAAAAAGATGTATCAATACCTGTTCGGTCTCAGGTTTGAATTAGAGACCGATCACAAGCCGCTCATTTTGTTGTTTTACAAAAGCAAAGAATCAATACCAACTCTTCATCCCGCATCCAATGGCTGTTGTGTATCTGCCTATGATTATGTCATTTGCCACAGACCTGGCATAGAGAATTGTGCCGATGCTTTGAGCCGGTTGCCGTTGCTCACACCCGAGGTGGAAACGCCACAACCAGCAGATTTAATGTTAATCATGGATGTTTTTGAGAGTGAAGGTACCCCTATCATGGCTCAACAAGTTAAGACCTGGACCAGCCAGGACCCGATATTATCGGTGGTGAAGGGTTGCATCCTCAAAGGGGATTGGTCTGCCATACCTAAGCAAATGTGTGAGGAGGCCAAACCGTACATTCGTCGCAAGGACGAACTGTCTATTCAAGCAGATTGCATATTGTGGGGCAATCGAATTGTAATGCTTAAGGAAGGGAGAGAGAAGTTTGTGCATTTGTTACACAGCACACATTCTGATATAGTGATGATGACGGCCATCGCCAGGTCCCATATATGGTGGCCAGGAATTGATTCTAAGCTGGAAACATGCGTGCATCAGTGCAACACTTGCATGCAGCTCAGCAAAGTACCAGCTGAATCGCTGCTGAGTCTGTGGTCATGGCTGTTGTGTAGCTGTAAAGCATGCACTCCCATGTTCCGCCACCAGGGAGCTCATCCCCTGAAGTCCCAAGGGATCCCAGCATCCCTTGGGAGCACTATAAAAAAGCCAGCCCCTAAGGCCTGTTCCTTTCTCTGGAGTGTCTTATTAAAGACTGAGGTCACTGTAATTTTAACCTCCATGTGTGCAGCCTCATCTGTGTTAGGAACACAATAACTGGCGACGAGAATACGAATCCAACGCAAAGATGTAGCAAACTGTGGGAATCCTGGAGAAGTTCTCGGAGGGTGAGGACTGGGAAGCCTAGGTCAAATGGCTAGACCAGTACTTTGTAGCCAACAAGCTGGACGGAGAAGGAAGCGCTGGAAAAAGGAGAGTGGTCCTCCTCACAGTCTGCGGGGCACCGACCTACAGCCTCATGAAGAATATTCTGAGTCCAGTGAAACCCACAGATAAGTCGTATGAGGAGCTGTGTACACTGGTTCTGGAGCATCTTAACCCGAGGGAGAGTGTGCTGATGGCGAGGTATCGGTTCTACACGTGCCAGCGATCTGAAGGTCAGGAAGTGGCGAGCTACGTCACCAAGCTAAGGCGACTTGCAGGACAATGTGAGTTTGAAGGCTATCTGGAGCAAATTCTCAGAGATTTTTTTGTACTGGGCATTGGCCATGAGACCATCCTACGAAAACTTTTGACTGTAGAGACACCGACCCTCAGTAAGGCCATTGTGATAGCACAGGCGTTTATGTCCACCAGTGATAATACCAAACAAATCTCTCAGCGCACAAATGTGAGCAATGTTCATAAATTAACTGGAACTTTGTTTGCGAGCAGAAATGTACAGGGTAGAACCCATGAGTTTGCAACTGCCAGCAGGCCTCAGGTGACCCAGATGACTCAGAATCCCCAACAAAGGATGAATGCAAGGCAATTCACACCTTGTTGGCGTTGTGGAGGCTTCCATTCAGCCTATTCATGCCGCTTCAAAGGGTATGTTTACAAGAGCTGTGGAGCAATGGGGCACCTCCATTGAGCTTGCAAACGAGCTGCAAGCTCTGCAAAACCTGCTAACCACCACGTGGCAGAGGAAGATCGGTCCATGGTGGATCAAAGCAATTTCGAGCCTCAGAGAGAGGAGGCAGATGCTGAAGTACACGGGGTGCACACATTTTTGACGAAATGTCCACCTATAATGCGAAATGTAAAATTGAATGGCTTACCCATAGCCTTAGAACTGGACACTGGTGCTAGCCAATCCATCATGAGTAAGAAAATGTTTGAGAGACTGTGGTGCAACAAGGCACTCAGACCAGCCCTGAGCCCCATCTACATGAAACTAAGAATGTGCACCAAAGAGCTTATCACTGTCCTGGGCAGTGCCATGGTCAATGTCACCTATGAGGGCACGGTGCATGAACTGCCCACTCTGGATTGTCCTGGGCGATGGCCCCACACTGCTTGGAAGGAGCTGGCTGGGCAAAATCCATTGGAACTGGGATGACATCCGAGTGCTATCACATGTCGATGAGGCCTCATGTACCCAGGTTCTTAACAAATTTCCTTCCCTTTTTGAGCCAGGCATTGGAAACTTTTCTGGGGTGAAGGTGCGGATCCACTTGGTCCCAGAGGCACGACCCATTCACCACAAGGCGCGAGCGGTATCTCACATGATGAGAGAGAGAGTGGAAATCGAGCTGGACAGGTTTCAACGCGAGGGCATAATCTCCCCAGTGGAATTCAGTGAGTGGGTCAGCCCGATGGTTCCAGTACTCAAAAGTGATGGCAAGGTCAGGATTTGCGGCGATTATAAAGTAACTATTAATCGTTTCTCGCTACAGGACCAATACCCGCTACCTAAGGCAGACGACCTATTTGCGACGCTGGCAGGAGGCAAGATGTTCACCAAGCTCGACCTGACCGGCCTACATGATGCAGGAGCTGGAGGAGTATTTGAAGGGCCTCACCTGCATCAACACGCACAAGGGACTGTTCATTCCAGAGAAACATGGAGAGCCTACTCAAGTCGGTACCACACACGGTGGTCTTTCAGGACGACATATTGGTCATGGGTCGGGACACTGCCGAGCACCCACAAAACCTGGAGGAGGCCCTCCAGCAACTGGATCGCGTAGGGCTGCGGCTGAAGAGGTCAAAATGCGTATTCATGGCAACAGAGGTGGAGTTTTTGGGGAGAAAGATCGTGGCGGACGACATTCGGCCCACAGACACCAAGACAGAGGCTATCAGGAACGCGCCCAGACCACAGAACGTCACAGAGCAGCAGTCATTCCTGGGACTCCTCAACTATTTTGGTAACTTCCTACCGGGGTTAAGCACCCTTTTAGAGCCCCTACATGTGTTATTGTGCAAAGGTGAGAACTGGGTATAGGGAAAAAACCAAGTGATTGCTTTTGAGAAATCCAGAAACATTTTATGCTCCAACAAGCTGCTTGTATTGTCTTGGTAGTCTGTCGTAACCAACAAAGATGTTGATGTGCTAATCATCAATGGCATGTGTCTTCAAGTGGCTGTATAGGCCAATTCTGGATGCACATAGTCTCTTGCACGTCGGACAAGGGGAGTTCGATGTGCCTGATGCTGTCAGTACTGCCACCTGATGTTGTCTATCTCTAGTGTCCCGCAGGCGTTGACATCAGCTTTCTTCGAAGGTCTGGCAGGCAGTCCTCGTGAGGGTTCGCCAATGGATTTTATTAGCTGCTGTATTCTCGAGGTCCTTTGGTCGGATGCCACAGTACTGGAGGTTAGCCTTGATGCAATCTTTGTAGCGCTTGCGGGGGCGTCCCTGGTGTCTTTGACCTTCACAGAGCTCGCCGTGAAGAAGCTGACGAGGGATCCTTGACTCATCCATGCGGATGACATGTCCAGCCCACCGGAACTGGGCTCGCATGATCATCACCTCGATGCTAGTTGATTGTGCTCTCTCCAGAACCTCAACGTTTGACACCCGGTCTTGCCAGCGTATGTGGAGTATAGATCTGAGACTGCGCATATGGAAAGCTTCCAACTTTTTGTTGTGATGCCTGTAGGGTGTCCAGGTCTCACATCCATAAAGGAGAGATGAGAGAATGACTGCTCTATACACCAACAGTTTAGTTGACAGTCTGATGTGGTGGTGACACAACACCTTAGTGCGCAAGCGACCAAGTGCCTGGCTGGCTTTACAGATCCTTGCATCAATCTCCTTGTCCAAGGACCCACCACGTGATATGGTGCTGTGAAGGTACTTGAAGCTGTCCACTGACTTTAGTTGTATGCTGCCGATGAAGACTGTGGGAGCAGGTGCTGTGGTGCCAGGGGCAGGCTGATCGAGAATCTCGGTTTTACTAAGGCTGATGGTTAGGCCAAACAATTCTGTTGCCTCAGCAAATTTGCTGAGTATGAATTGTAGGTCACTCTCCTTGTGTGCCATAAGGGCGCAGTCGTCAGCAAAGAGTGCCTCTAGGATGAGTCATTTCCGTACTTTGGTCTTTGCAACAAGGCGGCGGAGGTCGTATTGTATAACCCATGTAAAAGACTTGTGCCAGCATGTGACGCGTTGTCGTACAGAGTCGGGTGTGTATTACAACAAGCTAATGTTGCGGGGAAGTTGCAACCTGTCGCCCTATGCTTCCAGGAGCTTGTCTAAGGCCGAGAGGGCATACAGCATGATTGAGAAAGAGGCATTAGCGTGTGTGTTCAGGGTAAAGAAAATGCATCAGTACGTTTGGCCTCAAATTTGAGCTACAAACCGATCACAAGCCCTTCACATCCCTGTTCACTGAAAACAAGGGGATAAATACTAATGCCTCAGCCCACATACAAAGGTGGGCACTCGCGCTATCAGTGTATAACTATACCATCCGCCACAGGCCAGGCACCGAGAACTGTGCTTTCAGTCGGCTACCATTGCCCACCACGGGGGTGGAAATGGCGCAGCCTGCAAACTTGTTGATGGTGGCGCAGCCCGCAGACTTGTTGATGGTCATGGAAGCATTTGAAAATGAGAAATCACCTGTCACGGCCCGCCAGATTAGGACTTGGACCAGCCAAGATCCTCTGCTGTCCCTAGTAAAAAAGCTGTGTACTGCATGGGAGCTGGGCCAGCATCCCCGTTGAAATGCAAGAGCTAATCGAGGCATTCCAGCGGCGAAAGGACGAGCTGTCCATTCAGGAAGACTGCCTGTTGTGGGGTAACCGCGTAGTGCTACCAAAAAAGGGCAGGGAGACGTTCATCTCGGATCTCCACAGCACACACCCGGGTACAGTAATGATGAAAGCGATAGCCAAATCCCACGTGTGGTGGCCCAGTATTGACTCTGACTTAGAGTCCTGTGTACAGCAATACAGCGTATGTGCTCAGTTGAGCAACGCGTCCAGAGAGGCACCACTATGTTTGTGGTCCTGGCCCTCCAGACCATGGTCGAGGATCTATGTCGACTATGCAGGCCTGTTTCTTGGTAAAATGTTCTTGGTGGTGGTGGATGCTTTTTCAAAATGGATTGAATGTGAAATAATGTCGGGAAGCACCACCACCGCCACCATTGAAAGCCTGAGGGCTGCCTGACATACTGGTCAGTGACAACGGGCCACGTTTCACCAGTGCCGAATTTAAAGAATTCATGACCCGAAATGGGATCAAACATGTCACCTTGGCCCCATTTAAACCAGCCTCCAATGGGCAGGCAGAGCGGGCAGTACAAGCCATCAAACAGAGCCTTAAACGAGTCACAGAAGGCTCACTCCAAACCAGCCTGTCCCGAGTACTGCTCAGCTACTGCACGAGACCCCACTCACTCACAAGGGTGCCCCCGGCTGAGCTACTCATGAAAAGGACACTTAAAACCAGACTCTCGCTGGTTCACCCCAACCTGCATGATCAGGTAGAGAGCAGGCGGCAGCAACAAAATGTAAACGATGGTCGCACCACTGTGTCACAGGAAATTGATCTGAATGACCCTGTGTATGTGCTAAATTATGGACATGTTCCCAAGTGGATCGCGGGCACGGTGATAGCTAAAGAAGGGAGTAGGGTGTTTGTAGTCAAACTAGACAATGGACAAATTTGCAGAAAGCACCTGGACCAAACGAGGCTGCGGTTCACAGACTGCCCTGAACAATCCACAGCAGACACCACCCTTTTTCGAGCCCACAACACACACCCAAAGGATCAACGACACCACGCCGGACCAGGAAATCGAACCCATCACGCCCAACAGCCCAGCAAGGCCAGGCTCACCTAGCAGTCCTGCAGGGCCAACAACACGCCAGCCCAGCGAGGGCACAGCCAACACACCAGAACAGACATTTGTACCGAGGCGGTCCACCAGTGAAAGAAAGGCTCCCGACCGCCTCACCTTGTAAATAGTTTTCACTTTGACTTTGCGGGGGGAGTGATGTTGTGTATCTCTAAAGCATGCACTCCCATGTTCCGCCAGCAGGGAGCTCAGCCCCTGAAGTCCCAAGGGATCCCAGCATCCCTTGGGAGCACTGTATATAAGCTAGCCCCTAAGGCCTGTTCCTCACTCTGCAGGTCACTGTTACTTTAACCTCCCTGTGTGCAGCCTCATATTTGTTAGAAACACAATAATGGCCATCCAAACCTTGGTCTAGGATCCATGTAGATTTTGCAGGTCCTTTCCTGGGCAAGATGTTTTTAATGGTGGTGGATGCTTGTTCGAAGTGGATAGAATGCATAATAATGTCATCCAGTACATCCACGGCAACCATAGAGAATCTCAATGTCATGCTCGCGACACATGGTCTGCCTGACATAGTGGTGAGCGACAATGGGTCGTGCTTCACCAGTCAGGAGTTTGTAAAACTTAACGGCATAAAACATGTCAGGTCAGCACCGTTCAAGCCTGCGTCCAACAGGCAAACAGAACATGCAATACAAATTATCAAGCAAAGCATGAGGAGAGTAACCCAAGGGTCACTGCAGACCCGCTTGTCTTGCATACTGCTGAGTTACAGGACAAGACCCCACACACTCACAGGGGTCTCGCTTGCTGAACTCATGATGAAAAGAGGTCATAAGACCAAGTTATCTCTTGTACACCCAGTTTTAAGTAATCATGTTGAATACAGAAGACAGAGTCAACAAGGGTACCACGATCGTGCAACTGTGTCACGCAAGACTTCTGTTAATGATCCTGTATATGTGTTGAATTATGGTCAGGTCCCAAATGGATCGCTGGTACGGTCATGGCCAAGGAGGGCAACAGAGTATTTGTTATTAAGCTCAAGAATGAGCAAACTTGCAGAAAACACATGGATCAAACAAAGCTGAGGCACACAGACGAGCCAGAGCAGTCGGACGAAGAAACCGTCGATGACCAACCAACCTACCAGCAGCCTTCAGTGGACTCAAGGGTCATCAGTGCACCCGGAATTTCCATCACGGACTTGTTCAATAAAAATGGACTTGCAATTCCTGACATGGCCACTGCCACCCCAACAAATCAGCTATCCAGCCACCAGCCACAACAGACTCCGCACATTCACGCAAGGCCGGAATCGAACTGAGACGGTCAACCCGGGAGCATAAAGCACCGGACCGTCTCAACCTGTGAAAGTCTGTGATAAGATCTCAGAGGAGGGTATTGTCATGTATGTACATGCTGTTTGTTGCCAACAGATGGTGTAATTGTTGGAGGCCACTAAGCAGCATGCACATGGTGCTGCTCTGGTATAAAAGGCCAGCCATTTTGTGAATCAGGCACTTTGGGCCGTAATAAAGCAGAGCCAAGATTGTACCTTGTTCAGTTAAACAGTACTCACGTTGTATCTTTATTGCACACATGACAGGGGATTGCAGGACCACCTCAGAAGGAGGAGGAGCAGGAAGACGAGGAAGAGGAGCCTGGCGAGGAACCCATGCCACCACCACCACAACCACAGGGGAGGCATCGTGGAGGTTTCACCACTGCAAAAGCCTTACGTCGGCAACTCATAATTGAACACTTTGCTTGAAGAGTGAATGGCAGGTTTGAGCATTGCTTGGCCAACTGTGTTGACGATTCCCCCTCTTATTCTGCAAATGATACACTATACAGGAATGGTTAAGGTGAACAAAAAAAATTATTAATCATTGTAACATTGTAAACTTTGTAACCTTCATTGTGATACTTACATAAAATGAAATAATGAGCTGCGTCCAGCAGTGTGATAATTCAAGAACATTATCAGAACATAATCCAGCATCAAGAACATAATCCAGCTGTGCGATAATTAAATCAAGTCCTGCCCCACTATTTTTTCCCACCGTCTTTTGCACCCCTTCCCTACATCCCCCTCCCTTGCCTGCTGCTTCTAATCAAAGTGGCACCAGAGCGTGTAGTAAGGCTAACAGAGCATTGCTGTGTTGGGGGAAGAGACAATGGAGACGGTGTCTTGGGACACACTGGACCAGCTTGTGGCATGGAAGACCCAGCTTCTGACCGGCTTGCCTCTTCATTGGCGTCGCCAGTCACAGGTGGCTTGGGTGACAAGCGTCGCTGATGCTTCGTTGGCGACTGAGTGGGGGGAGACGAAATGCTGTCATCCAGAGGAATGACACCACCTCCCATATCCCTGGAGCCACTCAGTCACCAACGGGGCTGGTCCCTAACAACTGAAGCATGATGTAAACGAACACTAGTCTGTTTCGGAACCGTCACTTCCCCGTGTGACAGTGGGGAATGCAGAGAAATCATGCTTGACAAATCTAGAATTTTTTGAGGATGTAACTAATAGAGTGGACAAGGGAGATCAGTGGATGTGGTGTGTTTGGAATTTCAAAAGGCTTTTGACAAGGTCCCACACAAGAGATTGGTGTGCAAAATTAAAGCACATGGTATTGGGGGTAATGAACTGACGTGGATAGAGAACTGGTTGGCAGACAGGAAGCAGAGAGTCGGGATAAAGGGGTCCTTTTCAGAATGGCAGGCAGTGACTAGTGGGGTGCCACAGGGCTCAGTGCTGGGACCCCAGCTATCTACAATAGACATCAATGATTTAGATGAAGGAATTGAGTGTAATATCTCCAAGTTTTCAGATGACACTAAGCTGGGTGGAGGATGCTAAGAGACTGCAGTGTGACTTGGACAGTTTAGGTGAGTGGGCAAATGCATGGCAGATGCAGTATTACGTGGATAAATGTGAGGTTATCCACTTTGGTGGCAAAAACGTGAAGGCAGAATATTATCTGAATGGCGGCAGATTAGGAAAAGGGGAGGTGCAACGAGACCTGGGTGTCATGGTACATCAGTCATTAAAGGTTGGTATGCAGGTACAGTAGGCGGTGAAGAAGGCTAATGGCATGTTGGCCTTCACAGCCAAGGGATTTGAGTATAGGAGCAGGGAGGCCTACTGCAGTTGTACAGGGCCTTGATGAGGCCTCACCTGGAATATTGTGTTCCGTTTTGGACTCCTAATCTGAGGAAGGACGTTCTTGCTATTGAGGGAGTGCAGCGAAGGTTCATCTGACTGATTCCCGCGATGGCAGGACTGACATATGAGGAGAGACTGGATCGACTGGGCCTGTATTCACTGGAGTTTAGAAGAATGGGAGGGGATCTCATAGAAACGTATAAAATTCTGACGGGACTGGACAGGTTAGAGGCAGGAAGAATGTTCCCGATGTTGGGGAAGTCCAGAAACAGGGGTCACAGTCTCATCATCATAGGCAGTCCCTCGGAATCGAGGAGGACTTGCTTCCACTCCCAAAGTGAGTTCTTTGATGACTGAACTGTCCGATATGAAAGCCACAGACCCTGTTACAGGTGGGACAGACATTCGTCGAGGGAAGGGGTCGGTGGGGCTGCTTTGCCACATCCTCCTTCCGCTGCCTGCGCTTGGCCTCTTCATGCTCTTTGTGTTGAGACTCGAAGAACTCAACGCCCTCCCGGATGTACTTTCTCCACCTCAGGCGGTCTTTGACCAGGGTCTCCCAGGTGTCAGTGGTGATGTCGCACTTTACCAGGGAGGCTTTGAGGATGTACTTATAATGATTCCGCTATCCTCCATTGGCTCGTTTACCATGAAGGAACTCCGCATAAAGCACTTGTTTGGGGAGTCTCGTATCTGGCATGCGAACAATGTGGCCTGCCAAGCGAAGCTGATCGAGTGTGGTCAGTGCTTCAATACTGGGGATGTTAGCCTGGTCGAGGACACTGATGTTGGTGTGCCTGTCCTCCCAGGGAATTTGCAGGATCTTGCGGCGACATCGTTGGTGATATATCTCCAGCGACTTGAGGTGCCTTCTATTACTTGTCATGCCTCAGATCCATACAGGAGGGCAGGTATTACTACAGCCCTGTAGACTATGAGCTTGGTGGTAGATTTGAGGGCCTGGTCTTCAAACACTCATTTCCGCAGACGGCCGAAGGCTGCACTGGCGCACTGGAGGCGATGCTGAATCTCCAAATCAATGTCTGCCTTTGTTGATAAGAGGCTCCCAAGATATGGATAATGGTCCACGTTGTCCAGGGCCGCGCTGTGGATCTTGATGGTTGGAGGGCAGTGCTGAGCGGCGGTAACAGGCTGGTGGAGGACTTTTGTCTTAGCTCGAGTTCTCCTCAATCGTCTTCTCCCTGTGGCCGAGGAGTTTCTCCCGGAATCACAATGCGGGTTTCGTTCCCTACGGGGCACAACAGACATGATCTTTGCAGCGCGACAGTTGCAGGAAAAATGCAGGGAGCAGTGCTAGCCCTTATACATGGCCTTTTTCGATCTTACAAAGGTCATTGACACTATCAACCGTGAGGGTCTATGGAGCGTCCTCCTCCATTTCGGATGCTCCCAAAAGTTTGTCAATATCCTTCACCTGCTTCACGATGACATGCAGGCCGTGATCCTTAACAACGGATCCATTACAGACCCAATCCACATCCGGACCGGGGTCAAACAGGGCTGTGTCATCGCTCCAACCCTCTTCTCAATCTTCCTCGCCACCATGCTCCACCTCACAATCAACAAGCTCCCCACTGGAGTGGAACTAAACTACAGAACCAGTGGGAAGCTGTCTAACCTACGCCACCTCCAGGCCAGGTCCAAGATCACCCAAACCTCTGTCATTGAGCTGCAGTATGAGGACAATGCCTGCATCTGTGCACATTCAGAGGCTGAACTCCAGGATATAGTCAATGTATTCACTGAGGCATATGAAATCATGGGCCTTACGCTTTACACCCGCAAGGCAAAGGTCACAGTCTAAGGATAAGGGGTAAGCCATGTAAGACCGAGATGAGGAGAAACTTCTTCACTCAGAGAGTTGTTAACCTGTGGAATTCCCTACCGCAGAGATTTGTCGATGCCAGTTCGTTGGATATATTCAAGAGGGAGTCAGATATGGCCCTTACGGCTAAAGGGATCAAAGGGTATGGAGAGAAAACAGGAAAGGGGTACTGAGGTGAATGATCAGCCATGATCTTATTGAATGGTGGTGCAGACTTGAAGGGCCAAATGGCCTACTCCTGCACCTGTTTTCTATGTTTTTATGGAGGCAGGCATGGACTGCATCACCTGCCCAAGCTGAAGTAGAGCTTGTGCCTGTGAAGCGCCATATTCTACAAGGGCTCGCGCCACACTCTCCAGGACTCCAGTGTCACTGCAGCCTCATGTGGGTATTGATGGTCTCGCTTGTAAAGTCCTGTCCCTGCAGTACAGATTCACACGAGGCAAATACTGAAGTCAAGGTCACTCAGGACCTGCACCTTTATTACACAGCTCTCGAATGCCACACTTGCCTGAGACCTGTCCTTATATACCTGTCTGGGACAGGTATCCAGTGTCTCCTGCAAGTGCACCCCTGGTGGTAAGGTAAGCTTGTAGTTACAGGTCATCTCTGGTTACAGTCATGTATAGCATGGTAAGATACAGTTATGTACAGTAGTGTGAGATACATGACATCGCTGGTATCATGGCTCGCACTGACAATCTGCAACCCTACCTCCGTAATGGTCGCTTTCAGACCGTCAATGCTCGCGGGAATCCTACCCAAGACATTAAGGAGCTGACGGCTGATTTGGATGCTCTCCCTGGACATTCCCATCATGTCCAGTTCCACATCTGCCTGACTGTCAGCAGACCAACTTTGCCGACCCACCCTCTGGAGGGATGGCCTACGGGATTCAACCCCAGCACTGCGTTGCTGCACACCATTGGTCACAGGAGCCTCGGGTTCCTCGAACCCCGAGAGTGTCATGTCACCCCCAGAGGAGCTGAGTGTTGATGTTGGAACAGGGGTCGAATGATGCTGCACCAGAGTTGGCTCATCCGTATCCTCCTCTTCCTCCTCCTCCAGATGATGGCCTGACATGGAGGGGTCCCTTGAGGGATGCAGCGCCTGTGTCTAGTCATCTGATGTAGAAAGCAACAGATGAGTGGCTAGCAGCAGGGGAGGGGGCAGGGTGACATGAGGAAGGTCGCATAGCACAGGCTCAGTTGAAGGATCGGCGCTACTCCATTATATCTAGTCCAGAGACACAGCAGGACATTGCCCCAACCAGGTCCAGAGGCACTGCAGGACATTGCCCCAACCTATCCCAGGGAGTGTGCAGGACATTGCCCCAACCCACCCAGGGAGTGTGCAGGACTTACCCTCAGACCCCCAGTGGCAGCTGCCTGACCAGTGACGCCGATGATGTCTGCCACCCTCTCTTCAATTTCAGTGAGTGGCAGGGTCTGAGGCAGACCTCCGTATGTCCGCACATGTTCACAGTGATTATGAGACATCTTTGTCTGCAAAGATGAAAATGAGAATGGTTACAAGAGGGACCATATGCTTTTGTGGCACAGATAGCCATCAAAGCAATTATGCCATACTGTCTGAATGTAATACAGTCCTCTGTTTAATGGCCTTGGGAGTTGCACATGGTTCATTATGAAGTTATTGAAGTGGGGAGCCATCTTATGAGATCTCAGAAAGCAATCTTAATAATGTGTAAAGATCATTCATGGCAAATAGGGTGCCAAACTAAGCCTACTTTTGTGTCATGCATTTTAGGAGGCAACCCACAGAGTATTGAGAGGCACCAACAGCATGAGAACAAATAGTGTGTCAGATTTATCCTTGAAGTGATGAAGGAGTGCATGAATGAAAATGGTACTCATTCCGACGACCCTGGTGAGATCGTTAAATTTCTTTCGGCACTGTGTGCCAGTCCTCACCATAGTGTCTGAGGCAGAGACCTCCTCTGCGATGTTTTTCCAAATTCTTTTAAATATGGATCGCAGTGGTCTGGAACAACCCTGAAGACGCAACTCCTGCCATTTCCATTCCACAGCCCACACTAAAGCTCCATTAGCCTCGTGGCTGAATCGCCTGGCATACTGTCTTCCTTCGTCCTCCTCCATCATTGAATTAAAAATGTGAAATGGCTGATTCAGCCCCGATTGTACCATGCATGCGCACACAGGAAGTGGCCGTGACCTGCATTAGCGTTTGCAACAGGAAATCAGAAGGTGGAAGTGTGAGGAGAGAAAAGTGCATGCACAAAATGGCAGATTGCGCCAATGCCGGAACTTTCGGCTTTGGCGCACAGAGTCTGTGGTGTAATGTCGGAGTTAATGCTAAAGCTCCTTGTGAACTTTCGTTCGCCGAAAGTTGCTCACTCTGGCGCTAACGTTATCCTGGCGCTAAATTTTTCGCTCCACCGCAAATTGCGCCCAGAAAGGCTTGAAAACGCAAAAAAACAAAAATCCAACCCAACATCTTTCAAGCAAGGCAAATAAATATAATTACCTCGGCATAGATTTATTCTCTCTATACTTTTCTGTAGCAATGTAATATATGATGCAATATGCACAAAAGTATAATTTTTTTGCCTTCAAAAGAGAATTGAAACTCTTGTGCAGTGATCTAAAGGCATCTTTTGCTTTTTTTATTAATTCAATTTTAGTTTTATACTTGTTGTCAGAAGGATGGCGTTCAATTGCATATCATCCTAGTAGCAAGTCAACATCCCAACTCCCTGTTAATCTCATGGTGCACCTCATGATGGATCCATGTCTAATGCTTGGCAATATCCCATTATTTCCTATATAACAGTCGTTGGTGGTATTTCTCCAGCGACTTGAGGTGTCTACTGTACATGGTCCATGTCTCTGAGCCATACAGGAGGGCGGGTATTACTACAGCCCTGTAGACCATGAGCTTGGTGGTAGATTTGAGGGCTTGATCTTTGCACACTCTTTTCCTCAGGCAGCCGAAGGCTGCACTGGCACACTGGAGGCAGTGTTGAATCTCTTCATCAATGTGTGCTCTTGTTGATAATAGGCTCCCGAGGTATGGGAACGGGTCCACATTGTCCAGGGCCGCGCCGTGGATCTTGATAATTGGGGGGCAGTGCTTTGCTGCAAGGAGCAAGTTATTATTTAAATGGAGAAAGATTGCAAAGTGTTACAGTACAGCGGGACCTGGGGGTACTTGTGCATGAAACATAAAAGAGTAGTATGCAGGTACAGCAAGTGATCAGGAAGGCCAATGAAATATTGGCCTTTATTGCAAAGGGGATGGAGTATAAAAGCAGGGAAGTCTTGTTACAGGGTATTGGTGAGGCCACACCTGGAATACTGCGTGCAGTTTTGGTTTCCATATTCACGAAAGGATATACTTGTTTTGGAGGCAGTTCAGAGAAGGTTCACTAGGTTGATTCCGGAGATGAGGGGGTTGACTTATGAGGGAAGGTTGAGTAGGTTGGGCTTCTACTCATTGGAATTCAGAAGAATGAGAGGTGATCTAATCGAAATGTATAAGATTATGAGCGGGCTTGACAAGGTGGATGCAGAGAGGATGTTTCCACTGATAGGAGAAACTAGAACTAGAGGGCATAATCTTAGAATAAGGGGCCACTCATTTAAAATAGAGATGAGAAATTTCTTCACTCAGAGGGTTGTGAATCTGTGGAATTCGCTGCCTCAGAGAGCTGTGGAAGCTGGGACATTAAATAAATTTAAGACAGAAATAGACAGTTTCTAAAACGATAAGGGAATAAGGGGTTATGGGGAGCGGGCAGGGAAAAGGACCTGAGTCCATGATCGGATCAGCCATGATCGTATTAAATGGCGGAGCAGGCTCGAGGGGCCGTATGGCCAACTCCTGCTCCTATTTCTTATGTTCTTATTGTTCCTCGATTCCGAGGGACTGCCTATGATGATGATGATATAACAGTCACTGTACATCAAAAATCAATTCATTGTGCAAAAGCACTTTAAGATGCTACATAACTGCAAGTATATTCTTTTATTATTATTTTCTTGAGGTCTAGTGGAGAGGGGCTGAGTCTGTGTTCATTGTTGAGTAACTCCTGCTGGAAAGTGAATATTTGTGGACATTGGTCAAGGATAGCATTCGGCTCAGCTTTGAGTCTCGCCATGAAGAATGGGCACTTGGGTGAGGTAGCAACATCCACAGAACAATAACTCGAAATCAGTCAACACCTTCAAGAGAGGAAGAAACAAAATTGTAAGGAGAGTTTTTTTATTGAAGATTCTATCTGTCAATGTTAATGTCACTCTGTACCTTTCATGTCATAGTCAGTTATCTGTTTCAAACAAGATATATCACCATTCAGTCACAGACTGGACGTCTGCCTTTTCAGATCCTTTTTCTTCAACATTTTTTCTTGTAGATCCCATGCTGTAATTATCTGCCTTTCTCTCTAAAATTTGTGTTACCATGGTTACTAGAACCTAAAAGCCAAAGGTCATAAATTCTAGAAAATTTACAGTAGCTGTAAATGACTAGTGCTATCATCATCCCATAATTTATTACAGGCCTTTTTAACACTCTTTCAAATTATTAAAATATTCTGAGATCTCTTTGTCACTTAAAAACTATAGTTATCTTAAAATACTCAACTCAACAATCTAAACAGTGCAGTATGGTAGGTACATTTTTAGTTGTTATTCAGTTACACAGTCATATAGCGCATTACCAGAATGAATGAGTTAATGTCAGCCTCATATTAAAAGTATGGATAATGGTATGGAGCTATACAGTTGTCTGAATTAATTAAAATATTTTGTTATCTATTTTAGTCGGTCGTAAGCCGAAATTCAATGGCATCATAAACCTAGCATCAATGTGTAATTCGGCTTGGGGTAGTCGTGTAAATGCTAATATAACAACGATTTGCATTTATATAGCACCTTTAACAGTAAAACATCGCAAGAAGCTTGAAATCAGACAAAAAATTACATTGAGCGAAAGAAGGATATATTAAGACAGGTGACTAAAAGCTTGGACAAAGAGGTAGGTTTTAAGGAGCGACTTGATGGTGGAAAGAAAAGTGGAAAGGTGGAGAGGTTTAGTGCGGGCATTCCAGAGATTAAGGCCGAGATGTGTGATGGCACGGCCGCCAATGGTGGGGCAAAGGCTGTGGAGGATGCACAAGAGGCCAGAGTTGGAGGAACTTAGAGTTCTCGGAGGATTGTAGGGCTGGAGGAGGTTACTGAGATAGGAAGTGGCGAGGACACGGACGGATTTAAAAACAAGGATAAGACTTTTTAAATCAAAACTAGGAACCAATGAAGGTCAGCGAACACAGGGGTGATGGGTGAGCAGGACTTGGTGTGAGTTAGGATCCCGGGCAGCAGAGTTTTAATATAGTCGAGTCTGGAGTAACAAAAGCATGGATGAGTGTTTCAGCAGCACATGAGCTGAGGCAAGGGCAGAGACAGGTGCTATTATGAAGGTACGGAAGTGAAAGTAGGCGCTCTTTTTGATGGACAGGATATGCATCGGTACCCCAGTCCAGGGTCAAATAATACGCCAAGGTTGTGAACAGTCTGGTTCAGCCTAAGACAGTGGCCAGGGAGGGGGATGGAATTGGTGATTAGGGTTAGTGGCAGGGGTCGAAGACAATGATCTTCTCGATGTTGAATTGGAGGAAATTTCAGCTCATCCAAGGCTGGTCAGACAAGCAGTCTGACAACACGAAGGCAGTGGAGGTGTCGAGAGGGAGGTGGTGAAATAGATCTGGGTGTCATCTGCGTACATGTGGAACCCGACATTGTGTCTTCGGGTGATGTCACTGAGGGGCCACATGTTGATGAGAATTAGGAGGGGGCAAATCATAGATCTTTTAGAGACTTAGGAGGTAACAGTGAGGGAGCTGGAAGAGGAGCCGTCGCAGGAGATTCACTGGTTATGACTGGATAGGTAAGAGTGGCAGATCCACTTAGCTATACAGTGGAGGAGAGGCATTAGAGGAAAATATGTAGTCAACTGTGTTCAAGGCTGCAGACAGGGTGAGAAGGATGAGTGTACCACGGACACAGTCACAGAGGTTGTCATTTGTGACTTTGAGTTGCTTACACTTGGGCTTAGCTTGCACACAGATCTGTATTTCTAGCTGGGTTACTGGTTATGAATAAAGTCATGGTGTACACTACAATAAAATAACAAAATAAATCAATGAAAATTAATTACAAGAATGTATGATTACATTAGTAATTCTGTTCAAAATCCATGTAAACCAACAGCTGTTTTAATAGTAAGGTTTCTTTACAAAATATTCAATAAAACTTTTTATTTAACCAAAATTTAAGCTGCATTTATTTCTAGTCCTTACAAGCTATGGTATTATGTTAGGGGCTAGCAGAAATATAATAAAACAGATTACAGAAAATGCTTTAAAAATCACATTCAGAATAGTCTTCCTTGGATCCTTGTACACATTCATTATAGATGTTAAACTATAACTACTAGATTGACATGGGAAAACAGGAATGCCTCCACTCCTTAACACTGCAGTCAGTATTTCCGAGTATTCACGCGCTGCCTTCCTCTGCCAAGTGTTTGGCTAAACATAAAGGGGCCAAAATTCCCCCTTTTATCGACGGCCATTAGCGCCTCTGGGAGGGGCGAAGGGGGCACAAAATAGAATTCACCCGGGCGCAGCAAAAAAAATCAACCCCGCAGAATTGGGCAGGGGTTTTGAGGAGGCACTACGAGGGAGCACTCCGGAAGTGAAGTTGCCTCATACAACCTACCTTAGCGCCTGGCAATGACAACGAGAGCTTGAGCTTCGAGTTGCAGTCAGGAACCGATGCAACAGCGCTATTTAAAGGTGCCATCTTGGAAAGTATTTTTGTTGGCCATTATCTATTTCTGTTTTCCAACAGTTAGGTAGAGTGGCTGGTGGACCGATAGTAGCGATTTTTTCGCTCAAACATTCTTCTGCCTCCTACTTTTTCCCCTGTATCACTCACGGCACTTTCAATGTTCAACCATTTCTGTCGCTTCATGGGGGCTGTGGTGGCACTTGACCGCCTGCTCCGACTTCACCGTCAGAGGATGCTTTGTTGAAGACAATGGCGCCACCAATTACAGAGGGAACAGCATCAAGAGAGGGAGAGAGAAAGTCTACTACAAAGAGAGGGAGCACCATAGGGAGAGGCACTTAGAGAAGGCCATGGAGCACGCCACAGGGAGAGGGAAAGGGAGAAGCCCATGGAGCACGCAACAGGGAGAGGCACAGGGAGAGTGGAATGGTGAGGGTAAGGATGAGGAAAGGGTGAGGGAAAGGGTGAGGGAAAGGGAGAGGGATAGGGACAGGCAAAGGGGAAGGCACAGACAACCACAGGCAGCAGCACAGGGACAAACACATCAACATGTTGCCAGATGAAGAAAGCGCCACAGAGCTGGCAACAGGAGGTCTTACTCTCCCATGGTATTCCGGCAGCAGTCGACCTCTCTCAATACCTTTCCCTCTGTAATTTCACTGAGGAGCTGTGTGCGCGAAGGTTGTGTTTCAGAATGGACATGGTCACAGAGCTCTGCCATTTGCTGCAACCAGACCTCGAACCTCAGATCAGGGTGAGGATGGCTCGCCCAGTGGCAGTCAAGTGTAACGAGATAATGTATAGCGCCCTCTAGCTAGGAGGTATCGATATAATGTATAGCGCCCTCTAGCTAGGAGGTATCGGGAGCTGAATTGAGAGAGAGGATCTGTGAAGGGACGCCATCTTAAGCTCCACATGGCTGCGATCTCCCAAGTAAATAGAGTTAAGTTGAACTAAGTGTTCAAGAGTGCTCAAGAGACTATAAAATACATGGTGTCAGAAGCGGAGACTTCCAATCTTTCATCAAACACATCTATGACAGAAATATGGGAAATGTAAGACTTTTTCAAGCCGATCGAAATCGATGTTAAGCAGTGCAGTGCAGAGCGTGCTTCCTACACATCGCGCATGGATCCGTAAAGGGCAATAAATAGTCATAAGCTTGTAAAATAGTCTAGAGGCATTAGTAAAGTAAATTTAAAGTGGCATAAGTTATTGTAGAGCCTCGATTGAAAAATTATTTCTACAAATACATAACCACGATCTTTTACTATTAGACTTGTTCTAGTCCTCTGGGTATTTGAACTGTATGTGATAAACTCAAAGAGCCCGAAATTGATCGACATACCACCCACTACCGCCCGCATACCGCCGAAAAATACAAGTTTTGGCAAAAAACAGGTACATACCGCCGACATACTGCTCGGCAGAAGATTCATCATTGACATACCACCGAGCAGTATGCACACCGTCCGCCATGTAGAACCGCCCACATACCATTCAAAAAGTGCAAGTTTTATGACATATCACCGACATACCATCGGAGTTGCATACGTCCTGGAGAAAATGGTTTTACTCGATCTTAAGTGGGTGGGAATGGGTGGTAGTGTTCGGTGTCGCCATTTTGAAATCGGGAACAGTCAGCAAAAGCAGCACCTCAGTATTTAAGAGGTGAACAGTGACTTTACAGTGGGAAAGGTATTTATATTGACAGGAAGCAAAGAGTAGGAATAAATGGGTCCTTTTCAGAATGGCAGGCAGTGACTAGTGGGGTACCGCAAGGTTCAGTGCTGGGACCTCAGCTATTTACAATATACATTAATGATTTAGATGAAGGAATTGAATGTAATATCTCCAAGTTTGCAGATGACACTAAGCTGGGTGACAGTGTGAGCTGTGAGGAGGATGCTAAGAGGCTGCAGGATGACTTGCACAGGTTAGATGAGTGGGCAAATGCATGGCAGATGCAGTATAATGTAGATAAATGTGAGGTTATCCACTTTGGTGGCAAAAACAGGAAGGCAGAATATTATCTGAATGGTGACCAATTAGGAAAAGGGGAGATGCAATGAAACCTGGGTGTCATGGTACATCAGTCATTGAAAGTTGGCATGCAGGTACAGCAGGCAGTGAAGAAGGCAAATGGCATGTTGGCCTTCATAGCGAGAGGATTTGAGTATAGGAGCAGGGAGGACTTACTGCAGTTGTACAGGGCCTTGGTGAGGCCTCACCTGGAATATTGTGTTCAGTTTTGGTCTCCTAATCTGAGGAAGGACATTCTTGCTATTGAGGGAGTGCAGTGAAGGTTCACCAGACTGATTCCTGGGATGACTGGACTGACATATGAAGAAAGACTGAATCGACTAGGCTTATATTCACTGGAATTTAGAAGAATGAGAAGGGATCTCATAGAAGCATATAAAAATCTGACGGGATTGGACGGGTTAGGTGCAGGAAGAATGTTCCTGATGTTGGGGAAGTCCAGAACCAGGGGTCACAGTCTAAGGATAAGGGGTAAACCATTTAGGACTGAGATGAGGAGAAACTTCTTCACTCAGAGAATTATGAACCTGTGGAATTCTTTACTATGGAAAGTTGTTGAGCCTATTTCGTTAGATATATTCAAAAGGGAGTTAGATGTGGTCCTTACGGCTAAAGGGATCAAGGGGTATGGAGAGAATGCAGGAATGGGGTACTGAAGTTGTATGATCAGCCATGATCATATTGAATGGTGGTGCAGGCTCGAAGGGCCAAATGGCCTACTCCTGCACCTATTTTCTATGTTTCTATGTTTCTATGTTACTGAGTACATTATTAAGATAGAAGGCATTTGAGTTATTATTTTATTCATTGAAAAATCATTTGAGTTTATCTCAGGATAGTTGAGCAGATTCTGGAAATTTAAAATGAATGGGGCCTGTACTATCTCAGCTTGTATTGCTGACTTCTTGGTTAATGTAGGATCCAAATGGGAGAAGGTTTATTGAGCAGAATTATCAGAGTAATGGAGGAGGTCACAGACTGATGAGGAGGAGGAGGCCTTACCCCCCAAAGGATTTTCAGGGAGAAGCGCTCATACTTGGATCTGGCCGATCGACAGTGCGTTCGAAGGCTGCGCTTCCAGAAAGAGGTGATCAATGAGATTTGCGAGCTCATTTAGGCAGACCTGTACCACCAACATTACTGCATTCTCTGTCAAGGTGAAGGTGACTGCGGCACTTTCCTTCTATGTATGCGGCTCTTTTCAGGCATCAGCTGGGGACATATGCTGCATTTCTCAGCATGCTACTCATCGCTGCATGCAACAGGTAACTGAAGAACTGTATGCACGCCGGATGGAAGTTATGAACTTCCCAATGATCAGGGAGACACAGAGTGAGAGGGCTTTGGGTTTTGCATGCATTGCCGCTCCCCCAAGGTGCAGGGTGCTGTTGACTGTACTCATATTGCCCTGCGAGCACCATTACAGGAGACGGAGGTGTAACAAAACCGTAAGTGATTTCACTCCTTCCCTTGTCTGCGACCATACGCAGCACATAATGGCAATGAATGCCGACTTTCCGGGGAACATCCATGATTCACACATCTTGCGTGAGAGCACTGTGTCTGACCTGTTGAAGTCTGAGCCACAAAGTAACTGCTGGATGTTGGGGGACAAAGGGTACTGCCTCGCCACCTGGCTCTTGACCCCCCTGCAGAACCCTCAGACATAAGCCGAGCAACGATATAATAAGAGCCACATAGCCACACGTAATATTATCGAAAAGACAATTGGAGTGCTGAAGCAGTGCTTTGGATGCTTGGACCACCTGGGAGGCAGGCTGCAATACCACCCTGAGCAGGTCGCTCAGTTCACAGTGGTGTTGTGCATGTTGCATAATTTAGCAATCATGCAGGAATACGAATTGCCTCAGGGGACTGCGGGACCTCCTGAGGAGAGAGTGCAGGTGACGGAGGAGGAAAAAGAGGAAAATGAGGGGGAGGAGGATGAGGAGAAGCTTCCAGATGAACCCAAGGCACCACCCCACCAACACCACAGCGGAGGGCACGTAGAGTGTATGCCACTGCAAAATTGTTATGTCAACAGCTCATAAATGAATGCTTTGCTTGAATGTGAAGAGCTGCGTTTCATCTTTCCCTGCACACAGTGTGTGGGACCCTGATGACTGTTACCCCAAAAGTTTGACACTGTACAAGAGTGCTTAAATTCAATTCACATGTTTATGTAAAAATGTAAAAAATATATAACAATTGTAAAACTTTGTAAAACTTATAACTATAACTTTGAACAACTGTAACAACTTTAACAACTGTAACAACTTGAAATAAACTATTAAAAATCAAACTTCAACTATTTTAAATTAACAATGGACAATTGACTATACAACAAAGCACCCTTTACTGTCCTCGACCTCGATCGCATACTCCCCCACCCTTCGGACTCACCGCTCCCCCCTGTCCCCACCGCCCCTTTCTTACTCACGCCCTTCTCTTTCCCACTGCCCCTGAGCCCAGACCTCCCCGTGGTGGTACCAAGCCGGCGTGCAGCACCGCACCCCGAATGCTGTTGCTTTCGTTGGGGGTGAGACATTGCAGGCGCACTGAATGGGGCCTCAGGAGAAGCTTGTGATCCGGAAGACACGGCTTCAGGGCTGGAAGCTGCTGGCAGCTCCCCACCCTCAGGTGCTGTCGACCTGACTACTATGGCACGGGGAGATTCCGCGCCATATCCCGATCCCGTCGATTGCCGCATAGTATTGACGGAGTTGGCGGTTCGCTCCATCGCGGTGATCAGACGCGACATATCCTCTGACTGTTGTTCTGATAGCGCCGCGATGTTTCCGGCTATCATATCCATGGCCTTGCGCAGCTCTTGACCTATGTCAACGCTGACCTGTGACAGACGCACCATGTCCTGGTACACGCCTAGTACAGCAACTGACCTTTTCTGTACCAAACTCCATCGCTGCAGCAAAGGCACTGTAGTGCTGGGGGTACCTTGCTGCGTATCGTTTAGTCCGAGGAGGCATGGGGGAATCCCATTAATATAGACTCGGTGGTGGAGGATGTTCCAGCTGGCCCAGATTAACTGTTATCTCCTCCTCCATCTCCACCCCCACCTCCACTGGCTCCAGGATGAGCTGCTCTTCCTCTTCCTCTTACTCTTCATCATCTCTGGCAGGGGTGAAGTCAGGAGAGGGCTGGGTGATGCCAGATGTGGAGGTAGTGGGTCTGTCGTCTGGTCTCTCTGCGGAGGTCTGGTCTGAATCCTCCGAGTCTGGAAGAGCAAAACAACATTGTAACATGCTTGGCAGCAGGGGAGGGGTCAAGGATACATGAGTACATGAGTACAGTGATGTAGCGCTGTATTACTTAAATGTCCACCACTATCGTATTACTGCATTACATATCGCAGACAGACAATACATATATACATATACATATGCATTGCGTTACGTGCCCAAGATTGCAGTACATCACATGAGCCCAACATTACAGTGCAATAAACTTACATTACATTACATGAGGCTAATATTATAGTTACAATTACATTACATGACATTACACGACCGCAACACAGACCGGGGATTATATTGAACTGACCAACGTGTGTGGGTGGGTCAGCTCCAACGCCAGTGGTGGCACGGTTGCTATCCCCTACCAACAACAGGGCATGGATCTCAATCTCCATCAAGGGTTCTTGCATTGGGAGTCCTCCTCCCGTACGCCATTGATCCACTGCTGTTGCAGATGTCTTCTTCTGCAGAAAGTAAAGTAAATTAAATTAAAAATCGTCAATCCATTTAATATCGCACACACACAGGTTCACACACACACATCAAAACACTGCATTGATCCTCTTGTCATTGCCTGAAAGCACAAATACATCGCCGTAACCTTAGGATAAATAACATCATCCGTGTGACACTGAATTTGGTTTCCATATTTACGAAAGGATATACTTGCTTTGGAGGCAGTTCAGAGAAAATTGAATCCGGAGATGGGGGGTTGACGTATGAGGAAAGGTTGAGTAGGTTGGGCCTCTACTCATTGGAATTCAGAAGAATGAGAGGTGATCTTATCGAAACCTATAAGATTATGAGGGGCCTTGACAAGGTGGATGCAGAGAGGATGTTTCCACTGATGGGGGAAACTAGAACTAGAGGGCATGATCTTAGAATAAATGGTCGCCCATTTAAAACAGATGAGGAGAAATTTCTTCTCTCAGAGGGTTGTAAATCTGTGAAATTCACTGCCTCAGAGAGCTGTGGAAGCTGAGATATTGAATAAATTTAAGACAGAAATAGACCGTTTCTTAAATGTTAAGGGGTTATGGGGAGCGGGCAGGGAAGTGGAGCTGAGTCCATGATCGGATCAGCCATGATCTTATTGAATGGCGGAGCAGGCTCGAGGGGCTGTATGACCTACTCCTGAACCTATTTCTTATGAACCTACATTTACATGGTACATGGCACATGGGGGGGTGCATAAATAAAATCATTACTTACTCTTGCTACTCTCACCAGGTCATTCCACCTCTTACGACACCTTTCTCCAGTGCGTACCATTGTACTTGTGGAGAAGACAGCCTCCCCGATCTTAACTCATATTTTGTTGTACTCATTTGGGGGGGCTTTCCATGACCACCCTTCGTTATGTCACAGTATCTCTCTGTGATGTTTGCCAGCAGGGCAGGTAGCTCCGTTTCATTGAAGGCGGATGCCCTCAACCTCCTGTTCTTATAATGGGTGACTTTAATATGCACATAGATTGGGTTAACCAAACTGGAAGCAATACGGTGGAGGAGGATTTCCTGGAGTGCATAAGGGATGGTTTTTTAGACCAATATGTCGAGGAACCAACTAGGGGGGAGGACATCTTAGACTGGGTGTTGTGTAATGAGAGAGGATTAATTAGCAATCTCGTTGTGCGAGGCCCCTTGGGGAAGAGTGACCATAATATGGTGGAATTCTGCATTAAGATGGAGAATGAAACAGTTAATTCAGAGACCATGGTCCAGAACTTAAAGAAGGGTAATTTTGAAGGTATGAGGCGTGAATTGGCTAGGATAGATTGGCGAATGATACTGAAGGGGTTGACTGTGGATGGGCAATGGCAGGCATTTAGAGACCGCATGGATGAACTACAACAATTGTACATTCCTGTCTGGCGTAAAAATAAAAAAGGGAAGGTGGCTCAACCGTGGCTATCAAGGGAAATCAGGGATAGCATTAAAGCCAAGGAAGTGGCATACAAATTGGCCAGAAATAGCAGTGAACCCGGAGACTGGGAGAAATTTAGAACTCAGCAGAGGAGGACAAAGGGTTTGATTAGGGCAGGGAAAATGGAGTACGAGAAGAAGCTTGCAGGGAACATTAAGACGGATTGCAAAAGTTTCTATAGATATGTAAAGAGAAAAAGGTTAGTAAAGACAAACGTAGGTCCCCTGCAGTCAGAATCAGGGGAAGTCATAACGGGGAACAAAGAAATGGCGGACCAATTGAACAAGTACTTTGGTTCGGTATTCACTGAGGAGGACACAAACAACCTTCCGGATATTAAAGGGGTCGGAGGGTCTAGTAAGGAGGAGGAACTGAGGGAAATCCTTATTAGTCGGGAAATTGTGTTGGGGAAATTGATGGGATTGAAGGCCGATAAATCCCCAGGGCCTGATGGACTGCATCCCAGAGTACTTAAGGAGGTGGGCTTGGAAATAGTGGATGCATTGACAGTCATTTTCCAACATTCCATTGACTCTGGATCAGTTCCTATGGAGTGGAGGGTAGCCAATGTAACCCCACTTTTTAAAAAAGGAGGGAGAGAGAAAACAGGGAATTGACATCGGTAGTGGGTAAAATGATGGAATCAATTATTAAGGATGTCATAGCAGTGCATTTGGAAAGAGGTAATATGATAGGTCCAAGTCAGCATGGATTTGTGAAAGGGAAATCATGCTTGACAAATCTTCTGGAATTTTTTGAGGATGTTTCCAGTAGAGTGGACAAGGGAGAACCAGTTGATGTGGTATATTTGGACTTTCAGAAGGCTTTCGACAAGGTCCCACACAAGAGATTAATGTGCAAAGTTAAAGCACATGGGATTGGGGGTAGTTTGCTAACATGGATTGAGAACTGGTTGGCAGACAGGAAGCAAAGAGTAGGAGTAAATGGGGACTTTTCAGAATGGCAGGCAGTGACTAGTGGGGTACCGCAAGGTTCTGTGCTGGGGCCCCAGCTGTTTACACTGTATATTAATGATTTAGCAGAGGGGATTAAATGTAGTATCTCCAAATTTGCGGATGACACTAAGTTGGGTGGCAGTGTGAGCTGCGAGGAGGATTCTATGAGGCTGCAGAGCGACTTGGATAGGTTAGGTGAGTGGGCAAATGCATGGCAGATGAAGTATAATGTGGATAAATGTGAGGTTATCCACTTTGGTGGTAAAAACAGAGAGACAGACTATTATCTGAATGGTGACAGATTCGGAAAAGGGGAGGTGCAAAGAGACCTGGGTGTCATGGTACATCAGTCATTGAAGGTTGGCATGCAGGTACAGCAGGCGGTTAAGAAAGCAAATGGCATGTTGGCCTTCATAGCGAGGGGATTTGAGTACAGGGGCAGGGAGGTGTTGCTACAATTGTACAGGGCCTTGGTGAGGCCACACCTGGAGTATTGTGTACAGTTTTGGTCTCCTAACCTGAGGAAGGACATTCTTGCTATTGAGGGAGTGCAGCGAAGGTTCACCAGACTGATTCCCGGGATGGCGGGACTGACCTATCAAGAAAGACTGGATCAACTGGGCTTGTATTCACTGGAGTTCAGAAGAATGAGAGGGGACCTCATAGAAACGTTTAAAATTCTGACGGGGTTAGACAGGTTAGATGCAGGAAGAATGTTCCCAATGTTGGGGAAGTCCAGAACCAGGGGACACAGTCTAAGGATAAGGGGGAAGCCATTTAGGACCGAGATGAAGAGGAATTTCTTCACCCAGAGAGTGGTGAACCTGTGGAATTCTCTATCACAGAAAGTTGTTGAGGCCAATTCACTAAATATATTCAAAAAAGAGTTAGATGAAGTCCTTACTACTAGGGGAATCAAGGGGTATGGTGAGAAAGCAGGAATGGGGTACTGAAGTTGCATGTTCAGCCATGAACTCATTGAATGGCGGTGCAGGCTAGAAGGGCCGAATGGCCTACTCCTGCACCTATTTTCTATGTTTCTATGTTTCTATGTTTCTCAATATTCCTGCGCTTAGACTTCTTTTTCAGCATTTCCATTATATTTATATTTATTATATTTATTTCATGATTTTTTTATTTATAATTGATATTGTATTATTATATTATTTGACTCTGGAATCTCTGATGGAAACAACTGAACCTTGAATACTTTGCTGCTCCTTCTCACTCTCTCTCCCTCGACTCCAACTCTCTGCGCATGCACAGGTGACCCCCTGACCCCCGAAATCGCGGGGAAAAAGCATCTGTGAACAAACGTCAAAGAAACAAATTTCTGCATGTGCAGTGCAGTGCCGCACCATCCATTGACAAGAAAATCAATCTTGATCGACTATAATGCTGCATACCGCCCGCTACACACTGCTCGCACACCGCTGAAACAATTTTGATGAAACTAGCGGTTTTGGTCTCGATGGTATTCTGGCAGTTGTAAACAATGCACTGCCGGAATACCGTCGAGAAATGGGTGGTCCTTACATCCTGATGAATTTCAGTTCCCTGGTCCTAAACTGTAGCAAGCTATCGTGATCACCACGGTGCCAACTCCCACGCACATACCTCTCCCTCCTCCATTGTAGGTGACTGGTGATTTGAAAGCCAACTGGAAAAAATTCAAACAGTTGTGCGACAGCTATGAAATTATCACAAATATTGTGGGAAAACCTGATAAAGTTAGGGTTGCAAGGTTTATCACTGCCATTGGCAGCGATGCCCTAGGTATCCACAATAATCTTCCCTACAAATCAAAGGAAGACAAGCAGGAAATTGAGATTATTTTGAAGCTCTGTGAAGAGCACTGTAAAGGTAGAACCAACATCATCTATGAACGGTACCAGTTTAACAACTGTGTACAAGGGGACGAGCGGTTTGACAGATATCTCGTGAAAGTGAGAGAGCTAGCATCGTCATGTGATTTCAGCAATTTGAGGGATGACTTCATCAGAGACTGCATAGTCTGCAAAATATCTGATAACACTCTGCGTAAGAGGCTATTGAAAGAATCAAGCCTAACACTCGATAAATGTGTGGTGCTCTGTAAAACTACAGAGGCCACAGTTGTACAAATGAAATCCATGAAGCTCACTAAAACAGACCCTGAAGATGTCAAAGCTGTCAGACAGAAACCCCGACCCACAAAGAAAGAATTCACAGACAAAGAGTTTGCGGCAATTGCAGACATTGTGGCAAAAGACACGAGCTGTCAAAAACTAAATACCCAGCATGAGAAGACCTGCACAAGTTGCAGCAAACTAAAGCACTTTTCTCAAAAGTGCAGACAGAGTGGATCGAGGCAGAAGTCTACACATGATATAAAGGCAAGCCAAACGTTCATGCACTATATGAAGAGAGTTATGATTCTGATTTTAAAGTCATGACTGTAAAGCTGCTTGGTAAAGTTGATCACACAATCAAGGACAAAGCTAACAGAAAGTATCCTAACAAGATTATGGCTACCTTCTCCATTATAGGTCAAATGGTAAAAATGCAAATAGATTGTGGGGCCACATGCAATGTGTTACACGGGAGAACCAGTTGATGTGGTGTATTTGGACTTTCAGAAGGCTTTCGACAAGGTCCCACACAAGAGATTAATGTGCAAAGTTAAAGCACATGGGATTGGGGGTAGTGTGCTGAAGTGGATTGAGACTGGTTGGCAGACAGGAAGCAAAGAGTAAGAGTAAATGGGGACTTTTCAGAATGGCAGGCAGTGACTAGTGGGGTACCGCAAGGTTCTGTGCTGGGGCCCCTGCTGTTTACATTGTACGTTAATGATTTAGACGAGGGGATTAAATGTAGTATCTCCAAATTTGCGGATGACACTAAGTTGGGTGGCAGTGTGAGCTGCGAGGAGGATGCTATGAGGCTGCAGAGTGACTTGGATAGGTTAGGTGAGTGGGCAAATGCATGGCAGATGAAGTATAATGTGGATAAATGTAAGGTTATCCACATTGGTGGTAAAAATAGAGAGACAGACTATTATCTGAATGGTGACAGATTAGGAAAAGGGGAGGTGCAATAAAACCTGGGTGTCATGGTACATCAGTCATTGAAAGTTGGCATGCAGGTACAGCAGGCAGTGAAGAAGGCAAATGGCATGTTGGCCTTCATAGCGAGAGGATTTGAGTATAGGAGCAGGGAGGACTTACTGCAGTTGTACAGGGCCTTGGTGAGGCCTCACCTGGAATATTGTGTTCAGTTTTTGTCTCCTAACTTGAGGAAGGACATTCTTGCTATTGAGGGAGTGCAGCGAAGGTTCACCAAACTGATTCCCGGGATGGCGGGACTGACATATCAAGAAAGACTGGATTAACTGGGCTTGTATTCACTGGAATTCAGAAGAATGAGAGGGGATCTCAAAGAAACGTTTAAAATTCTGACGGGTTTAGACAGGTTAGATGTAGGAAGAATGTTCCCAATGTTGGGGAAGTCCAGAACCAGGGGTCACAGTCTAAGGACAAGGGGTAAGCCATTTAGGACCGAGATGAGGAGAAACTTCTTCACCCAGAGACTGGTGAACCTGTGGAATTCTCTACCACAGAAAGTTGTTGAGGCCAATTCACTTAATATATTCAAAAAGGAGTTAGATGTAGTCCTTACTACTAGGGGGATCAAGGGGTATGGCGAGAAAGCAGGAATGGGGTACTGAAGTTGCATGTTCAGCCAGGAACTCATTGAATGGCGGTGCAGGCTGGAAGGGCTGAATGGCCTACTCCTGCACCTATTTTCTATGTTTCTATGTTTCTATGTTACCTCATAGATACTTACCTAAAGGCTTAAAGATAAAAGAATCTAAGACAATACTCTCACTATATGACCACCATTCCAATGATAAGAACTTGTAATATGTCACTGGAAAATATAAAGAACAAGCAAAAGTATGTTGTGCCCTTTGTGATAATTGACGGCCAAAGTGCACCACTGATTGGCTCATGCACTGCTCAACAGCTGCAACTGATACAAGTGCAGCATCAGAATATCACGGTGGGAAGTGAACCACGCAAATCGCAAACTACGAACAAGGCAAACATCTCGCTGGCGTCAAAAACTGATGTCAACATTGCGTATCCAGATGTGTTTAAGGGACATGAGCACATGCCAGGGACAGTTTACCTTGAACTTAATGAATCAGCGACACCAGCTGTAATGCTACCCAGATGGGTGCCAATAGCGATCAAACAAAAACTAAAAGGAGAACTCGATCGTTTGGAAAATCGACAAATCATCACGAAAGTGGTTGAACTGACGGTCTGTGTATCCAGTCTAGTGACTGTACAAAAACCAAATGGAAAGATACGAGTATGTCTCAACATCTGAACAATGCCCTGAAATGTGGAAACTATCCACTTCCTGTGATCGATGACATCTTGCCACATATGTCAAATGTAAAGGTCTTCACTAAAGCATACTGCAAGGAGGGGTTCTTGCAATGTGAACTAGACACAGAGTCCTCCTACCTCACGACATTCCAGACTCCATGGGGACGATATCGATATAATAGAATGCCATTTGGCATCAGTCCTGCCCTGGAAATCTTCCAACAGAAGCTAGACCAGAACCTCGAGGGTCTAGATGGAGTTTACAAGATTGCAGATGATCTCTTGATCACTGGACGTGGTGAGACACTTAAAGAGGCCAATCAAGATCATGACGCAAACTTACGCAAATTCATGCAGAGGTGCAGAGAGCGAAACATCAAACTGAACTTTGATAAGTTTGAATACAAGAGCTCCCAAGTGAAATACAAGGGGCACATACTGTCTAGTGAAGGACTCAAAGCTGACCCAAGCAAAGTGGTCGTAATCAACAAAATGCAGAAATCGTAGGATGTCACAGGTGTACAATTTGTCAGCATGACAAAGTACCTCACAAAATTCTTGTCAGGTCTTTCAGACCTCAGCGAGCCTCTGCAACGGCTTACTCATAAAGACACGGTCTGGAAATGAACTGAAGAACAAGACAAAGTGTTTGAAGCTATCAAACAACGTGAGACAGATTTTCCGGTGCTCAGGTACTTTGACCAAAAACTTGGAACTGAAGGTCAAGGAGATGCTTCGAGCAAAGGTCTTGGGTTCGTCCTTCTGCAATAGGGACAACCAATTGTATACGCGAGCCGAGCGCTCACTCCAGCAGAAACGCAATACTCTCAAATCGAAAAGGAGCTGCTTGCTCAAGTCTTCGGAATGGAACAAAGCCATACGGTTGCAAGATCACGCTATGGACAGACCATAAGCCTTTGGTTGCTATACAACACAAACCGTTATCTGCAGCACCCAAGAGACTACAATATCTGCTCATTTGGCTCAACCAATATGATGTTGAAATAAAGTATCAACAAGGAAAAGAAATGTACCTAGCAGACACCCTCTCACATGTATACCGACAGAAATTACAGTGGAATGCATCCGCATGGTGGACTTTCTCCCACTCTCGAAACAAGGACTGACTAACATACAACACACAACTGCAAGCGACTCCACACTACAACTGGTCATACAACAAATCACAACGGGATGGCCAGAAACGACACTTGAATGCTCGCCTGAAACGCATGCATACTTCAAAGTTCATGATGAACTCACAACACAGGATGGCATAGTCTTCAAAGGCTAGCGCTGTGTCATACAAAAATCCCTGAGATCCGACATTCGTCAGCGACTTCATGCTGCTCACACTGGTGTCAACAGCACTCTTCGACGTGCCAGTGAATCCATTTACTGGCCACGATTGAACAGTGACATAAAAGACTATATTTCTGTTATGTATGCAACCCTATGTAACCAGTATTATACCGCCACCTGAGGGCATACCTGTTGGAGTCCCCAGGGATCCCAACATCCCTTGGGAACACTATATATAAGCACGCCTCCCATGCTGTACCAACACTCTGGAGTAGCATAAAGGAACTAAGGTCACACTTACTCACGTCTACAGTACTCAGTTACACCACTTTATTATGAACATAACAAATGGCGACGAGATAACGAACCATCATGCGAAAATGCAGAGAACTGTTGGAATCCTGGAGAAATTCTCAGAAGGGGACGATTGGGAGACCTTCATGGAGTGACTCAATCAATTCTTCATGGCCAATGAGCTGGAAGGGAATGAGAACGCTGCCAAACGAAGGACGATCCTCTCGCCGTCTGCGGGGCAACAACCTATGGCCTCATGAAGAATCTTCTTGCTCCGGTGAAACCAACAACAAAATCGTATGAAGAACTGTGTACACTGGTCTGGGAGCACTTAAATCTGAAGGAGAGCATTCTGATGGCAAGGAATCAATTTTACACATGTCAACGGTCTGAAGGCCAGGAAGTGGCGAGCTACGTCGCCGAACTAAGGTGCCTTGCAGGACATTGCGAATTCGATAGATTCCTGGAGCAAATGCTAAGAGACTTTTTTGTGCTTGGCATTGGCCATGAGATTATCCTTTGCAAACTATTGACTGTTGAAACACCGAACCTGAGCAAAGCCATAATGATAGCCCAGGCATTTATGTCCACCAGCGATAACACCAAACAAATTTCTCAGCATAAAGAGGTTTCGGCAAGTACTGTACACAAAGTACTTTCAGAGAGGAATGCATATGGCAAAACATATGATCTCAGATGACCCAGAGTCCGCCATCAAATGTTAATGCGAGGCAGTTCACACCTTGTTGGCGCTGTGGAGGTAATCATCGAGCCCATCAATGCTGCTTCAAACACTATGCGTGCAAAGGCTGTGGAACAATGGGACACCTCCAGCGAATGTGCAAACGAGCTGCAAACCCTGCAAACCACCACGTTGCAGAGGAGGATCGATCCATGGTGGATCAGGCTGAACTAGAGACTCGAACCGAGGAGGCAGAAGTGAACAGGGTACACACCTTCACCACGAAATGTCCACCGATCATGCTAAAAGTCAACCTGGACGGAATTCCAGTATCCATGGAACTGGACACGGGTGAGAGTCAGTCTATCATGAACAAAAAGGCCTTCAACAGGCCGTGGTGCAACAAGGCACACAGGCCCAAGCTTAGCCCCATTCACACCAAGCTGAGAACTTACACGAAAGAGCTGATCCCTTTAATTGGCAGCGCAGCAGTAAAAGTCTCCTATGATGGAGCAGTGCACGAACTCCCACTATGGATTGTACCAGCAGATGGCCTCACACTGTTCGGCAGAAGCTGGCAGGAGAAAATCCGCTGGAATTGGGATGACATCCAAGTGCTCTCGTCCGTCGACGACACCTCATGTGCCCAGGTTCTGAGCAAGTTCCCGTCGTTGTTTGAGCCAGGCAGCGGAAGTTTCTCGGGGGTGAAGGTGCAGATCCACTTGGTTCCCGGTACACGACCCATCCACCACAAGGCACGGGCGGTGCCATAAATGATGCGAGAAAAAGTGGAGATCGAACTCGACAGGCTGCAATGAGAGGGCATCATCACGCCGGTGGAGTTCAATGAGTGGGCCAGTCTGATTGTTCCAGTTCTCAAGGACGATGGCACGGTCAGAATTTATGGGGACTATAAAGTAACGATTAACCGTTTTTTGCTACAGGACCAGTACCCGTTATCCAACGCAGACGACCTATTTGCAACCCTGGCAGGAGGAAAGACGTTCACCAAGTTGGACCTGACCTCAGCCGACATGATGCTGGCGGATTCTTCGAAAGGCCTCACCTGCATCAACACGCACAAAGGTCTGTTCATCTACAATAGATGCCCCTTTGGGATTCGATCAGCCGCGGCTATTTTTCAAAGGGACATGGAGAGCCTGCTAAAGTCGGTTCCGCGCACAGTGGTTTTCCAGGATGACATATTGATCACAGGTCAGGACACCATAGAACACTTAAAGAACCTGGAAGAGGTTCTAAGTTGGCTAGATTGTGTGGGACTCAGGTTGAAACACTCAAAGTGTGTTTTCCTGGCGCCAGAGGTCGAGTCTTAGGGAGAAGAATCACGGCAGATGGCATCAGACCCATCGATGCCAAGACGGAGGCCATCAAGAACGCACCAAGACCACAGAACGTGACGGAGCTGCGGTCGTACCTGGGACTCCTCAATTACTTTGATAATTTCCTACCTGGGTTAAGCACCTTGCTAGAACCCCTACGTGTGTTGCTGCGAAAGGGAGATGACTGGGTATAAGGGAAATCACAATAGGCTGCCTTTGAGAAAGCCAGAAATCTGTTATGTTCCAAGAAACTGCTTGTTCTGTATAACCCATGTAAACATTGAGTGCTATCTTGCGATGCGTCTTCCACCTGTGGATGTGGTGTATTTGGACTTTCAAAAGGCTTTTGACAAGATCCCACACAAGAGATTTGTTATATACGTTTACTTGTATTTACTCTGTACAGCCACCAGAGGGCTCATTCCCCAGAGTCCCAAGGAATCCCATAATCCCTTGGGAGCATAGGTATTTAAGAAGGCTTCACAGGTTGGAGAGGCACTCTGGAGACCTGCAATAAAAGACTAAGGTCACACTTTACTTTAAGCTCACAGTGTTCAGTCTGACTCTTTCTCCATACACAACAACTGGCGATGAGATACAGATAGCTAACTCAAAGATGCAGAGAACAGTGGGCATCCTCGAGAAATTTTCAGAGGGAGATGATTGGGAAACTTTTGTGGAGCGACTCGACCAATACTTCGTGGCCAACGAGCTAGATGGGGAAGAGAGCGCTGCCAAACGTAGAGTAATCCTCCCCACCGTCTGTGGGGCACCAACGTATGGCCTCATGAAGAATCTGCTCACTCCAGCAAAACCCACGGAGAAATCGTACAACGATTTGTGCACACTGATCCGAGAGCATTTGAACCCGAAGGAAAGCGTTCTGATGGCAAGGTACCGGTTCTACACGTACAAAAGGTCTGAAGGCCAGGAAGTGGTGAGTTATGTCACCGAGCTGAGGCGCCTTGCTGGACATTGTGAATTTGAAGGACATTTGGAGCTCATGCTCAGAGATTTTTTCGTACTTGGCATTGGCCATGAAACCATAATTCGCAAGCTTTTGACTGTAGAGACCCCAAACTTGAGTAAGGCCATAGCGATAGCCCAGGCGTTCATTGCCACCAGTGACAATACTAAGCAAATCTCTCAGCACACAAGTGCTGCTACAATACTGTGAACAACGTGATGTTGTTTTTGAATCGTAATGTACAGGACAGGTCACACATACCTGCAGCTACACATCTGCAGATGTCTCAGAGTCCACCATCAAGGGTGATGAATCCAAGGCCATTAACACCTTGTTGGCGCTGTGGGGGTGATCATCGTTTCCATTCATGCCGATTCAAAGGATACATTTGCAAGGGCTGTGGAACAATAGGACACCTCCAACGAGTGTGCAGGCGAGCTGCAAAGCCTGTTCAACCTGCAAACCATCAGATTGCAGAGGAGGACAGATCCACGGAGGATCACGATGAACCTGAGCCTCAGTTAGAAGAGGCAGAGGTACATGGGGTGTACACATTCACCATGAATAGCTGGACACGGGCGCAAGCCAGTCCATCATGGGCAAAAAGACTTTCGAAAAGTTGTGGTGCAACAAGGCCTCAAGGCCAGTCTTAACTCCAGTTCACCCGAAACTAAGAACTTACATGACCTCTTTGATTCCTGTAATCGGCAGTGCTACCGTAAAGGTCTCCTATGATGGAGCGGTGCACAAGCTGCCACTCTGGGTGGTACCGGCCGATGGTCACACGCTGCTCGGCAGGAGCTGGCTGGAAAAGATACACTGTAACTGGGACGACGTCCCAGCGCTATCACCCGCTGATGACTCTTCGTGTGCCCAGGTCTTTAATAAATTTCCTTCGCTGTTCGAACCAGGCATCGGGAAATTCCAAGGATCAAAAGTGCAGATCCACCTCATTCTGGGGACGCGATCCATCCATCACAAGACGAGAGCAGTACCGTACACGATGAGAGAAAGGGTAGACATTGAGCTAGACCGGCTGCAACAAGAGGGCATCATTTCACCGATCGAGTTCAGCGAGTGGGCCAATCCTATTGTCCCAGTCCTCAAGGGAGACAGCACCCTCAGAATCTGTGGTGATTACAAAGTAACTATCAATCGTTTCTCTCTGCAGGACCAATACCCACGACCTCTTTGCAATGCTGACGGGAGGAAAGATGTTCACGAAGCTGGATCTGACTTCAGCCTACATGACGCAGGAACTGGAGGAATCATCGAAGGCCCTCACCTGCATCAACACGCACAAAGGTCTTTTTATTTATAACAGATGCCCGTTTGAAATCCGATTAGCGGCGGCGATATTCCAGAGAAACATGGAACGTTTACTGAAGTTGGTCCCGCACACCGTGGTCTTCCAGGACAACATCTTGGTCACAGGTCGGAACACAGTCGAGCACCTGCAGAACCTGGAGGAGGTTCTTAGTCGACTCAACCGCATGGGGCTCAGGTTAAAACACTCGAAGTGCGTTTTCCTGGCACCTGAAGTGGAGTTCCTGGGAAGGAGGATTGCGGCGGACGGCATCAGACCCACCAACGCGAAGACGGAGGCAATCGAGAATGCACCGAGGCCACAGAACGTGACAGAGCTGCGGTCGTTTCTGGGACTCTTGAACTACTTTGGTAACTTCTTACCGGGTCTCAGCACACTGCTAGAAACATGTCTTACTATGAAAAGGGAGCGAATGGGTTTGGGGCAAAAGCCAAGAAAATGCCTTTGTAAAAGCGAGAAAATTGTTATGCTCAAACAAATTGCTTGTGTTGTATGATCCATGTAAGTGTTTGGTACGAGCATGTGATGCGTCGTCATATGGCATCGGGTGTGTATTGCAACAAGCTAATGATTTTGGGAAAATGCAACCGGTTGCTTATGTATCCAGGAGTCTGTCTAAGGACGAGAAAGCCGACAGCATGATTGAAAAAGAAGCGTTAGCATGTGTCTATGAGGTAAAGAAAATGCATCAATACCTGTTTGGGCTAAAATTCGAATTGGAAACTAACCATAAGCCACTTATATCTCTTTTTTCTGAGAGTAAAGGGATAAAAACAATGCATCGGCCCGCATCCAGAGATGGGTGCTCACGTTGTCCGCATACAACTACGCCATCCGCCACAGGCCAGGCACAGAAAACTGCGCCGATGCTCTCAGTAGGCTGCCATTGCCCACCACAAGGGTGGAAATGGCGCAACCCGCAGATCTAGCCATGGTTATGGAAGCATTTGAGAGTGAGCACTACCCGGCAGATCAAAACCTGGACAAGTCAGGACCTCTTATTATCTCGAGTCAAAAGCTGTGTGCTTCACAGGAGCTGGTCCAGTATCCCAGTGAAAATGCAGGAAGAGATAAAGCCGTTCCAGCGGCGCAAAGATGAAATGTCTATACAGGCAGACTGTCTTCTGTGGTCCCCAAGAAGAGCAGAGAAACCTTTATCAATGACCTCCACAGTACCCACCCAGGCATCGTAATGATGAAAGCGATAGCCAGATCCCACATGTGGTGGCCCGGTCTTGATGCGGACTTGGAGTCCTGCGTTCACAGATGTAATACATGCTCGCAGTTAAGCAATGTATCCAGGGAGGCGTCACTAAGTTTATGGTCTGGGCCCTCCAAACTGTGGTCTAGGGTACACGTCGACTATGCAGGCCCATTCTTGGGTAAAATGTTCCTTGTGGTTGTAGACGCGTACTCCAAGTGGATTGAATGTGAGATAATGTCGGCTAGCACTTCCGCTGCCACCACTGAAAGCTTGTGGGCCATGTTTGCCACACACGGCTTACCCGACGTCCTGGTGAGCGGCAACAGGCGATCTTTTACCAGTGCTGAGTTCAAAGAATTCATGACCCGTAACGGGATCAAACATGTCACATCTGCCCCGTTTCAACCAGCGTCCAATGGTCAGGCAGAGAGAGCAGTGCAAACCATCAAGCAAGACTTGAAGAGGGTAACTGAAGGCTCACTGCAGACTCGCCTATCCCGAGTCCTGCTTAGCTACCACACGAGACCCCACTCGCTGCATAGTTAGGGGATTTGAGTATAAGAGCAGGGAGGTCTTATTGCAGTTGTACAGGGCCTTGGTGAGGCCTCACCTGGAACATTGTGTTCAGTTTTGGTCTCCTAATCTGAGGAAGGACGTTCTTGCTATTGAGGGAGTGCAGCGATGGTTCACCAGACTGATTCCCGGGATGGCAGGACTGACATGTAAGGAGAGACTGGATCGACTGGGCCTGTATTCACTGGAGTTTAGAAGGATGAGAGGGGATCTCATAGAAACATATAAAATTCTGACGGGACTGGACAGGTTAGATGCAGGAAGAATGTTCCCGATGTTGGGGAAGTCCAGAACCAGAGGACACAGTCTAAGGATAAGGGGTAAGCCATTTAGGACTGACAGAGGAGAAACTTCTTCACTCAGAGAGTTGTTAACCTGTGAAATTCCCTACCGCAGAGAGTTGTTGATAGCAGTTCATTGGATATATTCAAGAGGGAGTTCGATATGGCCCTTACGGTTAAAGGGATCAAGGGGTATGGAGAGAAAGCAGGAAAGGGGTACTGAGGTGAATGATCAGCCATGACCTTATTGAATGGTGGTGCAGGCTCGAAGGGCCGAATGGCCTACTCCTGCACCTATTTTCTATGTCTCTATGTTTTCTATGTTTCATATGGTGTCGGGTGTGTGTTACAACAAGCAAACGAATCGGGAACATTGCAACCGGTCGCCTATGCATCCAGGAGTTTGTCCTAGGCCAAAAGGGCCTATAGCATGATTGAAAAAGAAGTTCTGGCATGCGTTTCAGGATGAAAAAAATGCACCAGTATCTGTTTGGTCTTAAGTTTGAGTTAGAAACTGACCATAAACCGCTCATATTGTTATGTTCAGAGAGCAAAGGGATTAATACCAGTTCCTCTGCTCGCATCCAAAGATGGTCGCTGACGCTGTCTGCATACAACTATGTAATCCGCCACAGACCAGGCACAGAGAACTGCGCTGATGCTCTCAGTCGGCTACCACTGTCCACCACTGGGGTGGAAATGGCATAGACTGCAGACTTGCTCTTGGTGATGGATGCATTTGAAAACGTAAAGCCACCCGTTACGGCCCGCCAGATTAGGACCTGGACCAGCCAGGATCCCCTACTGTCCCTTGTAAAAAACTGTGTCCTTCATGGAAGCTGGTCCAATGTCCCAGCGGAGATGCATGAGGAGATCAAGCTGTTCCAGCGGCACAAAGACGAAATGTCCATACAGGCGGACTGTCTTTTGTGGGGCAATCACGTGGTTTTGCCTAAGAAAGGCAGGGAAACATTCAAAAGCGACCTACACAGTACCCACTCAGGCATGGTAATGATGAAAGCTGTAGCCAGATCCCATGTGTGGTGGCCTGGCATCGACTCAGATTTTGAGTCTTGCGTGTGCCAATGCAACACTTGCTCCCAACTGAGCAATGCACCCAGAGAGGCACCGCTAAGTTTGTGGTCATGGCCCTCCAAACCGTGGTCTTGGATCCACTTTGACTTTGCAGGACTGTTTCTAGGCAAAATGTTTTTGGTTGTTGTGGATGCTTATTCAAAATGGATTGTGTAAGTAATAATGTCTGTAAGCATGTCCACTGCCACCATCGAAAGCCTACGAGCCATGTTTGCCACGCATGGCCTGCCTAATGTCCTTGTCAGTGACAATGGGCCATGTTTCTCCAGTGCTGAATTCAAGGAATTTATGACCCGCAATGGGATCAAGCACGTCACATCTGCCCCATTCAAGCCCGCATCCAACGGCCAGGCAGAACAGGCAGTCCAAACCATCAAGCAAAGCTTGAAATGCGTGTCGGAAGGCTCCCTGCAGACCCGCCTGTTCGGAGTCCTGCTCAGCTAACGCACCAGACCCCACTTGCTCACCAGTGTTCCTCCAGCCAAGCTGCTCATGAAAAGGACGCTCAAAACAAGGCTCTATCTTGTCCACCCTGATCTCCATGATCACGTCGAGGACAGACGGCATCAACAAATCATGTACCACGATGGCTCAAATTCGTCACGCGATATTGAAGTCAATGATCCTGTATTATGGACATGCTCACAAATGGCTTGCTGGCACTGTCATAGCCAAAGAAGGGAGTAGAGTGTTTCAGGTCAAACTCACAAATGGACTAACGTGCAGAAAGCATTTGGACCAAACCAAACTGCGATTCACAGACAGCCACGAGCAACCTGAAGAGGACACCACCAACTTTGACCCTCCTACACACACACAATTGGCAACCGACATCAAGGTTGACCACAAAGCTGAACTCACCATCCCCAGCAGCCCAGAAAGGCCAGCTGCACAGCAGCCCAGCAAAGGACCAACCAACTTTCCTACACCTGCATTTGTACTGAGACGATCGACAAGGGAGCGAAAGGCCGCAGATTGTCTCACCCTCTAAATAAGTGTACTATTGACTTCGGGAGGGAGTGATGTTATGTATGCAACCCTATGTAACCAGTATTATACCACCACCAGAGGGTGTACCTGTTGGAGTCTCAAGGGACCCCAGAATCCCTTGGGAGCACTGAATATAAGCAGGCCTCCCATGCTGTACCAACACTCTGGAGCAGAATAAAGGAACTAAGGTCACACTTACTCACATCTACAGTACTCAGTTACACCACTTTATTTTGAACATAACAGTTTCAAAGTGTGAAACATGTAACACCTATCAATCGAGCCAACCAAAAGAACCATTGATAAGTCACGATCTCCCTCAGAGACCATGGGAAAAGATTGGTTGTGACATATTCACATTCGATGGCAAAGACTACTTAAGCACAATGGACTACTACTCGGATTATTTTGAGATAGACAATCTGCATGGAAAGAAAAATGCTACTGTCATCATCAAACAACCATCGCTCTCAATTTCCACGTCAATGTATCTTTCCCGGGAGCAACAGGAGACATCTCCAACATCTCCCAGTTTGGCATCCATTGCTCCATCCGCAAGGTCACAGATGCTCTGTACAGAAGGAGGAGGGACTACATTTCCTTCCCCATGAGTCCCTTTCTCATTCATCTATTCTACTACTCCTCCGCAGCGTCTCTCCTGTGGCTGCAGCATGGCTGGTGGAAGGCTGCCATGTGTCAGGGCTAGAAACTACAGATGGCCTTGTAAGATGCCCTCAACCAGCTCTGGCCCAGGAAACATAGAAACATAGAAACATAGAAAATAGGTGCAGGAGCAGGCCATTCAGCCCTTCTAGCCTGCACCGCCATTCAATGAGTTCATGGCTGAACATGAAACTTCAGTACCCCCTTCCTGCTTTCTCGCCATAACCCTTGATCCCCCGAGTAGTAAGTACTTCATCTAACTCCCTTTTGAATATATTTAGTGAATTGGCCTCAACTATTTTCTGTGGTAGAGAATTCCACAGGTTCACCACTCTCTGGGTGAAGAAGTTTCTCCTCATCTCGGTCCTAAATGGCTTACCCCTTATCCTCAGACTGTGACCCCTGGTTCTGGACTTCCCCAACATTGGGAACATTCTTCCTGCATCTAACCTGTCTAAACCCGTCAGAATTTTAAACGTTTCCATGAGATCCCCTCTCATTCTTCTGAATTCCAGTGAATACAAGCCCAGTTGATCCAGTCTTTCTTGATAGGTCAGTCCCACCATCCCGGGAATCAGTCTGGTGAATCTTCGCTGCACTCCCTCAATAGCAAGAATGTCCTTCCTCAAGTTAGGAGACCAAAACTGTACACAATACTCCAGGTGTGGCCTCACCAAGGCCCTGTACAACTGTAGCAACACCTCCCTGCCCCTGTATTCAAATCCCCTCGCTATGAAGGCCAACATGCCATTTGCTTTCTTAACCACCTGCTGTACCTGCATGCTAACCTTCAATGACTGATGTACCATGACACCCAGGTCTCGTTGCACCTTCCCTTTTCCTAATCTGTCACCATTCAGATAATAGTCTGTCTCTCTGTTTTTACCACCAAAGTGGATAACCTCACATTTATCCACATTATACTTCATCTGCCATGCATTTGCCCACTCACCTAACCTATCCAAGTCACTCTGCAGCCTAATAGCATCCTCCTCGCAGCTCACACTGCCACCCAACTTAGTGTCATCCGCAAATTTGGAGATACTGCATTTAATCCCCTCGTCTAAATCATTAATGTACAATGTAAACAGCTGGGGCCCCAGCACAGAACCTTGCGGCACCCCACTAGTCACTGCCTGCCATTCTGAAAAGTACCCGTTTACTCCTACTCTTTGCTTCCTGTCTGACAACCAGTTCTCAATCCACGTCAGCACACTACCCCCAATCCCATGTGCTTTAACTTTGCACATTAATCTCTTGTGTGGGACCTTGTCGAAAGCCTTCTGAAAGTCCAAATATACCACATCAACTGGTTCTCCTTTGTCCACTTTACTGGAAACATCCTCAAAAAATTCCAGAAGATTTGTCAAGCATGATTTCCCTTTCACAAATCCATGCTGACTTGGACCTATCATGTCACTATTTTCCAGATGCACTGCTATGACATCCTTAATAATTGATTCCATCATTTTACCCACTACTGAGGTCAGGCTGACTGGTCTATAATTCCCTGTTTTCTCTCTCCCTCCTTTTTTAAAAAGTGGGGTTACATTGGCTACCCTCCACTCCATAGGAACTGATCCAGAGTCAATGGAATGTTGGAAAATGACTGTCAATGCATCCGCTATTTCCAAGGCCACCTCCTTAAGTACTCTGGGATGCAGTCCATCAGGCCCTGGGGATTTATCGGCCTTCAATCCCATCAATTTCCCCAACACAATTTCCCGACTAATAAGGATTTCCCTCAGTTCCCCCTCCTTACTCAACCCTCTGACCCCTTTTATATCCGAAAGGTTGTTTGTATCCTCCTTAGTGAATACCGAACCAAAGTACTTGTTCAATTGGTCTGCCATTTCTTTGTTCCCCGTTATGACTTCCCCTGATTCTGACTGCAGGGGACCTACGTTTGTCTTTACTAACCTTTTTCTCTTTACATACCTATAGAAACTTTTGCAATCCGCCTTAATGTTCCCTGCAAGCTTCTTCTCGTACTCCATTTTCCCTGCCCTAATCAAACCCTTTGTCCTCCTCTGCTGAGTTCTAAATTTCTCCCAGTCCCCAGGTTCGCTGCTATTTCTGGCCAATTTGTATGCCACTTCCTTGGCTTTAATACTATCCCTGATTTCCCTAGATAGCCACGGTTGAGCCACCTTCCCTTTTTTATTTTTACGCCAGACAGGAATGTACAATTGTTGTAATTCATCCATGCGGTCTCTAAATGTCTGCCATTGCCCATCCACAGTCAACCCCCTAAGTATCATTCGCCAATCTATCCTAGCCAATTCACGCCTCATACCTTCAAAGTTACCCTTCTTTAAGTTCTGGACCATGGTCTCTGAATTTACTGTTTCATTCTCCATCCTAATGCAGAATTCCACCATATTATGGTCACTCTTCCCCAAGGGGCCTCGCACAATGAGATTGCTAATTAATCCTCTCTCATTACACAACACCCAGTCTAAGATGGCCTCCCCCCTAGTTGGTTCCTCAACATATTGGTCTAGAAAACCATCCCTTATGCACTCCAGGAAATCCTCCTCCACCGTATTGCTTCCAGTTTGGCTAGCCCAATCTATGTGCATATTAAAGTCACCCATTATAACTGCTACACCTTTATTGCATGCACCCCTAATTTCCTGTTTGATGCCCTCCCCAACATCCCTATTACTGTTTGGAGGTCTGTACACAACTCCTACTAACATTTTTTGCCCTTTGGTGTTCTGCAGCTCTACCCATATAGATTCCACATCATCCAAGCTAATGTCTTTCCTAACTATTGCATTAATCTCCTCTTTAACCAGCAATGCTATCCCACCTCCTTTTCCTTTTATTCTATCCTTCCTGAATGTTGAATACCCCTGAATGTTGAGTTCCCAGCCCTGATCATCCTGGAGCCACGTCTCCGTAATCCCAATCACATCATATGGGCGGCAGCAGTCTGGCCTGGGTGAGTGATAGGCAGCGACAAGTGCAATGGCGGAGTGGCAGTGGTGGGATCAGGAATGCCCCACTGACTCACTGCTAGTCCCCCGAGACAGCACCTCAGCATCCTAACCAATCTGCTCGAGCAAAGATTGCTGGGCTACTGTGACACCATGAGATCCCCGGTGTACTACGGTGGATCCAGCGGCAATGTCAGCAATCAGGGCTTGCGTGGCATCAAGCTGAGACTGCATGAGAGCAGTCTGAGCATCCATGCAATAAACCATTGACTCTATTACAGCGCCAAGATGTTACGTTGCTTCCGCCTGTGCCGCAATGGAAGCTGCCACATCGCCCATGACATGCGTCATGACGTCTGGATCCGCACGGTCTGTCCGGGAGTCCACCATCATGGCACACTGCCAATGATGGGCTCCATGGTGTGTGCAGAGCTGTGTACAATGCTCCTTACCACTTCCAACAGCCTCTCGGGCACCCATGCCTTTGCACCAATCATGTTAAAGTGCATGGCCATCACCCTTTGTGTGAACACCTCATCATCAAGGTCCTCATCTGAGTTCTCTGCAGCAGAAGTCGCGTGCGAACTCGCCGTCCGGGGAGATGGCTCCCAAGCTTCCCTTTCCCCTTGGTTGTGCTGCAGCCTGCTAGGCCCTGGCGCATCACCCCGTGCAGATGCTTCTACTAACCTAACCTCTAAGGACTGTGTAGTGGCAGTATCTGAGCTCGTGCCTGCGAGTGAGAGAAGCAGTGATGTAGTGCTTGGCTCCTCCTCCTCCTCCCCCTCCCCCCTCCTCACCCTCCTCTCCTACGTTCTCCCTCATGATTGGGTTGGGGGGGCGGCTCAGGCACAGGCTGATTATCTGAAAGCATAAATAGCATAAGAGTCGCGTTAAGGTGAGGGTAGGGGGCAGGAATGGAGAAAGGAAGGCAGACAATGAGGAGCTGGAAAGGCCTTCTGCTTTAACGGGGGAGTGGGATGAGAAGAGGGGATAAAAATACCATTATTGCCCCCAGTGGGCTTGACTTCTCCACTGGCCACGGCACCCACCACTTGCAGGCCAGTGAGCCACATCACGCGCTCCTCCAGTTCAGAAAGCTAGCGCAGTTCAGCTTCCCTCGCTCCAGTCCGCTGATGCTCCATCCTGTTGTGTGCCATCTTGATCAGCAAAAGAATAGAAGCTGTGTGAGTAAGAGTCCAGTTATGTATGTGGAAGATATGCCTGCCGCAGTTAAATAGCTGTGAATGTAGGCAAGGCGTGAAATGCGGCTGGGACTGTGAGTATGTACAGATGGTTGGTGGTTGCCTGCTGGGTTAAGTGCTGGTTTGAAGAGTGTGCACCGACAGAGGCTCAGAGGCTGCTATGTAAGAGTTGTGCAAACATGTACTCACCTTGACCACCCGACTGAGGTCGTTGTATTTCTTGCGGCACTGTGTAGGGTTTCTATCCACCACGGTGCTGGCCGACACCTCCACAGCCACCTCTGCCCACGGCCCTAAAAACCTGCGGAGTTCGCCTTCTCCCAGATGGAAGGAACAGTGCATCCCTCCTTTTCTCCACTGCCCCATCTAATGTCTGCAATGCCAGGTCATTGAACAGAGTGGCCCCTGCATGAGGTCTAGCAGCAACTCTCAGTCAACTGCAGGAATGATGAAAATGACCAGATGCCGCCCATCATGCAGGGCGCTTAATGATCAAACAGATAAAACTGAGTATCGCCCCCAAACTGTTTCAACTATTTAGCTGCATGTAAATAGACTGATCATGCTGACAAGAAGCAGACACAATCTTTTGAACTATCACCCCAATGTCTCAAAAGTAAAATACTGCGGATGCTGGAATTTGAAATAAAACCAGAAAATGCTGGAAATCTGCTTGACCTGCTGAGATTTTCAGCATTTTCTGTTTTTATTTACCTCAATATCTCCAAGTTTGGTCTGCAAGGAGGCAAATGAGTGGTGCACCCATTTGTGTATATGAAGTATCCTTGGTTTCATAGCAGGCCCTTTGAAATGAGAATCAAAAATAAGTCAACAAAGTCCATGGCTGTGCCAGAAATTGCAAGGAGGAGCCCTATAAATTCATTATTTTAAGAGGGAATAAATCCAAAGGAAAGTAATTGCTTGGAACTCAATAATGTTAAGTCCTTACCATATCTGGTATTCAGCTCTACATTAAACAGAGCAGCAGTAGGATTTTGTGAGTTTACAGCAAGTTTTATCATACCTCCCTACATAGCCTGTCACTTTTCACTCTGCTCTGTTGTGGGTAGTTAGGACATTGAGAAGTCCCACTTGTGATGGTGTGGGTGGGGAGAGTAAGCTTCTTTACTTTTATTGATTACAACTTTCATTTATATCTCATCAGGACCAATTTTAACCCTGCCCACCCAATGGAAAGCAAGTGGACAGGCAGTTAAAATGGTTGCAGCATTTTATTCCAATCTCGTTGGCTTCTCAGGGCAACGTGGTGACAGCTGGATCCGGGGCCAGTAGAGGATCAGAAAGGTATGTAATTCGCTTTTGTTTGTTTCCTTGCAGGCCTGGAGGAGCTGGAGTGCTCTGTCACACCACGTAAGGAAACTGTTACTCTCATAATAAAGGATACAACTGAGTACTGTATGCAATGAGTAAGTGTGACCTTAGCTCCTTTAATTAAACTCCAGACTGCTGGTACAGCGTGGGAGGCCTTCTTATATACAGTGCTCCCAAGGAATGCTGGGATCCCTTGGGACTCCAACAGGTAGGCCCTCTGGTGGTGGTATGATACAGGTTGCCAAGGGTTACATACATAACATCACTCTATCCCAAAGTCAATAGTACACTTGTTTACAGGGTGAGACGATCTGGGGCTTTTCGCTCCCTTGTCGATCGTCTAGGTACAAATGCAGGTGTGGGTGAGTTGGTTAGTTCTTCGCTGGGCTGCTGAGCAGCCAGCCTTGCCGGGCTGCTGGGGATGGTGAGTTCGGCTTCGTGGTCAACCTTGATGTCAGTTGCCACTTGTGTGTGTGTGTGTATGTTGGAGGGCAAAGTTGATGGTGTTCTCTTCGGGTTGCTCGTGGCTGTTTATGAACCGCAATTTGGTTTGGTCCAAATGCTTTCTGCACATTAGTACATTGGCCAATTTGACCTGAAACACCCTACTCCCTTCTTTGGCTATGACAGTGGCAGCAAATCATTTGGGAGCATGTCCATAGTTGAGTACAAATACAGGGTCATTGACTTCAATATCGCGTGACAAGTTTGCGCAATCATGGTACATGCTTTGTTGATGCCGCCTGCCCTCGACATGATCATGGAGATCAGGGTGGACAAGAAAGAGTCTTGTTTTGAGCGCCCTTTTCATGAGCAGCTCGGCTGGAGGAACCCTGGTGAGCGACTGGGGTCTGGTGCGGTAGCTGAGCAGGACTCGGGACAGGCGGGTCTGCAGGGAGCCTTCCGACACACGTTTCAAGCTTTGCTTGATGGTTTGAACTACCCGTTCTGCCTGGCCATTGGATGCAGGCTTGAATGGGGCAGATGTGATGTGCTTGATCCCATTGCGGGTCATGAGTTCCTTGAATTCAGCACTGGTGAAACACGTCCCATTGTCGCTGACAATGACATCCGGCAGGCCGTGTGTGGCAAACATGGCTCGTAGGCTGTCGATGGTGGCGGTGCATGTGCTTACAGACATTATTACACACTCAATCCATTTTGAATAAGCATCCACAACAACCAAGAACATTTTGCCTAGAAATGGGCCCGCAAAGTCAACGTGGATCCTAGACCACGGTTTGGAAGGCCACGACCACAAACTTAGCTCTCTGGGTGCATTGCTCAGTTGAGAGCAAGTGTTGCATTGGCGCACGCATGATTCTAAATCTTAGTCGATGCCGGGCCATCACACATGGGATCTGGCTATGGTTTTCATCATTACTATGCCTGGGTGGGTGCTGTGTAGGTCACGTATGAACGTTTCCCTGCCTTTCTTCTGCAAGACCACGCGATTACCCCACAAAAGACAGTCTGTCTGTAAGAACATTTCGTCTTTGCGCCTCTGGAACGGCTTGATCTCTTCATGCATCTCCGCTGGGACGCTGGACCAGCTCCCATGGAGGACACAGTTTTTTACAAGGGACAGTAAAGGATCCTGGCTGGTCCAAGTCCTGATCTGGCGGGCTGTAACAGGTGACTTTTCGTTTTCGAATGCATCCTTCACCAAGAGCAAGTCTGCAGTCTGTGCCATTTCCGCCCCGGTGGTGGGCAATGGTAGCCGACTGAGAGCATCAGTGCAGTTCTCTGTGCCTGATCTGTGGCGAATTACATAGTTGTATGCCGACAGCGTGAGCACCCATTTTTGGATGCAGGCAGAGGCATTGGTATTAATCCCTTTGCTCTCTGAGAATAGCGATATGAGCGGCTTATGGTCAGTTTCTAGCTCAAACTTGAAACCGAACAGATACTGGTGCATTTTTTTCACCCCGTAAACACACGCCAAAGCTTCTTTTTCAATCATGCTGTAAGCCCTTTCGGCCTTGGACAGACTCCTGGATGCATAGGTGACCGGTTGCAATGTTCCCGATTCATTAGCCTGTTGTAACACACACCCGACCCCGAATGACGACGCATCGCAAGCTAGCACTAATCGTTTACATGGGTTATACAGAACAAGCAGTTTGTTGGAACATAACAAATTTCTGACTTTCTCAAAACAGCCTCTTGTGATTCCCCCATACCCAGTCATCTCCCTTGCGCAGTAGCACATGTAGGGGTTCGAGCAAGGTGCTTAACCCGGGTAGGAAATTACCGAAATAGTTGAGGAGTCCCAGGAACGACCGCAGCTCCGTCACGTTCTGTGGTCCCGGCGTGTTCTTGATGGCCTCCGTCTTGGCGTCGGTGGGTCTGATGCCATCTGCCGCGATTCTTCTCCTAAGCACTCGACCTCTGGCGCCAGGAAAACACACCGAGAATTTCAACCTGAGTCCCACGCGTTCTAGCCGACTTATAATCTCTTCCAGATCGTTGGCCACGAAGTATTGGTCGAGTCGCTCCACGAAGACCTACCAATCATCCCCTTCTGAGAATTTCTGCAGGATACCAACAGATCTTTGCATTTTCGCGTGGTTGTTCGTTGCCTCATCGCCAATTGTTACGCTCATAATAAAGGATACAACTGAGTATTGTATGCAAAGAGTAAGTGTGACCTTAGCTCCTTTAATTAAGCTCCAGAGTGCTGGTACAAAGTGAGAGGCCTGCTTATATACAGTGTTCCCAAGGGATGTTGGGATCCCTTGGGACTCCAACAGGTAGGCCCTCTGGTGGAGATGTGATACAGGTTGCCAAGGGTTACATACATAACAGAAACTTTAGCCCTCTCCTGTATCAGTGATCTTATCGAAACATATAAGATAATGAGAGGGCTCGACAAGTTGGATGCAAAGAGGATAGTTCCACTCATAGGAGAAATTAAAACTAGTCTCAGAATAAGGTTGCCACCCATTTAAAACTGAAATAAGAAGGAATTTCTTCTCTCAGAGGGTTGTAAATCTGTGGAATTCTCTGTCCCAGAGAGCTGTGAAGGCTGGGTCATTGAATATATTTCAGGCGGAGATCGACAGATTTTTGAGCGATAAGGGAGTCAAGGGTTATGGGGAGCGGACAGGGAAGTGGAGCTGAATCCATGATCAGATCAGCCATTATCTTATTAAATGGCGGAGCACGCTCAAGGTGTCAAATGGCCTACTCCTGCTCCTATTTCTTATGTTCTTGTGGGCTTCCCTTCTCCGAACTTGATGCTCTCCTGACTCGCCCCCGCCCAATATGCATTTACCTGACTGCTGGGGACCGTTCCTTCGAGTCCCTGCCGATAACACGTTGTTGCCTGAAATCCCGTTGCCGCCCACTGAATGGGTGGGGATTGACAGGACCCATACAGATGAGGCCTGGGAGTTGAAATCACACTGCAGAGGAACGGACAGTTTCCTGTTCGCCTCGGCCCCCACCCACATCATTCCCGCCAGAAGTTAAAATCCAGGTTTTAGTGTGTCAACATTTGTCTCTCTTACTTTTGAACTATGGGCTAGAAATTGCGTAGCGCCTCGTTTGGGATGATAACTTTTGCGGGAATGCAAAAGTAGCGCTGGGTGCTACCCAATTCCAGCGGACACGAACTTTTGATTTAGCGCTCCAGGAGGGAAGTAGAGAACTAAATCTAGCGCTAGCATGTCCCTTGGAGCGCTAAACAAGGCAAGAGGGGCGGTGCTGGCAGAGCACTGCATAATGTCTCGTGCAATATAAAGAGCTGGAGTACCAGGCCCCTGCAACATCGTGGGCCACCCCGAGCTGCGAGAGGACACCCACCGCAGGTCGGGAGTATAAATAGCTGGAGCGAGCCACTGCAGCTTCGAGCGCAAACCGACACAAATGTGCGACGGCTTTGAGGTGGGCGACTGGGTGAAGTCATCAGGACCCAGGTCGCCGTTTGGAGCGTGGGCAGAAGCATCGGCGGGGCCCTGGTACAGTGGGAAGGTCATGGCAAACTTGTGACGAGTGATCGGGCGGAGGAGTGATGAGGGATCGTGTCTGAGATTTGGTGGATGATCGTGGCGGAAGTGCGGCGAGAGTTTGTGGCAGAGGAGCGGCGAGAGTTTGTGGCAGAGGTGCGGCGAGAGTTTGTGGCAGAGGAGCGGCGAGAGTTTGTGGCAGAGGTGCAGCGAGAGTTTGTGGCGGAGGTGCGGCGAGAGTTTGTGGCGGAGGAGCGGCGAGAGTTTGTGGCAGAGGAGCGGCGAGAGTTTGTGGCAGAGGTGCGGCGAGAGTTTGTGGCAGAGGAGCGGCGAGAGTTTGTGGCAGAGGTGCAGCGAGAGTTTGTGGCGGAGGTGCGGCGAGAGTTTGTGGCGGAGGTGCGGCGAGAGTTTGTGGCAGAGGTGCGGCGAGAGTTTGTGGCAGAGGAGCGGCGAGAGTTTGTGGCAGAGGAGCGGCGAGAGTTTGTGGCGGAGGTGCGGCGAGAGTTTGTGGCGGAGGTGCGGCGAGAGTTTGTGGCGGAGGTGCGGCGAGAGTTTGTGGCGGAGGTGCGGTGAGAGTTTGTGGCGGAGGTGCGGCGAGAGTTTGTGGCGGAGGTGCGGCGAGAGTTTGTGGCGGAGGTGCGGCGAGAGTTTGTGGCGGAGGTGCGGCGAGAGTTTGTGGCGGAGGAGCGGCGAGAGTTCGTGGCGGAGGTGCGGCAAATGTTTGCGGCGGAGGAGAGGCGAGAGATCATGGTGGAGGAGTTGCAAATGAAGGTACGGGACCCAAAAGAGCCGAGGGCCCGGGGCAGCACGGGCCAGGTAAAGGCCTAGCTCTGTCAAGCCCCTGTGTTGGCTAATGTGCACCGGTCACCACACGTTAAAAAAAATCCACGCACAGGCATCTTCCACCCTTCAATTGGAGTTCAGCTCTGGAACATCAGGTCCTTCATTGAAACATCTGTGAATTCATGTGGAAGCAAGTCATCCTCATTTGAGGGACCGCCTATGATACCCTCGCTTGGCACAACTTACCATCTCATGACAATAGCTTCAAAGGAGTAAGAAGATTGGCCTGCTGAGTCCCTCCACTATCTATGCACTGTGCCTTCTAAATACGTATTGAATGAGTAAATATTTGGGGGCTGAAATTGCCCCTTCCGATAAGGCCTCTGGCCGCCTGAAAGCTGAATGGCTGTCGAGTCTCCGCAGAGGGGTCGCCATTTTGGAAATTGTCCTTCCTCAGTTTTGGAGCGGTGTCCGGGACTGCTCTGCCTGTTTTCCCGTCACGGCCTGTACGCGCCAACCCCTTACCGACTGGCGGGGACCCCTTCACGAAATTGCCCCTTGGGAAATTGTCCTTTTCCCAGAACTGCCCCGCGGAAGCGGCCCCACTGCCGAGTGGTGCCCCGGCAGGTTTTGCTGTCGGTACACTCTCTGTAGCTTGGCAGCGCGGCCACCCTTAAAGAGGTTGATGCATTGCCTCGGCCGCCATGTTATTTCCTTTTGTCGGGCGACTGCCAGGTCGGGCCGACAATTATGCCCCCGGGTTCGGCCGGGCCGCCAACAGGCAGCCTGGCACCCCCGCTTGGGTTCCAGGCAACTGGCCCGGCCGAATCCCTCCCTGGTGGCCCAGTGTTTGCCACTAAAGTGGCAGCAGAGTTCGCAGCGGCCCTCCACTTTAACTGAAGAGGAAAGACGTTGTGACGTGCCAGCGCGATGATGTCATCAGCGTGGCGCTGATGACTGCCAGCCTCGGGTACTCCGCCCCACGCCAACTTCTGCCCCACTAATGACAGCCACTACGCCCCGCCCCAACTTCCACTCCCATGATGAGGTCACTTCCGTCCCATTCCGAAAAAATCCCCGAAGTGCTGAATTTCGAAGGTTAAGCCGCCCCATGCATTGTGGCCGTTATATATATGTAAACCTGTATATACCTTGTGTAGCCACCAGAGGGCTCATCCCCTGGAGTCCCAAGGGATTCCACAATCCCTTGGGAGCACTGGTATTTAAGGAGGCCTCACAGGCTGGAGAGGCACTCTGGAGACCTGCAATAAAAGACTAAGGTCACACTTTACTTTGAGCTCACAGTATCTAGTCAGACTCTTTATTCATACATAACAATTGGTGATGAGATACAGATGACGAACCCAACAATGCAGAGAACAGTGGGCATCCTGGAGAAATTTTTGGAGGGAGATGATTGGAAAACCTTCGTGGAGCGACTCGACCAATACTTCGTGGCCAACGAGCTGGAAGGAGAAGCGAACGCTGCCAAACGAAGCGATTCTCTTCACCGTCTGTGGGGCACCAACATATGGCCTCTTGAAAAATCTGCTTGCTCCAGTGAAACCCACAGAGAAATCATATGATGATTTGTGGTCCGGGACCATCTGAACCCGAAGGAAAGCGTTCTGATGGCGAGGTACCGGTTCTACACCTACAAAAGATCTGAAGGGCAGGAAGTGGCGAGTTATGTCGCGGAGCTAAGACGCCTTGCAGGACATTGCGAATTTGAAGGACATTTGGAGCACATGCTCAGAGACTTTTTTGTGCTTGGCATTGACCATCAAGTGATACTTCGCAAACTTTTGACTGTAGAGACCCCAACCTTGAGTAAAGCCATAGCGATAGCCCAGGCGTTCATTGCCACCAGTGACAATACTAAGCAACTCTCTCAGCGCACGAGTTCTGCTACAAGTATTGTGAACAAAGTGATGTTGTTTACAAATCTCAATGTACAGAGTAGGCCCCACATGCCTGCAGCTGCACTTCCGCAGATGTCTCAGAGTCCACCATCAAGGGTGATGAATGCCAGGCCATTAACACCTTGTTGGTGCTGCGGGGGTTATCATCATTTCCATTCATGCCGTTTCAAAGGATACATTTGCAAGGGCTCTGGAACAATGGGACACTTCCAACGTATGTGCAGGCGAGCTGCAAACCCTGTTAATCCTGCAAACCACCATGTTGCAGAGGGGGACAAATCCATGGCAGATCATGGTGAACCAGAGCCTCAGACCGAGGAGGCAGAGGTATATGGGGTGCACACATTTACCACAAAGTGTCCCCCAATAAAGCTGAAGATTGAATTAAGTGGACTTCCGGTATCAATGGAGCTGGACACGGGCGCGAGCCAGTCCATTATGAGCAAAAAGACTTTCGATAAATTGTGGTGCAGCAAGGCCTCAAGGCCAGTCTTGACTCCCATTCGCATGAAAATTACACAAAGGAACTGATTCCCGTAATCGGCAGTGCTACTGTAAAGGTCTCCTACGATGGAGCGGTACACAAGCTACTATGCTGGGCGGTACCGGGCGATGGTCCCACACTGCTCGGCGGGAGCTGGCTGGGAAAGATACGCTGGAACTGGGACGACGTCCGAGCTCTCTCGTCAGCTCACGACACTTCGTGTGCCCAGGTCATAAACAATTCTCTTCACGGTTCGAACCACGCATCGGGAAGTTCCAAGGAGCAAAAGTGCAGGTCCACCTAATTCCGGGGACGCGACCCATCCATCACAAGGTGAGAGCAGTATCGTACATGAGGAGAGAAAGGGTAGAGATCGAGTTAGATCGGCTGCAACGAGAGGGCATCATTTCGCCGATCGAATTCAACGTGTGGGCCAGTCCGATTGTTCCAGTTCTCTAGGGAGACGGCACCGTCAAAATCTGTGGTGATTACAAAGTAACTATCAATTGTTTCTCCCTGCAGGATCAATACCCACCACCAAAACCTGATGACCTTTTTGCTAAGCTGGCGGGAGGAAAGACTTTCACGAAGCTGGACTTGACCTCGGCCTACATGACGCAGGAGCTGGAGGAATCATCGAAGGGCCTCACCTGCATCAACATGCACAAAGGTCTCTTCACTTACAACAGATGCTTGTTTGAAATTCGATCAGCTGCGGCAATATTCCAGAGAAACATGGAAAGCTTAATGAAGTCGGTCCCGCGCATGGTGGTCTTCCAGAACGATATCTTGATTACAGGTCGGAACACAGCCGAGCATCTGCAGAACCTGGAGGATGTTCTTAGTTGACTCAACCGTGTGGGGCTCAGGTTAAAATGCTCGAAGTGCGTTTTCCTGGCGCCTGAAGTGGAGTTCCTGGGGAGAAGAATCGCGGCGGACGGCATCAGGCCCACCGATTCGAAGATGGAGGCAATCAAGAACGCACCGAGGCCACAGAACGTGATGGAGCTGCGGTTGTTTCTAGGACTTCTGAACTACTTTGGTAACTTCTTACCGGGTCTCAGCACACTGTTAGAACCACTGCACGTCTTACTGCGTAAAGGAGACAAATGGATATGGGGCAAAAACCAAGAAAATGCCTTTGTAAAAGCGAGAAAATTGTTATGCTTAAACAAATTGCTTGTGTTGTATGATCCATGTAAGTGTTTGGTACTAGCATGTGATGCGTCGTCGTACGGCGTCGGGTATGTATTGCAACAAGCTCATGATTTTGGGAAACTGCAACCGGTTGCTTATGCATCCAGGAGTCTGTCTAAGGCCGAGAAAGCCTACAGCATGATTGAAAAAGAAGCGTTAGCATGTGTTTATGGGGTAAAGAAAATGCATCAATATCTGTTTGGGCTCAAATTTGAATATGAAACTGACCATAAGTCACTGATATCCCTTTTTTCCGAAAGTAAGGGGATAAATACGAATGCATCGGCCCACATCCATAGATGGGCGCTCATGTTGTCCACATACAACTACGCCATCCGCCACAGGCCAGGCACAGAAATCTGTGCCGATGCTCTCAGTAGGCTGCCATTGCGCACCACGGGGTTGGAAATGGCACAGCCCTCAGATTTAGTCATGGTTATGGAAGCATTCAAGAGTGAGCAATCACCCGTCACAGCCCGACAGATTAGAAACTGGACTAACCAGGTCCCCTTACTGTCCCTAGTAAAAAATTGTTTGCTTCATGGGAGCTGGTCCAGTGTCCCATTGGAAATGCAGGAAGAGATAAAATCGTACCAGCGGTACAAAGATGAAATGTCTATACAGGCAGACTGCCTTCTGTGGGGTAAGCGGGTAGTGGTCCCCAAGAAGGGCAGGGACACTTTCATCAGTGATCTCCACAGTATTCACCCTGGCATTGTAATGATGAAAGCGATAGCCAGATCCCACGTGTGGTGGCCCGGTATTGACGAATACCTTGTACAGCCATCAGAGGTCTCATCCCCTGGAGTCCCAAGGGATCCCACAATCCCTTGGGAGCACTGGTACTTAAGGAGGCCTCACAGACTGGAGAGGCACTCTGGAGACCTGCAATAAAAGACTAAGGTCACAATTTACTTTGAGCTCACAGTATCTAGTCAGACTCTTTATTCATACATAACAATAGGTGCACCTCATTTCAGGCCGTGGGCAATTTCGACCCCTTTGTGCTTTGTATTTTAGGCAGCAGCACAAGTTTATAGTTTACCAGAATGTAATGTACCTTGCTTATAGAAATACTGTGAAAATGTTTCAGAGCTGATTGAGTGCATTGTATTCATCTATGCACAAATCCCTATAGTCAGTCCTCAATCTTCCTTAGTTGCATTATTTAGTAGGATCTTTTTTGACCCATTTTACTAGTTCTCAAACATGTCCGTTACTTCATAAATAAAAACAGAAAATGCTGGAAACACTCAGGAGGTCAGGCAGCATCTGTGGAGAGTGAAACTCGGGTCAATGACCATTCAGCAGAACTGGAAAATGATAGAGATATAACAGCTTTTAAGCAAGTACAAAACCAGGGAAAAGGGTCTTAAAAGAACAAAAGGAAGAGGTCCATAATAGGATGGAGGGCAGGAGTGATGATGGTGCAAGGCAAAAAGAGATGATAATGAGACAAGTATAGAAGCAACGATGGGGTGTCCGAACTCTTGAAATCTACCCGCCTTTCTTCTGCCAAATTCCTTAGTCACGGGAGCCTTCCCCTATTTGATAGGTTTACCATGCTTCCCTCCCCCTCTGCTATTCAGCCAGTGCAGCATCGGATGCAGCAGCACCAGCTGCAAAGCCATTTCATGAGCCAGTACGAGGGATCCATCTCAATCTCAAGGTACCTCCAGTGACATCCAGCAGTCAGTCACCTCATTTAAAATCTCTGGATGCAAAATAAGGGTAGGTTTGAGAAGAATCACATCAAACCCTACAAAACTAAAAAATTTACCTGCCTGGGCCTCTTCTGGCTCACGATCCGCCACCTGACAGGTTTGGCCAAACGGGGAAGCCATCACTGCTCCTCCGCTCAAGCCGCAGATGAAATTAGCAGATAGGGTCCCAATGATGTCATCAGCCCCGAGACCTGGGTGTCATGGTACATCAGTCATTAAAAGTTGGCATGCAGGTACAGCAGGCGATGTTGGTCTTCATAGCTAGGGGATTTGAGTATAGGAGCAGGGAGGTCTTACTGCAGTTGTACAGGGTCTTGGTGAGGTCTCACCTGGAATAGTGTGTTCAGTTTTGGTCTCCTAATCTGAGGAAGGACGTTCTTGCTATTGAGGGAGTGCAGCAAAGGTTCACTAGACTGATTCCCGGGATGGCAGGACTGACATATGAGGAGAGACTGGATTGACTGGGGCTGTATTCACTGGAGTTTAGAAGAATGAGAGGGGATCTCATAGAAACGTATAAAATTCTGACGGGATTGGACAGGTTAGAGGCAGGAAGAATGTTCCCGATACTGGGGAAGTCCAGAACCAGAGGTCTAAGGATAAGGGGTAAGCCATTTAGGACTGAGATGAGAAGAAACTTCTTCACTCAGAGTGTTGTTAACCTGTGGAATTCCCTGCCACAGAGAGTTGTTGATGCCAGTTCATTGGATATATTCAAGTGGGAGTTAGATATGGCCCTTACGGCTAAAGGGATCAAGGGGTATGGAGAGAAAGCAGGAAAGGGGTACTGAGGGAATGATCAGCCATGATCTTATTGAATGGTGGTGCAGGCTCGAAGGGCCGAATGGCCTACTCCTGCATCTATTTTCTATGTTCCTATGTTTCTATGAGCCAGCAGAGGGGAAAGATCGAGGCCTATAAAAGGCCAGCAGCAGTCGGAGGTGCCAGCTGGTGCAGGGAGAAAAAGATTTTTAAAAAATCAAAATCTAAGTGTGACGTCCCAGCCAAGCGGGTAAGTGATTGGCTGGTGGGTTGGTGAGTATTTTTCTTTTTCCCTTCACAGGAAACCTTTGGCATTGTTGTAAGTAGCATCTTCCAGTAAATATATGTGATCTTTATTGCTAAGGAGAGCCAGTTAATTAAATTGGCTGTTTGCTGAGTAGCGGCTGGGTGTGTTTTGCTAAAGTTTAGAGTTTAGTTCTACTCGATAGTTGCGAGTGTAACTAGAGGGATGGCAGGGCAGCTCAGTCCCGTGGATTGCACATCCTGTGGTATGTGGGAAGTCCCGGATGCTTCGCGCAGCAGGGACAACCACATGTGTGCAGGAGGTGTCTCCGGCTGCACCAACTCGAGTTCTGTGTTTTGGAGCTTGAGCGGCAGCTGGGGTCACTGCGGTGCATCGGCGAGACTGAGAGCAACATGGATAGCACGTTTCTCGAGGTGGTCACCCCACAGATGAAGAGTGTGCAGGCAGAGAGGGAATGGGTGACCGCCAGACAGAAGAGGAAGACTAGGCAAGTAGTGCAGCAGTTCCCTGAGTCCACCTCGCTCTCCAACCGGTACTCTGTTCTGAGTGCTGGTGAGGGCGATGGTGGCTCTGGGGAGTACAGCTAGAGCCAAGTCCATGGCACCATGGGTGGTTCAGCTGCACAGGGTGGGTGGGAGGAAGAAGAATGGAAGAGCTATAGTAGTAGGGGATTCAATAGTCAGGGGAGCAGACAGGTGCTTCTGCGGCCGCAGACGTGACTCCAGGATGGTATGTTGCCTCCCTGGTGCCAGGATCAAGGATGTCACTGAGTAACTGCAGGGCATTCTGGGGGGAGAGGGTGAACAGCCAGAGATTGTGGTCCACATCGGTACCAATGACATAGGTAGGAAGAGGAATGAGGTCCTGCAGGCAGAGTTTAGGGAGCTAGGAGAGAGATTAAAAAGCAGGACCTCAAAGGTAGTAATCTCCGGATTACTCCCGGTGCCAAGAGCGAGTGAGTACAGAAATAGAAGGATAGAGCAGGTGAATACGTGGCTGGAGAGATGGTGCAGGCGGGAGGGATTTAGTTTCCTGAGGCATTGGGACCGCTTCTGGGGGAGGTGGGACCTGTACAAGTCGGACGGGTTGCACCTCAACAGAGCCGGGACCAATATCCTCGCGGGGGGGTTTGCTAGTGCTGTTGGGGAAGGTTTAAACTAGCTTGGCAGGGGGATGGGAACCTGAAACTAGATCCAGTAGGGAAGAGAGTAAAGAGGGAATTAGAAAGCAAAAATAAAGAAAGTGAGTTTGAAGGAGAGAGGAAACATGCAAGAAAACAGGGTAAAAAAAAACTTACAGGCACTTTGTCTAAATGCACGTAGCATTTGTAACAAAATAGATGAGTTGACAGCACAAATTGAGACAAATGGGTATGATCTGGTAGCCATTACAGAGACGTGGTTGCAAGGTGACCAGGACTGGGAATTAAATATTCAGGGGTACTTGACAATCCGGAAGGACAGACTGAAAGAAAAAGGAGGTGGGGTAGCTCTATTGATAAAGGATGGAATCACTGCAATAGTAAGAAACGATATTGGCTCAAATTATAAGGGTGTTGAGACAGTTTGGGTGGAGATAAGGAACAATAAGGGGAAAAAGTCACTGGTGGGCGTAGTCTATAGGCTCCCTAACAGTAGCAAGTCTGTTGGTCGGAGTACAAAACAGGAAATAGTGGGGGCTTGTAAAAAGGGAACAGCAATAATCATGGGTGATTTTAACCTCCATATTTATTGGACAAATCAAATTGGTCAGGGTAGCATTGAGGAGGAGTTTATAGAGTGCGTAAGGGACGGGTTCCTTGAGCAGTATGGAATGGAACCAACTAGGGGGCAGGCTATCTTAGATCTGGTCCTGTGTAATGAGACAGGATTAATAAACAAGCTCCTAGTAAAGGATCCCCTCGGAATGAGTGATCATAGCATGGTTGAATTTCAAATTCAGATGGAGGGTGAGAAAGTTGGATCTCTAACCAGCGTACTAAGCTTAAATAAAGGAGATTATGAAGGTATGAGGGCAGAGTTCGGTAAAATGGACTGGGAAAATAGATTAAAGTGTAGGACGGTTGATGAACAGTGGTGTACATTTAAGGAGATATTTCACAACTCTCAGGAAAAATATATTCCAGTGAGGAGGAAAGGATGCAAGAGAAAAGATGGCCATCCGTGGCTAACTAAAGAAATAAAGGACGGTATCCAATTAAAAACAAGGGCATATAAAGTGGCCAAAACTAGTGGGAGGACAGAAGACTGGGAAGCTTTTAAAAGCCAGCAAAGAACAACTAAAAAAATTATTAAGAAAGGGAAGATAGACTATGAAAGTAAACTAGTGGAAAATATAAAAACAGATAGCAAGAGTTTCTATAGGTATCTAAAAAGGAAAAGGGTGGCTAAAGTAAATGTTGGTCCCTTAGAGGATGAGAGACCGGGGAATTAGTAATGGGGAACATGGAGATGGCAGAAACTCTGAACAAATATTTTGCATCAGTCTTTACGGTAGAAGACATCAACAATATTCCGACAGTGGATAGTCAAGGAGCTATAGGGAGGGAGGAACTTAACACAATCACAATCACAAGGAGGTGGTACTCAGTAAGATAATGGGACTAAAGGCAGATAAATCCCTTGAACCTGATGGCTTGCATCCTAGGGTCTTAAGAGAAGTAGCGGTTGGGATTGTGGATGCATTGGTTATAATTTACCAAAATTCCGTGGATTCTGGGGAGGTCCTGGGAAAACTGCAAATATAACGCCCCGATTTAAAAAAGGAGGCAGACAAAAAGCAGGAAACTATAGACCAGTTAGCCTAACATCTGTGGTTGGGAAAATGTTGGAGTCCATTATTAAAGAAGCAGTAGCAAGACTTTTGGAAAAGCAAAATTCGATCAGGCAGAGTCAGCATGAATTTATGAAAGGGAAGTCATGTTTGACAAATTTGCTGGAGTTCTTTGAGGATGTAACGAACAGGGTGGATAAAGGGGAACCAGTGGATGTGGTGTATTTGGACTTCCAGAAGGCATTTGACAAAGTGCCACATAAAAGGTTACTGCACAAGATAAAAGTTCACGGGGATGGAGGTAATATATTAGCATGGATAGAGGATTGGCTAACTAACAGAGAACAGAGAGTCGAGATAAATGGTTCATTCTCTGGTTGGCAACCAGTAACTAGTGGGGGGCCGCAGGGATCGGTGCTGGGACCCCAACTATTTACAATCTATATTAACGACTTGGAAGAAGGGACTGAGTGTAACATAGCCAAGTTTGCTGATGATACAAAGATGAGTGGAAAAGCAATGTGTGAGGAGGACACAAAAAATCTGCAAAAGGACATAAACAGGTGAAGTGAGTGGGCAAAAATTTGGCAGATGGAGTATAATGTTGGAAAGTGTGAGGTCATGCACTTTCGCAGAAAAAATCCAAGAGCAAGTTATTATTTAAATGGAGAAAGATTGCAAAGTGCTGCAGTACAGCGAGACCTGGAGGTACTTGTGCATGAAACACAAAAGGATAGTATGCAGGTACAGCACTTGATCAGGAAGGCCAATGGTATCTTGGCCTTTATTGCAAAGGGGATGGAGTATAAAAGCAGGGGAGTCTTGCTACAGCTATATAAGGTATTGGTCAGGCCACACCTGGAATACTGCATGCAGTTTTGGTTTCCATATTTCCGAAAGGATATACTTGCTTTGGAGACAGTTCAGAGAAGGTTCACTAGGTTGATTCTGGGATGAGGGGGTTGACTTATGAGGAAAGGTTGAGTAGGTTAGGCCTCTACTCATTGGAATTCAGAAAAAAGTGAGAGATGATCTTATCGAGACGTATAAGATTATGAGGGGGCTTGATAGGGTGGATGCAGAGAGGATGTTTCCACTGATGGGGGAGACTCGAACTAGAGGGCACGATCTTAGAATAAGGGGCCGCCCATTTAAAACAGAGATGAGGAGAAATTTATTCTCCTAGAGGGTTGTGAATCTCTGGAATTCGCTCCCTCAGAGAGCTGTGGAAGCTGGGACATTGAATAAATTTAAGACAGAATTAAACGGTTTCTTAATCGATAAGGGGATAAGGGGATATGGGAGCGGGCAGGGAAGTGGACCTGAGTCCATGATCAGATCAGCCATGATCATATTAAATGGCGGAGCAGGCTCGAGGGGCCATATGGCCTACTCCTGCTCCTATTTCTTATGTTCTTATGTTCTTATAAGGGGAAGACTGAGATGAGGAAGAATTTCTTCACTCAAAGGGTTGGAAATCTTTGCAATTCTCTACGCCAAAGGACTGTGGATGCTAAGTCATTGAGTATATTCAAGGCTGAGTTAGATAGATTTTTGGATTGTGGGCAAATCAAGGAATATGTGGATCAGGCGGGAAACTGGAGTTGAGGTTGACGATCAGCCATGATCTTATTGAATGGAGGAGCAGGCTTGAAGGGCCGTATGGCCTACTCTTGCTCCTAATTCTTATGTTCTTATGGGCTAGAATTTCCTATGGCTTACTGCCCGGTTTCTGGGCGGTATTGGCCATTGTGGGCAGTAATCAGGTGAGCGAAAATATCCTTATCTGAGTTATGCCGGCGGTTTTGATGTACTGCTGGGGAGCGGACCGCTGGCGTGCATCTTCCTGAGATCGCCCTGGCGCGATATTTGGCTGAGTGGTGACCCATAGGTAACTTTTAAAAAAACGCCCACGAGAATCAGCGGAGCTGGGCAGTAGGTGAGTAGCTCTTCAAGAAAAAGGTTAGTAATTGGTTCATTACTCATTATATTAAAAATGTGTTGTGGTGATTTAGTTTTAAAGGGGCCAATTTTCATCAAGGCCTCCGCTCGCCCAAGTGCCGCCGAGGTACCGGACGGTACTTTGGGCGGGATATTCATCACCCAGGTCCCTCGAAGGCTGGCGGGCAGCAAATGGACAACGTACGCTGCCAATCTGGGCGGCAGCTGGCGGGGGATCTCATTCTCGGCGGCAGAGGCGCTTGCCGTCCAAGTGTCGCCGAGGATGGAGTTGGGCCCACGAAGGGTCGAAGATCTGAATAAAAACATCAACAGTAAACAATAAAAAAACTATTGGAAGATCTTCAGGGGACCATCCAAGTAATTTGCTGTGGAATTTTTTTTTAAATGTTCACTTACCTTTTTTTTGGAGTTCTTCAGACTTACCGTTGGGGACAGACCAGCCTCCAGCCAGCGGTCCAGCCCCGTTTTGCTGCCGAGACCCGCCGAATCCCGCCCACATGATACCGGAGCTCGGCAGGCAGGAGGTCAGTTGCGCTATTCGGCCATCCGCTGACGTCAGCGGGCGGTTCTAGGCGGCTCTCTCTTCAGCCGCTCCAGGCCACCTCCAAAGTGGCACTGGGCAGATCTTCACGAGGAATGTCGACGGCAGTGGGCGGCAGTCGGCGGCAGCGGGCAGTGAGGTGAGGAATTTCGGCCCTAATGTGTCTCGGGAATGTTTTTTTGATTTTTTTAGTTGATGTTTTTTGAAAAATTATTTTTATTGTTTTTCTGGTATTAGGCCAAACCCGCAGCCTCAGGGTAAATTTTTATTGATTTTTACATTTTTCGCCCATTTTGTTGCCAAACGGCCCAATTGATCCTAAATTGCACTTTTTTGCCCCGAATGGGGGTACAAGGCCCATGTTTTTCACTTGGCAGATTTTTTTATTTTTTGGGGGTAAGTTTCCGCCGGCGATAATCTTCCCAGTCTCAGCGGTCTTTTGGGCGGCGATCGGGCGCTGTCAGGCTAATAGGAAATTCTAGCCCTTTGTTGTTTCACATCACACATACACTCCCTCATGCAATCTCTCACGCTTGCTCTTATAATCTCTGTCTGGTTCTCTGGCCGGAATGTTCCCATTGCTGAGCAGGTCAGCAGTAAAAATTGCTGAAATTGCCTGTGCATCGGAAAACCACCACCATCCTGCCGACTTCCGTATTTAACTCAGGCACGTTTCCCAGTGCGCCACGGACCCAATTGGCAGAGACAGACCATTCAAGTAATTATCTGCTTGTTGGGAGACCCTTAAGAGAGTTTTTAACAGCAGCTTTTGGTTTTAACTTCAGGAGCACGGAATTCATGGTCCTCAGGAACCTTGCCTGTGAATGGGAGGAGGAAGCTCAGTTGCCATTGTGCGAGGGCATTAATTGGGAGCTGGGAAAAACTGATAAGTGCTCCCACATGACACCTGATTACTTGGCTAATGGAAACACTCTTGCTGACTCCATTTTGTGCAGAGATTTAACTGTCAACAGTTTGCAGGTCATTTCTGCAACCACTCTCACCACATTGCTACTCACTCTCACTGCATTGAGGGATTGGCCCTTTGATCTCCACTTCACCTGCCATCTATTACATCAGCATGGGTGCTACTAATGCTCTCTCACCTTGAATCTAAGAATCAGGTGAGCCCCAGCACCAACAACAATCACACCAGCAGCATCCACCACACCAGCAGCAGCAGAAACCACAAGAGCAGCATTTTCCTCACTGACCTGATGCTCCACAGGAGCGAGGGGGACACCACAGAGCTGCATCGCGCCGGAGGCGATACCCCGCCAATACAGGCTATATAGACAGAGAATGAGCTTCCTAGACATGACTGAGCAGCAGTGCTTCAGGAGGCTCAGACTATCACGCCAAGTCGTCACAGGCATTTGTAGCTTGCTGAAACAAGACTTGCTACATGGACACATCTTACCAGGTGTCAAAGTCACCACTGCCCTCAACTTCTTCGCCTCAGGCTCCTTCCAGGGATCTGCAGCAGACATTCACGGGATCATGCAGTCGGCTGCCCACAAATGCATCACCCAGGTGACCGGTGCCATTTTGACAAGCCAGACAATTATGTCAATTTTGCCACTGATGAAGCCAGTTTACTGAGCAGGCTCTCAGCTTTGCGTTTATGGCTGACTTCCCACAGATGCAGGGCGTCATCAACTGTACATATGTGGCCATGAAGGCACCCTCTGCAGAGCGCACAGCCTCTTCAGAGGATGAAGAGGAGGAGGAGGAATCTGAGGTGGAGTTGGCACCAGCAACGGCACACATTGCTGCCCGGGAGGCACTAGTTGACCTCACCGTGGCCTAATTTACTTAACTTGCTCCAATGCATCCATATGACTGCCACATGCTATAACAACACCATAAAGCATCCCTACAATGACCAAGCCGTTCCTCTCACCCAAACTCCAAGTGCTCGAGGTTAATTAATGTCTCACCATTCACTTCCAAGGTAGAAGGCAAAAGTGGCCAAGACTGGAAAGTGGTGAAAAGAAATACATTTATTTGTGTCATCAAAATAACTGAAACTTATCACAAACATTTTTTCATACACCCATGCACATACCCTTGTGCATCTACTTTTGTGTTATTATCCTTATCCGAGTGCTTCTGCACGGTGCAACCCCTGTGGCCTTAGCAGAGGTAGAGACAGGCTGCTCATTTCCCTGCTGTGACTGCTTTGATACTTCTGACAAACGTCCTCTGGGTTTTGGAGCCTGTGAGGGCCCCACCAAAGTCTGTTCCTCCTGCAACTGTGGGGCTCTGACTGAGGAGGAGGCAATGGAGGAGAAGTGGGAGCGCTTTGAGAAGAGCCCCCACTTACATGTCCCCTCACACCATCATCCCTCGAGGAGCTGGAGAGCACCTTGCTTCAGAGCAATGGGGCGATGAAGCCCAAGTCTACGTTTATATCCACCCGCGTGATGAGGTTTATGAGCGCCTGCCATCTGTTGTCCACAGCAAGCATGTTCTCCTGTGACTGGTGCATTTGTTGCTCCGTGCAGGTGGCCAACTTTTCCATTGAATAGCACATCGTCACCATTGCCTGCCTCATTGGAGTTCAGAAGAATGAGAAGTGATCTTATTGAGACATATAAGACAATGAAGGGGCTCGACAGGTAGATGCAGAGAGGATGTTTCCACTCATGGGGGAATCTAAAACTGGGGGCATAGTATTAGAATAAGGGTTCGCCCATTTAAAACTGAGATGAGGAGGAAATTCTTGTCTCAGAGAGTTTTAAATCTGTGGAATTCTCTGCCCCAGAGAGCTGTGGAGACTGGGTCATTGAATATATTTAAGGCGGAGATAGACAGATTTTTGAGTGATAAGGGAGTACAGGGTGATGGAGAGCGGGCAGGGAAGTGGAGCTGAGCCCAGGATCAGAGCAGCCATGATCTTATTGAAATGTCGGAGCAGGCTCAAGGGATCAAATGGCCTCCTCCTGCTCCTGTTTCTTATGTTCTTATGTTCTTATGTTCTTATGGTGGTGCTCAAGTTGAAGATGGACTCCTACATTCTCTGCACATTTGCACACATCGCGGCTGCAAAAGCTGCCAGAGCCTTATGCAATGGTTGCTGCCCTTCAAGATCAGCCTCTTTCTCGATGACCACCAAGGTTCAGCATCTGCGTGCAGCTCAGCAGAGCTTGGAGCATCCTGCATCCTCTGGAGAGGAGTCTCCACTGCTGTCTCTGTCAACACCATCTACTCTTGCTCACTTGTGCAGTGTGAGACACCAGGTGACAACTCTACTCTATCTCGCACGATGGGCGTACTTGGGCCTGTTAGCGGTGCACCCTCAGAGGCCGGAGCTTTCTCTGAGGTGTCATCTTCCTCCTCCTGCTGGACAGTGGGCCTGTGGGAGAGTAAAGAGATGATTTGGAAGTGTTATATTAAGAATGGTTTACGTTATCATTATGTACGTTATCATTATGTACATCAGTCACCAACTGAGTGACTGTTGTATGCCATGTGGCTGTATGAGGTGTAATTCTGTCACCATCTCCCACTACCAGCAGCTCTGTAACTCACAATATCTTCAGAGCCTCCTCCTCTACTGGAATTAACTGTGTGAAGACTGGAGGGCCACCTCCGATTCTCTGCCTCTCCCTGTTGTTCTGGGCTCTCTTCCCCTGCAAGGAGAAAAAGAAGAGAACTTTGAGTGAGAGTGATTGAATGAGTGCAAGGAATGGATGGGCTACATCTGGAGAGGGTGACTATGAGGGAGTGGTCTGACATTGACAAATAGCCTTCTTCTCCTTTGTGACTGTGACAAAGGCAAACTATCCCTCCTCGTCCTTCTTGACTTGATTGCAGCCTTTGAGATAGTTGAACACTCTATCCTTCTCCAAATGCCTCTCCACTGTTGTCCAGCTGGGTGGGACTGAACTTACCCGGTTCCATTCTTCCTTATCTAATCATAGCCAGAGAATCACCTACAATGACTTCTCTTCCCACTCCCACATCGTTATCTCTGGTGTACTCCAAGAATCTATCCTTGGCCCCCTCTTATTTCTCATCTACGTGTTGCCCCTTGACAACACAGCGTCAGTTTCCACAGGTACGCTGATGACACCCAGCTCTACCTCACTACCACTTCTCTCGACCCCTCCACGGTCTCTAAATTGTCAGACTGCTTATCCGACATCCAGTTCTGGATGAGCAGAAATTTTCTCCAATTGAATATTGGGAAGACCGAAGCCATTGTTTTCGGTCCCCGCCACAAACTCCGTTCCCTAGACACTGACTCCATCCCTCTTCCCAACTCCTGTCTGAGGCTGAATCAAACTGTTCGCAACCTTGGTGTCATATTTAACCCTGAAATGAGCTTTCAACCACATATCTACTGCTTATTTCCACCTCCGTAACATTGCCCGTCTCTGCCCTTGCCTCAGCTCATCTGCTGCTGAAGCCCTCATCCTTGCCTTTGTTACCTCTAGACTTGACTATTCCAATGCACTCCTGACTGGCCTCCCACATTCTACCCTATGTAAAATAGAGGTGATCCAAAACTCGGCTGCCCATGTCCTAACTCGCACCAAGTCCCGCTCACCCATCTCCCCTGTGCTCCCCGACATTGGCTTCCGATTAAGCAACGGCTCAATTTCAAAATTCTCATCCTTGTTTTCAAATTCCTCCATGGCCTCGCCCCTCCCTATCTCTATAATCTCCTCCAGCCGCACTACCCACTCGAGATGTCTGCGCTCCACTAATTCTGCCCTGTTGAGCATCCCTGATTGTAATCGCTCAACCTTTGGTGGCCGTGCCTTCTGTTGCCTAGGCCCCAAGCTCTGGAACTCCCTGCCTATCTCTCCACCTCGCTACCTCTCTTCCCTCCATCAAGACGCTCCTTAAAATACTTGACCAGCTCCGCTGGGCAGGCCACATAGTTCACAGACCAGACATGAGACTCCCAACGCAAGCGCTCTACTCGGAACTCCTTCACGGCAAACGAGCCAAAGGTGGGCAGCAGAAACATTACAAGGACACCCTCAAAGTCTCCCTGATAAAGTGCATCCCCACTGACACCTGGGAGACCCTGGCCCAAGACCGCCCTAAGTGGAGGAAGTGCATCCGGGGGGGGGCGCTGAGCAACTCGAGTCTCGTCGCCGAGAGCATGCAGAAATCAAGTGCAGGCAGCGGAAACAGCGTACGGCAAACCAGTCCCACCCACCCCTTTTCCTCACCGACTATCTGCCCCACCTGTGACAGAGACTGTGGTTCTCATATTGAACTGTACAGCCACCTAAGAACTCATGTTAAGAGTGGAAGCAAGTCTTCCTCGATTCCGAGGGACTGCCTATGATGATGATGATGAAAACATATCTCTTTGACCGAGCTTTTTGCCACCTGCGCTAATTTCTACTCGGTTTCAAATTTTTATTGCATAATACTCCTGTGAAGCGCCTTAGAACATTACACGACATTAAAGGTGCTATATAAATACAAGTTGTTGTTGTTCTGTGGTCTTACTTCCTATGATTGCAGTAGACTGGGGTTGAGTGTCAGTGGTGGTTAATCAGATCGGGATGAGAGTATATACATAGACAGAGAGGGATGGGTAGACCTGGAATGTTCATTGGTGTAAGGAATGATGTGCAGGAGTAGGCTTGGGAAGGCAGAGTGATAGGGATGTGGTGACAGGCACATCAGAATGTAGGTGAGTGTGGCATTGCACTCATCATTCCTGACCTTGTGAGATCATTGAATCATTTCCTGCATTGGATCCAGGTCCTCCTCACCACATCCTTGCTGCTGACCCCCTCTGCTATCTCCAACCAGGCGCTTTTGGTGTCTTTGAAAAGTCTCGCGTTTATTTTCAGGGAACGTAACTATAGTGTCTGTAAGCACTCTGGTAGTGTGCTGGCCTCTTGCTCCCTGGTGGCCAGATGGGTAGGGCCGATCTGGGGCAGGGTGCCAGTAGTGGTGCCTGTGCCGTCCACTGATCGCTGGCCCTGCAGTGGGTAAGCTCCCACTGTGTGTGTGGCCACCCTCCCTGGGGCATCACATTGGTCCCGGAGGCGCAGGCTACATGATTGGGTAGCCCGCTGGACCTGGGTGCTTCAAACGGGAGATTGCCCTTGGTTTTGTCGACGTGCATATTGAACCTGGCATCACACATTATTCCATCATTTACATTCATGATACATTGGCTCCGATTGCACTCAGGTAGTAGTTCACATTTATCAATTACATCTTTTCCCTCAATTACATATTTTCCCTGTATATTACCGGCATCGCTGTACAATGTTACATTTAGATACTTGTATTAATCAATTACATCTTTTCCACGTATCCTACCAGCATCGCTGTTCACCGGTACATTTAAATACTTGCATTTGTTAATTACACCTCTCACATTAGTATCACCGGCATTGCTATACAAAAAGTGGAACTGTCCCTTTAATCGTTCTGGGTTGCCGGTTTCCTTTAGGGGGGGCCTTTCAATCTTTACCCCTATCTGGTTCGCTGCTCGGCATCACGTGTTGATCCCTCAACACTGCCCCTCGTGGTCTGGTCGTAACCATCTTGATTTCAGTCACTTTGCCTCGTGGTGCAGGTGCCATTTTTTCTCTCTCCACGAGGTAGGCTGCGGTGATCCTTCTCTCCCCAGGTTCTGCCACTGAAGCCGGGGATTTACCTTCTGCGTCGATCTTCTCCCTTCTGAGTCCTGCCACAGCCGGAAAGTGAGTTCTGTTCGTTTGGGTTGGGTCATCTCGCCGTTGGGTTGTGCGGTCTGTGTCGTCGCCGCACAGTCGAGTTGTACGGTAGGATCTTCAGGTGCAGCGATGGGGCCGCCTAGGATGTCGATCGCCGGGGCCTGGAGGCTTTCCCAGCACCAACACATTTGGGTTTGCTTCATCCAACTTCTTCCGAGCAGAACTGTCCCATCACTAGCAACGATCCACAAAGGTAGCTTGTGCATCACGCTGCCATAGGACACCTGGACATCCACGCTGCCAACGACTGGGACGGTGTCGTTTGTGTAAGTGAGCAGCTTCGCCTGGATTGGTAGCATTTCAGGTTGTTCGATAGGGTTGTCCCAGAGTTTCTCGAAGGCCGCCTGGTTCAACAGTGATTGGCTTGCCCCTGTGTCAACCTCCATCGAGACTGGAACACCGTTGATTTCAACTTCTATTTTCAACGGGGAACTCTCAGTGGAGCAGGTAAACACTCCGTACACCTCTTCCTGAGGCTGAGCTGCCTCCTGGACTCTCTCTTTGTCCTTATCAGTTCTGGAGCCCAGATAATTGACCAACTCTTCAGCGACTGTGAGTGAAATTTCTTTTACACATTCACTGTTGATGGCCTTTAGTGTTACAGCCCTTGCAAGTATAGTCTCTGTCTCGGCATTGGTGGGCTCTGTGATTTCCTCCACAGCGCCAGTATGGGGTTGGTCAGTTGGCCCCCTGCGGCGGACCCAGGGTTGCGGGGCTCGGGGTCGCAGTCTTGCCTCTGAAAGGTGCCATTCGGTTCACTGTACTTGCCGTGTTGGAGTCCTGGGGTTGAGTCATCATCCTTCTGGAATCGCAGGCCGAGGCCATGAACGCTTGGCTCATGTTAATTGCTTTCTGCAGGATGACGGTGGTGTCCGCAGACAGCAGCCTGTGGAGGAGGCCCTCGTGGCCGATTCCGATAACAAAGATGTCCCTCAGTGCTTCGGTGAGGTGGTCACCAAAATCACACGATGCAGCCATTCGTCTCAGGTCTGCAGCATATTTTGCGATTTCTTGGCCTTCGGGCCGCCGGTGTGTGTAGAACCAGTGTCTGGCTGTGAGGATGCTTTCTTTCGGCTTGAGCTGTTCCTGTATCAGCTTTACGAGTTCCACGAACGTTTTTGTTGTCATCTTCTCTGGGGCTAGCAAGTCCCTGACAAGGCCATGAACAGTGGGCCCACAACTGCTGAGCAGGATAGCTCGCCACTTATCAGTCAGCCAGCGAGGTCAGTGTGTCTCCAGCCAGGTCGTTCACGATGAAGTAGTGTTCCAGCCTTTCCACAATGGCATCCCAATCTTCCCCATTAGCGAATTGTTGAAAGTTGCCAAGGTTAGCCATGTTTCGCATGGAATTCATATACTCGTCGCCAATTGTAGAGTCTTTAAGCACTCTGGCAATGACTCCACGAGGTAAGGTATTGCACTTGAACTGTTGTGAGCTTAGTCCATTTATTGCAGCTCCTGAATGAGGTTACAGTAAGGTGGGCTCCCTTTTATACCTGGTTACCTGCAGTGTGCAGGTGACCTCTCGGTCTCCACCAGTTGCACCCTCTGGTGGTACAGGCATATTGTATACAATGTACAAGTACATTCATTGGTCTTATGTGACTGTACATTGAGTGTACAGGGTATATACATACACAACAATAACCTCTCTGCGTGCTCTCACTGCCTCCACCAGAATATGCAGGGATGGCAACCAATGCAGGGAGACAGAGGGAAACAAAATGGAGACAGAAGCAAAAGACAGAAAGGAGATGAGTAAAAGGGGAGGGCAGAGAAACCCAAGGCAAAAAACAAAAAGGGCCACTTTACAGCAAAATTCTAAAGGGTCAAAGTGTAATAAAAAGGCAAGCCTGAAAGCTCTGTGCCTCAATGCGAGGAGTATTCGGAATAAGGTGGACGGATTAACTGTGCAGATAGCAGTTAACAGATACGATGTGGTAGACATCACAGAAACATGGCTCCAGGGTGACCAAGGCTGGGAACTCAACATCCAAGGGTATTCAACATTTAGGAAAGATAGAAAGAAAGGTAAAGGAAGCGGGGTGGCGTTGATGGTTAAAGAGGAAATTAATGCAATTGTAAGGAAGGACATTAGCTTGGATGATGTGGAATCGGTATGGGTAGAGCTACGGAATACCAAAGGGCAGAAAACGCGAGTGGGAGTTGTGTACAGACCTCCGAACAGTAGTAGTGATGTTGGGGAGGGCATCAAACAGGAAATTAGGGATGCATGCAATAAAGGTGCAGCAGTTATCATGGGTGACTTTAATATGCATATAGATTGGGCTAACTGGAAACCATACGGTGGAGGAGGATTTCCTGGAGTGCATAAGGGATGGTTTTCTAGACCAATATGTCGAGGAACCAACTAGGGGGGAGGCCATCTTAGACTGGGTGTTGTGTAATGAGAGAGGATTAATTAACAATCTCGTTGTGCGAGGCCCCTTGGGGAAGAGTGACCATAATATGGTGGAATTCTACATTAGGATGGAGAAGGAAACAGTTAATTCAGAGACTATGGTCCAGAACTTAAAGAAGGGTAACTTTGAAGGTATGAGGCGTGAATTGGCTAGGATAGATTGGCGAATGATACTTAAGGGGTTGACAGTGGATGGGCAATGGCAGACATTTAGAGACCGCATGGATGAACTACAACAATTGTACATCCCTGTCTGGCGTAAAAATAAAAAAGGGAAGATGGCTCAACCATGGCTATCAAGGGAAATCAGGGATAGTATTAAAGCCATGGAAGTGGCATACAAAATGGCCAGAAATAGCAGCGAACCTGGAGTCTGAGAGAAATTTAGAACTCAGCTGAGGAGGACAAAGGGTTTGATTAGGGCAGGGAAAATAGAGTACGAGAGGAAGCTTGCAGGGAACATTAAAATGGACTGCAAAAGCTTCTATAGATATGTAAAGAGAAAAAGGTTAGTAAAGACAAACATAGGTCCCCTGCAGTTAGAATCAGGGGAAGTCATAACTGGGAACAAACAAATGGCAGACCAATTGAACAAGTACTTTGGTTCGGTATTCACTAAGGAGGACACAAATAACCTTCTGGATATAAAAGGGGTCAGAGGGTCTAGTAAGAAGGAGGAACTGAGGGAAATCCTTATAAGTCGGGAAATTGTGTTGGGGAAATTGATGGGATTGAAGGCTGATAAATCCCCAGGGCCTGATGATCTGCATCCCAGTGTACTTAAGGAAATAGCGGATGCATTGACAGTCATTTTCCAACATTCCATTGACTCTGGATCGGTTCCTATGGAGTGGAGGGTAGCCAATGTAACCCCACTTTTTAAAAAAGGAGGGAGAGAGAAAACAGGGAATTATAGACCGGTCAGCCTGACATCGGTAGTGGGTAAAATGATGGAATCAATTATTAAGGATGTCATAGCAGCGCATTTGGAAAGAGGTGACATGATAGGTGCAAGTCAGCATGGATTTGTGAAAGGGAAATCATGCTTGACAAATCTTCTGGAATTTTTTGAGGATGTTTCCAGTAGAGTGGACAAGGGAGAACCAGTTGTTGTGGTATATTTGGACTTTCAGAAGGCTTTCGACAAGGTCCCACACAAGGGATTAATGTGCAAAGTTAAAGCACATGGGATTGGTGGTAGTGTGCTGACATGGATTAAGAACTGGTTGTCAGACAGGAAGCAAAGAGTAGGAGTAAATGGGTACTTTTCAGAATGGCAGGCAGTGACTAGTGGGGTACCGCAAGGTTCTGTGCTGGGGCCCCAGCTGTTTACACTGTACATTAATGATTTAGACGAGGGGATTAAATGTAGTATCTCCAAATTTGCGGATGACACTAAGTTGGGTGGCAGTGTGAGCTGCGAGGAGAATGCTATGAGGCTGCAGAGTGACTTGGATAGGTTAGGTGAGTGGGCAAATGCATGGCAGGTGAAGTATAATGTGGGTAAATGTGAAGTTATCCACTTTGGTGGTAAAAACAGAGAGACAGACTATTATCTGAATGGTGACAGATTAGGAAAAGAGGAGGTGCAAGAGACCTGGGTGTCATGGTACATCAGCCATTGAAGGTTGGCATGCAGGTACAGCAGGCGGTTAAGAAGGCAAATGGCATGTTGGCCTTCATAGCGAGGGGATTTGAGTACAGGGGCAGGGAGGTGTTACTACAGTTGTACAGGGCCTTGGTGAGGCCACACCTGGAGTATTTTGTACAGTTTTGGTCTCCTAACTTGAGGAAGGACATTCTTGCTATTGAGGGAGTGCAGCGAAGGTTCACCAGACTGATTCCCGGGATGGCGGGACTGACATATCAAGAAAGACTGGATCAAGTGGGCTTGTATTCACTGGAGTTCAGAAGAATGAGAGGGGATCTCATAGAAACGTTTAAAATTCTGACGGGTTTAGACAGGTTAGATGCAGGAACATTGTTCCTAATGTTGGGGAAGTCCAGAACCAGGGGTCACAGTCTAAGGATAAGGGGTAAGCCATTTAGGACCGAGATGAGGAGAAACTTTTTCACCCAGAAAGTGGTGAACCTGTGGAATTCTCTACCACAGGAAGTTGTTGAGGCTAATTCACTAAATATATTCAAAAAGGAGTTAGATGTAGTCCTTACTACTAGGGGGATCAAGGGGTATGGCGAGAAAGCAGGAATGGGGTACTGAAGTTGCATGTTCAGCCATGAACTCATTGAATGGCAGTGCTGGCTCGAAGGGCCAAATGGCTTACTCCTGCACCTATTTTCTATGTTTCTATGTTTCTATGTATTACTAAATCTGGGTGCAGTCCTGTGCCTTTGTGTATCCATCTTTTAATGTTTGGAAAAGTACTCAGACTTTAATAAATGAGCATGTACATTCCTTTAGCAGCCTTTAAATGAGTTGTGTGCAAGGCTGCCTTTAAATATCAGAACTCAAAATGAGTCAGTGATGACATCATCAGACCTGCTCCATTTAGTTGGGCCGGTAAACGAGCATGCTTTAAATGGGGCCATTAATTTAAAGTCGCATTGAACGACGCGCTGAGCCAAACATTGCATTCCCAACCTGCTATGCGGCCCACACATGCACGACCTGACTCCAAGATAAAAATTCCGGCCTCTGTCTCTCCCACTTAGATGAAATTTTAACCTCCCTCACTCAGCACAAACCTGGTGGGTGGACAGTTAAAATTGCCTTGGCTCTTACCTGTCCCAAAGCCGCCATGATCGCAACATCTGCAATTTTAACCTGCTCTCCTGAGCAGGCAGCAAGGAGACGAGACCAGAGCCAACAGGGTCCTTCATTGTTATGTATGTAATAACTCGATAGACTGAATACTATAAACTAACACAGGCACAAACATAGCTCTGCTTTATTAGGGCCCAAAGTGATTACATTACATGATGGCTTGCCTTTTATACCTGGGCCACACACACGTGCGTAGAGCCCAATGACCTCCGACAGTGGCGCCACCTGGTGGCTAGTAACCCCCAGCATACATACATGACAATATTCCCCTTTAAGATATTAGTAACAGTCTTTTTACAAATTGAGATGGTCTGGGGCTTTCCACTCCCGAGTTGATCGTCTCAGTTCAACTCCAGCCTTGGGCGAGCGTTCTGAGTCTGTTATGACTGGGGTCTGGGTAGCCGATCTGATGGGAGTGGCAATGACCATGTCAGGGATTGAAAGTCCAGATTCATTGATGACAGCGGAGTCCTCTGATGACTGAGGGTAGGTTGGTTGGTCACTGATTATGTCTTCCTCAGACTGTTCCAGTTCATCCGTGTGCCGCAGCTTTATCTGATCAACATGTTTCCTGCATATTTGCCCATTCTTGAGCTTGACGATAAACACTCTGTTACCCTCCTTGGCCATAACAGTACCGGTGATCCACTTGGGACCTTGACCATAATTTAGTACATACACAGGATTGTTAACAGAAATGTTGCGTGACACAGCAGCGCGATCATGATACCACTGCTGACTTTGACGTCTGTATTCAACATGATCATTCAAGTCAGGATGGACAAGAGAGAGCTTGGTCTTGAGAGCTCTCTTCATCAATAGTTCAACAGGGAGGACCCCGGTAAGCGTGTGGGATCTTGTCCTGTAACTAAGCAATATGCATGACAAGCGAGTCTGCAGTGAAACTTGAGTTACACGTTTCATACTCTGCTTGATGGTTTGGACAGCACGCTCTGCTTGACCATTAGATGCGGGTTTGAATGGTGCTGACCTCACATGTTTGATACCATTGAGTTTCATGAACTCTTGAAACTCCAGGCTATGAAGCAAGAACCATTGTCACTTCCAACGATGTCGAGCAGACCAAGAGTGGCAAACATGACACGAAGGCTCTCAATGGTAGCTGTGGATATACTTGATGACATGATTATACACTCTATCCACTTGGAATATGCATCCACAACTAAAAACATCTTTCCCAGCAAGGGACCTGCAAAGTCGATGTGGATCCTGGACCATAGTTTGGACGGCCACGACCACAGACTTGGTGGCAATTCTGCTGGTGCTTTAGTTAGCTGCATGCAAGTGATGCACACATGATTCCAGATCAGAGTCAATTCCAGGCCACCATACATGAGATCGGGCAATGGCTTTCATCATTACAATGCCGGGATGAGTGCTATGTAGATCATGTACAAATTTCTCTCTGCCTTTCTTAGGCATAACAACATGATTACTCCACAGTAAACAATCTGACTGAATGGTTGGTTCATCTTTGCAACAGTTGTAAGGTTTGTTCTCATCATCCATTTGCTTGGGTATGGCAGACCAATCACCACTACGGACACACTGTTTCACAACCAATAATATCGGGTCCTGGCTGGTCCAGATCTTAACTTGTTGAGCTGTGACAGAGCTTCCTTCACTTTCATAAGCATCCATAACTAACAGTAGATCTGCAGGTTGTGGTGTCTCCACCTCCGGTGTGGACAATGGCAGATGGCTCAGTGCATCGACACAATTCTATGACTGACATTATCTGCCTATGATTATGTCATTCGCCAGGTCTATGGCGAATGACATAATCATAGGCAGATAATGTCAGTGCCCACCTCTGGATGCGGGACGATGCATTGGTATTTATACCTTTGTTTTCCAAAAACAATGAAATGAGTGGCTTGTGATCTGTTTCCAGTTCAAACTGAAGACCAAACGGGTACTAATGCATCTTTTTAACCCCATACACACAGGCTAATGCTTCTTTTTCTACCATGCTGTAGGCTTTTTCCATCTTTGACAAACTTTTAGAAGCATACGCAACACGTTGTAGTTTACCTGACTCATTAGCTTGATTCCATATGACGAAGCATCACAGACCAATGCTAGACACTTACACGGATCATAATGTACCAGCAGCTTGTTAGAGCAAAGCAGATTAGTAGCTTTCTCAAAAGCTCTATCTTGAGACGTACCCCAAAGCCAGTTGTCATCTTTCCTTAGCAGCATGTGCAGTGGCTCTAATGAAGTGCTCAATCTAGGTAGGAAATGACGGAAGTGAATTTATAATGGGGAATGAAGAAATGGCAGACCAGTTGAACAAATAGTTTGGTTCTGTTTTCACGAAGGAAGACACAAATAACGTTCCAAAAATACTCGGGACAGAGGGTCTGGCGAGAAAGAGGAACTGAAGGAAATCCTTATTAGTCAGGAAATTGTGTTATGGAAATTGATGGGATTGAAGGCCGATATATCCCCAGGGCCTGATAGTCTGCATCCCAGAGTACTTAAGGAAGTGGCCCTAGAAATAGTGGATGTATTGGTGATCATTTTCCAACAGTCTATCGACTCTGGATCAGTTCCTATGGACTGGAGGGTAGCTAATGTAACACCACTTTTTAAAAAAGGAGGGAGAGAGAAAATGGGGAATTATAGATCGGTTAGCCTGACATCAGTAGTGGGGAAAATGTTGGAATCAATTATTAAAGATGAAATAGCAGCGCATTTGGAAAGCAGTGACAGGATTGGTCCAAGTCAGCATGGATTTATGAAAGGGAAATCATGCTTGACAAATCTTATCGAATTTTTTGAGGATGTAACTGGTAGAGTGGACAAGGGAGAACCAGTGGATGTGATGTATTTCAACTTTCAAAAGGCTTTTGACAAGGTCCCACACACGAGCTTGGTGTGCAAAATTAAAGCACATGATATTGGGGGTAATGTGTTGACTTGGATAGAGAGCTGGTTGGCAGACAGGAAGCAGAGAATCGGGATGAACGGGTCCTTTTCAGAATGGCAGGCAGTGACTAGTGGGGCGCCGCAGGGCTCAGTGCTGAGCTGTGAGGGGGAAGCTAAGAGGGTGACTAGGACAGATTAGGTGAGTGGGCAAATGCATGGCAGATGCAGTATAATGTAGATAAATGTGAGATTATCCACTTTGGTGGAAAAAACAGGAAGGCAGAATATTACTGAATGGCGGCAGATTAGGAAAAGGGGAGGTTCAACGAGACTTGAGTGTCATGGTACATCAGTCATTGAAGGTTGGCATGCAGGTGCAGCAGGCGGTGAAGAAGGCAAATGGCATGTTGGCCTTCATAGCTAGGGGATTTGAATATAGGAGCAGGGAGGTCTTCCTGCAGTTGTACAGGGCCTTGGTGAGGCCTCACCTGGAATATTGTGTTCAGTTTTGGTCTCCTAATCTGAGGAAGGACATTCTTGCTATTGAGGGAGTGCAGCAAAGTTTCACCAGATTGATTCCCTGGATGTCGGGGCTGACATATGAGGAGAGATTGGATCAACTGGGCCTTTATACACTGGAATTTAGAAGTCTGAGAGGGGATCTCATAGAAACTTATAAAATTCTGACGGGACTGGACAGGTTAGATGCAGGAAGAAAGTTCCCAATGTTGGGGGAGTCCAGAACCAGGGGTCTCAGTCTAAGGATAAGGGATAAGCCATTTAGGACTGAGATGAGGAGAAACTTCTTCACTCAGAGAGTTGTTAACCTGTGGAATTCTCTTCCGCAGAGAGTTGTTGATGCCAGTTCATTAGATATATTTAAGAGGGAGTTGGATTTGGGCCTTACAGCTAAAGGAATCAAGGGGTATGGAGAGAAAGCAGGAAAGGGGTACTGAGGTGAATGATCAGCCATGATCTTATTGAATGGTGGTGCAGGCTCAAAGGGCCGAATGGCCTACTTCTGCACCTATTTTCTGTTTTTATGTTTATGAGTGTTGATGCACGTAAGTTTCTTCGACGTCTCGACCAGCTCCTGTGTCATGTAGGTCAACGTCAGATCCAGTATAGTGAACAACTCCCCCCCGGCTAGCGTTGCAAACAGGTCATCAGCCTTCGGTAATGGGTATTGATCCTGTTTCAAAACTCGGTTGATCGTAACCTTGTAGTCTCCACAAATTCTGACTGTGCCATCACTCTTCAACACAGGAACAATGGGGCTGGCCCATTCGTTAATTTCAATCGGTGATATGACCCCTTCACGCTGGAGTCTGTCCAGTTCAATTTCGACCTTCTCCCTCATCATGTACGGAACCGCCCGAGCTTTATGATTGACGGGTCTTGCATCCCAAGTTCACATGGATCTACACCTTGGCTCCCGTAAAATTGCCGATGCCTGGTTCAAACAGCGAGGGGAACTTATTCAGCACTTGAGTACATGGCGTCTCATCCTCCGATGACAACGCTTGGATATCGTTCCAATTCCATTTGATTTTTTCTAGCCAATTCCTGCCAAACAGCGTTGGACTATTGCCTGGAACAGTTCATAACGGTAAATCATGAACCGCACCATCATACGACACCTTGACTACTGCACTGCCAATCACCGTTATGAGTTCTTTAGTGTACGTACACAACTTGGCATTGACTGGACTCAGCTTAGGCCTCACAGCCTTAGTATTCCACAGCTTGTCGAATGTCCTCTGGCTCATTATTGATTGACTCGCACCCGTGCCCAATTCCATCGATACCAGCACACCATTAAGTTTTACATTAATCCTTATTGGTTGGCTCTTTGTTAGGAACGAATACAATCCATACACTTCCTCCTCTGGTATCTCAGATTGCATATCCGGATCCGCGCTATACTGGTCATCATCCTCCACGTGGTGTGTCGCAGCACGCTTGCTCAGTTGCGGACACATGCGCTGGAGATGTCCCAGTCTCAAACAGCCTTTACAGATGTACTGTTTAAACCAACACTGATGAGGCCAATGATTGCCCCACAATGCCAACACGGTGAAATCGGATTCATTCCCATTGGCGGACTTTGGGCAGCCACAGGTTTCGCATACGCAGTCGAGTAGGCCCTGCCATATGCAGCTCTGCCAAATGACGATACAATCTTGTTTACAGTACTTGTCGAGTTCCGATTTTTCGATAATATCTGCTTTAAGTTTTTGTCCATCGTCATGCATGCCTGGGCAATCATGATGGCCTTGCTCAAATCCACTGTCTCCGCCGTTAATAGCCTACGCAGGATCACCTCGTGGTTGATGCCGATTACAAAGAAGTCCTGCAGCATGTCTCCCAACGCATTTTCAAACTTACACGGTCCAGCTAGACGTCTTAGGTCGGCAACGAATTCCGACACAGCCTGGCCCTCAGAACGAACGTGCTTGTAGAATCGATATCGTGAGATGATGATGCCTTCTTCTGGTTTGAGATGGTCATGTTCCTCATAGTCTTTGTCCATTGGACTTGCAGGCGAGAGAAGATTCTTTATGAGTCCATAGATTTTCAGACCGCAAACCGTGAGGAAGACCGCACTGCGCCTAACTGCGTCAGTGGGTTTCTCCATTTTGTTGGCCATGAAGTACTGGTCCAGGTGAGCTACAAAATCTGCCCAATCCTCTCCCTCCACAAATCTCTCCAGAATTCCAATTGTGCTCATTTTTTTTTGCATGCGAAGGTTCTTAAGTTACCTCGTCGCCAAATGTTATATATGTAATAACTCGATAGACTGAATACTGTAAACTAACACAGGTACAAGCCTGGCTCTGCTTTATTAGGGCCCAAAGTGATTACATTACATGATGGCTTGCTTTTTATAGCTGGGCCGCGCACATGTGCGTACAGCCCAGTGACCTCCGACAGTGGTGCCACCTGGTGGCTTGTACCCCCAAGCATACATACGTGACATGCATGTTGCAGCCTGATGACTTCTTTGAGGCCCAACTGTAATTTTAACTGCAGGTTATTCACCTGGAGTTAAAATCGGGGCCAGTTTCTCTCTGTCTCTATCTCTTGGTTTCTCTTTCTCTCTTTGTGCTTCTTCCTGGCTTGTTTTCTGTCTTTCTCACTTTCTGGCCATCTTTCAGTCTCTAACTATCTCTCATTTTGTTTCTTTTATTTTTGTCTCGCCTATTTAGTTTTCTCTCTCTCATGGTATTGCTATCTGTAATTGCACAAGTTACAAACCCTTGAAGATATTAATTTGTACTTTTTTCCCAGGAAAAGTGCATTTGAATAGGTTAATAATTTATGCTTTATCTTGTTTGAATGTACAAAAAAAATTATATTTGCCTTCAAAGCTGTTGTTCCTCAGAACTCATGCAATTCTGGGAACAGTTGTGCACTGATTGCTTGCAGAGAATCATATTAGGCATTCTGGGAGATTTCCCCATAGATGAGGGTTGCCAACCCATCTTAGGATAGTCCTGGAGTCTGCAGGATTCAAAGTTTCATCTCATGGACACTGCTGCAAGCAACCCAGGAGAAAAACAATTGGGGCATTAAAAAAATTGTGTATTTTCTTTATTTTCTTTGAACACTTTTGTTTATTAATTATTAAAGCATTGGAGATGGGGGGAAAGGCTGATTGACTGGGAAGGGTGGTTGGAGGCATGTGATAAAACCTCCAAGGATGCATCGAACCAGAGTTGGCAACACTGCCACAGGCTGCTTGCACTAAATCACACAGGTGCATGCTGGAAGTTATGGAGTGCGACTCGGTGAGTCTCCTCAAACAGCACACAGAATGATAGCTCTGGCAAAATCTATGAACTCAAGCCTTTGGCCTTTCGGAGAGGGCAGGCCTCTGATGAAAAATGTTTTAGACATATTTTGAACATGCAAAATGCTACTATGTGGATAAGTTTAATAATTTTCTTGTACATTTTATAATTTTATGTCTCCTTTTCCTGAAATTCCTGGCATGCTGCTGGAAGTGTGCTGGGACAGAATTTCCACCCTCCAGTTGCTACCAGTGTTGACTCTGTCCCAAATCCTGGGAACTGCATCATTAGAAACATTAGAAAACGGGTAGACCATTTAGCCCCCTGAGCCTGTTCCACCATTTAATTAGGCCACGGCTGATCTATATCTCAACTCCATTTATCCATATTTGCTCCCTATCCTTTGATACCCTTAACTAACAAAAATCTATTGAGTCTTGAAAATTTCAATTGACTCAACATCCATAGGACACCTGCATCATTTGCGGTCACTCTTTGATATTCTCTCTGGAGGGCCAAGATAATCAGAGCAGCTTTGGCTACTTCATGAGGGAATTGAGTCTTTGCAGTCAAAGACAAAACAAATCTTTCAAATAACCCAGCAGCATTCTATTGCTACTAAAAGCAATCGACTGCTTAGAGATCATCTGTCATTGGAAAAGGCACTGTGGACCCCTTACACCTCTGCATGCAAGCATACTGCACATTGATGGCAGAGTAGGTGGAACTGGTGGGATTTCTGGCGGGGGACGTCACCCATCAATCCTGCTCTTTACACCGTCAGTGTTGTGTATCTGTAAAGCATGCACTCCCATGTTCCGCCACCAGGGAGCGCATCCCCTGAAGTCCCAAGGGATCCCAGCATCGCTTGGGAGCACTGTATATAAGCCGGCCTTTAAGGCCTGTTACTCACTCTGGAGTGTCTTAATAAAGACTAAGGTCACTGTTACTTTAATCTCCCTGTGTGCAGTCTCATCTGTGTTAGGAACACAACAGTCAGGATGGTGGCAAGTACAAAAAGTGTCTGCTCTTCCCCCTCCCCTCACTCCCCACAATCGGAATTTTGAATCAGGGACAGAAGTAGCAGGGACCCAGTGGAAACAGGTTCTGTCCAAAAAATGTAATATGTTCCGAGCAACACTTGCAAGGCCACATTTATTACCGATCCCCAGTTAATCTTAGAACTACCGCAGTCCTTGCAGTGATGGTGCTCCCATAATTGTGTTAGGTAGGAAAATGCAGAAAATGGATGCAGGGGCAATGAAGGATTATGTCCTCATCAGGAGGTTGTGTGACTTGGAGCTGAACTTGGAGGTGATGGTATTCCTATGATATTGCTGCTCTTGTCCTTCTTGGTGGTAGAAGTCACAGGGGAAAGAGGTGCTGTCGAAGTAACCATACTGAGTTGCTGCAGTACATTGTGTAGATCATTCACAGTGCAACCACAGTGTGCCAGTGGCAGCGGGGTTGGATATTGAGACGCACTGTGCAAATCAACTGATGGAGATCCTTTGAGGGCTAGGATGTGTCATAGAGTACCCAACCTCTGCCCTGCTCTTGCAACCCTGATGTTGATATGGCTGGTCCAATTCAACTTCTGGTAAATGGTGAACCCCAAGATTTTGATGGTGGGCAATTCAATTACGGTGGTACTATTGAAAGTCAAGGGAAGATGTCTGAGATTTCCCTTGTTCAAGATGATCCTTACTTGGCACTGTTATGATCCCAGCTCCATTCATGTAGCCTGCTAAGTCTCACTGGCAAAAGATACCAGAGAGAAGCCAGCATTGATGAAACAGTAGTCCAGCAAGGACTTAACATTCTCAGGAGTGGAGAAAGAGGGAAGATTTCTTTTTTAAATGTAAATGATTTTTATATATGTTACTCTGAAAAATAATCACAACTCTATGTGGACCTGAATTTACATGGGAGTTATCCTGATCTTCTACTGTAACTTGAGCAGGAGATTGGTGGAAGTTTGGCTTTAACTCTTTGTCCATATGTTAAACAGGATTTATAATCTGTCTCAGTAATTTTGATCAGGTCTTACCCTTATCCAGGATCACACTCGAATTGCCATTAATTGGCTTTTCTCTTAATAGATGTAGATTGACCTGCAGTGTGTTTCCAGCATTTTCTGTTTTTATTTCTTACTGTTAAGGGTAAATTTATAGAGTTCATGTACATTGCGAGTTCAGTCATTCTGCCTGTCATTTTTCAATAGGCATAGGCAGCGAACAAGGTACCTCACTGCAAGCATGGATTCAGAAAATATACTTTTAGTGTTTCCTCACAACTCTTTGCTCACATTCATATTTATTTGAAATGAGCAAATGAAGGATACGAAAAGTTAGCCAACTTGATGTGAAAATTAAAGAATTACATAAAACATTGGGTGCACTTGCGCCTACCGTGAGTGAACAACCGGGCGCGGTCCTGTTAACAACTCCCGCTACGGCTTTGCACCCCAATCTCCTGTGCCTGGAGATCGTGATGTCATCACCGCGCGCATCGCCCCATTAGCACCCCGGCCCTGAAAGTGACTTTCGCCCGCTGCAGCAGCGCCGGGCAACATCACCGACAGCTGCAGGAAGCACGTGTCATAGAAACATAGAAACATAGAAACATAGAAAAATAGATGCAGGAGTAGGCCATTCGGCCTTTCGGCCCTTCGAGCCTGCACCACCATTCAATATGATCATGGCTGATCATGCAACTTTCAATACCCCATTCCTGCTTTCTCTCCATATCCCTTGATTCCTTTGGCCGTAAGGGCCACATCTAACTCCCTTTTGAATATATCGAACGAACTGGCCTCAACAACTTTCTGTGGTAGAGAATTCCACAGGTTCACAATTCTCTGAGTGAAGAACTTTCTCCTCATCTCGGTCCTAAATGGCTTACCCCTTATCCTTAGATGTGACCCCTGGTTCTGGACTTCCCCAACATCGGGAACATTCTTCCTGTGTCTAACCTGTCCAATCCCATCAGAATTTTATATGTTTCTATGAGATCCCCTCTCATTCTTCTAAACTCCAGTGAATATAAGCCTAGTCGATCCAGTCTTTCTTCATGTGTCAGCCCTGCCATCCCGGGAATCAGTCTGGTGAATCTTCGCTGCACTCCCTCAATAGCAAGAATGTCCTTCCTCAGATTAGGTGACCAAACCTGGAAACAATATTCAAGGTGTGGCCTCACCAAGGCCCTGTACAACTGCAGTAAGATTTCCCTGCTCCTACACTCAAATCCTCTTGCTATGAAGGCCAACATGTCATTTGCCTTCTTCACTGCCTGCTGTACCTGCATGCCAACTTTCAATGACTGATGTACCATGACACCCAGGTCTCGTTGCACCTCCCCTTTTCCTAATGTGTCACCATTCAGATAATATTCTGCCTTCCTGTTTTTGCCACCAAAGTGGATAACCTCACATTTATCCACATTATACAGCATCTGCCATGCATTTGCCCACTCACCTAACCTGTCCAAGTCACCCTGCAGCCTCTTAGCATCCTCGTCACAACTCACACTGCCACCCAGCTTAGTGTCGTCTGAAAACTTGGACATATTACATTCAATTCCTTCGTCTAAATCATTAATGTATATTGTAAATAGCTGGGGTCCCAGCACTGAACCTTGCGGTACCCCACTAGTCACTGCCTGTAATACATTACCCCCAATACCATGTGCTTTAATTTTGCACACTGATGTCAGGTGGTCAGCTGCTACTGGGGCGAAAATTAAAGGTGAGGTGGCCAAGTGAACATTTTTTTTTAATTACCTACTTATTGCCGTCCCTGATTCGGTTTTTTGGCCGCGATCGCTCAGCCCGGCACTCTGCTTGTACCAGGCTAATCACCTGGTACCCCTGCTTCCACAGTGTTCCAGATAGGTCCCTTTTTCTTCTGCAGAGTCGGCAACGTGGACCCTTCCTTTTAAGTGAGGGGAGGGCCTCTCGGATGCGCCGGCACTGCACGGCCCAGTGTGTAGTGCTGCTGAGGCGTCTGCCCCATTACCGCCCCAGGAAGGAAGTGGAGCGCTAGCACTCCATTTCCTTCCAGAGATGGTAACCTAAATTTCTGCAGAGGGGCGAGACTTCAGTGCCTGGCTCTCAGCCTCGCGCCTCCCAACTGTTACCGCCCCCAAACAGGGCAATACCGAATTTCTCCCTCTTGTTCTGCATTGCTTTGCAAGACCCAAATATTGACGTCTCGTGTGTTTTTGGTCAGATTTATAAATGGAGTGATTATTTGCAGTGCATTTTTGACTCACTCGATCTGGTTGCGCATGCACAGTGCCCAATGTTGCAGTGGCGGCGGCCAGCACAGGCACGCTTTCTTTGGCTCCATGCGGAGAAGTTCAGGGGATCGGACTTAGGGGCAGGAGAGGGGAGAGGGGATAGGCGATTGAAGAGAGCGAGGGAGGAGAGGGGATGAAAGAAGTAGCCTTGGGGAGCACTCGAATTTAGTTCTAATTGCCAATGGCATAACGATTGGGTGGGAGTTCCTGGCCAGGGGTGACAGTGGACCCAAACACTTGCAGAGGAAATTGATACTGGGACGGGGAAACAAAGGCTAAAACTATGACTGCCATCCTTGGTTGAATGGTGGGCATCCGTGCGTTTATCCCAAATATTGTAGCTCTGTAACCAGGCCTCATAAGGACAAGAGAACAACCATTCAAAGTGGCCCCTTGGCAGTGCAGTTTTCCAACCTCGCTATCTAATGCAGTCATAACTGAAACCCAACAGGACTGAAACCCAGTCAGATCTGCAATAATAGAGAAGAGAAGGGATCGAAGGGAGGAGGAGGGGAGAGAGAGAGGGACTTGCAGAGGGAGAGGAAAGAGGATCGGAGGGAGAGAGAGAGAAGAGGGGTTCAAAGGGGGAGAGAGAGGAGAGAGGATCGGAGGGGGAGAGAGAGAAGAGGGGTACAAAGGGGGAGAGAGAGGAGAGGGGATCAGAGGGGGAGAGGAAAGGGGATCGGAGGGGGAGAGGAGAGTGGGATAGAGGGGAGAGGAAAGGAGATCGAGCAGGGAAGAGGAGCTCAGAGAGGAGGTAGAAGGTCAGGAACTTGGGGAGAGAAGGTCAGGAACTTGTTGGGGGTGGAGCGTGGTGAGAACAGTGGGGAGAGGGAAAGAACGTGATCCAAGTCTAAAGGAGGGGGGATGAAAGCAAGGACATGATCCAGATGGGAAGATAGATCACTCTCTCCCGCCCTCTGTTGGGCCAGGATCACGTTCTTCCACCACCATCCCGTTTACACCTGCACCTCTTTCTCCCTCTCCTCCCCCAAATCCCCCAGACTGCAGCGGTTCAAGATGGCAGCTCAATAGTTCCCTCTCAAGGACAACTAGGGATGGGCAATGAATAAATGCATTTTAAAAAATGAGAGCAAATTCTGTTGGTCCGACAACATACATAACATTATGTTTAAGTGTTATTTGCCGGATTCGACTGGCCAGCCTCCCATCTTCCACCCTCAATGAACTTGAGCTCATCCAAAACTCTGCTGCACCTATCCTAACATGCAGCCTGTCCTATTCACCCATTACCCCTGTGGACCCACACAGCCCATTAAAGGGACCACACACACCCCCCAAAATTAGGGGGAACATTGTCCACCAAGACCTTGATTTTCAAATTCTCATCCTCTTGTTAAAATCCCTTCAAGTCCTCACCCCTACCGATCTGAAATTGGCGGTGTGAGTGCTCCTAACCCAGGGGCGGTGGGGCGGGGGGGCTGGGGGTGGGGTGGGGTGAGCTCAGAAAGCAGTAGTGTTACTACTGTGAGCTCTGGAGCTGACTGTCACAATAAATGAATCAAATTACACATTGCAAAGATCTTGATTACTCAGGCAGACAGGATCTAATTACACATCCCAGACAAACTGCTGGGTGTGTCTTGTCCTCCATCGGGACCAATCAGAACTTTGGTGTTACAAATAGTTACAGCCATAAAATTATCATCATTACTACAGGAATATTAAAAAAAATGAAAATGGCAAATGCTGGAAATATACAACAGGTCTGTTAGTATTGAAAAGAAAAAAAAAAAAGTTGAAATTTCAGCGATAAATCCTTCATCTACGTGAGATCCTTCAAGAATCAAATGACTTCAAATCATACTGTGTGAAATTATTAATAAATATGTTAATATATTCATAGCAAAATGCTCAGTCATTTAATGGAAGACATTAACTCAGTTGAAATAAGAGGGTCAAAATAGTGGTCAAGGCAAGTTTACATTTGTCACCAATTATGAATACAATTTCAACCCAGAAGATTGAAACATTAACCTATTGTTTTACAAATGCTGACAAACCTACTCTGTATTGTCATCGTTTTCTGTTTATATTTCAGATTTCCAACATATGTAATTTTTTTATCTGCAAATGAATTAAGTTGTAAACTGTAATAATTTTGGTTACTGTAAGTGGTTTCCCTTAGGTGTTTTCGACATACGTTACAATAGTTCTAGAAGTGGGAGTGATTGCTGTATTGAACAGATGAATGAGTCACGGACAAATACCTTGGTCTCAACCGTCAATGCTTTATGAAAGCTACCTCACCACAGCAAAACTACAAGTAAACACAGTGACGATGTAGTACAATCCAATACCCTGGTGTGTCTAAACTAGCCCTATCGCAAAGTACGCAATGTTTAAACCCTCTGCTCAGATCCACAGTGTACCCCTGAATCTGTACCGACCGGCTGGCGTACCCCTATGGTCCTTGCAGCAAAATCTCCCCACTAAAACCCTTCTAAGGCTTGGTTGGGAGAATACACGACACCTCCTCACACAGTGGCTGTGATCTTAAAGATGTGTGGGCAGGGATGATGCTCACTGATTCGTTGGCTTACTCGCTGCTTCTCCTGGTGAAAACGTGTCTCTTCTGGTTCCATACTGTCTATGGTTTCTTCTCTCTGTCCCAGATGGAGTGCTTGGTCCTTGTAGAGGTGAAGCAAGAGAAAGCAAAAAGAAAGCGAGATGGCCATACGGCCACCTTTTATATCCAAAGTCTGTTTGCTTGTTCTGGCCAAATAAAGTTTTTCCTTGTTTTGAGGATCCTGTTTGTTTGCTTCTTCTGGCCCAATAAAGTTTTCCTTGTTTTGAGGCTTCTGTCTGAGTGGCTCATGTGTATTCCAGTGATGGCTGGGGATGGGTTTTCGCTTCCAACCGGTCTGGGCTTAATGGCTTTCCTTTGTTCTCGTTTCCCGCCTCTCAGGGTTATCTCATCCAGGTAATGGCTCTCTGACGAGTTCATGTTGCTTAACAATGGATCCTCCATCTTTGCCCATTACCTGTGATGAGCTGCCTTCTCCTGGCCATTGTAACATGTCCCAGACCAGCCCCGGTCATTAGATGTGGATTTTTCGTGTATAACGTGGGAAAGTACCTGGGCCCCTCCCACAACAGGTTACCAGCTTTTTTTCCTGCAGTGAGAAATATTAAGATGCAATGTCCAGATAATGCCAAACAATCCTTGAGGAGCAGATCTTTACAGTTCCTCCCTATGATAGAAACATTGAAACACAGCAACATAGAAAATAGATGCAGGAGTAGGCCATTCGGCCCTTCAAGCCTGCACCACCATTCAATAAGATCATGGCTGATCATTCGCCTCAGTACCCCTTTCCTGCTTTCTCTCCATACCCCTTGATCCCATTAGCCGTAAAGGGCCACATCTAACTTCTCTTGAATATATCCAATGAACTGGCATCAACAACTCTCTGCGGTAGGGAATTACAGAGGTTAACAACTTTCTGAGCGAAGAAGTTTCTCCTCATCTCAGTGCTAAATGGCTTACCCCTTATCCTTAGACTCTGTCCCCTGGTTCTGGACTTCCCCAACATCAGGAACATTCTTCCTGCATGTAACCTGTCCAGTCCCAACAGAATTTTATATGTTTCTATGAGATCCCTTCTCATCCTTCTAAACTCCAGTGAATAAAGGCCCAGTCGATCCAGTATTCCCTCTTATGTCAGTCCAGCCATCCCGGTATTCAGTCTGGTGAACCTTCGCTGCACTCCCTCAAGAGCAAGAACGTCCTTCCTCAGATTAGGAGACCAAAACTTAACACAATATTCCAGGTGAGGCCTCACCAAGGCCCTGTACAACAGCAGTAAGACCTCCCTGCTCCTATACTCAAAACCCCCTAGCTATGAAAGCCAACATACAATTTGCCTTCTTCACCACCTGCTTTACCTGCATGCCAACTTTTAATGACTGATGTACCATGTCACCCATGTCTCGTTGCACCTCTCCTTTTCCTAATCTGCCGCCATTCAGATAATATTCTGCCTTCATGTTTTTGCCCCCAAAGTGGATAACCTCACATTTATCCACATTATACTGCATCTGCCATGCATTTGCCCACTCACCTAACCTGTCCAAGTCACCCTGTAGCCTCTTAACATCTTCCTCACAGCTCACACTGCCACCCAGTTTAGAGTCATCTGCAAACTTGGGGATATTACACTCAATTCCTTCGTCTAATTCATTAGTGTATATTGTAAATAGCTGGGGACCCAGCACTGAGCCCTGTGGCACTCCACTAGTCACTGCCTGCCATTCTGAAAAGGACCTGTTTAACCTGACTCTCTGCTTCCTATCTGCCAACCAGTTCTCTATCCATGTCAGTACATTACCCCCAATACCATGTGCTTTAATTTTGCACACCAATCTCTTGTGTGGGACCTTGTCAAAAACCTTTTGAAAGTCCAAATACACCACATCCACTGGTTCTCTCTTGTCCACTCTACTAGTTACATCCTCAAAAAATTCCAGAAGATTTGTCAAGCATGATTTCCCTTTCATAAATTCATGTTGACTTGGACCGATCCTGTCACTGCTTTCCAAATGCGCTGTTATTTCATCTTTAATAATTGATTCCAACATTTTCCCCACTACTGATGTCAGGCTAACCGGTCTATAATTTCCCCTTTTCTCTCTCCCTCCCTTTTTAAAAAGTGGTGTTACATTAGCAACCCTTCAGTCCATAGGAACTGATCCAGAGTCGATAGACTGTTGGAAAATGATCACCAATGCATCCACTATTTCTAGGGCCACTTCCTTAAGTACTCTGGGATGCAGACTATCAGGCCCAGGGGATTTATCGGCCTTCAATCCCATCAATTTCCCCAACACAATTTCCCACCTAATAAGGATATCCTTCAGTTCCTCCTTCTCACTAGACCCTCGGTCACCTAGTACTTCCGGAAGGTTATTTCAAGAGTCCTTCTAGAACATATCAACCATTATATATGCAGACTATAGATAGACTCTCTGTGTAGTCACTTCATAAGGTGGAGACTGATGTACTGTCAATAAGGTTTACAATATAAATACATGCTGGCACCACTAGAGGGTGCAACTGGTGGAGACCGGGGTTTCCTGCCTTGGTGGCAGGGGCTGCATAAAAGGGGAGCCATCATGTGGCTGCCTCACTCTGGAGTTATGAATAAAGGACCAAGGTCACTACAGTTTGAGTACAACACATTGCCTCGTGGAGTCATTCATGAGTACATTGCAGACATAATAACTGGCGACGAGAATACAGACCTTCACGTGATTATGGCTACCTTTGGCACACTAAAAGACTTCACAGAGGGTGATGATTAGGATGCCTTCACGGAAAGGCTCGAGCTATATTTCATGGCAAACGACCTGGTAGGGGAGACGGACACATTGGCGGAGAAACGCAAGGCTATACTGCTGACCAGTTGTGGGCCCGAGGTCTACCGCCTCATCAGGGACTTGCTGGCACCCACGAAGGCCAAGGATAAGACATACAATGAGCTGACTGAACTAAGTCGCGACCAACTAAAACCAAAAGAGAGCATCCTCACAGCCAGGTACAGATTTTACACTCACCGCGGACCTGAGGGCCAGGAGATTGCAAAATATGTTGCCGACCTCAGGCGACTTGCGGCACCGTGTGATTTTGGCATGCACCTCAACGAAGCATTGAGAGACATCTTCATGATAGGAATTGGCCATGAGGGCCTCCTTCACAAGCTATTATCTGCCAACACCACAGTCAACCTGCAGAAGGCCATCAGCATCAGTCAGGCGTTCATGACCTCGACCTGCAGCACCAAGCAAATTATTCATCCTGTGGACACAAACCCAGCAAGTACTGTACACAGAATGGTGCTTTTCACAGGCAAGACCGTAGAATGTGGCTCTGCCCAGGGCAGAGAGCACAGACCTCAGGGTTCCAGAACTCAGAGTCTGCCGAGGGATGCTAATCGAGTAGCACCATGCTGGCATTGCGGAGGAAACCATAGGGCTCACCAGTGTCAGTTTGCTGAGTACGTATGCAAAGCCTGTAACACGAAGGGCCACCTCCAGCGTATGTGGAAAAGAAATACGACTCACCGCCTAGCAGAGGAGTCGGTAGATGACTTTGAATCCAGTGTATGGAGTGTATACCTGCACCACCGATTGTCCTCCAGTGAAGATGGAAGTCGAGATAAACGGCGTTCCAGTCTTCATGGAAGTGGACACGAGAGCGAGCCAATCAGTGATGAACCAGGATGCCTTTGAGAGGCTATGGAACGAAAAACGACCCGAGCTGGTTCCAGTACAGGAAAAGTTGCGCACCTACACCAAGGAGCTGATCCCAGTTCTTGGTAATGCGGATGTAAGTGTAATCCATAATGGCGTGGTGCACAAGTTACCTCTGTGGATTGTCGCAGGTGCTGGTCCAACACTACTCAGAAGAAGGTGGATGGGGAAGATCCAGTGGAAATGGGAAGACCTTTTCACTCCAGCAATCAATGTCCCCCATGCTCAGAGGTAGAGCAAAACCTCACCTTCGCTTGGGCCAGGACCCAGAGAACAGAGCAGCGCAGCAGCTGAGGCACAGACCGTCCATCATGACTGCGTGGCAATGATCCGACCAGAACGACCTAAAATTACTAACCCGGCTCCAGTGGCAGGACTCCTGGGGAGGAAGATCAAATTCACAGGCACTCTTCCAGCTTTTGTGGCAGAATCGCGGGAGAGAAGGATCAAGGCAGTCGACGTCGAGGACAGAGGCAAGATGGCGACCCTGCTGCAGCGAGGTGCAGTGTGGCGTGGCAGGGTTCTCTTAAAGGAGACCTGCAACCAACTGAACTTAAAGAGACATTGTATGCATGGCAATCAATGTAACGAACTGATTAAGAATGTAAAGAACAAAATGTTATTGCGAGATGTCGGGAATAGAGTGTCCCCAAAAGTAGCAAGCGAGCGAATTCACGAGGGTAAAGGCGCTGATCCTGATACCCTGCCTCAGGTATCCCCTCAAGTTATAGGCCAGCGACCTCAGTAGGGTGAAGGCACTGATCCTGATACCCTGCCCCAGGTCTATCCCATGCTGCAGACACCTGATGGCACTATTCACCACAGACCTGGAAATGAAAACGCCGCCAATACGTGCAGTCGGCCGCCGTTGCCCACCACCCGGGTGGAGACGGCACAGCCCCCAGACCCAGTCACTACCTCGGCCATGTCCGGGAGCGAAAGGTCAGAACCAACGAGTTCCCCAAATGGGACCTGGAACAGCCAGGTTCCCAACACCATTAGAGAGCAAACAGAAGATTCTGCAGCCCTCAAAGGAGGACAGGGAGGCCACACACATCCGTGGCTCTGCCCACCACTAGGCAACGGCAAAGGCCCTGAGTCCTGGCAAGGTGAGCGAACCAAGCCCACTCCGCTAGCAGGGGGCGCAGCACCGCCATCAGACAACTAGGACCCCATCTGGTTGCTCTGGAATCAGCGTCCTCGCATACCTGTACTGCTACCTCAGTACTGACCATGACTGAACCATGAATGCAATCTACCCAATCCGGGCACACGACCGTAAAACGTAACGAATGTAAGTCACTGAACCAAGGTGTCACGATACAAACGGTAAAAAAAAATGTTCTTCCTTTCTTTGTACTTGCACTGTGTCTGATCCTCTATGTTAATGTAACGGGCCAGCTGTATGATCACGCTGTGGGGGGTGGGGATGGAAATGGATATATGTAACCATGGACACACACATGGATCAAACCCAGAACCCTCTGGAACCTCTACTGCATCATCGAACCATCTAAACTGGTAACCACTACCCAATGTTGTGGCAAAAGGACTTGGGGGTTAACAGGGAGAGAGCCGTGCCAAAGCACAGCCAAGGTGCAAGGGCTATTGGCACTTAAGTCTGGGGAGAGCTAAGCCAGATCACATAGTGCAAAGGTAATTGGCACAAAGGACTTGGGGGAGAGTGATGTTATATATGCAGACTATAGATATACTCTCTGTGTAGTTGAATAAGATGGAGACTTGTTTACCTGATATACTATCAATAAGGTTTACACTGTGTATATACATGCTGGCACCACTAGAGGGTGCAACTGGTGGAGACTGGGGTTTCCTGGCCTGGTGGCAGGGACTGTATAAAAGTGGAGGCACCATGCGGCTGCCTCACTCTGGAGTTACGAATAAAGGACCAAAGTCACTACAGTTTGAGTACAACACATTGTCTCGTGGAATCATTCATAGGTACATTACAGATATAATATCAACGTCCGCTGGTGAGCAAGCATCGTGGTTCCCAACCAATCCTATCCTGTTTACTTTTAAAACACCCCGAATATACGTCCCCGAAATACAACCGTGCATCGCACTGTTACCATATAGATACAGAAAGTTACATTCAAGGTTCGTTAACTATGGCCTCCCACCGACTCCGGAACGCCTGACTTCTCTTTTTACAAGAAATACACAACAGGTATATCACAATCAAAAACTGTACAATGACGAGAGCATGTGAGCATATCTGGATCCACGGAGGGACCTCCACACTTATACCAAGGTCCCACCAGGGCAGGGAATTTATCCCTTTAATTCTTTCCCCTGTGTCCTGGTTTGTTTGTTCCAGTGTGAAATAATGTTTTTGGGATAGCTCAATGGCCTTTAATAACGTTGGTAGGTGTTCCGGCAGGAAAGGAATCTGATATCCGAACTGGGTAATGTACTGTTGCAGGTTCAGGATCGTGTCATTTACCGTAATGTGTACCGTGGATGGTTCTGGGATCAGAATAATACGTTCCTGTGCCACTTGAACTTCGGTGTGGGGTTTGAAGCAGAAAGTGCTGTCGGTGACCGGACACCAAGTGTCCCGGTGTACTCTATACCGGTCCACACTCATGGTTACGCAGTATGTCCCGTCGCCCGCATATACTACCTGAGATGGTCACCTCCATGGTGCAATTAATAGGCTCTCGATTCTCGGATTCAAACCCGCACTCTGGCCGATCGAACGCATTCAAATGCTGGGGACACAATATGACGTGTGCAGCCCTGATCTGGCACCGCTTGAGGTCAGTGCCGGTCATGGCGTGCTCCCACTTTATAACAAATGGTGGGACCGCATGATACCGCACGTGCACCCCTTCCCGTATGACCCCAATGTTCTCCACCCTGTGTACCAGCACTGGTTGTGATGTCCCGCCCATTACCGGCATACACAACACTATCCCCATGAAAGTGTGGTTGGACCGACCGCAATCCACTGGGACATCGACTGACTGTACGGGCTGAGTGCTGCGAGGTGCCGGTTGCTGATCCATGATGGGACGTGACCTTCCTGGAGGTCCTCTAAATTACTGCACCCCTCGCTCAGCAACCAGGCACCGTACAACATGCACACTTCGTTTTGTGCTGCCTGCGTCGAGGCATTCCTGTCCTCCCGTATGAATGCATTTACAGTCTTTGCATGTGTCTCCAGCTCTGCGATAACCTCCTTTAAATAGACCAGTCATTGCCTGGTCCTCCTCTAACTCCGACGCTATCACCGCGTTCCCTTCCACCAGGATTTTCCGCAGCTGATCCTTTAAACCACTGATCTACATCTGCAGCTGCACGTCATCCATGCTGTTGACGAGAGATGTACCCGTGCTAAGCGCCGTAGCGACATCATTGAGCACCCCTCGCCTCTGCCTCCCTGGACCAACATTATCCCTCACTCCCATATCGTACAATCTTTCCCGACTCACATCCCCGTAACTGAGTTCAAAGAACTGGCAGAACATTTCTTTAATGAACACCTCATACAGCTGCTCAATTTCTTTTGGATACCAATCGGGCAGATGTACCCCGGTTAAGTTTAAAATGACCGACACGACCACGTAATGCATCCCCTGGAATAAAACCTTTCCGGGGGTGCATTACACGGTCGGGGCCTAAAATAAAACCATTCCCTGGGCCTGGTGTGGTGGCGGGACATGTAAGTTCTGTCATCTGTAACAGTGGGGCTGTGGGCAGGGGCTTCCTCTTGTGTGCTACAAGTTCAGTGGCATTTATTGTGTTGGGGGGGTCTGGGATCACCCAGGAGTCCATACTCCGATTCCTTCTGATCCCAGCCCCGGCGTCCTGCCATTGCCATGAAAAGGCAATCGACACACCTGCTGGGCAGATCCGTTCCGACCCCAACATATGCACATAAATTCCCTGTTCCTCCTTCCACCATTTGTCCCAGCACAATTCCACTCCCCCCTGTGTCCCCGTAATCTGTCGGTACGTATCGTTCCCCAGTTGTTCCCAGTCCGTTGTCTGGTTCCCTGTGTCCTGACTCAATTTCCTGAGCCATCACCACCGTCCCAGGGGAATGTGTCCCTTGCACTTCAAGCATACGTGCTTGCCCTCGGTCACCCCAACCCGTGTGGCTGTGACCTTCAGTCCGGGACACTATGGCAGCCTCCCCGTATGTGAACCCGGCGTGCTGGAGTATTTCGTCAAATTCGACCCCAGCCACCCTGGGCACCTTCCCTCGTGGAAGTAGGCTGCCATCCTGTCCGTGTCCCCTGTCCTACACTCCCCTGTGTCATGGTGGGTCCGTTCCCCCCAGTACATCCGTAGAGGAAAGACGACTCGGCGTCCCCCCTCCTGCTGTACCCTGTTCAGGCCAAGCTCCAGAGAACAATTACCAGGGTTGTCTCCATCTTTCTCTCGGCTTCCTGTGAAGATACAAAGAAGCAGCGACCTTTCTGTGAGAGGGTATACCTCCACAGGTCTGGCTTCATCAAAAGACACTCTGTAAAAACATGAAACTGAGAAGGAAACTATATACACTGCCACCCGTCTCTGGGTGGCCCCGCTAGGTCTCTACGACCCTGGGCCTTTTACAGCTCCTCGGCGGTGTGTAAGGAGGCGACCACGGCGTTCTCGGCCGTGGGATCCTGCTGCTACTCCTAACCACCACCACCACGGGCTCCTCACTGTCCCAAACTGTGGGAGGAAGACCCGCGTCCACCATGCTGGTTACAGCGCCTTGGTACTTCTTTCTGTTTCTCGCTCTTTCCCCCGGGTTAAACAACTTGCACTGGTTCACATGGAGCCACTTTGTGCGCTTCGGAAGCTTAACCGCGTACACCATGGGACTGGCCTTATCTACGATGCTGTAGGGTCCCATGTACAAAGGCTCAAACGTGCCCACCCGAGCGTAATTGTGGACCATGACCTGATCCCCCTACCTTCCACTCGTGGGTTCTCCAGGGCTCGAGCAACAATCGATTGCTCCAGTGCTGCTTCCCCATGTTGCTGGTAGCTTGCCAATGAATTTGTTTCAAGTGCTCGAACAGATTTTTCATAAACTTGTCCCGGTTAACTTCTCTCACCTGCCCTGCTGTGAGAACCGGCGCCAGAACATGGATGGGCATGCGCATGACCCTACCAGTCGTGAGCTCATGCGGGGAATACCCTGTGCTTCTGGAGAGGCTGGCTCGGACCCCCATCAGGACCTCAACCCACATTTTCGGGGACTGTCCTGTTTCTTTCCGCAGCCTTTCTTGGTCCGATTATGTCGCTCCACAATCCCCGATGACTGTGGGTCGTGAGCCACATGCCATTTCCCTTCTATCCCTCGCACTTTCAAGTAACCTGCATGACCTGCCATGTGAAGTGGCTCCCCTGGTCGGACTCCAAGATCTGCAGCAGTCCCCACCTAGAGAACACTTCCCTTACCAAGATCCTTGCCGTCGCCAGTGCCGTGCCTGATCGGCAAGGAGAGGCTTCAACCCACTTCAAGAAAACGTCCACTAGGACTAAATAGTACTTATAACCCCCCTTTGCAGTGGGCAATGATCTGATGTAATCGACCTGTCCCTCTACCCTTCTCATGTATCCCATGGGAACCTGTCTTTCTGGGGATCGGGGTTATTTGCTGCGCACACCAGACAGTCTGCGCAAAAATCGCGGACATCCTCCCTCAGTTGCGGCCACCACCCTGCCTGTTCTACCCTCTGCCAGGTAGTCTCCAGCCCTGAGTGTCCCGCTTCTGGGCCCCGTGGGCTATCTGGAGGAATTCCCTCTGGTGCTGTTCTGGAACCACCCACTGATCTCCCCTGAAAAGCATTCCCTCCTTTAAAGTAATGCCCGCTACCCTGAATGGGCCTTCTACCGTTTCTCCCCTAGCCAGCTGCTCCAGGGCAACCTTGAGGACGGGATCCTGTGCCTGGACATTCCTCAAGTCTACCTTGTGTCCCCCCTTTGTCCCGGATCGCTGCTACTAGACTGGACCCGTATGGTTCCCAAAACACTCCTGTTTTGTCTTCCTACTTGGCTAACGCATCAGCCTTTTGGTTGCCTTCCCCTCTGGGCTCTGTCTTGGAATGGGCCTTTACTTTATGAAAGTAATGGCTTCCCTGGGTTCCCGTGGCCTCTAAGATCCTTTGCAACAGTGGTTTGGTTGCTAAGGGCTTCCCATGTGTGGATGTGAAACCGCGATGAAACCAGATGACCAAGTATTCGGTGTGCTGAGTGCTCAGTGTGATCGGGAGTTTAATGGCCCTTGCAATGCCTGTCATCGTGTCATAAATCCCATACCCGGTGAAACGCACCCCTGCTATATATTTTGCGGCCCATGGGGTGTAACCCGATCCAAATTCCTATGTCTACGTACCATACTCCCTCTACCGAACACTTATGGGCCGCCCCTGCATAGATTATGTTAGCGGCCAGCTTGGGCTCACACAGGCCTTGCATTCCCAGATTCATCTATGAGAGTAATAAAGTCCAGCGAGCAATGCAAGCACTGCTCACCGTGCCGTCCTTCATTCTCCCATCTAGCAACATCTGAGTGGGGATACCGCGGATCTGTAGAATGATCTGGGATGACCCCGTGAAGAGCTGGGAGTGCTTCACAGCCCAACGTGTGGCAAGGAGATACCTCTCGCAATTGGAGTACTCCCGTTCTACACCTGTGAGGACTCTTGAGAAGTACACCACGGGTCGCAGCTTGCCGTGCTGCTTCTGGAGCAGCACCAAGCTCAAACTGTCCCCGCTGGCTGCTACTTCTAAAAATAAGTCCTCTCCACCATTAATCGCCCCTAGTGCGAGTGCCGTCTGTGTAATGTATGTACATAAGGTCTGCCCACCAACAGGGGGCACTACTGTCGGAGGTCCTAGGGTCATAGGTACACTCGTGCTGGGCCCGGTATATAATCTGAACTTCACCTTTGTATCTTCACTTCTGGAAGCCATTAAAGACTGACACCTGGTCACTGGCTCACAGTACAGAGTTCATTGTATAATTTCATACGTACAGCTGACGACGAGGCAAATACAAACCCATGCAAAAGTATGGCAAGCACAGCACGATCGAGTACTGTTGGAACTTTGGAGAGATTCAATGAGAGAGAGGATTGGGGAGATTTCACAGATCACCTTGACCAGTATTTTGTGGCAAAAGACCTAAACAAAGACAAGAATGCAGAGAAGCACAGGACAGTTGTTCTCACCGTCTGTGGCCCAACGATCTATGCACTCATCAAGAATCTGCTCTCACCCACTCTTCCTACAGAAAAGGATTACAAAGAACTGTGTGCTCTAGTTCTGGAACACCTTAAACCCATGGAAGGAATCCTCATATCCAGATATCGCTTCTATACGCACGTTCATCCAGAAGGGCAGGACGTAGCGGCATTTGTTGCCAACCTGAGACATCTTGCAGGGTCTTGCAAATTTGGGCCTGCATTGGAAGATATGCTGCGTGACTTTTTTGTGATCGGGATTAACCACGAGGTGATTTTAAGTAAGCTGCTGGCTGTGGAGATGCCGGACCTCAGCAAGGTCATCATCATCGCCCAGGCTTGCATGTCCACGCAGAAAAGCACAAAACAGATATCGCGACAAAACAGGAACTCCATGGCAAGTACTGTGTAGAAAATTGTATCGACGGCCAACAGAGCTGCACATGGCAGGACCTACTCGACTACGTCTGCAAGACCGGGAGCCGCTCAAAGTTCACCATCGAGGGCCTACTCGACTGCATATGCCATTGGGCGCAAATCCGAGCTCAATGTGTTGGTATTGTGGGGGCAATCACCGACCCTATCAGTGCCGCTTCAGGCAGTATGTATGCAGAGGGTGTGCGAAGACGGGGCATCTTCAGCGGAGCAAGCGGGCTGCGACACACCATGTGGATGATGATCAATTCAGCGTGGATCTGGCGATGCAGCCCGAGGCATTTGAGAGCTCCAAGGAGGAAGTGTATAGCGTACGTGCGTTCCTAACAAAGAACCAACCAATAATGATGGAGGTACAATTAAACGGCATGCCGGTATCCATGGAATTAGACACGGGTGCGAGTCAATCGATAATGAGAAAGAGGACTTTCGAAAAGCTGTGGGAGACCAAGGCAGAGAGACCCAAGCTGAGTCCGATAAATGCGAAGTTGCGTACCTACACCAAAGAGCTCATACCAGTGATCGGTAGTGCAGCAGTAAGAGTGTCGTATGAGGGAGCGGTTTATGATCTACCATTATGGATTATCCCGGGCAACGGCCCATCGTTATTCGCCAGGAGTTGGCTCGAGAAAATAAAATGGAAATGGTACGATATCAAAGCTTTGTCATCAGCGGATGATGACTTGTGTGCTCAAGTGCTGAGCAAATTTCCCTCACTGTTTCAACCGGGAATTGGCAGCTTCAAGGGAGCCAAGGTGCAGATTCACCTCGGCCTAGACGCAAGGCCCATCCATCACAAAGCCAGGGCGGTCCCGCAAATGATGAGAGAAAAGGTCGAGCTCGAATTGGACAGGTTACAACGCGAGGGGGTCATCTCACCGGTCAAATTTAATGAATGGGCCAGCCCCATTGTTCCGGTGTTAAAGAGCGACAGCACAGTCAGGATTTGTGGAGACTACAAGGTTACGATCAACTGAGTTTCGAAACAAGATCAGTACCCGGTACCCGAAAGCTGATGACGTGTTTGCAATGCTAGCTGGGGGAAAATCGTTCACCAAATTGGATCTAATGTCAGCCAACATGACACAGGAACTGGTTGAATCATCAAAGAAAATAACATGAAACAACAGGTGCACTTTTAGCATTCATTCGGTGGCAGCCATATTTCAGAGAAACATGGAGAGCCTATTGAAATCCGTTCCCAGGACCGTGGTATTCCAAGACGACATCCTAGTCACAGTTCGTGACACCGCCGAGCACCTGTACAATCTGGAAGAGGTTCTGCGTCGTCTGGACAAAGTGAGACTCAGGCTGAAATATTCGAAGTGCGTTTTCATGGCACCAGAGGTCGAATTTCTTGGATGAAAGTTTGCTGCAGATGGAATCAGGCCTACAGACACGAAAACAGAGGCCATCAAAAATGCGCCCAGGTCCCAGAATGTGACGGAGCTGCGTTCGTTCCTGGGTCTGCTCAACTACTTCAGTAACTTCTTACCCAAATTGACCACACTATTAGAGCCTTTGCACAAGCTGCTCAGGAAAGGAGACGATTGAGTGTGGGGTGAACTTTAAGACAGAGCCTTTGAGAAAACTAGAAATCTGTTGTGTTCCCACAGGCTACTGGTACTGTATGACCCATGCAAGCGTCTAGTTTTGACCTGTGATGCGTCGTCCTATGGGGTTAGCTGCGTACTTCAGCAAACTAATGAATCAGGCAAACTACAACCAGTTGCATAAGCGTCTTGAAGCCTGTCCAAGGCAGAAAGAGCCTACGGCATGGTAGAGAACGAGGCTTTAGAATGTGCTTATGGGGAAAAAAAAATGCACCAGTACCTGTTTGGTCTTCGCTTTGAGCTGGAAACCGATCACAAGCCACTTATACCGTTGTTCTCGGAACATAAAGGTATCAATACCAACACGTCGTCTCGCATCCAGAGGTGGGCGCTGACATTATCTACCTATGATTATGGCATTCGCCATAGACCAGGCACTGACAACTGCGCTGATGCATTGAGCCGGTTACCGTTGCCCACACCGGAGGTGGAAACGTCAATGCCCGCAGAGTTACTCATGGTCATGGATGCCTTTGAGAGTGAAGGGTCGCCTGTCACTGCTCAACAAGTTAAGACCTGGACCAGCCAGGATCCGACCTTATCGGTTGTAAAATGTTTTGTTCTTAATGGGGACTAGTTGACCATCCGCAAGGAAATGGGCGATGACGCCAAACTGTACAGCCGTCACAAAGATGAGCTTTCCATCCAGTCCGACTGTTTACTGTGGGGTAATTGTGCTGTAATGCCGAAGAAAGGCAGGGCGAGATTTGTACGAGAGTTACATAGTACGCATCCCGGTATTGTCATGATGAAGGCAATCGCCAGGTACCATGCTTGATGGCCTGGCATTGACTCGGACTTAGAGTCATGCGTGCATCAGTGCAACACTTGCATGCAGTTAAGCAATGACCCAAAGGAAGCCGCGTTCAGTCTGTGGCCATGGCCATCCAAACCGTGGTCGAGAATCCACATCGACTTTGCGGGCCCCTTCCTCGGTAAAATGTTTTTTGTGGTAGTGGATGCATATTCCAAATGGATAGTGTTATATATGTGGACTTGTATTTACTCTGTACAGCCACCAGAGGGCTCATCCCCTGGAGTCTCAAGGGGTCCCATAATCCCTTGGAAGCACAGGTATTTAAGGAGGCTTCACGGGTTGGAGAGGCACGCTGGAGACCTGCAATAAAAGATTAAGGTCACACTTTACTTTGAGCTCACAGTGTTTAGTCTGACTCTTTCTCCATACACAACAACTGGCGACGAGATACAGATAGCAAACCCAAAGATGCAGAGAACAGTGGGCATCCTGGAGAAATTCTCAGAGGGAGATGATTGGGAAACCTTTGTGGAGCAACTCGACCAATACTTCGTGGCCAACGAGCTAGATGGGGAAGAGAGCGCTGCCAAACGAAGGGTGATCCTCCTCACCGTCTGTGGGGCACCAACGTATGGCCTCATGAAGAATCTGCTCACTTCAGCGAAACCCACGGAGAAATCGTACGACGATTTGTGCACACTGGTCCGAGAGCATTTGAACCCGAAGGAAAGCGTTCTGATGCCAAGGTACCAGTTCTACACCAACAAAAGGTCTGAAGGTCAGGAAGTGGCGAGTTATGTCGCCGAGCTAAGACGTCTTGCAGGACATTGCGAATTTGAAGGACGTTTGGAGCACATGCTCAGAGGCTTTTTCGTACTTGGCATTGGCCATGAAACCAAAACTTCGCAACATTTTGACTGCAGGGACCCCAACCTTGAGTAAGGCCATAGCGGTAGCCCAGGCGTTCATGCCACCAGTGACAATATGAAGCAAATCTCTCAGCACACAAGTGCTGCTACAAGTACTGTGAACAAAGTGACGTTTTTGAATCGTAATGTACAGGGTAGGTCACAGATACCTGCAGCTTCACGTTTAAAGCTGACTCAGAGTCCACCATCAAGGATGATGAATGCAAGACAATTAACACCTTGCTGGCGCTGAGGGGGTGATCATCGTTTCCATTCATGCCGATTCAAAGAGTACGTTTGCAAGGGCTGTGGAACAATGGGACACCTCCAACGAGTGTGTAGGCGAGCTGCAAAGCCTGTAAAACCTGCAAACCACCATGTTGCAGTGGAGGACAGATCCATGGAGAATCACGCTGAACCAGAGCCTCAGATAGAGGAGGCAGAGGTACATGGGGTGCTCACATTCACCATGAATTGTCCCCTGATAATGCTGAATGTTGAACTAAATGGACTCCCGGTGTCAATGGAACTGGACACGGGTGTGAGCCAGTCCATCATGGGCAAAAAGACTTTCGAAAAGTTGTGCTGCAACAAGGCCTCAAGGCCAGTCTAAACTCCAGTTCGTATGAAACTAAGAACTTACACTAAAGAACTGATTCCTGTAATCGGCAGTGCTACCGTAAAGGTCTCCTACGATGGAGCGGTGCAGAAGCTACCACTCTGGGTGGTGCCAAGCGATGGTCCCCCGCTGCTCGGCAAGAGCTGGCTGGGAAAGATACGCTGGAACTGGGATGACTTCGTGTGCCCGGGTCTTAAACAAATTTCCTTCACTGTTCGAACCAGGCATTGGGAAATTCCAAGGAGCAAAAGTGCAGATCCACCTAATTCCGAGGGCGCAACCCATCCATCACAAGGCGAGAGTAGTACCGTACATGATGAGAGAAAGGGTAGAGATCGAGCAAGACCGGCTGCAAAGAGGGGGCATAGTTTCACCGATCGAGTTCAGCGAGTGAGCCAGTCCTATTAGTCCCAGTCCTCAAGGGAGACGGCACCGTCAGAACCTGTGGCGATCACAAAGGAATAATCAATCATTTCTCCCTGCAGGACCAATACCCACTACCAAAGGCCGACGACCTCTTTGCAACGCTGGCAGGAGGAAACATGTTCACGAAGCTGGATCTGACTTCAGCCTACATGACGCAGGAACTGGAGGAATCATCGAAGGCCCTCACCTGCATCAACAAGCACAAAGATCTTTTTGTTTGTAACAGATGCCCATTTGGAATCCGATCAGCTGCGGCGATATTCCAGAGTAACATGGAAAGTTTACTGAAGTTGTTCCCGCACACCGTGGTCTTCCAGGACGATATCTTGGTCACAGGTCGGAACACAGTCGAGCACCTGCAGAATCTGGAGGAGATTCTTAGTCGACTCAACCGCGTGGGGCTCAGGTTAAAATGCTCGAAGTGCATTTTCCTGGCGCCTGAAGTGAAGTTTTTGGGAAGGACGATTGCGGCGGATGGCATCAGGCTCACCAACGCGAAGACGGAGGCAATCGAGAACGCACCGAGGCCACAGAACGTGACGGAGCTGCAGTCGTTTCTGGGACTCTTGAACTACTTTGATAACTTCTTATTGGGTCTCAGCACCCTGCTAGAACCACGACATGTCTTACTGCAAACAGGGGACGAATGGGTTTGGGGCAAAAGCCAAGAAAATGCCTTTGTAAAAGCGAGAAAATTGTTATGCTCAAACAAATTGCTTGTGTTGTATGATACATGTAAGCGTTTGGTACTAGCATGTGATGCGTCATCATATGGCGTCGGGTGTGTATTGCAACAAGCTAATGATTTGGGGAAACTGCAACTGGTTGCTTATGCATCCAGGAGTCTGTCTAAGGCTGAGAAAGCCTACAGCATGATTGAAAAAGAAGCATTAGAGTGTGTCTATGAGGTAAAGAAAATGCATCAATACCTGTTTGGGCTAAAATTCTAATTGGAAACTGACCATAAGCCACTTATATCCCTGTTTTGCGAGAGTAAAGGGATAAATACCAATGCATCAGCCCGCATCCAGAGATGGGCGCTCACGTTGTCCGCATACAACTACGCCATCCGCCACAGGCCAGGCACAGAAAACTGCGCCGATGCTCTCAGTAGGCTGCCATTGCCCACCACAGGGTTGGAAATGGCGCAGCCCGCAGATCTAGCCATGGTTATGGAAGCATTTGAGAGTGAGCAATCACCCATCACTGCCTGGCAGATCAAAACCTGGACAAGCCACTTATTATCTCTAGTCAAAAGCTGTGTGCTTCACGGGAACTGGTCCAGTGTCCCAGTGGAAATGGAGGAAGAGATAAAGCTGTTCCAGCGGTGCAAAGATGAAATGTCTATACAGGCAGACTGCCTTCTGTGGGTCAATCGAGTAGTGGTCCCCAAGAAGGGCAGAGACACCTTTATCAATGACCTCCACAGTACCCACCCAGGCATCATAATGATGAAAGCGATAGCCAGATCCCACGTGTGGTGGCCCCCTATCGATGCGGATTTAGTGTCCTGTGTTCACAGATGTAATACATGCTCGCAGTTAAGCAATGCACCCAGGGAGGCGCCACTAAGTTTATGGTCTTGGCCCTCCAAAACGTGGTCTAGGGTACACGTTGACTATGCAGGCCCGTTCTTGGGTAAAATGTTCCTTATGGTTATGGATGCGTACTCCAAGTGGATTGAATGTGAGATAATGTCAGCTAGCACGTCCGCTGCCACTACTGAAAGCCTGCGGGTTTGTTTGCCACTCACAGCTTACCCGATGCACTGGTGAGCGACAACGGGCCATGTTTTACCAGTGCTGAGTTCAAAGAATTCATGACCTGTAACGGGATCAAACATGTTACATCTGCCCCGTTTAAACCAGCGTCCAATGGTCAGGCGGAGAGAGAAGTGCAAACCATCAAGCAAGGCTTGAAGAGGGTAACTGAAGGCTCACTGCAGACTCGCCTATCCTGAGTCCTGCTTAGCTACCGCACGAGACCCCACTCACTCACTGGGATCCCACCTGCTGAACTGCTCATGAAAAGAGCACTTAAGACAAGGCTCTCGTTAGTTCACCCTGATCTACATGAACAGGTAGAGAGCAGGCGGCTTCAACAAAGTGCATACCATGATAGCGCAAATGTGTCACGTGAGATTGAAGTCAATGATCCTGTATTTATATTAAATTATGGACAGGTCCCAAATGGCTTCCCGGCACTGTCGTGGGCAAAGAGGGGAGCAGGGTGTTTTGGGTCAAACTTTCATATGGACTCATTTACTGGAAACACTTGGACCAAATCAAACTCAGATTCACGGACTATCCTGAGCAACCCACCTTGGACCCTACCTTTTTTGATCCCCCAACATACACACCAGTGGCAACCGGCACCACGGTTGACCACAAAGCCGAACCCATCATCCACAGCAGCCCTGCAGGGCCCAACACACCAGGCAGCCCAGCAAGGCCAGCTGCACAGCAGCCCAGCAAGTGCCCCACAAATGATTCAACAACACCACCTTTCACACCGAGCCAATCAACCAGGGCAAGAAGGGCCCCAGATCGACTCACATTGTAAATAGTTACACTATTGACTTTTGCGGGGGCAGGTTTGTTGTATATGTGGACTTGTATTTACTCTGCACAGCCACCAGAGGGCTCATCCCCTGGAGTCCCAAGGGATCCCATAATTCCTTGGAAGCGCATGTATTTAAGGAGGCTTCACAGGTTGTAGAGGCACTCTGGAGACCTACAATAAAAGACTAAGGTCACACTTTACTTTGAGTTCACAGTGTTCAGTCTGACTCTTTCTCCATACACAACACATAGAATGTGTGATCATGTCATCCAGCATTTCCACTGCCACCATTGAGAACCTGAGAGCCATGTTTGCCACACATGGTCGACCAAACATCGTTGTCAGTGACAACGGACCGTGTTTCACGAGCATGGAGTTTCAAGAGTTCATGAAACGCAACGGCATAAAACACGTGAGGTCAGCCCCGTTCAAACCCGCGTCCAATGGTCAAGCGGAGCGGGCAGTTCAAACCATCAAGCAGAGCCTGAATCGCGTAACTCACGGTTCCTTGCACACGCCTGTCACGCATACTGCTCAGTTAAAGGTTAAGGCCACACACGCTCACTGGTATCCCGCCTGCGGAACTATTGATGAAGAGAGGTCTCAAAACCAGGCTCTCTCTCGTCCATCCTGACCTTAACGATCATATCGAAACCCGACGTCGACGCCAGCAGTGGTATCACGACCGCACCGCAGTGTCATGCGACATATCTGTAAATGACCCTGTGTATGTACTTAACCATGGTCAAGGGCCCAAGTGGCTCCCGGGCAATGTTACGGATAAGGAGGGTAACCGGGTGCATATGGTTAAGCTCAAGAATGGGCAGATGTGCAGGAAACACATTGATCAAATCAAGCTGAGACACACTGACGAACCGGAGCAGTTGGAAGAAGACACCACGAGCTTAGACGACCAACCAACTCACGTCCAGCCATCAGAAGAACCCACTGTGATCAACGCCCAGCCCCAAGTCGTGAGAGACTCGGAAAGCACTGGGATTGTACTGAGACGGTCAACCAAGGAGCGAAGGGCTCCGGACCGTCTCAACTTGTAATATGGACTTGTGCCAAGAACTGTGGGGGGAATGATGTAATGTATATACATAAGGTCTGCCACCAACAGGGGGCACTACCATCGGAGGTCCTAGGGTCATAGGTACACTCGTGCTGGGCCCAGTATATAACCTGAACTTCACCTTTGTATCGTGACTTCTGGAAGCCATTCAAGACTGACCAGGCTACACCTAGTCACTGGCTCACAGTACGGAGTTCATTGTATCATGTCATACACTACAGTCTGCAGGTCTCCCTTGAGACGATTGAACACTGTCGTGCAGTCCTCATCCTACTCCTATCCGATTCTCTTGCGGAAGAGCCGAGGTAGAGAGGCTGCCGTGGTGGCGTAATCCTCAATAAAATTCCTGCAGTACTCCGTGAGCCCCAGGAAGGATCTCACCCCCATCACGGTCGTGGGGGCTGGTAACTCCTGTACTGCCCTCCGTTTGGCGCCATCGATAGCCCTTTCCCCAGCCCTCACGGTCAGCCCGAGGAATTTCACTTCCTTCTGACCGATCTGAGCTTTCTTGGGATTAACCTTGAACCCGGTGTCCTCCACCAGCTCCAGCAGCTCGGCCAGCAGTGGACCATGCTCCTCCCCCTCGTCGGAGAACAAAAGGAGGTGGAGGTCATCTATATACTACACCAACTGCTGGGGTCTGCTCAAACCCTTTAAACTGTTGGCCATACACTGGTGAAAAATGGAGGGGCTTTTGTGGAAACCCTAGGGAAGGCATGTCTAGGTATACTGTTGCCTTTTAAATGTGAAGGCAAACTTGTACTGGTCCTCCTTTTGAGGGGAATTGACCAGAACCCGTTCAATATATCCAGCACCGTGAAAGTGGAGATGCTGGAATGCTCCCTCTCAGGTCGGCTACGGCTGCGACAGTGGGCGCACAAGCTGGGATGTTCTTGTTGAGTGCCCGATAGTCCATGGTGGCCCTCCACGACTGGTCCAGTTTCCGAACCGGCCAAAGTGGAGAGTTCACATGTGTTGCCACGGGCCTCAACACCTCCTGGGCTACCAGGGATCCCAGTGCCGTCTCTAAGTCGGCCTCTGCCTCCCTGGGAAATTATACTGTTCCTGTGGCCGGGACATAGGGTCTCCTTGGACCCTGACTTCTACCCCCGTCACCCTACTGCAGTCGTGTTTGTGTGTGGTGAACGATGCTGATTGTCCCGCACGTAAACCTGGTACTGGGCCGGGGTAATATTGACCAATTGCTCGAGGTCGTATCTACCCTTTGGCTTCATCGTACATACTGTGCCTTTACCCTTCCTTTTCTCCGGGATAACCACTACTTTCCTCTCCTTCCCTGTACACACCTCCCCACAAAGACAGTAGTTCCTTAAATCCACTATGGTTCTAAGGGCTAGCAAAAATCTGCCGCTCGGACTCCTGACCCTGGCTGCTCCCATTTTAGCGGAACGCACTTCCATTTTGCGTGTAGTGATCCTAAATCGATGGCTAGCAACCTGGAGATTGACCCTGCCTGCTCATTCCCTGTGAACCCTGTTATGTATGCAACACCATGTAACCAGCATTCTACCGCCACCAGAGGACGCATCTGTTGGAGTCCCAAGGGATCCCAGCATCCCTTGAGAGCACTGCATATAAGCAGACCTCCCATGCTATGCCAGCACTCTGGAATCAGAATAAAGAGACTATGGTCACACTTACTCAAGTCTACAGTACTCAGTCACATTGCTTTATTTGAGATATAACAACTGGAGACGAGTAATAGATAACAACCGTCACGCGAAAATGCAGAGAACGGTTGGTATCCTGGAGAAATTCTCAGAAGGGGACGATTGGGAAGCTATCGTGGAGTGACTCAACCAATACTTTGTGGCCAACGAGCTGGAAGGGAATGAGAACGCTGCCAAACGAAGGACGATCCTCCTCACCGTCTGCGGGGCAACAACCGATGGCCTCATGAAGAATCTTCTTGCTCCGGTGAAACCAACAACAAAATCGTATGAAGAACTGTGTACGCTGGTCTGGGAGCACCTAAATCCGAAGGAGAGCGTTCTGATGGAAAGGTATCGATTTTATACATGTCAACGGTCTGAAGGCCAGGAAGTGGTGAGCTATGTCGCCGTACTAAGGTGCCTTGCAGGACATTGCGAAGTCGATGGATTCCTGGAGCAAATGCTAAGAGACGTTTTTATGCTTGGCATTGGCCATGAGGTTAACCTTCGCAAACTATTGTCTGTTGAAACACCGAATCTGAGCAAAGCCATAACGATAGCCCAGGCATTTATGTCCACCAGCGATAACACCAAACAAATTTCACAGCATAAAGATGCAGTGACAAGTACTGTACACAAAGCAACATCGTTTTCAGGCAGGAATGCAAATGGCAGAACGTAAACGCCTGCAGCTGCACGACCTCAGATGACTCAGAGTCCGCCATCAAGTGTGAATGCGAAGCAATTAACACCTTGTTGGCACTGCGGAGGTGATCATCGAGCCCATCAATGCCGCTTCAAACACTATGCGTGCAAAGGCTGTGGAACAATGGGACACCTCCAGCAAATGTGCAGACGAGCTGCAAGCTCTGCAAACCAACACGTTGCAGAGGAAGACCGACCCATGGCGGATCAAACTGAACTAGAGACTCGAACCGAGGAGGCAGAAGTATACGGGGTACACACCTTCACCACGAAATGTCCACCGATCATGTTAAAAGTTGAACTAAATGGAATTCCAGTATCCATGGAATTGGGCACGGGTGTGAGTCAGTCTATCATAAACAAAAAGGCCTTCGAGAGACTGTGGTGCAACAAGGCACAAAGGCCCAAGCTGAGCCCTATTCATATCAAGCTGAGAACTTACACTAAAGAGCTGATCACTGTAATTGGCAGTGCAGCAGTAAAAGTCTCCTATGATGGAGCGGTGCACGAACTCCCATTATGGATTGGACCAGGAAATGGCTCCACACTGTTCGGCAGAAGCTGACTGGGAAAAATCCGCTGGAATTGGGACGACATCCGAATGCTTTCATCCGTTGACAACGCCTCATGTGCCCAGGTTTTGAGCAAGTTCCCATCGTTGTTTGAGCCAAGCATCGGAAATTTCTCTGGGGCGAAGGTGCAGATCCACTTGGTTCCCGGTGCACGACCCATCCACCACAAGGCACGTGTGGTGCCATACCTGATGCGAGAGAAAGTGGGGATCGAGCTGGACAGGCTGCAATGAGAAGGCATCATCGCGCCGGTGGAGTTCAATGGGTGGGCCAGTCTGATTGTTCCAGTTCTCAAGGGCGATAGCACGGTCAGAATTTGTGGGGACTATAAAATAACGATTAACCGTTTTTTACTGCAGGACCAGTACCCGTTATCCAACACAGACGACCTATTTGCGATGCTGGCAGGAGGGAAGATGTTCACCAAGTTGGACCTGACCTCGGCCTACATGACACAGGAGCTGGCGGAATCTTCGAAAGGCCTCACCTGCATCAACACGCACAAAGGTCTGTTCATTTAAAATAGATGCCCGTTTGGGATTCGATCAGCCGCGGCTATTTTTCAAAGGAACATGGAGAATCTGCTAAAGTCAGTTCCGCGCACCTATTGATCGACATATTGATCACAGGTCGGGACATCATCGAACACTTGCAGAACCTGGAAGAGGTTCAAATCGGCTAGATCGTGTGGGACACAGGTTGAAACGCTCGGTGTGTTTTACTGGCACCAGAGGTCGAGTTCTTACGGAGAAGAATCGCGGCAGACAGCATCAGACCCACCGACGGCAAGACAGAGGCGATCAAGAATGTGCCGAGAACATAGAACGTGATGGAGCTGCGGTCGTTCCTGGGACTCCTCAATTATTTTGGTAATTTCCTACCCAAGTTAAGCACCTTGCTAGAACCCCTACATGTGCTGCTACGCAAGGGAGATGACTGGGTATGGGGGAAATCACAAGAGACTGCTTTTGAGAAAGCCAGAAATCTGTTATGTTCCAACAAACTGCTTGTTCTGTATGACCCATGTAAACGTTTAGTGCTAGCTCGCGATGCGTCTTCTTATGGGGTCGGGTGTGTGTTACAACAAGCAAACGAATTGGGAACATTGTAACCGGTCGCTTATGGGTCCAGGAGTTTGTCCAAGGCCGAAAGGGTCTACAGCATATTGAAAAAGAAGTTCTGGCATGCGTTTATGGGGTGAAAAAAATGCACCAGTATCTGTTTGTGCTTAAGTTCAAGTTAGAAACTGACCATAAGCCACTCATATCACTATTCTCAGAGAGCAAAGGGATTAATATCAATGCCTCTGCTCGCATCCAAAGATGGGCACTCATGCTGTCTGTATATAACTATGTAATTCGCCACAGGCCAGGCACAGAGAACTGCGCTGATGCTCTCAGTCGGCTACCATTGCCCACCACCGAGGTGGAAATGGCAGAGCCTGCAGACTTGCTCTGGTGATGGATGCATTTGAAAACGAAAAGTCACCCGTTAAGGCCCGCCAGATCAGGACCTGGACCAGCCAGAATCCTTTCTTGCCCTTTGTAAAACACTGTGTCCTCCATGGGAGCTGGTCCAGCGTCCCACCAGAGACGCATGAAAAGATAGAAACAGAGAAACATAGAAAATCGGTGCAGAGGTAGGCCATTCAGCCCTTCAAGCCTGCACCACCATTCAAAAAAATCATGGCCTATCATTCCCTCAGTACCCCTTTCCTGCTTTCTCTCCATAATCCTTGATCCTTTTAGCCAGAAGGGCCATATCTAACTCCCTCTTGAATATATCCAATGAACTGACATCAACAACTTTCTGCAGTAGGGAATTCAACAGGTTAACAACTCTCTGAGTGAAGAAGTTTCTCCTCATCTCAGTCCTAAATAGTCTACCCCTTATCCTAAGACTGTGTCCCCTGGTTCTGGACTTTCCCATCATCGGGAACATTCTACCCGCATCTAACCTGTTCAGTCCCGTCAGAATCTTATAAGTTTCTATGAGATCTCCTCTCATCCTTCTAAAATCCAGTGTATAAAGGCCCAGTTGATCCAGTCTCTCCTCATTAGTCAGTCCCAACATCCAGGGAATCAGTCTGGTGAAACTTCGCTGCACTCCCTCAATAGCAAGAACGTCCTTCCTCAGATTCGGAGATAAAAACTGAGCACAATATTCCATGTGAGACCTCACCAAGGCCCTGTACAACTGCAGTATGACCTCCCTGCTCCTATACTTAAATCCCCTAGCTATGAAGGCCAACATACCATTTGCCTTCTTCACCGCCTGCTCTACCCTGCATGCCAACTTTCAATGACTGATGAACCATGACAGTCAGGTCTCGTTGCACCTCCCCCTTTCCGAATCTGCCGCCATTCAGATAATATTCTGCCTTCGTGTTTTTTCCCCCAAAGTGGATAACCTCACATTTATCCACATTATACTGCATCTGCCATGCATTTGCCCACTCACCTAACCTGTCCAAGTCACCCTACAGCCTTTTAGCATCCTCCTCACAGCTCACACCGCCACCCTGTTTAGTGTCATCAGCAAACTTGGAGATATTACACTCAATTCCTTCATCTAAATCATTAATGTATATTGTAAAGAGCTAGGATCCCAGCACTGAGCCCTGCGGCACCCCACTAGTCACTGCCTGCCATTCTGAAAAGGATCCATTTATCCCGACTCTCTGCTTCCTGTCTGCCAACCAGTTCTCTATCCACGTCAGTACATTACTTCCAATGCCATGTGCTTTGATTTTGCACATCAATTCTTATGTGGGACCTTGTCAAAAACCTTTTGAAAGTCCAAATACACCACATCCACTGGTTCCCCCTTGTCCACTCTACTAGTTACATCCTCAAAAAATTCCAGAAGATTTGTCAAACATGATTTCCCTTTCATAAATCCATGCTGACTTGGATTGATCCTGTCACTGCTTTCCAAATGCGTTGCTATTTCATCCTTAATAATTGATTCCAACATTTTCAACACTACTGATGTCAGGCTAATTACCCGTTTTCTCTCTCCCTCTTTTTTTAAACCGTGGTGTTACATTAGCTACCCTCCAGTCCATAGGAACTGATCCAGAGTCGATAGACTATTGGAAAATGATCACCAATGCATCCAGTTTTTCTAGGGCCACTTCCTTAAGTGCTCTGGGATGCAGACTATCAGGCCCCAGGATTTCTCGGCCATCAATCCCATCAATTTCCTGCTTTATAAGGATATCCTTCAGTTCCTCCTTCTCACTAGACCCTCGCTCCCGTAGTATTTCCGGAAGGTTATTTGTGTCTTCCTTCGTGAAAACAGAACCAAAGTATTTGTTTAACTGGTCTGCCATTTCTTTGTTCCCCATTATAAATTCACCTGAATCTGACTGCAAGGGACCTATGTTTGTTTTCACTGATCTTTTTCTCTTCACATATCTATAGAAGCTTTTGCAGTTAGTTTTTATGTTCCCAGCAAGCTTCCTCTCATAATCTATTTTCCCCCTCCTAATTAAACCCTTTGTCCTCCTCTGCTGTATCACAAAATTCTCCCAGTCCTCAGGTTTGCTGCTTTTTCTGGCCAATTTACATGCCTCTTCCTTGGATTCAACATTATCCTTAATTTCCCTTGTTAGCCACGGTTGAGCCACCTTCCCCGTTTTATTTTTACTCCAGACAGGGATGTACAATTGTTGAAGTTCATCCATGTGATCTTTAAATGTTTACCATTGCCTATCCACCATCAACCCTTTAAGTATCACTCGCCAGTCTATTCTAGCAAATTCACGTCTCATACCATCGAAGTTACCTTTCTCCAAGTTCAGGATCCTAGTCTCTGAATTAACTGTATGTATTGTATGGGGTTAATCATATACTGTTAATTATGATATTTAGTCATTCACAGTGTGTCTCTGCTCCATGCTTCATGGATTGTTGTTGCTATATAGAGAGAGAGAGAAAGCGACCTTGGGATGCACACCAGCTTGTTATGAGATGGTCCAAGGCTCGAGATCTAATGCTTTGTGGACGAGCACCTGGGGCCTTACAGATTAGGAGTTGGCCATAAGCCACATGCACCCATGTTTTGTTCAATAGTATGTTTATTTGATAGTATAAAGGTACAGCACTGTCCCGTAGCTCTTCGAACTACACTTTGGACCATGATTCGCGAGTGGTGATGGAGAAGGTAGTGGGGAAGTATTTGTTGGACACCGGATCTTCCAGTATGGTGATTCACGCAAATAATCCGACTACCTTACTTTTGTCTAGTAAGGTTCCACACAGTCTAGTAGGGTTTGTTATGCCTCAAATAAAGCAATGTGACTGAGTACTGTCGACTTGAGTAAGTGTGACCTTAGTCTCTTTATTCTGACTCCAGAGTGCTGGTATAGCATGGTAGGCCTGCTTATATGCAGTGCATCCCTTGGGACTCCAACAGATGCGTCCTCTGGTGGTCGTAGAATGCTGGTTACAAGGTTGTTGCATGCATAACATCATTCCACCCCAAAGTCAATAGTACACTTATTTACAGGGTGAGACGATCTGGGGCATTCCGCTCCCAAGTCGATCGTCTCGGTACAAATACAGGTGCAGGTGAGTTGGTTGGGCCTTCGCTGGGCTGCTGCGCAGTTGGCCTTGCTGGGCTGCTGGGGATGATGAGTTCAGCTTCGTGGTCAATTGTGATGTCAGTTGCCACTTGCGTGTGTATTGGAGGGTCGAAGTTGGTGGTGTCCTCTTCATTGTTGCTTGTGGCTGTCTGTGAATCGCAGTTTGTTTTGGTCCAAATGTTTTCTGCAAGTTAGTCCATTTGCAAGTTTGACCTCAAACACCCTACTCCCTTCTTTGGCTATGACAGTGCTAGCAAGCCATTTGGGACCATGTCCATAGTTGAGTACAAATACAGGGTCATTGACTTCAATATCGTGTGACAAACTTGCACATGCTTTGTTGATGCCGCCTGCCTTCGACATGATCATGGAGATCAGGGTGGACTAGAGAGAGCCTTGTTTTGAGTGCCCTTTTCATGAGCAGTTCGGCAGGGGGAACCCCGGTGAGCGAGTGGGGTATTGTGCGGTAGCTGAGTAGGACTCGGGACAAGCGGGTCTGCAGGGAGCCGTCCAACACGCGTTTCAAGCTTTGCTTGATGGTTTGGACTGCCTGTTCTGCCTGGCCGTTAGATGTGGGCTTGAACGGGGCAGATGTGATGTGCTTAATCCCATTGCGGATCATGAATTCCTTGAATTCAGCGCTGGTGAAGCACGGCCTATTGTCGTTGACAAGGACTAAAAATCCTGCGAAGGATAAGTTAGCCTCGGAAAAACCAATGCCAACCATCCAAGATGTTATAAAAGCACAGGAGGACGCTCCTGAAAAAGATAAACTGTTGTGGAAATATTATGCATGTACTTATGACAATGTTTCTAAACTCTGGACCACTCCCGCGGAACAGACTTGCATGTCTGACGAGTTGGCCTCATGGGTTATAGAATGTCTGCATTTTGCTACTCATTGTGGAGCAAGGGCAACAAGTGATACGCTTTTGGCTACTTGGTGGCACCCTAGACTCCAGGCGCTCACCCAGAACATCAGTAGTCGTTGCCTGGTTGGCCAGCAACATAATCCAGGGAAGGGAGTCCCCTGTGATTGGGGTAAAACGCCCCTACCCGAAGGTCCCTTTGAGACATTTCAGTTGGACTACATTGAGTTGCAAAAAGTTCAGTGTTACAGATATGTGTTAGTAATAGTAGATGTGTTTAGCAGATGGATTGAAGCCTACCCTAACCTGGACAATAAGACTCAGACTGTTGTTAAGGTGTTAATGAGGGAAATTGTTCCTAGATATGAGATCTCAGCTAGACTGATGACCACCTATGTTCTTTCTCTGACTCAGGCTCTGCGACTAGTTCACAACCAGGTTCAAGATGCTCACCTCGACCTCCCAGTTTTACCCGAATTGTCCCTCGTGGCACCAGGGAAGTATGGATTTGGAAGGGATTAGAGCCACAATGGGAGGGGCCTTTTTTTAGGTGTCACTCACTACCCCCACTGCAGCCAAGGTTGAGGGGAAAAGTGCCTGGGTTCACCTGCACCACTGCAAGCTCATCACCATTTAAACAAATTTTTGCTGGTTAGTCTAATTCCTGTTTCTGTTCCAGATCTCCTCTTCCCCATAGCTGAACAAGACAGTTGAAGGAGGATCAGTTTGAACTTTTACCCGTAAGACAGCCAAATACACTGACGGAGACCTGAAGAAGGGAAACGGGAAAACAGAACTCTTTTTATCAGCTAAATAATTGGACTATTTATAAGATGAGACTGTGTCTGTATGCCACTGTCTGCATAATAGTGTTGATATATGACAGTTTTGGCGCACGGGAAGGAAGACAAAGGCGAGAGCTCCATGTAAACACCTTTTTGTATATATCTTACGTTTATGCGGAAAAAGGGCACTTCACTAGATGCTGGGTGTGTTCACATATCCCTATACATTCCAAAGGGGGAATTCCTTTGCGCACCGTTCCACTGACCCTAACTGAGACTGTTAGATGGATTCAAAGAAACGATATTGGAGCTAACCGCACTGCTGAGGCTCTGGAGGGCATCACAGTTGAAATGGTAGCGATAAGGACCGTAGCATTACAAAACCGAATGGCCCTCGATTACCTGTTAGCTGAGAAAGGGGGAACGTGTGCCCTGATAGGATCTGAATGTTGCACTTACATTCCTGATAGTTCAGAAAACATAACCCACCTTGCCGATCACATAAGGAGGGAGGTGAAGAAGTTATCCACACCAGCAAAAAAACTAGGCAGGTTTGATTGGTTTCTGGGTGGATCTTGGAGATCCTATCTAATACATGGGGCAATTGTTCTCATCGTAATAATAATTACCTGCTGTTTGATTGTTGGTTGCCTTAACCTCTGCTGTAAAGTAATGATGACAAGGTTAGCAGACCCTCTTGTGGTCAAGGCTTCCCGGGTTATGATCCAACAAACTAGAGAACTACTCAACAATAATATGATTCTGGAAAGGGAGTGTGAACGGATGAATGCAATACTCATAGGACGATCCTAAATGTTATCATAGAATGATAAAAGGGGGGATGTGGATATCTGAACGGAATATATGGAATTAAGGACAGTAAGGTAAACGGGATATATGAAAATGTATAAGCCATGGAAGAATAGCTGGGAGAATGTCAGATTGCAAATAGTGCAACATCAGCATAGCTAACAGTCTTTCTCAAGGTTTCAAGTCACTAATCCTGCCAATAATATATAATTGTAACATGAAATACATCTGCAGAATTGCAAGGTCTCAGTTAATAGTCACACCATTAGATTGAAACATTTAGAGGCAATGCTTGAGCTTTCAAGAAGAACATCTCATATAGATTGACTAATGAGTGGCTGAGTTAGACTGTCAATCCAATTGTATTTTGTTATCTGATTTCAAAACTGTATAACTGTTAACGCTTTACGATGTAACTTCACCTATCCGTAGGGAGTGTGTACGCTCTATCCAGAGAGTATATCTTCTGTCTGATAGGTCTTACTGGCCGGTAATAAAGACTGCTTTGTTCAAAGCACAAGAGGTATTCGACTCAGTAATTTTACTGAACCAGATTGAAGTAAAAGAATCCGGTAATTTACATTTGGTGTCAGAAGTGGGATCTCAACGGACGACTGCCGAAAACTTGCGAATTAAGAGCCAGACTAGCCTTGGACGAGATGAGGGGAAAGTGGCCACTGGAGTGAGTATGATTTCAATACTGCTCCAGTTTCCCCCGGTTCCAAAAGTCTGAGGAAAGTTTAGCCACTCGCTGGTTCTCAGGTAGTGTCTGAACGAGATCCAGGACAATCTGGTGAATACCTTTCAAACTTAGAATAGGGATAGAGATAGGGAAATTGCGCGATGACGCAAACCAAGCGGCGACTTGGAAAGATAGGTTATAGTTAGAGCTAGATAGGGATGGATGATCAATCATGGATCCAAAAATTAATAGGAAAGAAAAGAGACTCTTGTGAATGTCTGTTTAAATGAGAAATGCTTCTGTGATTTTTACTGAAAAAAAAGCCAGGGAGTTGTGGTTTGTTTTATCTCAAACAGAATGAAAGTTTGTTTTAACCCTTCGTAGTGTTGTCCTGTATGTGGGAAGTTTAAGAGTGTGAACCTTATTGAATTACGTATATTCGGATGATAAGTTATGGAGCCAGGAAATGTACAAAGGATAGGTTTGTTAAAAAAAAAGAAAAAAATTACATGGTCCCGGTGGTTAAAAAAAGAAAAACTTGTTGAAAGAAAACATTCAGAGAAGGCACAGCAAAACAACTGAGATGGATTCAAAAGGATTAAAAAAAAAATTATATTAAATAACACGACCTTGAGGCTGGAACAATTGAGATAACGAAAAGCAGTCCACAGCCTACGTGCCAGACTTCTCTCTAGTCATAAAAAAAAGTAACGTACTAAATAGGTGCTGAAAGAAAAAAATGTTCTGAGATTTTAAATTATGAAAAAATTCCACTGCAGTAAAAAAAAAAATCACTCCTGTCCAGTTGGCAGAAAAACTCCATTAAATTAGGGCTTTCATTGACTGATTGGATTTAAACTGCGCAGTAACGCGAAAGGATAGGGAAATTTGGAGACTAAAAGAAATTAATTAAGGCTCATAAGACTTTAGAAAATTAGAAAATTAGGCTCACAGGGAATAAAATGGGGATTTAAATAGAGGATAGGTGTTCAACTCAAGTACGACGTCGACCTTGTATATCACTTGGCCCGTCTAGGCTCTGATTGAATTTTTAAAAAAAACCCCGCAGCAACTCGGAAGGTAGGGCCGACGCGAACGCGCAGCAGCGCAGACGCACAAACAATGCGAGACGCGCAGCGGCGCGAGCGTGCGGCCGAGAGGAGAAGGGCCGAAGCGAACGCGCAGGGAAGCGAACGCACAGTAAAGCGAACGCGCAGTGACGTAGACGCGCAGTACGTAAACGCGCAGTGACGTAGACGCGCAGTGACGCCAACGCGTAGTGACGTAGAGGCGCAGCAATGCGAATCGCGAAAGTCAGTGCTAATGTCAGTAAGTCTTTGTAAGTCTTAAGTGTTTAGAGTTTTAAGTAAAGTTTTAAGTATTGAAATCGCGCGGCGACGCGAACCGCGCGGCGACACGGGTAAGTGTTAGAAGTCTTTGTCTATCTTGTATTGAAATCGCGCAGCGACGTGAACCGTGCGGCGATGCGGGTAAGTGTTAGAAGTCCTTGTTTATCTTTTAAAGTTTTAAGTATCTTAACTCGCGCGGCGACGCGAGCCACGGGTCGACGCGGATTGCGCGGCGATGTGAACTGCGAGGCAACGCGGATTGCGCGGCGACGTGAACTGCGAGGCAACGTGGGAGTTTTAGTATCCTAAATTGCGCGGCGACGCGAACCACGCGGCGACGCGGGTAAGTGTTAGCATTAGTAAAGTTTGTTTATTTGGAGTTAGTTAAAGTCAGTGTTAGTTTCTGTAAAGTCTGTGTCTATTTTTAAGTTTGTTTAAATTGCACGACGACACGAACGCGTAACGACACAGTAATACGAGGGGCAGCGTGAAAATGGGTAATCAGTTAGATAAAACCACGGATGCGGATAGTCCAGCCAGTTGCAGTGTCCTTTCCACCCTGAAGAATGGACTACCTTGGCTGTGATCCATGGCTCTTTGGATTTCCTCCTTTAAGTCCTCTATGGTTCCCTGCCCCCTCTTGCTTTAGGCAGATAGGGCCTGATACATCTTCCCCTCCAGGGAAAATAATAGCAGCTTGTGAACCTCCACTTCATTACAGCCATTAATCCCTCCCACCTGTTCCACCTCCGTGAAGTGGACCAATGAGTCTCCTTCGTTGGTAAGCTTGGGCACCCCTGAAATCATATTTTGCAGCTGTGGGGTTGTGAATGGGACCACAAAATTACTTTGCAGCAGCCCCTGACCTTGGCCGTCTACGGGCGCACCGTATTTCCGCTGCTGTATGGGATACATGGGTCCCAGCGCCTCTGGCAGAGGTCGTGCGTCCCTGTCCTCACTGTCTTCCCCTTCCTCTTCCCAGTCCACCTGGGCCGCGCCCCCAGGGCCATTAGGCAGACCATTCCTTTGGCCTTGGATAGAGCGTGGGTCAAGCTTTGAATTTTCTCTTGGTAGGGCATGTGATTCCCACCCTCAACATCCTTACTGGTGGCTACCCTACACACTGTCTTAATATCCTTCAGTTGCCCTTCCAGCCCGTCTACTTTACCTGCTAGATGAGCGGTCTCCTCCCGTGTGACCTGCTCATTGAGCTTGGCCTCTGTTGCCTGACACTGCAGGTACTCCCCGGTGTTACGGGAGGTTTCCTCCTGAGTGCGCCTCTCCAACTTTTCCTCTCGCAACTCATCTAAAAGCCTCATTCCTACCACGGCCCTTGAGCTGACTGCTCCTCGGACTCCTTGAGATCTGCCGAAAGCCTACTAACCTGCTCCCTAAGCAGTTGGACTTGCTTCTACAGACACAGGAGCCAGGTGGCCTTTTCTTTTGCCTTTCTATGCTCCTTACTCCCCATCCACTCAGCAGCTTTGTCCTCGAGACTCTGAGCCTGCAACAGGTCCAGTACCCACTGTTGTGTTACATTAACTTTCCCAAAGATATATGAGGACATCCTATCCCCCATTGCCAATCTCTGTGCCTTAATATCTTCTATAACTCTCTGTTCAGTACACCCAGGTCCTGCCTGCGGTCACCAGATTCTGTAAGTGGTTTCCCTTAGCTATTTTCGATGCACCCACACGTTACAATAGTTCTAGACCTGGGAGTGATTACTGTACTGAACAGATGAATGAGTCACGGACAAATACCTCGGTCTCAACCATCAATGTTTTATTAAAGCTACCTCAACACAGCAAAACTACAAGTAAATAAAGTGACGATGTAGCACAATCTCACACCCTGGCGTGTCTAAACCGCCCCTATCGCGAAGTACCCAATGTCCAAACCCTCTGCTCGGATCCACAGTGTACCCCCGAATCTGTACCGACCGGCCGGTTGGGCATACCCCTATGGTCCTTGCAGCAAAACCTCCCCACTAAAAGCCTTCTAAGGCTTGGTTTGGAGAACACAAGATACCTCCTCACACAGTGGCTGTGATCTTAAAGATGTATGGGCAGGGATGATGCTCACCGATTCATTGGCTTACTCGCTGCTTCTCCTGGTAAAAACGTGTCTCTTCTGGTTCCGTACTGTCTATGGTTTCTTCCCTCCGTTCTCGGTCCTTGTGGAGGTGAAGCAAGTGAGAGCAAAAGAGAGAGCTATGGCCATGTGGTCACTGTTTATATCCAAAGTCTGTTTGCCTTTTCTGGCCCAATAAAGTTTTCCTTGTTTCGAGGCTTCTAAGTGTCCCATGTGTATTCCAGTGATGGCTGGGGATGGGGTTTCATTTCCTGGGCTTAATGGCTTTCCTTTGTTCTGGTTTCCCACCTCTCGGGGTTATCTCATACGAGGTAATGGCTTGATCACTGACCAGTTCATATTGCTTAACAATGGACCCTCCATCTTTGCCCATTACCTGTGATGAGTTGCCTTCTCCTGGCCATTGTAACTTCTCAGACCACCCCCGTCCATCCGATGTGGATTTCAAGTACAACATGGAAAAGTACCTGGGCCACTCCCACAACAGGCTTCCAGCTTTTTTTGCAGTGAGAAACATTAAAACACAATGTCCAGATATCTCACAATCCTTGAGCAGCCGATGCTTACACAGTATAGAGGCAGAATTACTCTGTATCTAACAGGTGCTGTATCTGCCCTTGGAGAGTTGATGGGACACGGTAGGGGCAACATTACACTGCAAATAACTCGTGCTGTAATTGCCCTGGGAGGGTTTCATGGGCCAATATAGAGGGAGTTTTCCTCTGTATCTAACCCGTGCTGTACCTGCCCTGGGAGTGTTTGATCGGACAGTGTAGAGGAATCTTTACTCTGTGTCATGTATCTTACATTATTATATATAACTGGATCCCAACATGCTATACATGACTGTAATAAGATATGACCTGTAACCACCAGCATATCTTACCACCAGGGGTGCACTTGCAAGAGACAGGTATATAAGCACAGGTCTCAGGCAAGTGCAGCATTCCAGAGCTGTGAAATAAAGGTGCAGGTCCAGAGTGACCTTGACTTCACTACATGCCTCGTGTGAATCTGTACTGAGGGGACCAGGACTTTACAGTGGCGATGGATTATGGGATTACAGAATCCATAGAATGGCGAACAACGGATCAGATGAAAAGTACAATGCGGGAGACAATTGGGAGGACTTTATAGAAAGGCTCCAGCAAAGCTTTGTAACCAAAGACTGGTTAGGCGATGATAAGGCAGACAAGAGAAGAGCCCATCTCTTGACCAGCTGTGGCTCAAAAACATACGCTTTAATGAAGGATCTGTTGGCACCTGAGAAACCAGCAAGCAAGTCGTTAAAAGAATTGAGCACACTGGTAAGAGACCACCTGAAGCCAGTGAGCAGCCTACACATGGCCAGACACAGGTTCTACAACTACAGACGCTGTGTGGGCCAGAGCATATCCGACTTCGCGGCGGAACTTCGGAGGTTGGCTAGTTTAAGTGAGTTCTCCGATGAACTGAGGAGACAAATGCTGAGAGACTTTTTCATTGAAGGAATAGGCCACGCAGGCATATTCCGAAAGCTCATAGAGACCAAGAACCTGACCTTAGAGGCAGCAGCACTGGTTGCACAGACATTCTTGGTAGGGGAAGAAGAAACGAGGTTGATTTACAATGCAGGTACGACAACTAACAAAATAATGGAACAAGGAGTTCACAGCATTAGAAAAGCTGCTACCCCCACACACAGACAAAACTGGCAGAACAGGCTTTCGACAGCAAGCAGTGGCAACAGAAGCCAGCAAGGGCCACAGGAACGGCCGTTCACACCTCATCAACCCACAATGCGAGCAATCAACTACAAACTGAGAGAAGCTCAAGAGAGATCAGCCAGACACAGCTCATTCTTTACAAGCAGTCTGTGCTGGAGGTGTGGAGGTGGGCACTCATCAAGGGAATGTCGATTTCAGCAGGCTGTTTGCAGGAACTGTGAATATACAGGGCATTTGGCCTGCATGTGCAAAAAAACGACAGCTCGGCTGGTATACGAATCGAATGGGTCGAAAAGCGGACCAGAAGACGGTGGGGACAGTACCCGGGACATCGATGTACAGCGGGTCAACACGATCAATGGCCACTGCTCCTACGACAGGACGCCTCCTATAATGATGAGGATCCTACTCAACGGTATATCTGTCAACATGGAGCTGGATACAGGAGCGAGTCAATCTCTCATGGGCGCTCAACAATTTGAACGACTGTGGCCGCATAAAAGAGACAGACCAAAACTCACAAGGGTCTAAACTAAGGACCTACACCAAAGAAATCATACCAGTCCTCGGCAGCGCCATGCTCTCTGTTACACACTAAGGGACAGTGAACCGACTTCCCATGTGGGTTGTCCCCGGAGACCCCCCAGCACTGCTGGGGAGAAGCTGGCTGGCAAAACTAAACTGGAAATGGGATGATGTCCATGCCATGTCATTAGAGGAACGGACCTCCTGCTCAACAGTTATAAAGCAATTTGAACATCTCTTTCAGCCAGGTGTGGGCACTTTCAAAGGGGTCAAAGTCAAAATCTTCATCACACAGGATGCTAGACCGGTCCATCACAAGGCCAGAGCTGTACCCTATGTGATGAGGGAAAAGATTGAACACGAACTAGACAGGCTTCTGCAGGAAGGCATTATATAACCTGTGGAATTTAGCGACTGGGCAAGTCCCATCGTCCCAGTCATGAAGCCTGATGGATCCGTACGAATCTGTGGGGACTACAAATCTACCATAAACAGAGTCTCCCTACAGGACCAGTACCCGCTGCCCAGAGCGGAGGACTTATTTGCCACATTGGCTGGAGGTAAACTTTTCTCAAAATTAGACCTCACATCGGCATATATGACGCAAGAATTGACCGAGGAATCCTAGCTACTCACCACCATCAACACACATCGAGGCCTTTTCATGTACAATCGATGCCCATTCGGCATCAGGTCAGCAGCTGCCATATTCCTGCACAACATGGAGAGTCTGCTCAAGTCCATCCCGGGGACGGTTGTATTTCAAGACGACATACTTATCACAGGCAGGGACATGACTCCCATCTCCGTAATTTGGAGGAAGTACTAAAGCGGTTGGAGCGGGTAGGCCTATGAGTCAAGAAATCCAAGTGCCTGTTTCTCGCACCCGAGGTTGAATTTTTGGGCAGAAGGATTGCCGCTGATGGAATCCGCCCAACAGAGTCCAAAACAGAAGCAATTCACCTGGCACCCAGGCCCCGGAATGTCTCAGAACTGCGCGCCTTTCTCGGGCTACTCAATTACTTTGGGAACTTTATGCAGAACTTAAGCACGCTGCTGGAGCCTCTCCATGTGCTACTCAGAAAGGGGTGCGATTGGTTTTGGGGAGACACCCAGGAACGCGCCTTCAATAAGGCACGCAACCTTCTGTGTTCCAACAGTGTTTTGACTTTCTTTGACCCAGGTAAAAAGCTAGTTCTCACATGCGATGCGTCAGCGTATGGGGTCAGGTGCATTTTGCAACATGTCAATAGTGCGGGCAAATTACAATCCATAGCTTATGCCTCCAGGTCACTTTCGCGGGCGGAGCGCGGGTACGGAATTGGAGAGAAGGAGGCGCTCGCGTGCGTGTACGGTGTCAAAAAGATGCAGCAATAACTTTTCGGGGCCAAGTTCGCGTTAGAAACCGACCACAAGCCCCTCACGGCCCTCCTATCCGAGAGCAAGGCAATAAACACCAACGCCTCGGCGCGAATTCAACGGTGGGCACTCATGCTGGCGTCCTACGACTATACCATAAGGCACAGACCAGGCACAAACAACTGTGCCGACGTGCTCAGCAGGCTACCCCTGGCGACCACGGAAGGGTCTGACGAACAGGACTGTGAGATAGTCATGGCAATCAATACCTTTGAGTCCACAGGTTCGTCCATGATGGCTCGCCAAATCAGAGCCTGGACGGCCAGCGACCCCACGTTATCCTTAGTAAAAAGATGTGTCCTAACCGGTGACTGGGCAGAGGCTCGCGATGCCTGCCCCGAGGAATTAAAACCCTTTCACAGGCGCATGCATGAGCTATCACTACAAGCAGACTGCCTGATGTGGGGCAGCCGAGTAGTCATGCCTCTGCAAGGCAGAGAGGCATTTGTCCGGGAGCTCCACTGCGAGCACCCGGGGATAGTTCTCATGAAGGCCATAGCCAGATCCCACATCTGATGGCCTGGTATTGACGCGGACTTGAAGCTCTGCGTCCGAAGGTGCACCATTTGTGCCCAACTCAGCAATGCCCCCAGGGAGGCTCCACTGAGCCCCTGGCCCTGGCCTACCAAACCGTGGTCGCGGGTGCACGTAGACTATGCGAGCCTATTCATGGGCAAAATATTCCTCGTAGTTGTAGATGCATTTTCAAAGTGGATCGAATGCATCATTTTAAACTCGAGCACAACCTCCACCACTGTGGAGAGCCTCGCAACCATGTTTGCAACGCACGGAAACCCTGACATATTAGTCAGTGACAATGATCCGTGCTTCACCAGCGCAGAATTCCAAGACTTTATAATTGACCACGGCATAAATCACGTCAAGACGGCACCATTCATGCCGGCCTCCAACGGCCAGGTGGAGAGAGCAGTGCAAATCATTGAACAAGGCATGCTTAAAATCCAAGGTCCCACGCTGCAGGGTCGCCTGTCGCGACTGCTGTTGGCATACAGATCTCGTCCGCACTCACTGACTGGGATCCCCCCCACGCAACTGTTGATGAAAAGGACTTTAAAAACAAGTCTCATTAATCCTCCCAGACATGCACGAAATTATTGAGGCAAACGCTGTAAACTGACTGAGTACCATGACAGAAATTCGAGGGAGAGATGGAATGAGATCGGGGACAAAGTGTTTGAACTAAACTATGGCAGGGGTCCCAAATGGCTTGCAGGGACAGTAACGGGCAAGGAAGGAAACAGGTCGTACAAATGGACAATGGCATGTAGACCAAGTCAAAAGCAGATTTACCAACAGCACTGCGGAACCAGAGGCAGACTACAATGTGGAACTCGCACCACACCTGGTGGACAGACAGAGGGAACAACCTGAGGAAAGGGCAATCCCAACAGACAGCCCAGGCGAGTCAACAACAATCACACCAATCGAAAGAGACAGCCCAGGCAAGATACCAGCAACCACACCCAAAGAAAAACAGACACCAAGGCAAACAACTGAACCACAACTCAGACGCTCCACGCGAGAGCGTAGACCACCTGAGAGATGAACTTATAAAGACAATAAGACCTTGGGGGAGGGTGATGTCATGTACCTTACATTATTATATGTAACTGTATCCCAACATGCTATACATGACTGTCATAAGATATGACCTGTAACCACCAGCATACCTTACCACCGGGGGTGCACTTGCAAGAGACAGGTATATAAGCACAGGTCTCAGGCAAGTGCAGCATTCCAGAGCTGGAAATAAAGGTGCAGGTCCAGAGTGACCTTGACTTCACTACATGCCTCGTGTGAATCTGTACTGAGGGGACAGGACTTTACACTCTGTATATAACCCATGCTATACCTGCCCTGGGAATGTTTGATGCGACAATGTAAAAGGAGCTTTGCTCTGTATCTAACCCGTGCTTTACCCGCCCTGAGAGTGTTTGATGGGACAGTGCAGAGGGAACTTTACTCTGCATCAAAATCGTGCTATACCTGCCCTGGGAGTGTTTGATACGACAGTGTAGAGGGAGTTTTACTCTGTATCTAATCCTGTGTAGTACGTGCCCTGGGAGTGTTTCATGAGACAGTGTAAGGGGACCATTACTCTGTATCTAACCCGTGCTGTACCTTTACCTGGGAGTGTAGGGGGAGCTTTATTCTGTATCTTACCCTGGGCTGTATCTGCCCTGGGATTGGTTGATGGGACAGCGTAGATGATATGTCCTTACTATACAATATAAATGCACACGAGGCTCATACTTGAGAGAAGGTCACTCTGAGACCAGTTACCTTTATTACCAAGACTTCAAGAGACAGACGGTGGGTGGAGCTTCCCCTTTTATACCGGAAAGTCCAGGTTTGGAGTGTCTCCCACAAGTTCGCCCCCTTGTGGTCAGTGTTCTCAAGGTGTACAACTTAGGTCAGCTTTTGCATGGGTTATAATGACAGTTGAATACATGACATCACCTCCCCCCCAAAGTCTTATTGGGATTATAGGTTAAGTCTCTCTGGTGGTTTACGCTCTCTTGTAGAGCACCTGAGTTGGGGCTCCGGTTGTTGGGCGCTGGCCTGAGTGTCTGCTGTTTGCGGTGCCTCAGGCCTGTCCGGACTGCCCACAGTGACTGGGCTCTCCTCCACTTGGTTCTGGTGTTCGGTCACCTGTGGTGGAGTAAACTCGATTTTGTGTTCTTCCTCTGCTTCTTCTACAGGGTTGCTGAACCTCCTTTTAGTTTAATCCACGTGTTTGCGGCAAATTTGTCCATTGGTAAGTTTAACGACCAAAACCCTATTCCCCTCTTTGGCAAGCACAGTGCCTGCAAGCCATTTGGGCACTGCAGCGTAATTAAGGACAAAAACGGGGTCATTGACATCAATACATCACGCCCTCGCATTCCTGTCATGGTAGTCACATTGTGACTGATGCCTGCTCTCAGCAATTTCTTTCATAGTAGGGTGTATAAGGGATAACCTTGTTTTGAGCGTCCTTTTCATTAGCAGCTCTGCGGGTGGAACCCCTGTGAGCGAGTGTGGTCGGGATCTATTGGCAAACAGGAGGCGTGATAAGCGGCTTTGTAGGGAACCCCCTTGGATTCTAAGCATCCCCTGTTTGATTATCTGCACTGCTCGTTCCGCCTGGCCGTTTGAAGCTGACTTGAATGGTGCTTTTCTGACATGGTTGACTCCATTGCCTGCCATGAAGCCTGGAATTCAGTGCTTGTGAAGCACGAGCCATTGTCACTGACCAAGACGTCCGGTAGACCATGGGCGGCGAACATTGCCTGTAGACTTTCTATCATGGCAGAGGATGTGCTTGAATTTAAAATGACACACTCAATCCATTTGGAGTAGGCGTCTACTACAAACAAAAATATTTTTTCCCATGAAAGGACCTGCGTAGTCCACATGGATAAGAACATAAGAACATAAGAATTAGGAACAGGAGTAGGCCCTCTAGACCCTCGAGCCTGCTCCGCCATTCAATAAGATCATGGCTGATCTGGCCGTGGACTCAGCTCCACTTACCCGCCCTCTCCCCGTAACCCTTAATTCCCTTATTGGTTAAAAATCTATCTATCTTTGACTTGAAAACATTCAATGAGCTAGCCTCAATTGCTTCCTTGGGCAGAGAATTCCACAGATTCACAACCCTCTGGGAGAAGAAATTCTTTCTCAACTCGGTTTTAAATTGGCTCCCCCGTATTTTAAGGCTGTGCCCCCTAGTTCTAGTCTCCCCCACCAATGGAAACAACCTCTCTGCCTCTATCTTGTCTATCCCTTTCATGATTTTAAATGTTTCTATAAGATCACCCCTCATCCTTCTGAACTCCAACGAGTAAAGACCCAGTCTACTCAATCTATCATCATAAGGTAACCCCCTCATTTCTGGAATCAGCCTAGTGATTCGTCTCTGTACCCCTTCCAAAGCTAGTATATCCTTCCTTAAGTAAGGTGACCAAAACTGCACGCAGTACTCCAGGTGCGGCATTACCAATACCTTATACAGTTGCAGCAAGACCTCCCTGCTTTTGTACTCCATCCCTCTCGCAATGAAGGCCAACATTCCATTCGCCTTCCTGATTACCTGCTGCACCTGCAAACTAACCTTTTGGGATTCATGCACAAGGACCCCCAGGTCCCTCTGCACCACAGCATGTTGTAATTTCTCCCCATTCAAATAATATTCCCTTTTACTGTTTTTTTTCCCAAGGTGGATAACCTCACACTTTCCGACATTGTATTCCATCTGCCAAACCTTAGCCCATTCGCTTAACCTATCCAAATCTCCTTGCAGCCTCTCTGAGTCCTCTACACAACCCACTTTCCCACTAATCTTAGTGCCATCTGCAAATTTTGTTGCACTACACTCTGTCCCCTCTTCTAGGTCATCTATGTATATTGTAAACAGTTGTGGTCCCAGCACCGATCCCTGTGGCACACCACTAACCACTGATTTCCAACCGGAAAAGGACCCATTTATGCCGACTCTCTGCTTTCTGTTCGCCAGCCAATTCTCTATCCATGCTAATGCATTTCCTCTGACTACGCGTACCTTTATCTTCTGCAGTAACCTTTTGTGTGGCACCTTATCGAATGCCTTTTGGAAATCTAAATACACCACATCCATCGGTACACCTCTATCCACCATGCTCGTTATATCCTCAAAGAATTCCAGTAAGTTAGTTAAACATGATTTCCCTTTCATGAATCCATGCTGCGTCTGCTTGATTGCACTATTCCTATCTAGATGTCCCGCTATTTCTTCCTTAATGATAGTTTCAAGCATTTTCCCCACTACAGATGTTAAACTAACCGGCCTATAGTTACCTGCCTTTGCCTGCCCCCTTTTTTAAACAGAGGCGTTACATTAGCTGCTTTCAAATCCACTGGTACCTCCCCAGAGTCCAGAGAATTTTGGTAGATTATAACAAATGCATCTGCTATAACTTCCGTCATCTCTTTTAATACCCTGCATGCATGACCATGGCTTGGCAAGCCAGGACCAGGGGCTAAGGGAGGCTTCCCTGGGTGCGTTGCCCAGCTGAGCACACATGTTGCACCTGCGAACACAAAGTTCCAGGTCTTCATTTATCCCTGGCCACAAAACATGTGACCTGGCAATTGCCTTCATCATGACAATGCCTGGGTGCTCATTGTGAAGTTATCTGGGTAAACACCTCTCTGCCCTTCTATGGCATGACTACTCGGTTTCCCCACAGTACGCAATCGGCCTGAATCGAGAGTTCATCCTTGCACCTATGAAACGGTTTAAATGCCTCAGGGCATGCCCCGTACGTGGCTGCCCAGTCCTCATTCAGGACACATTTCTTAACTAAAGGCAGTAGCGGGTCTTTATTTGTCCAGACTTTAATCTGACGGGCTGTCACAGGTGAGCCTTCGCTTTCGAAAGCTTCAACAGGCATGACCATCTTAGCATCATGCTTAGCTGCTCCCTCAGTGGTGGCTAGTGAGAGCCTGCTGAGTGCAACGGTGCAGTTTTCAGTGCCCAGTCTGTGCCGAATTGTGTAGTCATGGGCGGCTAACGTAAGTGCCCACCTCCGTATGTGGGCCGATGCATTCACATTTATGACCTTGCTGTCGGCCAAAAGGGACGTTAGGGGTTTGTGATCTGTCTCCAGCGCAAATTTCCTGCCAAACAGGTACTAGTGCATTGTTTTTACTGCATATACACATGCTAGTGCTTCCTTTTCTACCAGCCCGTGGCCCCTTTCTGCCTGGGACAGACTTCTGGAGGCATAAGCTACTGGCTGTAACTGACCATTGGCATTCACATGCTGCAACACACACCCGACCCCATAGGACGACGCATCGCACGTTAAAACAAGTTTCTTACATGGGTCATATAACGTTAACAGTTTGTTGGAGCATAACAAATTGCGTGCTCTATCAAAAGTCCTTTCCTGGCTGTTCCCCAGACCCAATCGTGACCTTTGCGCAGGAGCATGTATAGCAGCTCTAACAGCATGCTCAATTTGGGAAGAAAGTTACCAAAATAATTCAGGTGCTCCAGGAACGAACGCAGTTCCGTCGTGTTACGGGGTCTGGGTGCTCTCTGGATCGCTTCCGTTTTGGACGCAGTAGGTCTGATCCCGTCTGCTGCTACCCTCCTCCCCAGGAATTCTACCTCTGGAGCTAAGAAGACGAACTTCGCCTTTTTCAGTCGCAGCCCTACCCGGTCCAGTCTGCATAGCACCTCCTCCAGGAGGTGTTCTTCAGTATCCCGACCCGTGATGAGGATGCCGTCTTGAAAAACCACCGTCCTTGGAATCGACTTGAGGAGGCTTTCCATATTTCGCTGAAAGATCGCGGCAGCCGAACGAATCCCGAACGGACATCTGTTATACTCAAACAACCCCTTTTAGTGTCGTGATGGTGGTCAGCTTCTTCGACTCACTCGCCAGCTCCTGGGTCATGTAAGCTGAGGTCAGATCCAATTTTTAAAAAATGTTGCCACCTGATAGCGTCGCAAAGAGGTCCTCCGCTCTCGGTAGCGGGTACTGGTTTTGTAGTGACACCCGATTGATGGTGGCCTTGTAATCGATACATATCCTGACCGACCCATCCGCCTTGAGCACTGGCTCGATTGGGCTCGTCCAGTCACTGAATTCGACTGGCGAGATGATGCCTTCCCTCAGCAGGCGGTCCAATTCGCATTCTATCTTTTCCCGCATCACGTACAGCACCGCTCTGGCCTTGTGGTGTACTGGCCTGGCGTCCGGGTTTATGTGAATCACTACCTTGGTCTCCATGAAAGTGCCGATGCCGGGTTGAAATAGTGAGTCAAATTTGTCCAGGACCTGTGAGCATGATACTCGCTCCTCAGAAGAAATTGCATTGGTATCGCCCCATTTCTAGTTCATGACAGCAAGCCAACTCCTCCCCAGTAGTGCGGGATCGTCCCTCAGGACAATCCAGAGTGGCAACCTGTTCTCCGAATCTTTCTGGGTCATGACTACCATGACGCTGCCTAGCACCGGAATGATCTCCTTTGCATATGTCCGTAGCAGTGCGTCAATCGGCAATAATTTTGACCTCCTGGCCTTGGACACCCACAACCTTTCGAACTGTTCGATACGCATCAGGAACGGGCTGGCCCCCGTGTCCAGCTCCATTAATACTGAGATGCCATTGAGGAGCACTTTCATCATTATCGGTGGCGTCCTGGTATATGAACTGTATATGTGCTCCACATAAACTCGCTGAACTTCAGCTTCCAGCGATTTCCCCCAGTATTCATTTGACTTCGTAGGGCTTACATCGGGCCCGTCCTCCTCATAAATCAACCTGGCTGCAGGCTTCCTGCACATATGCGCCAAGTGACCGCTGACGTTGCAGTTTCTGCAGGTATATTGCTGATAACTGCAAGCTCTGGCTGGGTATTTGCCTCCACACCTCCAGCATGAGCTGGAGGCCTCATTGTTGGAAACAAAAGGTCCATTACCAGTCGATCGTCTCTGACTGTCTCTGTAACTGTCCTTAAGCGCGCCATTAACAGGTGTCGATGGCCCCATTACTGGCCGCATTGTCCATTGCGATGGCATGAATCACCGTTCAGCTAGCCATTGTCTCTGTTGAATTCCCCCTTTGGGTTCGACTGCATGCTGGGGCATGTCCGATTGCCCTTGTCTGCCTAGAGAACTGTGTGCCGCGTTAACAATGTTGACTCCCTGGTCATTTGCTGCATTTGAGCCAAGGTTTTTGTCATAAATCATTCTGGTCTCTTCCTCCCCTGAGATAATTGTCTGGGCTATTAGAGCCGCCGCTTCCAAGGTCAAGTCTTTGGTCTCAATCAGTTTCCTGAAAACCCCAGAGCGCCCGATGCCCTCAATAAAAAACTCTCACAGCATCTCGGCTCTGCATGCATCTGGGAACTTACATAGGCTCGCCAGTCGCCGGAGATCTGCCACAAAGTCTGCAATGCTTTGCCCTTCTCGCCGCTGGTGCGTGTAAAACCGGTGTCTCGCCATGTGCATGCTGCTCGCCGGTTTACGGTGTTCCCCGATCAACTTACTGAGCTCTTCGAACATCTTGTCCGCCGGCTTCTCTGGTGCTAGAAGGTCCTTCATCAGGGAGTACGATCTGGATCCACAAACCGTCAGGAGATGAGCCCTGCATTTGTCGGCCGAATCCTGTCCCAACCATTCCTTAGTGACAAAACTTTGCTGTCGTCTCTCAATAAAGTCGTCCCAATAATCACCAACACAATACCTCTCTTCTGTGCTGCTAGTGGCCATGCTGGCGTGGTTTAAACCCCAGTTTCTCGTCACCAATGATATGTCCTTACTATACAGTATAAATGCACACAAGGCCCATACTTGAGAGAAGGTCACTCTGTGACCAGTAACCTTTATTACCAAGACCTCAAGAGACAGACGGTGGGTGGAGCTTCCCCTTTTATACCGGAAAGTCCAGGTTAAGAGTGTCTCCCACAAGTTCGCCCCCTGTGGTCAGTGTTCTCAAGGCGTACAACTTAGGTCAGCTTATACATAGGTTACAATGACAGTTGACTACATGACAGTAGAGGGAGAATTACTCTGTATCTAACCCTAGCTGTCCCTGACCTGAGAGTGTTTGATGGGACAGTGTAGAGGGAGCTTTACTCTGCATCTAACCCGTGCTGTACCTGCCCTCGGAGTGTTTCATGGGACAGAGTTGAGGGAGCGGTAATCTGTATCTAACCCGTGCTGTACCTGCCCTGGGAGTGTTTGATGGGACAGTGTAGCGGGACCTTTACTCTGTATCTAACCCTTACTGGATCTGCCCTGGGAGTGTCTAATGGGACAGTATAGAGGGAGCTTTACTCTGTATCTAACAACATATTGCACCTGTTCTAGGAGTGTTTGATGGGACAGTGTAGTGGGAGATTTACTCTTCATCTAACAGGGACTGTACCAGCTCTGGGAGGATTTGATGAGACAGTGTAGACTGACCACTTCTCTGTATCTAACCCTATGCTGCACCTGCACTGGAAGGTTTGATAGGACAATGTAGAGGAGTCTTTACTCTGTATCTAACACATGCTGTACCTGCCCTGGGAGTGTTTGATGGGACAGTGTAGTGGGAGCTTTACTCTGTATCTAACTCCATACTGTACCTGCCTGGGTGTGTTTGATGGGACAGTGTAGAGAGAACTTTACTCTGTACCTAACCCCGTGCAGTACATGCACTGCGAGAGTTTGATGGGATAGTGTAGTGGGAGTTGTACTCTCTATCTAACTTGTGCTGTAAATGCCCTGGGAGGGTTTGATGTGACAGTGTAGAGGGAGCTTTAACCTGTATCTAACCCCGTGATGTATCTGCCCTGGTATGGATTGATGAGACAGTGTAGGGGTAGCTTTACTCTCTATATTACCCTGGGCTGTACCTGCATTGGGAATGTTTGATGGGACAGTGTAGAGGGAGCTTTACTCTGCATCTAACCCGTGCTATATCTGCCCCGTGAGTGTTTGATGGGACAGTGTAGAGGGAGCTTTACTCTGTATCTAACTCCATACTGTAGCTGCCCTGGGAGTGTTTGATGGAACAGTGTAGAGGTAGCTTTACTCTGTATATAACCCGTGCTGTACCTGGCCTGGAGTGTTTGATGGGACAGTGTAGTGGAAGCTTTACTCTGTATCTAACTCCATACTGTACCTGCCTGGGTGTGTTTGATGGGACAGTGTAGGAGGAGCTTTACTCTCTATATTACCCTGGGCTGTACCTGCACTGGGAATGTTTGATGGGACAGTGTAGAGGGAGCTTTACTCTGTATCTAACCCGTGCTGTACCTGCCCTGTGAGTGTTTGATGGGACAGTGTAGAGGGAGCTTTACTCTGTATCTAACTTCATACTGTACCTGCCCTGGGTGTGTTTGATGGGACAGTGTAAAGGGAGCTTTACTCTGTATCTAACCCCATGCAGTACGTGCCCTGCGAGGGTTTGATGGGATAGTTTAGTGGGAGCTTTACTCTGCATCTAACTTGTGCTGTACATGCCCTGAGAGGGTTTGATTGAGACAGTGTAGAGGGAGCTTTAACCTGTATCTAACCCCGTGATGTACCTGCCCTGATATAGTTTGATGAGACAGTGTAGAGGGAGCTTTACTCTGTATATACTCTGTGCTGTACCTGCCCTGGGAATGTTTGATGGGACAGTGTAGAGGGAGCTTTACTCTGTATCTAATCCGTGCTGTACCTGCCCTGGGATCGTTTGATGGGACAGTGTAGAGGAAGCTTTACTCTGTATCTAACCCGTGCTGTACCTGCCCTGGGAGGGTGTGATGGGACAGTGTAGACGGCGAATAACTCTGCATGTAACTTGCGCTGTAAGTGCTCTGAGAGGGTTTGATGGGACAGGGTAGAGGGAGCTTTACTATATATATATTCCATGCTCTATCTGTCCTGGGAGCGTTTGATGGGACAGTGTACAAGGAGCTTTACTCTGTATTTAATATGGGTTGTACGTGCCCTGGGAGGGTTTGATGGGACAATGTCGAGGTAGCTTTACTTTGTGTCTAACGCGTGCTGTATCTGCCCTGGGAGTGTTTGATGGGACAGTGTAGAGGGAGTTTTACTCTGTCTCTAAACCCATGTGGTACGTGCCCTGGGAGTGTTTGATGAGACAGTGTATGGGGAAAATTAATCAATATCTAACCTGTGCTGTACTTTCCCTGGGAGTGTTTGATGGGACAGTGTAGAGGGAGCTTTGCTCTCTATCTTAGCCTGGGCTGTACCTGCTCTGGGAATGTTTTAATGGGACAGTGTAGAGTGAGCTTTACTCTGCATCTAACCCATGATGTACCTGTCCTGGGGGTGTTTGATGCAACAGTGTAGAGGGAGCTTTACCGTGTATCTAACCGGTGTTGTACCTGCTCTGGGAGTGTTTGATGGGACAGTGTAGAGTGTGCTTTACTCTGTATCTAACCTGTGCTGTACCCTCCCTGGGAGTGTAGGTGGAGCTTTACTCTGTATCTTACCCTGGGCTGTACCTGCCCTGGGATTGGTTGATGGGACAGTGTAGAGGGAGAAATACTCTGTATCTAACCCTAGCTTTCTCTGCCCTGGGAGTGTTTGATGGAATAGTGTAGAGGGAGCTTTACTCTGCATCTAACCCATGCTATACCTGCCCTGAGGGTATTTCATGTGACAGTGTAGAGGGAGCGTTAATCTGTATCTAACCCGTGCTGTACCTGCCCTGGGAGTGTTTGATGGGACAATGTAGAGGGACCTTTACTCTGTATCTAATCTGTACTGTACCTGCCCTGGGAGTGTTTGATGGGACAGTGTAGAGGGACCTTTGTTCTGTATCTAACCCGAAGTGTACCTGACCTGGGAGTGTTTAATGGGACAGTATAGAGGGAGCTTTACTCTGCATGCTAACACCATACAGTACCTGTTCTAGGAGTGTTTGATGGGACAGTGTAGAGGGAGCTTTACTCTGTATCTAACGCCGTGCTGTACCTGCAGTGGTAGGTTTAATAGGACAGTGTAGAGGAGTGTTTATTCTATATCTAACACGTGTTGTACCTGCCCTGGGAGTGTTTGATAGGACAGTGTACAGCGAGCTTTGCTCTAAATCTAACCTGCGCTGTACCTGCCATGGGAGTGTTTGATGAGACAGTGTAGAGGGAGCTTTACTCTGTACCTAACCCGTGCTGTACCAGCCCTGGAAGTGTTTGATGGGACAGTGTAGAGAGAGCTTTACTCTGCATCTAACCTGTGCTGCATCTGCCCTGAGAGTGTTTGATGGGACAGTGTAGAGGAAGCTTTACTCTGCATCTAAACCGTGCTGTACCTGCCCTGGGAGTGTTTGATGGGACAATGTAGAGGGAGTTTTACTCTGTATCTAGGCCCGTGTAGTACGTACCCTGGGAGTGTTTGATGAGACAGTGTATGGGGACGATTATTCTGTACCTAACACGTGCTGTACCTTCCCTGGGAATGTTTGATGGGACAGTGTAGAGGGAGTTTTACTCTGTATTTAATCCGTACTGTACCTGCCCTGGGAATGTTTGATAGGATAATGTACAGCGAGCTTTACACGGCATCAAACGCGTGCTGTACCTGCCCCGGGAATGTTTGATGGGAGAGTGAGAGGGAGCTTTACTCTGTATCAAACAGGGGCTGTACCTGCCCTGGGAGGATTTGATGGGACAGTGTAGAGTGACCACTCTTCTGTATCTAACCCCGTGCTGTACCTGCACTGGTAGGTTTAATAGGACAGTGTAGAGGAGTCTTCATTCTGTATCTAACACGAGCTGTACCTGCCCTGGGAGTGTTTGATGGGACAGTGTACAGCGAGCTTTGCTCTAAATCTAACCAGTGCTGTACCTGCCCTGGGAGTGTTTGATGGGACAGTGTAGAGGGAGCTTTACTCTGTATCTAACCCGTGCTGTATCAGCCCTGGAAGTGTTTGATGGGACTGTGTAGAGGAAGGTTTATTCTGTATCTAACCTGTGCTGTACCTGCCCTAGGAGGGTTTGATGGGACAGTGAAGCGGGAGCTTTACTCTTTATATAACCCGTGCTGTATCAGCCCAGGAAGTGTTTGATGGGACTGTGTAGAGGAAGGTTTATTCTGTATCTAACTTGTGCTGTACCCGCCCTGGGAGTGCTTGATGAGGCAGTGTGGAGGGAGCTTTACTCTGTATCTAACCCATACTGCACCTGCCCTGGGAGTGTTTGATGGGAGAGTGTAGAGGGAGATTTACTCTGCATCTAAACCGTACTGTACCTGCTTTGGGAGTGTTTGATGGGACAATGTAGAGGGAGTTTTACTCTGTATTTAACCCCGTGTAGTACGTGCCCCGGGAGTGTTTGATGAAACAGTGTATGGGGGCGATTACTCTGTATCTAACACGTTCTGTACCTTCCCTGGAAGTGTTTGATGGAACAGTTTAGGGGAGCTTTACTCTGTATCTTACCTTGGGCTGTACCTGCCCTGGGATTGTTTGATGGGACAGTGTAGAGGGAGTTTTACTCTGTATCTAATCCATACTGTACCTGCCCTGGGAATGTTTGATGGGACAGTGTAGAGGGAGCTTTACTCTGTCTCCAACCCGTGCTGTACCTGCCCTAGGGTGTTTGATGGGACAGTGTAGAGGGAGCTTTAATCTGTATCTAACTCCATACTCTACCTGCCCTGAGTGTGTTTGATGGGACAGTGTAAAGGGAGCTTTACTCTGTATCTAACACCGTGCAGTACGTGCCTTGCGAGGGTTTGACGGGATAGTGTATTGGGAGCTGTACTCTGTATCTAACTTGTGCTGTACATGCCCTGGGAGGATTTAATGGGACAATGTAGAGGGAGTTTTACTCCGTATCTAACCCCGTGTAGTACGTGCCCTAGGAGTGTTTGATGGGACACTGTAGGGGGAGCTTTACTCTGCATCTAACCGTGCTGTACCTTCCCTGGGATTGATTGATGGGACAGTGTAGAGGGAGCTTTACTCTGTACCTAATCCATGCTGTACGTGCCCTGGGAATGTTTGATGGGACAGTGTAGAGGGAGCTTTACTCTGTATCTAACACCATACTGTACCTGTTCTAGGAGTGTTTGATGGGACAGCGTCGAGGGAGCTTTAAAATCTCTATCTAACAGGGGCTGTACCTGCCCTGGGAGGATTTGATGGAACCATGTAGACTGACCACTCCTCTGGATCTAACCCCATACTGTACCTGCACTGGAAGGTTTGATAGGACAGTGTAGAGCGAGCTTTGCTCTAAATCTAACTCGTGCTGTACCTGCCCTGGGATTGTTTGATCAGACAGTGTAGAGGGAGCTATAATCTCTATCTAACCCGAGCTGTACCTTCCCTGGGAGTGCTTGATGGGACAGTGTAGAGGGAGCTTTACTCTGTATCTAACTCCATACTGTACATGCCCTGCGAGGGTTTGATGGGACAGTGTAGAGGGAGCTTTAACCTGTATCTAACCCTGTGATGTACCTGCCCTGGTATGGTTTGATCAGACAGTGTAGGGGGAGCTTTATTCTCTATCTTACCCTGGGTGTGCCTGACCTGGGATTGTTTGATGGGACAGTGTAGAGGGAGCTTTACTCTGTATCTAACCCGTTCTGTACCAACCCTGGAAGTGTTTGACAGGACTGTGTAGAGGAAAGTTTATTCTGTATCTAACCCGTGCTGTACCTGCCCTGGGAGGGATTGATGGGACAGTGAAGCGGGAGCTTAACTCTTTATCTAACCCATGCTGTACCTGCCCTGGGAGTGTTTGATGAGATAGTGTGGAGGGAGCTTTACTCTGTATCTAACCCCATACTGTACCTGCCCTGGGTGTGTTTGATGGGACAGTGTAGAGGAAACTTTACTCTGTATCTAACCCCGTGTAGTACGTACCCTGGGAGTGTTTGATGAGACAGTGTATGGGGACGATTATTCTTTATCTAACCCATGCTGTACCTGCCCTGGGATTGTTTGATGGGACAGTGTAGAGGGTGCTTTAATCTGTATCTAATCGGAACTGTACCTGACCTGGGAATGTTTGATGGGACAGTGTACAGGGAGCTTTACTCTGTATCTAACCCATGCTGTACCTGCCCTGGGAATGTTTGATGGGACAGTGCAGAGGGAGCTTTTCTCTGTATCTCACCCTGGGCTATACCTGACCTGGGATTGTTTGCTCAGACAGTGTAGAGGGAGCTATAATTTCTATCTAACCTGTTCTGTACCTGCCCTGGGAGGGTTTGATGGGACAATGTAGATGGAGAATAACTCTGCATGTAACTCGCGCTGTAAGTGCTCCGGGAGGGTTTGATGGGGCAGTGTAGAGGGAACTTTACTCTGTACCTAACTCGATACTGTACCTGCCCTGGGTGTGTTTGAGGGGATTGTGTAGAGGGAGCTTAATCTGTATCTAACCCCATGCAGTACGTGCCCTGCGAGGGTTTGATGGGATAGTGTAGTGGAAGCTGTACTCTGTATTTAACTTGTGCTGTACACGCCCTGGGAGGGTTTGATGAGACAGTGCAGAGGGAGCTTTAACCTCTATCTAACCCTGTGATGTACCTGCCCTGGTATGGTTTGATGAGAAAGTGTAGGGGGAGCTTTACTCGCTATCTTACACTGGGCTGTACCTGCCCTGGGATTGTTTGATGGGACAATGTAGAGGGAGCTTTACTCTGTATCTAAATGTACTGTACCTGCTCTGGAAATATTTGAGGGACAGTGTAGAGAGAGCTTTACTCTGTATCTAACCCATGCTGTACCTGCCCTGGGAATGTTTGGTGGACAGTTTACAGGGAGCTTTACTCTGTATCTAACCCATGCTGTACCTGCCCTGGGAATGTTTGATGGGACAGTGTAGGGGGAGCTTTACTCTGCATCTTACACTGGGCTGTACCTGCCCTGGAATTGTTTGATCGGATAGTGTAGAGGGAGCTTTGCTCTGTATCTAACCCGTGCTGTACCTGCCCTGAGAGTATTTGATGGGACAGTATAGAGGGAGCTTTAGTCTACATCTAAATCTTGCTGTACAGGCCCTGGGAATCTTTGATGGGACAGTGTAGGGGGAGCTTTACTCTCTATCTTACCCTGAGCTGTACCTGACCTGGGAGTGTTTGATCAGACAATGTAGAGGGGGCTTTACTTAGCATCTAACCCATACTGTACCTGCCCTTGGAGGGTCTGATGGGACAGTGTAGAGGGAGCTTTACTCTGCATCTAACAAGTGCTGTACCTACCCTGAAAGAATTTGATAGGAAACTCGAGGGGGAGCTTTACTCTGTATCTAACACGGGCTGTACCTGCCCTGGGAGAGTTTTATGGAACAGTGCAGAGGGAGCTTTAATCTGCATCTATCCAGTTCTCTACCTGCCCTGAGAATGTTTGCTGGGACTGTGTAGAGGGAGTTTTACCCTGTATCTAACCAGTGCTCTACTTGCCCTGGGATTGTATCATGGGGCAGTTTAGAGGGAGCTTTACTCAATATCTAACCCATGCTGTACACGCCCTGAGAGTATTTGATGGGACAATATAGAGATAGCTTTAGTCTGCATCTACACCTTACTGTACAGGCCCTGGGAATCTTTGAAGGGACAGTGTAGGGGGAGCGTTACTCTGTATCTTACCCTGGGCTGTACCTGACCTGGGATTGTTTGATCAGACAGCGTAGAGGGAGCTATAATCTGTATCTATCCCGTACTGTATCTGGCCTAGGAGGCTTTGATGGGACAGTGTAGACGGAGAACTACTCTGTATCTAACCCGCGCTGTAAGTGCTCTGGGAGGGTTTGATGGGACAGTGTAGAGGGAGCTTTACTCTGTATCTAATCCGTGCTGTACCTGCCCTGGGATTGTTTGATGGGACAGTGTAGAGGGAGATTTCCTCTGTATCTAACCCTGTGCTGTACCTGCTATTGAAGGTTTGATGGGACAGTGTAGAGGGAGTTTTACTCTGTATCTAACTTGTATTTTACCTGCCCTGGGAATATTTGATGGGGCACTGTAGAGGGAGCTTTACTCTGTATCTAACCCAGGGTGTAACTGCCCTGGGAGGGTTTGATGGAATAGTGTCGGGGCAGCTTTACTCTGTATCTAATTCATGCTGCACCTTCCCTGAGAGTGTTTGATGGGAAATTGTAGAGGCAGCTTTACATTGTATCTAACCCGTGCTGTATCTGCCCTGGGGGGGTTGGATGGGCCAATGTAGAGGGAGCGTTGGTCTGTATCTAACCCCATGGTGTAGCTGATCTGGGAGCTTTTGATGCGGCAGTTTAGAGGGATCTTTACTCTGCATTTAATCCCGTGCTATACCTGCCCTGGAAGGATTTGATGGGCCAGTGTTGAGGGAGCTTTACTCTGTATCTGACCCGTGCTGTACCTGCCCTGGGAGGGTTTGATGGGCCAATGTAGAGGAAGCTTTCCTCTGGATCGAGCCCCATGCTGTACCTGCCCTGGGAGGGTTGCATGGGACAATGTTGAGATAGCTTTACTCTGTATCTAACCTATGCTGTACCTGCCCTGGGAGTGTTTGATGGGACAATGTAGAGCGAGCTTTGCTCTGTACCTAACCTGTGCTGTACCTGCCCTGGGAGAGTTTGATGGGACAATGTTGAGGGAGCTTTACTCTGTATCTAACCTGTTATGTATGGAGAAAGAGTCAGACTGAACACTGCGAGCTCAAAGTAAAGTGTGACCTTAGTCTTTTATTGCAAGTCTCCAGAGTGCCTCTCCAAGCTGTGAGGAGGCCTCGTTAAATACCTGCGCTCCCAAGGCACTGTGGGATCCGTTGGGACACCAGCGGATGAGCCCTTTGGTGGCTGTACAGAGTAAATATAAGCTTACATATATAACAACACCCCCCCCACCCCCCGCCAAGTCAATAATGTAACTATTTACAATGTGAGTCGATCTGGTGCCCTTCTTGCCCTGGTTGATCTTCTCGGTGTGAAAGCTGGTATTGTTGAATCATTTGCTGGGCCCTCGCTGGGCTGCTGTGCAGCTGGCCTTGCTGGGCTGCCTGGTGTGTTGGGTCCTGCTGGGCTGCTGCGGGGGATGGGTTCTGCTTCGTGGTCAACCATGGTGCCGGTTGCCACTGGTGTGTATGTTGGCGGATCAAAAAGGTAGGGTCCAAGGAGGGTTGCTAAGGGTAGTCCGTGAATCTGAGTTTGATTTGGTCCAAGTGTTTCCGGTAAATGAGTCCATTTGAAAGTTTGACCCGAAACACCCTGCTCCCCTCTTTGGCCATGATAGTGATGGGAAGCCACTTGGGACCTTGTCCATAATTCAATACAAATACAGGATCATTGATTTCAATCTCATTTGCGCTATCATGGTATGCACTTTGTTGAAGCCGCCTGATCTCAACCTGTTCATGTAGATCAAGGTGAACTAACGAGAGCCTTGTCTTAAGTGCTCTTTTCATGAGCAGTTCAGCAAGTGGAATCCCAGTGAGCGAGTGAGGTCTCATGCGGTGGTTAAGCAGGACTCGGGAGAGGCGAGTCTGCAGTGAGCCTTCAGTTACCCTCTTTAAGCTTTGCTTGATGGTTTGCACTGCTCTCTCTGCCTGACCATTGGACGCTGGTTTAAACGGGGCAGATGTGACATGTTTGATCCCATTATGGGTCATGAATTCTTTGAACTCAGCACTGATAAAACATGGCCCGTTATCGCTCACCAAGATATCAGGTAAGCCGTGTGTGACAAACATGGCCTGCAGGCTTTTAGTAGTGGCGGCGGACATGCTAGCCGACATTATCTCACATTCAATCCACTTGGAGTACGCATCTACAACCACAAGGAACATTTTACCCAAGAACGGGCCTGCATAGTCAACGTGTACCCTAGACCATGGTTTGGAGGGCCAAGACCACAAACTTAGCGGCGCCTCCCTGGGTACATTGCTTAACTGCGAGCATCTGTTACATCTGTGAACGCAGGACTCTCCAAGTCCGCATCGATACCAGGCCACCACATGTGGGATCTGGCTGTCGCTTTCATCATTACGATGACTGGGTGGGTACTGTGGAGGTCACTGATGAAGGTGTCTCTGCCCTTCTTGGGAACCACTACTCGATTGCCCCACAGAAGGCAGCCTGCCTGTATAGACATTTCAGCTTTGCCCCGCTGGAACGGATTTATCTCTTTCGGCATTTCCACTGGGACATTGGACCAGCTCCCATGGAGCACACAGTTTTTGACTAGGGACAATAAGGGGTCCTGCCTCTTCCAGGTTTTGATTTGCCGGGCAATGATGGGTGATTGCTCATTCTCAAATGCTTCCAGAACCATGGCTAAATCTGTGGGCTGTGCCATTTCCAACCACATGAGAGCATCAGCACAGTTTTCTCTGCCTGGCCTGTGGCGGATGGCGTAGTTTTATGCGGACAACGTGAGCGCCTATCTCTGGATGCGGGCTGATGCATTGGTATTTATCCCTTTACTCTCGGAAAACAGGGATATGAGTGGCTTATGTTCAGTTTCCAATTCGAATTTTAGCCCAAACAGGTATTGATGCATTTTCTTTACCCCATAGACACATGCTATCGCTTCTTTCTCAATCATGCTGTAGGCTCTCTCAGCCTTAGACAGACTCCTGGATGCATAAGCAACCGGTTGCAGTTTCCCGAAATCATTAGCTTGTTGCAATTCACACCCAACGCCATATGACGACGCATCACATGCTAGTACCAAACACTTACATGCATCACAAAACACAAGCAATTTGTTTGAGCATACCAATTTTCTCGCTTTTAGAAAGGCATTTTCTTGGCGTTTACCCCAAACCCATTCGTCCCCTTTTCATAGTAAGACATGCAGTGGTTCTAACAGTGTGCTGAGACCCGGTAAGAAGTTACCAAAGTAGTTCAGGAGTCCCAGAAACGAACGCAATTCCGTCACGTTCTGTGGCCTCAGTGCATTCTCGATTGCCTCTGTCTTCATGTTGGTGGGCCTGATGCCGTCTGCCACAATCCTCCTTCCCAAGAATTCCACTTCAGGCACCAGGAAAATGCACTTCGAGCGTTTTAACCTTAGCCCCATGCGGTTGATTCAACTAAGAACCTCCTCCAGGTTCTGCAGATGTTCCGACCTGTGACCAAGATGTCGTCCTGGAAGACCACGGTGTGAGGGACCGACTTCAGTAAGCTTTCCATGTTTCTCTGGAATATCGCCGCCGCCGATCGAATTCCAAACGGGCATCTGTTATAAATAAAAAGACCTTTGTGCGTGTTGATGCAGGTGAGGGCCTTCGATGATTCCTCCAGTTCCTGCGTCATGCAGGCTGAAGTCAGATCCAGCTTCGTGAACGTCTTTCCTCCTGCCAGTTTTGCAAAGAGGTCATCGGCCTTTGGTAGTGGGTATTGGTCCTGCAGGGAGAAATGATTGATTGTTACTTTGTAATCGCCACAGATTCTGACGGTGCCATCTCCCTTGAGGACTGGGACAATAGGACTGGCCCACTCGTTGAACTCGATCGGTGAAATGATGCCCTTTCTTTGCAGCCGGTCTAGCTCAATCTCTACCCTTTCTCTCATCATGTATGGTACTGCTCTTGCCTTGTGATGAATGGGTCGTGCCCCCGGAATTAGATGGGTCTGCACTTTTGCTCCTTGGAATTTCCCGATGCCTGGTTCGAACAGCGAAGGAAATTTGTTTAAGACCTGGGCACATGAAGTGTCATCAGCGGGCGATAGCGCTCGGATGTCATCCCAGTTCCAGCGTATCTTTCCCAGCCAGCTCCTGCCAAGCAACGTTGGACCATCGCCCGGTACCACCCAGAGTGATAGCTTGTGCACCGCCCCTTCGTAGGAGACCTTTAGAGTCGCACTGCCGATTACAGGAATCAGTTCTTTTGTGTAAGTTCTTAGTTTCGTGCAAATTGGAGTTAAGACTGGCCTTGAGACCTTGTTGCACCACAATCTTTCGAAAGTCTTTTTGCCCATGATGGACTGGCTCACGCCTGTGTCCAGCTCCATAGACACCGGGACTCCATTTAGTTCAACATTCAGCATTATCAGGGGCAATTCGTGGTGAATGTGTGCACCCCTTGTACCTCTGCCTCTTCATTCTGAGGCTCTGGTTCGTCGTTATCCTCCATGGATCTGCCCTCCTCTGCAACATGGTGGTTTGCAGGTTTAACATTATTTGCAGCTCACCTGCACATACGTTGGAGGTGTCGCATTTTTCCACAGCCCTTGCAAACGTACCCTTTGAATCGGCATGAATGGAAATGATGATCACCCCTGCAGCGCCAACAAGCTGTTAATGGCCTTCCATTCATTACCCTTGATGGTGGACTCTGAGACATCTGCGGACGTGTAGCTGCAGGCATGTGTGACCTGCCCTGCACATTGCGATTCGAAAACAACATCACTTTGTTCACAGTACTTGTAGCAGCACTTGTGTGCTGAGAGATTTGCTTCCTATTGTCATTGGTGACAATGAACGTCTGGGCTATCGCTATGGCCTTACTCAAGGTTGGGGTCTCTACAGTCAAAAGTTTGCGAAGTATGGTTTCGTGGCCAATGCCAAGTACGAAAAAGTTTCTGAGCATGTGCTCCAAATGTCCTTCAAATTCGCAATGTCCTGCAAGGCGTCTTAGCTCGGCGTCATAACTCGTCACTTCCTGGCTTTCAGACATTTTGTAGGAGTAGAACCAGTACCTCGCCATCAGAACGCTTTCCTTCGGGTTCAAATGCTCTCGGACCAGTGTGCACAAATGATCGTACGATTTCTCCGTGGGTTTCGTTGGAGTGAGCAGATTCTTCATGAGGCCAAACGTTGATGTCCCACAGACGGTGAGGAGGATCGTCCTTTGTTTTGCAGCGTTCTCTTCCCCATCTAGCTCATTGGCCACCAAGTATTGATCGAGTCACTCCACAAAAGTTTCCCAATCATCTCTCTCCGAGAATTTCTCCAGGATGCCCACTGTTGTCTGCATCTTTGGGTTCGCTATCTGTATCTCGTGGCCAGTTGTTATGTATGGAGAAAGTCAGACTGAACACTGTGAGCTCAAAGTAATGTGTGACCGTAGTCGTTTATTGCAGGTCTCCAGAGTGCCTCTCCAACCTGTGAGGCCTCTTAAATACCTGTGCTCCTAAGAGATTGTGGGATCCCTTGGGACTCCAGGGGATGAGCCCTCTGGTGGCTGTATAGAGTAAATACAAGTTTGCATATATAACATAACCCATGCTGTACCTGCACTGGGTGTGTTTGATGGGACAGTGTAGAGGAAGCTTTACTCTGTATCTAACCCGTGCTGTACCTGCCCTGGGAGAGTATGATGGGACAGTGAAGCGGGAGCTTTAATCTGTATCTTGCACGGGCTGTACCTGCCCTGGAAGTGTTTGATGAGACAGTGTAGAGGGAGATTTACTCTCTGTCTGACCCATGCTGTACCTGCCCTGGGAGGGTTTGTGAGGAAAGAGTCTGGTTACTGTAAACTCACTCAGGTGCAATCTGATCCATCTTTATTCCAGCCCAAGAGTCATCATCATCATAGGCAGTCCCTCGGAATCGAGGAAGATTTGCTTCCACTCCCAAAGTGAATTCTTTGATGGCTGAACAGTCCAATATGAGAGTTACCGAACCTGCCACAGGTGGGACAGACATTCGTCGAGGGAAGGGGTTGGTGGGGCTGGTTTGCAGTGCGCTCCTTCTGCTGCCTGCGTTTGGCCTCTTCACATTCTTTGCATTGAGACTCGAAGAGCTCAACGCCCTCCTGGATGCACTTTCTCCACTTCGGACGGTCTTCGGCCAGGATCTCCCAGGTGTCAGTGGTGATGTCGCACTTTACCAGAGAGGCTTTGAGGGTGTCCTTATAACGTTTCCACTGTCCTCCTTTGGCTCGTTTACCACAAAGGAGCTCCACATAAAGCATTTGCTTCGGGAGTCTCGTATCTGGCATGTGAACTATGTGGCCTGCCCAGCGAAGCTGATCGAGTGTGGTCAGTGCTTCAATGCTGGGGATGTTAGCCTGATCGAAGACATTGATGTTGGTGCACCTGTCCTCCCAGGGGATTTGCAGGATCTTGCGAAGACATCATTGGTGATATATCTCCAGAGACTTGAGGTGCCTTCTATACATCGTCCATGCCTCGGATCCACACTGCAGGGCGGGTATTACTACAGCCCTGTAGACCATGAGCTTGGTGATAGATTTGAGGGCCTGGTCTTCAAACACTCTTTTCCTCAACGGCCGAAGGCTGCACTGACACACTGGAGGTGCCGCTGAATCTCTGCATCAATGCCTGCCTTTGTTGATAAGAGTCTCCCGAGATATGGGAAATGGTCCATGTTGTCGAGGGCCGCGCCTTGAATCTTGATGATTGCTGTGCTGTGCGGCAGTGACAGGCTGGTGGAGGACCTTTGTCTTATAGATGTTAAGCGTAAGGCCCATGCTTTCATATGACTCAGTGAATACATTGACTATATCCTGGAGTTCAGCCTCTGAATGTGCGCAGACGCAGGCATCATCCTCATACTGCAGCTCAATGACAGAGGTGAGGGTGATCTTGGACCTAGCCTGGAGGCGGCGTAGGTTAAACAGCTTCCCGCTGGTTCTGTAGTTTAGTTCCACTCCAGTGGGGAGCTTGTTGATTGTGAGGTGGAGCATGGCAGCAAGGAAGATTGAGAAGAGGGTTTGAGCGATGACGCAACCCTGTTTGACCCCGGTCCGGACGTGAATTGGGTCTGTAATGGATCTGTTGGAAAGGATCACGGTCTGCATGTCATCGTAAAGCAGGTGAAGGATGTTGACAAACTTTTGGGAGCATCCGAAACGGAGGAGGACGCTCCATAGACCCTCTCAATTGACAGTGTCAAAGGCCTTTGTAAGATCGAAAAAGGCCATGTATAAGGGCTGGCGCTGCTCCCTGCATTTTTTCTTCAGCTGTCGCGCTGCAAAAATCATGTTTGTTGTGCCCCGTAGGGGACGAAATCCGCATTGTGATTCCGGGAGGAGCTCCTCGGCCACAGGGAGAAGTCGATTGAGGAGAACTCTAGCGACAACTTTCCCAGTGGCTGATAGCAGGAGATTCTCCTGTAGTTGCTGCAGTCAGGCTTGTTCCCTTTTTAAAAATGGTCACAATCACTGCATCTCTGAGCTCCCCCGACATGCTCTCCTCCCTCCAGGTGAGAGAGATGAGGTCATGTATCCGCGCCAACAGCGCCTCTCCGCCATACTTTAACGCTTCAGCAGGGATTCCATCCAGACCCGTAGCCTTGTTATTCTTCAGCTGTTTTATGGCTTTGCCTAACTCGTGCAACGTTGGAGTTTCACTGAGTTGGTGGCGGGTCACATGCTGCGGGATGAAGTCGAGAACACTCGAGTCAAAGGCAGAGTCTCGATTGAGGAGTTCTTCGATCTCCTCATCATTTTCATCAAACCAGTCCTGATGTTTTCTGGTTGAGTGACCAAGTGTCTCTTCACAGGCACTGGTTATAGAGGCCTGGAGGGCAGACCAAGCACTGTGCGCATTCAGCATCTCAGGCTCATTAAGGCACGCCAGATTGGCTGTGAGGCGTGGCTGTATAGGGCTCTCTTAGCTGGGTCTCTAAGTGCCTTGGCATTAACTTGTTTGCAGAACTGCTTCTGCTGTCCCCTCTGCTTTGGGGCAACGTTAATGTTGATGATGGATGGGATTAGGCGTTGGTCTGTCCAGCAGTCGTCAGCTCCTATCATAGCGCGGGTGATGCGCACATCCTTGCGATCCCTGGCTCGGACGATGATATAGTCAAGCAGGTGCCAGTGTTTGGAGCGAGGGTGTTGCCACGATGCCTTATATTTGTCCCTCTGGTGGAACAAGGTGTTGGTGATGAGGAGTTCATGCTCTAGACATTTTGTCAGGAGTAGGGTACCACTGGAGTTGGCTTTCCCTACCCCCTCTCTGCCAATCATGTCTCCCCAGAGGGCTGTGTCTTTGCCGACCCTGGTATTAAAATCCCCAGGAGGATCAATTTGTCACTTGTGGGGACGCAGGACAAGGAAGTCTCGAGGTTGGAATAAAAACCCTCTTTAGCCTCATCCGTTGCATCAACTGTAGGGGCTGATGACTGTGGTGCATTGGTTCCGGGATAGGGTAATACGAAGAGTCATGAGGCATTCGTTAACCCCACAGGGGGAGTCTTTGAGGCAGTTGACCAGCTCATTCTTGATGACAAAGCCAACTCCATGAAGGCGGCATTCTGCCTCTGGTTTCCCTTTCCAGAAGAAAGTATAACCTTCACCATGTTCCTTCAACTGGCCTTCTCCTGCCCACCGGGTCTCGCTTAGGGCGGCGATGTCAAGAGTGCCAGCGTGACAAAGGCACCCAGCTTATATACAGGTGACCAAGCACACATGCCACATGCGTACAGCCCGATGACCTCTGACCGCGGTGCCCTCTAGTGTCTGGTGACCCCCAAGCATTAATACATAACAACATCCCCCTTTTAAAATCTTAACAACAGTCTTTTTACAAATTAAGAAGGTCTGGGGCTTTCCTCTCACGAGTTGATCGTCTCAGTTCAAATTTGGCTCTGAGCGAGCATTCTGAGTCCGTTGAGACTGAGGGCTGAGTAGCTGATCTGATGGGAGTGGTCATAACCACATTAGAGACTGAAGGTTCAGGGTTAGTAATATCAGCAGAGTCCTCTGATGAGTGAACAATGGTTGGTTGGTCACTGACTGCATCTTCCTCACTCTGTTCCAGTTCATCCGTATGCCGCAGTTTAACCTGGTCAAGGTGTTTCCTGCATGTTTGCCCATTCTTGAGCATGACAATAAACACTCTGTTACCCTCCTTGACTGTAACAGTGCCGGCGATCCACTTTGGATCTTGACCATAGTTGAGTACATAAACCAGATCGTTAACTGAGATGTCACGTGACACGGCAACACGATCATAACACCATTGCTGACCTTGACGTCTATTTTCAACACGATCATTCAAATCAGGATGAACAAGAGAAAGCCTGGTCTTGAGATTTATCTTCAACAGTGGTTCAGCAGGAGGAACCCCAGTAAGCGTATGAGGTCTTGACCTGTAACTGAGCAATATATATGACAACTGTCTCTGCAGTGAGCCCTGAGTTACACGTTTCATACTTTGCTTGATCGTTTGAATGGCACGTTCTGCTTGACCATTAGAAGCAGGCTTGAATGGAGCTGATTTCACATGTCTGATGCCATTGAGTTTCATGAACTCCTGGAACTCAAGACTTGTGAAGCAAGATCCATTGTCGCTCACAACAATGTCAAGCAAACCATGAGTAGCAAACATGATACAAAGGTGCTCAATGGTAGCTGTAGACATAGTGGATGACATAATAACACACTCTATCCACTTAGAATATGCATCTACTACGACAAAAAACATCTTTCCTAGGAACGGGCCTGCAAAATCAATGTAGATGCTCGACCATGGTTTGGATGGCCACGTAAAGACTCAGCGAAGATTCCGCTGGTACTTTACTTAGCTGCATGCAAGTATTGCACTGATGCATGCATGATGCCAGATCAGAATCAATTCCAGGCCACCATACATGAGACCTCGCAATGGACTTCATCATGACAATACCAGGATGAGTGCTATGAAGTTCACGTACACATTTTTTCACAGTAAACAATCTGACTGAATGGACAGCTCATCCTTGCAATGGTTGTAAGGTTTGGTCTCCTCACGCATCTCCATAGATATGGCAGACCAATCACCACTGAGTACACACCGTTTCACAACCGATAAAACAGGGTCATGGCTGGTCCAGATCCTAACTTGTTGAGCAGTGACAGGGGTTCCTTCACTCTCAAAAGCATCCATTACTAACAGTAGATCTACAGGTTGAAGCGTCTCCATCTCAGTTATGGGTAAGGGCAGACGACTCAGTGCATCAGCGCAATTCTCAGTACCAGGTCTATGACGGATGACGTAATCATAGGCAGACAATGTCAGTGCCCACCTTTGAATGCGGGACGATGCATTGGTATTAATACCTTTGCTTTCCACAAACAATGAAATGAGTGGCTTGTGATCCATTTCTAGTTCAAAACGAAGACCAAACAGGTACTGGTGCATTTTTTTTACCCCATACGTACAGGCCAAAGCTTCTTTCTCTACCATACTGTAAGTTCTTTCCGCTTTAGACAGACCTCTCGAAGCATACGCAACAGATTGTAGCTTGCCCGATACATTTGCTTGTTGGAGTACGCAGCCAGCCCCATATGATGAAGCATCACAGGCCAATATAAGACGCTGACGCAGATCATAATGGGCAAGCAACTTGTTTGAACATTGCAAATTCTTGGCTTTCTCAAAGGCTCTATCTTGAGAAGCACCCCAGATCCAGTTGTTACCTTTTCTTAGTAACACATGCAGTGGCTCTAGTAAACTGCTCAATCTGGGTATGAAATTACCAAAGTAGTTGAGTAGCCCAAGGAACGAACACAGTTCTGTCACATTCTGAGGCCTGGGTGCATTTTTGATAGCCTTGATTTTCAAATCAGTGGGCCTGATGCCATCAGCAGCAATCTTCCTCCTGAGGAATTCGACTTCAGGTGCCATGAATACACACTTCGAGCGTTTCAGCCTGAATCCCACTTTATCCAGACGCTGTAGGACTTCTTCAAGATTGTTCAGATGTTCAGCAGTGTCACGACCTGTGACCAGAATGTCATCTTGAAACACGACAGTTCGAGGAACGGACTTCAGTAATCTCTCCTATTCCTCTGAAATATGGCTGCAGCCGAACAAATCCCAAAAGGACATCTCTTGTCGACGAACAGTCCTTTATGGGTGTTGATGCAGGTGAGTTTCTTCGAAGTGTCGACAAGCTCCTGGGTCATATAGGCTGACGTCAGATCCAGTTTCGTGAATGACTTTCCACCAGCTAGCATGGCGAACAGGTCATCAGCCCACGGTAACGGATCCTGATCCTGTTTTGAAAATCAGTTAATCATAACCTTGCAGTCTCCACAAATCCTGACAGTGCCATCACTCTTCAACACAGGAACAATGGGACTAGCCCACTCGTTAAACTCGACCGGTGATATGATCCCTTCACGCTGGAGTCTGTCAATTCAATTTCAGCCTTCTCCCTCATCATGTACAGAACAGACCGAGTTTTGTGATAGACAGGCCTTGCATTGGAGTCCAGGTGAATCTGCACCTTGGCTCCCGTAAAATTACCAATGCTTGGTTCAAACAAAGAAGGAAACTTTTTCAATACTTGAGTACACAAAGTATCATCCACTGAGGACAACATCTTGACATCATTCCAGTTCAGCTTGATTTTCTCGAGCCAATTCCTGCCGAACAGCGTTGGACCATTACCTGGGATGATCCATAATTGTAGCTCAGGAACCACACCGTCATATGACACCTCAATTGCTGCACTGCCGAGTTCCTTAGTGTAAGTACACAACCTGGCATTGACTGGATTCGGCTTCGGTTTTGCAGCCCTAGTGTCCCATAGCTTGTTAAATGTCCTTTGGCTCATTATCGGCTGGCTCGCACCCGTGTCCAGCTCCATTGATACAGGGACACCATTCAGCTTCACATTAACGACTATCGGCTGGTTCTTGCTCAGGAATGAATACAGTCCATTCACTTCCTCTTCGGGTTGCGTAACCGGGCCATCACTGACCTGACGTGAGTCACACCACGCTTGCTCCATTGTGGACACATCCTGTGAAGATGCCCCACTTTCGAACATCCATTGCATGAGTAATGTCTAAATCGACACTTATGAGGCCGATGATTGCCCCCACAATGCCAACAGGGTGAAATCTGGATTGAACTAGTTGCCGAGCTCTGAGCAGCGGCAGATTTCGTGTAAGCAGCTCTGCCCGAAAATGGCGGCATCTTGTTTAAAGTACTTGCCCTGGAACTCCGACTCGTCGATGATATCTGCCTCAAATTATCATCCGTCATCATGCATGCCTGGGCAGTCGCGATGGCCTTTTTCCAATTCAGCATCTCTGCAGCCAACAGCTTCCGGAGGATCGCATCATGGCTGAAGCGTATCACGAGGACATCATGCAGCATGTCTTCCAGCACATTACCGAACTTACATGGCTCAGCAAGACGTCGCAGGTCAGCGACAAATCCCGACACGTCCTGGCCCTCAGCACGAACATGCGTGTACAAACGGGAGCGTGATATGATCATCCCCTCTTGTGGTTCAGATGGTTACCTACCAACGTACACAATTCCTCGGACCCTTTTTCCGCCGGACGTATAGGCAAGCGAAGATTCTTCATGAGGCCGTAAATCTTTGGACCACAAATGGTGAGGAGAACAGCCTTGCGCTTAAATACATAGGCCTCTGCCTCCGTGCTGTTGGCCACAAAATCCGCCCAATACTCACCCTCCATGAATCTCTCCAGGATTCCAATGGTGCCCATTGTAGATATAGAGGTTCTTAACTAACCTCGCCGTCAATTGTAATTACTCAAGAGTCTGCTTACTGTAAACTCACTCAGGTGCAACCTGATCCAGCTTTATTCCAGCCCGAGAGTGCCAGCGTGACAAAGACACCCAGCTTATATACAGGTGACCAAGCACACATGCCACATGCGTACAGCCAAATGACCTCCAACCGCGGCGCCCCCTGGTGTCTGGTGAACCCCAAGCATTAATACATAACAGTTTGATGGGACAGTGTAGAGGGAGCTTTACTCTGTATCTAACCTGTGCTGTACCTGCCCGGGGAGAGTTTGATGGGATAGTGTAGAGGGAGCTTTACTCTGTATCTAACTCGTGCTGTACCTGCACTGGGAGTGTTTGATGGGACAGTGAAGCGGGAGCTTTACTCTGTATCTTACACGGGCTGTACCTGCGCTGGGAGTGTTTGATGAGACAGTGTAGAAGGAGCTTTACTCTGTATCTAACCCCATACTATACCTGCCCTGGGAGTGTTTGATGGGAACGGTGTAGAGGGAGTTTTACTCTGTATCTAACCCCATACTATACCTGCCCTGGGAGTGTTTGATGGGAACGGTGTAGAGGGAGTTTTACTCTGTATCTAACCCCATACTATACCTGCCCTGCGAGGCTTTGATGGGACAGTGCAGTGGGAGCTTTAATCTGTATCGAACACGGGCTATAACTACTCTGGGAGGGTTTGATCGGACAGTGTAGAGTGAGTTTTCCTCTGTATCTAACCCCGTGCTGTACCTGCCCTGGAAGGTTTGATGGGAGAGTGTAATGGAATCTTTACTCTGTATCTAATCTGTGCTATACCTGCCCTGGGAGTGTTTGGTGAGACAGTGGAGAGGGAGCTTTACACTGTATCTAATGCTATACTGTACTTCTTCTGGGAATGTTTGATGGGACGGTGTAGAGGGAGTTTTACCCTGTATCTAACCCTGTGCTGTAACTGCCCTGGGAGTGTTTGATGAGACAGTGGAGAGGGAGCTTCACTCTGTATCTAATGACATACTGTACTTCTTCTGGGATGGTTTGATGAGACAGTGTAGAGGGAGCTTTACTCTGTATCTAACCCGTGGTCTAGCTGCCCTGAGAGAGTTTGATGGGATAGTGTAGACGAATCTTTACTCTGTATCTAACCCCCGTGCTGTACCTGCCCTGGGAATGTTTGATGGGACAGTGTAGAGGGAGCTTTACTCTGTATCTAACACGGGCTGTACTTACCCTGGGAGAGCTTGATGGGACAGTGTAGAGGGAATTTTACTCTGTATCTAACCCCATACTATTCCTACCCTGGGAGTGTTTGACAAATCAGTGCAGAGGGAGCTTTGCTCTGAATCTAACCCCGTGCTATACGTGCCCTGGGAGGGTTTGATGGGACAGCGTAGTGGGAGCTTTACTTTGTACCTAATCCGTGCTGTACCTGCCCTGGAAGGTTTGATGGGAGAGTGTAATGGAATCTTTACTCTGTCTCTAATCCGTGCTGTACCTGCGCTGGGAATGTTTGATGGGACAATGTAAAAGGAGCTTTCCTCTTTATCTAACCCATGATGTACCTGCTCTGGGGGTGTTTGATGCAATAGTGTAGAGGGAGCTTTACCTTGTATCTAACCGGTGCTGTACCTGCCCTGGGATTGCTTGATGGGACAGTGTAGAGGGAGCTTTATGCTGTATCTAACCCGTGCTGTACCCGCCCTGCGAGTGTTTGATGGGAAAGTGTCGAGGGAGCTTTACTCTGCATCGAACCCATGATGTACCTGCCTTGGGAGTGTTTGATGGGAGAGTGTAGAGGGAGATTCACTCTGTAACTAACTCGTACTTTACCTGCCATGAGAGGATTCGATGGGCCAATGTAGAGGAAGCTTTCCTCTGTATCTTGCCCCGGGGTGCCCCTGCCCTGGGCGAGTTTGATGGGACAGTGTCGAGGTAGCTTTACTCTATATCTAACCTGTGCTGTTCCTGCCCTGGGAGAGTTTGACAGAGGGAGCTTTACTCTGTATTAACCCCGTGCTGTACCTGCCCTGGGAGCGTTTGATGGGACAATGTAGAGGGACCTTTACTCTGTATCTGACTCGTGCTGTACCTGCCCTCGGAATGTTTGATGGGACACTGTCGAGGGAGCTTCACTCTGTATCCAACACGGGCTGTACCTGCCCTGGGAGGGTTTGATGGGCCAATGTAGAGGAAGCTTTACTCTGTATCTAACCCATGTAGTACGTGCCCTGCGAGTGTTTGATGAGACAGTGTAGAGGGATTTTACTATGCATCTAACCAGTGTTGTATCTGCCCTGAGAGTGTTTGATGGGACAGTGTAGAGGGAGCTTTACTCTGTATCTAACTCGTGCTATACCTGTCCTGGGAGGGTTTGATGGAACACTGTAGAGGGAGATTTCCTCAATATCTAACATGGCTGTACCTGTCCTGGGAGGGTTTGATGGGACAGAGAAGAGTGAGCTTTCCTTTGTTTCTAACCCCGTGCTGTACCTGTCCTAGGAGGGTTTGACGGGTCAGTGTAGAGGAAGCTTTACTCTGTATCGAACCCCGTGCTGTACATGCCCTGGGAGGGTTTGATGGGACAGTGTAGTGGGAGCTTTCCTCTGTATCTAACCCCGTGCTGTACCTGCCCTGGAAGGTTTGATGGGAGAGTGCAATGGAATCTTTACTCTGTCTCTAATCCGTGCTGTACCTGTGCTGGGAATGTTTGATGGGACAATGTAAAAGGAGCTTTCCTCTTTATCTAACCCATGATGTACCTGCTCTGGGGGTGTTTGATGCAATAGTGTAAAGGGAGCTTTACCTTGTATCTTATCGGTGCTGTACCTGCCCTGGGAGTGCTTGATGGGACAGCGTAGAGGGAGCTTTATGCTGTATCTAACCCGTGCTATACCCGCCCTGCGAGTGTTTGATGGGACAGTGTCGAGGAGCTTTTCTCTGTATCTACCCTGTGCTGTATCTGCCCTGAGAGTGTTTGATGGGACAGTGTAGAGGCAGCTTTGTTGTGTATCTAACCCGTGCTGTACCCGCCCTGAGAGTGTTTGATGGGAGAGTGTCGAGGGAGCTTTACTCTGCATCGAATCCATGATGTACCTGCCCTGGGAATGTTTGATGGGACAGTGTAGAGGAGATTCACTCTGTATCTAACTCGTACTTTATCTGCCCTGGGAGGATTCGATGGGACAGTGCAGTGGGACATTTACTCTGTATCTGACCCGTGCTGTACCTGCCCTGAGAGTGTTTGATGGGACACTGTCGAGGGATCTTTACTCTGTATCTAACACAGGCTGTACCTGCCCTGGGAGGGTTTGATGGGCCAATGTAGAGGAAGCTTTCCTCTGTATCTTGCCCTGGGGTGTAACTGCCCTGGGCTAGTTTGATGGGACAGTGTAGAGGTAGCTTTACTCTGTATCTAACCTGTGCTGTTCTTGCCCTGGGAGAGTTTGACAGAGGGAGCTTTACTCTATAATAACCCCGTGCTGTACCCGCCTTGGCAGCGTTTGATAGGACAGTGCAGAGGGACCTTTACTCTGTATCTGACCCGTGCTGTACCTGCCCTCGGAGTGTTTGATGGGACACTGTCATAGAAACAGAAACATAGAAAATACGTGTAGGAGTAGTCCACTCAGCCCTTCGAGCCTGCACCACCATCAATAAGATCATGGCTGATCATTCCCTCAGTACCCCTTTCCTACTTTCTCTCCATACCCCTTAGCCGTAAGGGCCATATCTAACTCCCTCTTGAATATATCCAATGAACTGGCATCAACAACTCTCTGCGGCAGGGAATTCCACAGGTTAACAACTCTCTGAGTGAAGAAGTTTCTCCTCATCTCAGTCCTAAATGGCCTACCCCTTATCCTAAGACTGTGTCTCCTGGTTCTGGACTTCCCCAACATCGGGAACAATCTACCCACATCTAACCTGTCCCGTCCCATCAGAATCTTGTATGTTTCCATGAGATCCCCTCTCATCCTTCGAAACTTAAATGTATAAAGGCCTAGTTGATCCAGTGTCTCCTCATATGTCAGTCCGGCCATCCCGGGAATCAGTCTGGTGAACCTTCGCTGCACTCCCTCAATAGCAAGAACGTCCTTCCTCAGATTAGGAGACCAAAATTGAACACAATATTCCAGGTGAGGCCTCACCATGCCCTGTACAACTGCAGTAAGAGCTCCCTGCTCCTATACTTAAATCCACTAACTATGAAGGCCAACATACCATTTGCCTTCTTTACCGCCTGCTGCACCTGTATGCGAACTTTCAATGACTGATGAACCATGACACCCAGGTCTCGTTGCACCTCCCCTTTTCCTAATCTGCCACCATTCAGATAATATTCTGTCTTCGCATTTTTTCCCCCAAAGTGGATAAACTCACATTTATCCACATTATACTGCAAGTGCCATGCATTTGCCCACTCACCTAACCTGTCTAAGTCACCCTGCAGCCTCTTAGCGTCCCCCTCACAGCTCACACCGCCACCCAAGGGGCCTCGCACAACAAGATTGTTATTTGGTCCTTTCTCATTACACATCACCCAGTCTAGGATGGCCAACTCCCTAGCTGGTTCCTCGACATATTGGTCTAGAAAACCACCCTAATACACTCCAGGAAATCCTCCTCCACCACATTGCTACCAGTTTGGTTAGCCCAATCAATATGTAGATTAAAGTCACCCATGATAACTGCTGTACCTTTATTACATGCATCCCTAATTTCTTGTTTGATGCTGTCCCCAAACTCACTACTACTCTTTGGTGGTCTGTACACAACTCCCTTTTCTGCCCTTTGATATTCCGTAGCTCCACCCATACCGATTCCACATCATCCAAGCTAATGTCCTTCCTTACTATTGCATTAATTTCCTCTTAAACTAGCAATGCCACCCCACCTCCTTTTCCTTTCTGTCTATCCTTCCTAAATGTTGAATACCCCTGGATCTTGAGTTCCCAGCCTTGGTCACCCTGGAGCCATGTCTCCGTGATGTCAATTACATCATACCCGTTAACTGCTATCTGCGCAGTTAATTAGTCCACCTTATTCCAAATACTCCTCGCATTGAGGCACAGAGCCTTCAGGCTTGTCTTTCTAAAACACTTTGCCCCTTTAGAATTTTGCTGTAATGTGGCCCTTTTTGCTTTTTGCCTTCGGTTTATCAGCCCTTCACTTTTACTTTTCTTCTTTCGATTCTTTTGCTTCTGCCTCCATTCTACTTCCCTCTATCTCCTTGCACAGGTTCCCATCCCCCTGCCATATTAGTTTAACTCCTCCCCAACAGCACTAGCAAACACTCCCCCTAGGACATTGGTTCCGGTCCTGCCCAGGTGCAGACCGTCCAGTTTGTACTGGTCCCACCTCCCTCAGAATTGGTTCCAATGTCCCAGGAATTTGAATCCCTCCCTTCTGCACCACTCCTCAAGCCACATATTCATCTGAGCTATGCTGTGATTCCTACTCTGACTAGCACATGGCACTGGTAGCAATCCTGAGATTACTACTTTTGAGGTCCTACTTTTTAATTTAGCTCCTAGCTCCCTAAATTCATCTTGTAGGACCTCATCCCGTTTTTTAACTATATCGTTGGTACCTATATGCACCATGACAACTGGCTGTTCACACTCCCTTTTCAGAATGTCCTGCACCTGCTCCGAGACATCCTTGACCCTTGCACCAGGGAGGCAACATACCATCCTGGAGTCTCGGTTGTGGCTGCAGAAACATCTATCTATTCCCCTTACAATTGAATCCCCTCTCACTATAGCTCTCCCACTCTTTTTCCTGCCCTCCTCTGCAGCAGAACCACCCACGGTGCCATGAACTTGGCTGCTGCTGCCCTCCCCTGATGAGTCATCCCTCCCAACAGTACTCAAAGCGGTGTATCTGTTTTGCAGGGGGATGACCGCATGGGACTCCTGCACTACCTTCCTTGCACTGATCTTCCTGTTGGTCACCCATTCCCTATCTGGCTGTGTAACCTTTACCTGCGGTAAGACCAACTCATTAAACGTGCTACTCACGTCATTCTCAGCATCGTGGATGCTCCAGAGTTCATCTACCCGCAGCTTCAGTGCTGTAATGCAGTCCCTCAACTGCTGCAAGCGGATGCACTTCCCGCACACATAGTCATCAAGGACACCGGAAGCGTCTCTGACTTCCCACATAGTACAGGAGGAGCATAACACGTGTCCGAGCTGTCCTGCCATGACTTAACCCTTAGATATACTTAATTTGGCAACAACAATGCGAAAGGTTACTTACTGATAAAGAAAAGAAAAAGAAAAACTACTTACCAATCACCAGCCAATCACTTACCCCCTTGGTTGTGACGTCACCTTTCGATTTCTTTCCACTTATTTTTGCCTTCTCTCCCTACTGCAGCTGTACCAGCTGGCCTCTGCCTCACGAACTCCCCGCTAGCCTTTATAGGCCTCTCGACGTTGCTCCTCAATCTCCCACCTCTCCGACTGCCTCATGAACTCCCCGTTGGCCTTGATAGGCCTCCCGACGTTGCTAGAGGGAGCTTTGCTCTGTATCCAACATGAGCTGTACCTGCCCTGGGAGGGTTTGATGGGCCAACGTAGAGGAAGCTTTACTCTGTATCTAACCCGTGTAGTATGTGCCCTGCGAGTGTTTGATGAGACAGTGTGGAGCGAGTTTACTCTGCATTCAACCAGTGCTGTATCTGCCCTGAGAGTGTTTGATGGGACAGTGTAGAGGGAGCTTTATTCCACATGTAACCCGTGCTTTACCGATTGTGTTCCTAACACAGATGAGACTGCACACAGGGAGGTTAAAGTAACAGTAACCTCAGTCTTTATTAAGACACTCCAGAGTGAGGAACAAGCCTTAGGGGCCGGCTTATATACAGTGCTCCCAAGGGATGCTGGGATCCCTTGGGACTTCAGAGGATGCACTCCCTGGTGGTGGAACATGGGAGTGCATGCTTTACAGATACTCAACATCACTCCCCCCCCTCCCCAAAGTCAAAATGAAAACTATTTACAAAGTGAGGCGGTCAGGAGCGTTTCTTTCCCTGGTGGACCGCCTCAGTACAAATGTCTGCTCTGGTGTGTTGGCTGTGCCCTCGCTGGGCTGGCGTGTTGTTGGCCCTGCAGGGCTGTTAGGTGAGCCTGGCCTTGCTGGGCTGTTGGGCATGATGGGTGTGATTTCCTGGTCCAGGGTGGTGTTGTTGATCCTTTGGGTGTGTGTTGTGGGCTCAAAAAGGGTGGTGTCTGCTGTGGGTTGTTCAGGGCAGTCTGTGAACCGCAGCCTCGTTTGGTCCAGGTGCTTTCTGCAAATTTATCCATTGTTTAGTTTGACTACAAACACACTACTCCCTTCGTTAGCTATTACCGTGCCCCCGATCCACTTGGGACCATGTCCATAGTTTAGCACATACACAGGGTCATTCAGATCAATTTCCCGTGACACAGTGGCGCGACCATCGTTTACATTTTGTTGCTGCCGCCTGCTCTCTACCTGATCATGCAGGTTGGGGTGAACCAGCGAGAATCTGGTTTTAAGTGTCCTTTTCATGAGTAGCTCAGCCGGGGGCACCCCTGTGAGCGAGTGGGGTCTCATGCGTTGCTGAGCAGTACTCGGGACAGGCGGGTTTGGAGTGAGCCTTCTGTGACTTGTTTGAGGTTCTGTTTGATTGTTTGTACTGCCCGCTCTGCCTGCCCATTAGAGGCTGGTTTAAACGGGGCCGAGGTGACATGTTTGATCCCATTGCGGGTCATGAATTCTTTAAATTCGGCACTGGTGAAACATGGTCTGTTGTCACTGACCAGTATGTCAGGCAGGCCGTGGGTGGCAAACATGGCCCTCAGGCTTTCAATGGTGGTAGTGGCAGTGCTTCCCAACATTATTGCACATTCAATCCATTTTGAAAAAGCATCCACCACCACCAGGAAAATTTTAACGAGAAACGGGCCCGCATAGTCGACATGGATCCTCGACCATGGTCTGGAGGGCCAGGACCACAAACTTAGTGGTACCTCTCTGGGCGCGTTGCTCAACTGAGCACACACGCTGCATTGCCGTACACAGGACTCGAAGTCAGAGTCGATACCGGGTCACCACACGTGGGATCTGGCTATCGCTTTCATCATTACTATACCCGGGTGTGTGATGTGGAGATCCGAGATGAACGTCTCCCTGCCCTTTTTTTGTAGCACTACACGGTTACCCCACAACAGGCAGTCTTCCTGAATGGACAGCTCGTCCTTTCGCCGCTGGAACGCCTTGATTAGCTCTTGCATTTCAACGGGGATGCTGGCCCAGCTCCCATGCAGTACACAGTTTTTTACTAGGGACAGCAGAGGATCTTGGCTGGTCCAAGTCCTTATCTGGCGGGCCGTGACAGGTGATTTATCATTTTCAAACGCTTCCATGACCATCAGCAAGTCTGCGGGCTGCGCCACCATCAACAAGTTTGCAGGCTGCGCCATTTCCACCCCCGTGGGTGGCAATGGTAGCCAACTGAGAGCATCCGACAGTTCTCGGTGCCTGGCCTGTGGCGGATGGTATAGTTATACGCTGATAGCGCGAGTGCCCACCTTTGTATGCGGGCTGAAGCACTCGTATTTATCCCTTTGATTTCAGCGAACAGGGATTTGAGGGGCTTGTGATCGATTTCCAGCTCAAATTTGAGGCCAAACAGGTACTGATGCATTTTTTTTACCCTGAACACACACGCTAATGCCTCTTTCTCAATCATGCTGCAGGCCCTCTCGGCCTTAGACAAGTGCCTGGAGGCATAGGCGGCAGGTTGCAATTTCCCCGCAATGTTAGCTTGTTGTAATACACGCCCGACTCCGTACGACGACGCATCACATGCTAGCACAAGTCTTTTACACGGGTTATACAATACAAGCAGCTTGTTGGAGCATAAAATGTTTCTGGCTTTCTCAAAAGCAATTACTTGGTTTTGTCCCCATACCCAGTTCTCACCTTTGCGCAATAACACATGTAGGGGCTCTAATAGTGTGCTTAACCCCGGTAGGAAGTTACCAAAATAGTTGAGGAGTCCCAGGAACGACCACAGCTCCGTGACGTTCTGTGCCCTGGACGAGTTCCTGATAACCTCGGTCTTGGCATCTGTGGGCCGAATGCAATCCGCCACAATCCTCCTCCCCAAAAACTCAACTTCTGTTGCCATGAAGACGCATTTCGACCCGTTCAGCCGGAGCCCTACGCGATCCAGTCGCTGGAGGACCTCCTCCAGGTTTTGTAGGTACTCGACGGTGTCCCGACCCGTGACCAATATGTCGTCCTGAAAAACCACCATGCGTTCTACCGACTTAAGTAGGCTCTCCATGTTTCTCTGGATGATCGCTGCAGCCGACCGAATTCCAAACGGGCATTTGTTGTAGATGAACAGTCCCTTGTGCGTGTTGATGCAGGTGAGGCCCTTCAAAGACTCTCCAGCTCCTGCGTCGTGTAGGCCAAAGTCAGGTCACGCTTGGTCTTGCCTCCTGCCAACGTCGCAAATACGTTGTCTGCCTTAGGTAGCGGGTATTGGTCCTGTAGCAAGGAACGATTGATAGTTACTTTGTAATCGCCGCAAATCCTGACCGTGCCATCACTTTTGAGTACTGGAACAATCGGGCTGGCCCACTTGCTGAATTCCACTGGGGAGATGATGCCCTCGCATTGCAGCCTGCCCAGCTCAATTTCCACTCTCTCCCTCATCATGTGAGGTACCGCTCGCACCTTGTGGTGAATGGGTCGTGCCTCTGGGACTAAGTGGATCCGCACCTTCACCCCAGAAAGGTTTCCAATGCCTGGCTCAAAAAGAGAAGGAAATTTTTCAGAACCTGGGTACATGAGGCCTCATCGACATGTGATAGCGCTCGGATGTCATCCCAGTTCCAGCGGATTTTGCCCAGCCAGCTCCTTCCAAGCAGTGTGGGGCCATCGCCCGGGACAATCCAGAGTGGCAGTTCGTGCACCGTGCCCTAGTAGGTGACCTTGACCATGGCGCTGCCCAGGTTTTTGGTGTACGTTCTCAGTTTCGTGTGGATGGGGCTCAGGGCTGGTCTGAGTGCCTTGTAGCACCACAGTCTCTCAAACATTTTTTTACTCATGATGGATTGACTAGCGCCAGTGTCCAGTTCCATGGCTATGGGTAAGCCATTCAATTTTACATTCAGCAATATAGGTGGACATTTTGTCGAAAATGTGTACACGCTGTGTACTTCAGCATCTGCCTCCTCTCTCTGAGGCTCGAAATTGCTTTGATCCACCATGGACCGATCTTCCTCTGCCACGTGGTGGTTAGCAGGATTTGCAGAGCTTGCAGCTCGTCTGCAAGCTTATTGGAGGTGCCCCATTGTTCCACAGCTCTTGCAAACATACCCTTTGAAGTGGCATGAATAGGCTGAATGGAAGCCTCCACAACGCCAACAAGGTGTGAATTACCTTGCATTCATTCTTTGTTGCAGACTCTGAGTCATCTGGGTCACCTGAAGCCTTCTGGCAGTTGCAGACTCGTGGTTTCTGCCCTGTACATTTCTGCTCACAAGCACATTTCCAGTTAATTTATGAACGTTGCTAGCACTTGTGTGCTGAGAGATTTGTTTGGTGTTATCACTGGTGGACATAAATGCCTGTGCTATCGCAATGGCCTTACTGAGGGTCGGTGTCTCTACAGTCAAAAGTTTTCGAAGGATGGTCTCGTGGCCAATGCCCAGTACAAAAATGTCTCTGAGCATTTGCTCCAGGTAGCCATCAAACTCACATTGTCCTGCAAGTCGCCTTAGCTCGGCGACATAGCTCGCCACTTCCTGACCTTCAGATCGCTGGCACGTGTAGAACCGATACCTCGCCATCAGCACACTCTCCCTCAGGTTAAGATGCTCCAGAACCAGTCTACACAGCTCCTCATATGACTTATCTGTGGGTTTCACCAGTGCCAGAAGATTCTTCATGAGGCTGTAGGTTGGTGTCCCGTAGACCGTGAGGAGGACCGCTCTCCTTTTTGCAGTGCTTCCTTCTCCGTCCAGCTCGTTGGCTACATACTACTGGTCTAACTGTTCGACATAGGCCTCCCAGTCCTCACCCTCCAAGAACTTCTCCAGGATGCCCACAGTTTGCTGCATCTTTGCGTTGGATTCGTATACTCGTCGCCAGTTATTGTGTTCCTCACACAGATGAGACTGCACACAGGGAGGCTAAAGTAACAGTGACCTCAGTCTTTATTAAGACACTCCAGAGTGAGGAACAGGCCTTAGGGGCCGGCTTATATACAGTGCTCCCAAGGGATGCTGGGATCCCTTGGGACTTCAGGGGATGCACTCCCTGGTGGCGGTACATGGGAATGCATGCTTTACAGATACACATCATTACCTGCCCTGGGAGTGTTGCTGGGACTGTGTAGAGGGAGTTTTACTCTGTATCTAACCCTTTGTAGTACGTGCCCTGGAGTATTTGATGAGACAGTGTAGAGGGAGCTTTACTCTGTATCTAACCTGTGCTGTACCTGTCCTGGGAGGGTTTGATGGGACAGTTTAGAGGGAGCTTTACTCTGAATCTAACACGAGCTATACCTGCCATGGGGGTGTTTCATGGGACAGTGTAGAGTGAGCTTTCCTCAGTATCTAACCCTGTGCTGTACTTGTCCTGGGAGAGTTTGATGGGACTGTGTAGAGGAAGCATTACTCTGTATATAACCCGTGCTGTCCCTGCCCTGGGAGTGTTTGATGGGACAGTGTAGAGAAAGCATTACTCTGTATATAACCCGTGCTGTTCCTGCCCTGGGAGTGTTTGATGGGACAGTGTAGAGGGAACATTAATCTGTATCTAACCGGTGCTGTACCTGCACTGGGTGTATTTGATGGGACCGTATAGAGGGAGCTTTGCTCTGTACCTAACCCGTGCTGTACCTGCCCTGGGAGGGTTTGATGGGACAGTATAGAGGAGCTTTACTCAATATCTAACGCGGGTTGTAGCTGCCCTGGGATGCTTTGATGGGACAGTGCAGTGAGCTTTCCTCTGTTTCTAACCCCGTGCTGTACCTGTCCTTGGAGGATTTGATGGGACAGTGTAGAGGGAGCTTTACTCTGTATCTAACCCTATGCTGTATATGTCCTGGGAGGGTTTGATGGGACAATGTAGAGGGAGTATATTATAAAGGATGTGATAACCTCACACTTAGATAATATCAATGGGAATTCACAAAGTCAATATGGATTTATGGAAGGAAAATCACGTTTGACAAATGTACTGGAGTTATTTGAGGATGTAACTGATAGAATAGATATGGTGAACCAGTGAATGTAGTGTATTTGGATTTTCAGAAGGCCTTTGATAAAGTCCTACATAAGAGCTTAGTGTGCAAAATTAAAGTACTTCAGATTGGGGGTGATGTATTGGCATGGATTGAAATTTGGTTAACTGACAGGAAACAGAGAGTAGGAATAAACGGGTCTTTTTCGAGGTGGCGGGCAGTGACTATTGGGGTACCACAGGCATCAGTGCTTGGGCCCCAGCTGTTCACAATATATATAAATGATTTGAATGAGGGAACCAAATATAATATTTCCAAGTTTGCTGATGACACAAAACTAGGTGGGATTGTGAGTTGTGAGGAGGATGCAAAGACGCTGTAAGGTGATTTAGATAGGTTGAGTGAGTGGGCAAACACATGACAGATGCAGTATAATGTGGATAACTGTGAAGTTATCCATTTTGGGAGGTAAAACATATAGACAAAGTATTATTTAAATGGTGATAGCTTGGGAAATGTCAATGTACAAAGCACCCTGGGTGTCCTTGTACACCAGTCATTGAAAGCAAACATGCAGGTGCAGCAAGCAGTTAGGAAGGCAAATGGTATGTTGGCCTTCATTGCAAGAGGATTTGCGTACAGGAGAAAGGATGTCTTACTACAGTTACACAGGGCCTTGGTGACACCGCACCTGGAGTATTGTGTGCAGTTTTGGTCTCCTTACCTAAGAAAGGATATACTTGCCATAGAGGGAGTGCAACGAAGTTTCACCAGATTGATTCCTGGGATGGCAGGACTGTCGTATGAGGAGAGATTGGGTCGACTCGGGCTGTATTGATTAGAGTTTAGAAGAATGAGAGGGGATCTCATTGAAATATATAAAATTCTGACTGGGTTGGATAGACTGGATGCGGGGAGGATGTTTCCCCTGGCTGGGAAGTCTAGAACAAGGGGTCACAGTCTCAGGATATGGGGTAGGAAACTTAGGACCGAGATGAGGAGAGATTTTTTCACTCAGAGGGTGATGAACCTGTGGAATTCTCTACCACAGAAGTCTGTGGAGGCCAAGTCATTGAATATATCTAAGAAGGAGATAGATAGATTTCTAAACACAAAAGCCATCAAGGGGTATAGGGATAAAGCAGGAATATGGTGATGAGATGGAGGATCAGCCATGCTTATATTGAATGGCGGAGCAGGCTCGAAGGGCCGAATGGACTACTACTGCTCCTATTTTCTATATTTCTATATTTCTATGTTACCCTGTATCTAACCCCATGCTGTACCTGCCCTGGGAATGTTTCATGGGACAGTGTAGAGTGAGCTTTCCTCAGTATCTAACCCCATGCTGTACCTGCCCTGGGAATGTTTCATGGGACAGTGTAGAGTGAGCTTTACTCTGTATCTAACCCCATGCTGTACTTGTCCTGGGAGGGTTTGATGGGACTGTGTAGAGCAAGCTTTACACTGCATCTAACACATGCTGTACCTGCCCTAGGAGAGTTTGATGGGACAGCGTAGGGGGTTCTTTACTCTGTATCTAACCCGTGCTGTACCTGCCCTGAGCGTGTTTGATGGGACAATGTGGAGGGAGCTTTCCTCTGTATCTAACCTAGTGGTGTACCTGCCCTAGGAGCGTTTGGTGGGACAGTTCAGAGGAATTTTTACTCTTATTCTAACGCATGCTGTACCTGCTGTGGGAGTGTTTTTTGGGACAATCTAAAAGGATCTTTACTCTCTATCTAACCCCGTGCTTTACGTGTCCTGAGAGGCATTGATGGGACAGTGTCGAGGGAGCTTTACTCTGTATCTAACCCGTGCTGTACCTGCCCTGCGAGGGTTTGATGGGACAATGCAGAGGGAGCTTTACCCTGTATCTAAACCCCTGGCTGTACCTGCACTGGGAGTGTTTGATGGGACAATATGGAGGGAGCTTTCCTCTGTGCCTAACCTAGTGGTGTCCCTGCCCTAGGAGCATTTGATGGGACAGTGAAGGGGGAGCTTTACTATGTATCTAACTCGTACTGTACCTGCCCTGGGAGGGTTTGATGGGACAGTGTAGAGGGAGCTTTACCCTGTACCTAAACCCCTGGCTGTACCTGCCCTGGGAGGGTTTGATGGGACAATATGGAGGGAGCTTTCCTCTGTGCCTAACCTAGTGGTGTCCCTGCCCTAGGAGCATTTGATGGGACAGTGAAGGGGGAGCTTTACTCTGTATCTAACACTTACTGTACCTGCACTGGGAGGGTTTGATGGGACAGTATAGAGGGAGCTTTACTATGTATCTAATTCGTACTGTACCTGCCCTGGGAGGGTTTGATGGGACAGTGTAGAGGGAGCTTTGCCCTGTACCTAAACCCCTGGCTGTACCTGCCCTGGGAGGGTTTGATGGGACACTGTAGAGGGAGCTTTAGTCTGTATCTAACCCAAGCTGTACCTGCCCAGAGAGTGTTTGATGGGACAGTGCAGAGGGAGCTTAACTCTGTATCTAACCCGTGCTGTACCTGTCTTAGGAATGTTTGATGCGACAGTCCGAAGGGTGCTTTACCCTGTATCTGACCCATGCTGTACCTGTCCTGGGAGTGTTCAATGGGACAGTGTAGAGGGAGCTTTACTCTGTATCTCGCCCGTGCTCTGCTTGCACTGAATATGATGGATGGGACAGTGTAAATGGAGCTTTACTCTGTATCTAACCTGTCCTGTACCTGTCCTGTGAGTGTTGTATGGGACAGTCTGGAAGGAGCTTTACCCTGTTTCTAACCCATGCTGTACCTGCCCTGGAAGTGTTTCATGGGACAGTGTAGAGGGAGCATTCCTCTGTAACTAACCCGTGCTGGACTTACATGGGAGTGTTTGATGGGACAGTGTAGAGGAAGCTTCATTCTGTATCTAACCTGTGCTGTTCCTGCCCAGGGAGTGTTTAGTGGGACAGTGTAGAGAGAGCTTTACGCTCTTGCTAAGCCATGCAGTACCTGCCCTGAGTATGTTTGATGGGACAGTGTAGAGGGAGCTTCACTCTGAAAAAACCTGTACAGTACCTATTCTGGGAGTTTGATGGGATAGTGTAGACAGAGCTTTACGCTATATCTAACCCGTGCTGTACCTGTCCTGGGAATGTTTGATGGGGCAGTGTAGAGGTAGCTTTACTCTCTATGTAACCCCTGCTGTACCTGCCCTGGGAGTGTTTGATGGGACAGTTTAAAGGGAGTTTTACTCTGTATTGAACCTGTACTGTACCTGTCCTAGTAGTGTTTGATGGGACAGTGTAGACGGAGCTTTACTCTGTATCTAACTGTTGGGGGAAAACCCCGAGGTGGAAATAAATCTACTACGAGACTACGTTAGAGAGTTGAAAACACACACAGTTTATTAATACAAGGTACCAGGGGAGTTGTATGTAGGTCCCTCAACCAGGCAACAACTCAATTTGGGGTCACAAAAAATGAGTATTTAAAGTCGTAAACCGCAAAGGTCACATGTCACTGCTTCTACATCTGGCATTGCAAAAAGTGTCAACACAACGAGTTTTTTTCGTCTTTGTCCAACTTACTTCCTTATCTTCGGCCAGCGTCTGGTGTGGTTAGTTTCTTTCTTGCTTAGCGTCTTGTGACCTTTTCGCAATTGCTTATCTCATTCTGTCATATAGTACATTTTCTAAAGCACAGCAATTTCGCACTGACGCTATTAACCCTTCCATCCCTCATTTGGCTGAAATTTTTCATATACATAATTCTAGGCCAACGTATACCCGGTCTTCATGCAGAAATTGGTGATGTGATGTGCCGGTTCCTGAGCCCTGGGGTCTCCACTCCGGGGTCCAGATTCCCATCTCCTGTCACACCTCATTCTGCTGCTTGTAAAACCTCATCATATAGGTGTTTTGGGCATGTGTATGCCATCTTATGGGGCACCGCTAGGTTCTCGTAGTTTGAGGGTGGTCTGCTCGATAGTAAAGCTGACAGTGCTTTACTTATACAACATTTAAATAACATACATAGGCAATACAGCATTATTACCACCACAACAAAGGTAACCAGACCTTGGATTAGTGACATTCCCATAGATCCTAACCACCCTGAGAACCAGTCCCACAATGTGGAGGCTGGTGGTTGCTTAAGCTTTTTAATCTCTTCTTAGATATGCTGTGTCAGATTGGTAATTTCTTCCCAGCTATCTGGGATGTATGTACAACATTCGGCTGCAATGAGGGCACAGGTTCCCCCTTTTTCTGCCAACACATAGTCAAGGGCCATCCGATTTTGCAGCTACTGTGCGGAGGGCTACCATCTCTGCATTAACTTTAACTAGGGCTTCAGCTGTATCGTTGGCCACCTGTTCCAGGACGGAAGCCTTCCCTTGCCAATTTACCTGCTCCAAACCAGGGAAACGCAATGGCCCAGAATCTTTCAGTCTCCGTGATGGCTCGTCTGGCTGTCTGGTGGAGGTCCTTCAGAGAACCCAGGTGATACATGTAGGGTAAGATATAAGCCAGATAACAAGAACCCGTCCATTCTCGGGGCAACCAGGGGTAGGCCCTGTGATTGCACACAAAATGAATCCCGTTGTAGGGCGTATACTTATTTATCATTGGGGGGTCCCATTGGACCGAAAAGTCACCGTTTCCGTTTAATGACGGGAGTGTCACCCTAGCCCCTTCGGCAGATAAGGTAAGGTTAAATGTGCAGTTACTGTACCCCACAATAGGATCTTCCGGTCGTCCCTGCCTTGTGAGATATAGCCCCTCTCCCTGTCCCTTCTTACACCTTGTTCTCAGGAATGGTGATAGATAGGAATCATTATCGGTTGATCGTCTCCACCCACTACATTGTTCTGAATTATACCCATAACTTTTAAGTTTTATTATGGTGCTGCCGTCTGCCTCTGTGGCATAAAAGCCAACGCATGTGGATCCTGATCTAACTCCAAACATCCAGCTGGCCGTCTCATTATCACTAAATGGAATTGATTGTAGGGGGATTCCTTCCTCCGACTGTGTGGGGACATGGGCACAGACCCAACAGCTGGCAACATTGGCTTTCTTGGCATAGGTGTATGATATGTACAAAAAGGTGTTCACATACAACTCTCTTTTGGTCCGTGGGGGTACTCTGGCCTGAGTCCTCCCTAGGCTACATATTACAATTACACAAAAAAGCAAACTGCACATAATATCGTGTAACACATTCATCTTGGATCGTCTTTATTTCTTCCGACATTTTCTGCTGATGCGTCCACCTTCAGTTTCCTAGAATGTGTATGAAGGCAGGGTTATTTGTTTTGTTTGCTTGTGCTGGGGTTGTTGGATTCATATTCTTTGAGCTGAGACCAATGTTTCCATCGGCCAACCCCACCCATATCTATGCAGGCGCACGTATCTCCACTAATTAGGACTTCAAATGGGCCAGACCAACGGGGAGCAAACCCGGTTCGTCCTGGCAGACATTTTACAATTACCTTTGCACCTACCTGCGGGACCTCTCCCTGGTCCTCCAATTCCTTCTGTTCGACCCTGCCTGCTTGCCGTTCCCTCACTTCCTTCCTCAATTCCTTAAGTTGCTTACTCAGTTCCAAGTCGTACTTTCTAATCCGATCCCTCTGGGGTCCTACGTCGGATCCCCCAGTTATGATTCCTTCCGGCAGGCGCATCGCCTTGCCTGTCATCAACTCATATGGAGTTAATCCCGTCACTCGGTTAGGAATTGCCCTTTGTCTCGTCAAGATTGTGGGTAGTAAATCCACCCAACTTGTCCCGTCTCTTGGATAGCCTTTGCTAGGGCTGTTTGAAGTGTCCTGTTCATACGTTCTACCATCCCAGGGCTTTGCGGGTGGTAGGGGATATGAAACTTCTGTTTAATACCCAACATAGCACACACCTCCTTCATTATTTGGCCGGTAAAATGGGTTCCCTGGTCGGAATCGATTTGGATGGGGATGCCCCAACATGGCATTACTTTCTCTGTCAATATTTGGGCCACCGTGATTGCGGTGCAGTTTCACGTGGCGAATGCTTCTACCCACCGCGTAAACTGATCTATTATTACTGGACAGTATTTCTTGCCCCTTGAGGATGGTAAAGATCCCGTGAAGTCTATCTGTAAACACTCCCATGGCCCCCTTGGTCATGGTTGGTGAGCCATTCTTACCTTAACGGCCTTTCCTGGGCTGTGCTGGGCACACGTGACACATTGCTGACAGTATTTAGCTACGTCCCGTCCCATTCCTGGCCACCACTAATCCCCAGTTATGTTTGTTATCATGATGGTCCGTCCGACATGACTGATGCCGTGGTGTAGTTCCATGAGCATTTGTCGAATACAAGCCGGGGCTCTCACTTTCCCATCTTTCCTCCATATGAAGTCGTCACCCTGGCTCCCTCCTTTTGTGCCCCAATCTTTCTTTTCCTCATCACTTACATCGGCATGTAATCTCACAATGTCTATATCTTCCCTGGTAATGATACTACATACAACTTCTTCCTGCACTTCTAAGGATATACTTGCTTCCTGTGCCGCTTTATCCGCTGCTTCATTGCCCCGTTGGACATTGTTTATTACTTTCTGGTGAGCCTTAACCTTGATCACTGCTGCCTCTGCGGGTTTACTGGCGACATCTAATAGTAGTCTGACTCGGCCCTCATGTTTGATAGCCTCCTCACCCGAAGTGACGAACCCCCTCCTTGCCCAGGCAGTCATGTAGTCATGGACTACCCCGAAGGCATAGCGGCTATCCATATATGTATTTGCCCGCCGGCCTTCGGCCAGTTGGAGGGCTTCAGTCAGGGCAGTGAGTTCAGCTACGTGGGCCGACAGTCCTCCGTCTAACCTTCCCTTTCGGACAGTGTTTAGAGCTTCGTCTACCACCGCCCATCCCGTATGCAGGGTCCCCTGAATATATTTCCGGGACCCATCCACATACAGGATCAGCTCGGGGTTTTCAAGGGGAATCTCATTTATGTGTCCCGGTGAGTCCTCCCATTCCTGTGACTGGTACTCATGAGGCTCACCCACAGATAAGAGGCCCTCTGCCGGGTTCTCCCCCATGTCTCGTACAATTTTTACAGACCCATCTAAGGGAAGTAATACTGCTTCCCATTTGGCCCGGCAGACGTTGGACACAGAGCGCAATTTCCCGGTGTTGAGCATTTCCACCAAGGTATGTTTGGTATGTAGTATAACCTCCCCTGGCATTACTACTGGCTCACTAACTTTCACCACCCACGTTGCGCAGTCCAAGGCTGCTACACATCTTGACAGACCTCCTGCTACGGACGATTGTTGGGTGGAATAATAAGCTACTGGGCGGGCTCGGTCTCCATGCATTTGAGTAACATAGAAACATAGAAACATAGAAAATAGGTGCAGGAGTAGGCCATTCGGCCCTTCTAGCCTGCACCGCCATTCAATGAGTTCATGGCTGAACATTCAACTTCAGTACCCCATTCCTGCTTTCTCGCCATACCCCTTGATCCCCCTAGTAGTAAGGACCTCATCTAACTCCTTTTTGAATATATTTAGTGAATTGGCCTCAACAACTTTCTGTGGTAGAGAATTCCACAGGTTCACCACTCTCTGGGTGAAGAAGTTCCTCCGCATCTCGGTCCTAAATGGCTTACCCCTTATCCTTAGACTGTGACCTCTGGTTCTGGACTTCCCCAACATTGGGAACATTCTTCCTGCATCTAACCTGTCTAATCCCGTCAGAATTTTAAATATTTCTATGAGGTCCCCTCTCATTCTTCTGAACTCCAGTGAATACAAGCCCAGTTGATCCAGTCTTTCTTGATAGGTCAGTCCCGCCATCCCGGGAATCAGTCTGGTGAACCTTCGCTGCACTCCCTCAATAGCAAGAATGTCCTTCCTCAGGTTAGGAGACCAAAACTGTACACAATACTCCAGGTGTGGCCTCACCAATGCCCTGTACAACTGTAGCAACACCTCCCTGCCCCTGTACTCAAATCCCCTTGCTATGAAGGCCAACATGCCATTTGCTTTCTTAACCGCCTGCTGCACCTGCATGCCAACCTTCAATGACTGATGTACCATGACATCCAGGTCTCTTTGCACCTCCCCTTTTCCTAATCTGTCACCATTCAGATAATAGTCTGTCTCTCTGTTTTTACCACCAAAGTGGATAACCTCACATTTATCCACATTATACTTCATCTGCCATGCATTTGCCCACTCACCTAACCTATCCAAGTCGCTCTGCAGCCTCACAGCATCCTCCTCGCAGCTCACACTGCCACCTAACTTAGTGTCATCCGCAAATTTGGAGATACTACATTTAATCCCCTCATCTAAATCATTAATGTACAGCACTTAAACAGCTGGGGCCCCAGCACAGAACCTTGTGGTACCCCACTAGTCACTGCCTGCCATTCTGAAAAGTACCCATTTACTCCTACTCTTTGCTTCCTGTCTGACAACCAGTTCTCAATCCATGTCAGTACACTACCCCCAATCCCATGTGCTCTAACTTTGCACATCAATCTCTTGTGTGGGACCTTGTCGAACGCCTTCTGAAAGTCCAAATATACCACATCAACTGGTTCTCCCTTGTCCACTCTACTGGAAACATCCTCAAAAAATTCCAGAAGATTTGTCAAGCATGATTTCCCTTTCACAAATCCATGCTGACTTGGACCTATCATGTCACCTCTTTCCAAATGCACTGCTATGACATCCTTAATAATTGATTCCATCATTTTACCCACTACCGATGTCAGGCTGACCGGTCTATAATTCCCTGTTTTCTCTCTCCCTCCTTTTTTAAAAAGTGGGGTTACATTGGCTACCCTCCACTCCATAGGAACTGATCCAGAGTCAATGGAATGTTGGAAAATGACTGTCAACGCATCCACTATTTCCAAGGCCACCTCCTTAAGTACTCTGGGATGCAGTCCATCAGGCCCTGGGGATTTATCGGCCTTCAATCCCATCAATTTCCCCAACACAATTTCCCGGCTAATAAGGATTTCCCTCAGTTCCTCCTCCTTACTAGACCCCCCGACCCCTTTTATAACCGGAAGGTTGTTCGTGTCCTCCTTCGTGAATACCGAACCAAAGTACTTGTTCAATTGGTCCGCCATTTCTTTGTTCCCCGTTATGACTTCCCCTGATTCTGACTGCAGGGGACCTACGTTTGTCTTTACTAACCTTTTTCTCTTTACATATCTAAAGAAACTTTTGCAATCCGTCTTAATGTTCCCTGCAAGCTTCTTCTTATACTCCATTTTCCCTGCCCTAATCAAACCCTTTGTCCTCCTCTGCTGAGTTCTAAATTTCTCCCAGTCCCCAGGTTCGCTGCTATTTCTGGCCAATTTGTATGCCACTTCCTTGGCTTTAATACTATCCCTGATTTCCCTTGATAGCCACGGTTGAGCCACCTTCCCTTTTTTATTTCTATGCCAGACAGGAATGTACAATTGTTGTAGTTCATCCATGCGGTCTCTAAATGTCTGCCATTGCCCATCCACAGTCAACCCCTTAAGTATCATTCGCCAATCCATCCCAGCCAATTCACGCCTCATACCTTCAAAGTTAGCCTTCTTTAAGTTCTGGACCATGGTCTCTGAATTAACTGTTTCATTCTCCATCCCAATGCAGAATTCCACCATATTATGGTCACTCTTCCCCAAGGGGCCTCGCACAACGAGATTGCTAATTAATCCTCTCTCATTACATAACACCCAGTCTAAGATGGCCTCCCCCCTAGTTGGTTCCTCGACATATTGGTCTAAAAAACCATCCCTTATGCACTCCAGAAAATCCTCCTCCACCGTATTGCTTCCAGTTTGGTTAGCCCAATCTATGTGCATATTAAAGTCACCCATTATAACTGCTGCACCTTTATTGCACGCACCCCTAATTTCCTGTTTGATGCCCTCCCCAACATCACTACTACTGTTTGGAGGTCTGTACACAACTCCCACTAACGTTTTTTGCCCTTTGGTGTTCTGCAGCTCTACCCATATAGATTCCACATCATCCAAGCTAATGTCCTTCCTAACTATTGCCTTAATCTCCTCCTTAACCAGCAATGCTACCCCGCCTCCTTTTCCTTTTATTCTATCCTTCCTGAATGTTGAATACCCCTGGATGTTGAGTTCCCAGCCCTGCTCATCCTGGAGCCACGTCTCCGTAATCCCAATCACATCATATTTGTTAACATCTATTTGCACAGTTAATTCATCCACCTTATTGCGGATACTCCTTGCATTAAGACACAAAGCCTTTAGGCTTGTTTTTTTAACACCCTCTGTCCTTTTAGAATTTTGCTGTACAATGGCCCTTTTTGTTCTTTGCCTTGGGTTTCTCTGCCCTCCACTTTTCCTCATCTCCTTTCTGTCTTTTGTTTTTGCCTCCTTTTTGTTTCCCTCTATCTCCCTGCATTGGTTCCCATCCCCCTGCCATATTAGTTTAACTCCTCCCCAACAGCACTAGCAAACACTCCCCCGAGGACATTGGTTCCGATTCTGCCCAGGTGCAGACCGTCCGGATTGTACTGGTCCCACCTCCCCCAGAACCGGTTCCAATGCCCCAGGAATTTGAATCCCTCCCTGCTGCACCATTGCTCAAGCCACGTATTCATCTGAGCTATCCTGCGAGTCCTACTCTGACTAGCACGTGGCACTGGTAGCAATCCCGAGATTACTACTTTTGAGGTCCTACTTTTTAATTTAGCTCCTAGCTCCTTAAATTCATTTCGTAGGAACTCATCCCTTTTTTTACCTATGTCATTGGTACCAACGTGCACCACGACAACTGGCTGTTCTCCCTCCCTTTTTAGAATGTCCTGCACCCGCTCCGAGACATCCTTGACCCTTGCACCAGGGAGGCAACATACCATCCTGGAGTCTCGGTTGCGGCCGCAGAAACGCCTATCTATTCCCCTTACAATTGAATCCCCTATCACTATCGCTCGCCCACTCTTTTTCCTGCCCTCCTGTGCAACAGAGCCAGCCACGGTGCCATGAACTTGGCTGCTGCTGCCCACTCCTGATGAGTCATCCCCCTCAACAGCACTCAAAGCAGTGTATCTGTTTTGCAGTGGGATGACCACAGGGGACCCCTGCACTACCTTCCTTGCACTACTCTTTCTGCTGGTCTTCCATTCCCTCGCTGGCTGTGGACCCTTCTCCTGCGGTAAGACCAACTCGCTACACGTGATACTCACGTCATTCTCAGCATCGTGGATGCTCCAGAGTGAATCCACCTTCAGCTCCAACTCCGCAACGCGGACCGTCAGTAGCCGGAGGTGGACACACTTCCCGCACATGTAGTCGTCAGGGACACTGGTGTTGTCCCCGTGTTCCCACATGGTACAAGAGGAGCATATCACATGACCGAGCTGTCCTGCCATGACTTAACCCTTAGATACACTTAAATTGCCGACAACAATGTTAAAAGTTACTGACTAATAAAGAAAAAGAAAAACTACTCACCAATCAGCAGCCAATCACTTACCACGTTGGCTGTGACGTCACCTTTTGATTTCTTTCTACTTCTTTTTTGACTTCTCTCAGCTGGAGCTGCACCGGTACCCGGACTGCTGAGCCTTTTATAGGCCGCTGCCTCTCTCGACTCCCGCCTCTCTCGACTCTCCCCGGACTGCTGAGCCTTTTATAGGCCGCTGCCTCTCTCGACTCCCGCCTCTCTCGACTCTCCCCGGACTGCTGAGCCTTTTATAGGCCGCTGCCTCTCTCGACTCCCGCCTCTCTCGACTCTCCCCGGACTGCTGAGCCTTTTATAGGCCGCTGCCTCTCTCGACTCCCGCCTCTCTCGACGCTCCCCGGACTGCTGAGCCTTTTATAGGCCACTGCCTCTCTCGACTCCCGCCTCTCTCGACTCTCCCCGGACTGCTGAGTCTTTTATAGGCCGCTGCCTCTCTCGACGCTCCCCGGACTGCTGAGCCTTTTATAGGCCGCTGCCTCTCTCGACGCTCCCCGGACTGCTGAGTCTTTTATAGGCCGCTGCCTCTCTCGACTCCCGCCTCTCGATTGCTCCGTAAAACCCGCCCTCGTTTTCACAATGAATGTGAAACGGTGCGTTCATATTTGGCAGTCCTAGGCCTGGTGCCGACATCAGGGCTTCCTTTATCTGGCCGTATGCTGTTTCTTGTTCCGGGCCCCACTCCACACTTTCTACAGCTGGTTTTCCTCCCTTAACTAGTCTCTGTATGTGTTCCACGATTGCCGCGAAGTTGGCTATAAAGTTCCTACAGTAGTTCAAGAGTCCTAATACTTTACGCACTCCTCGGACTGTTTTCGGTTGGGGCATAATGGAAATTGCTTCCTTTCTGTCGTGGGGCATTGTTTTTGTCCCCTGCGACAATTGGTGTCCCAAGTACTGTACCTCCTTCAATCCGATCTGAGCTTTCTTGGGGTTTACCTTAAATCCCCCTTTCTTTAAGGCTTCTAGGGTTTCTATTAGAGCCCCCATATGTCCTCTCTCATCCTCTGAGGCAATCAACAGATCGTCCACATATTGGAGGATGGTACTTCGGTAGGGGGCTAAATCTACGGTCTCCAAGGCTCGACTCATAGTTCGGTGAAATATGGCCGGACTGTTGTGAAAACCCTGGGGCACTCGTATCCAAGTGTACTGCCTATCCCCAACCGTGAATGCGAATTTATCTTGGGACTCCTGGGCTAATGGTATGGACCAAAATCCATTGGCTATATCTAAGACTGTGAATATTTTATGTTCTGGTTTCAGTCCATTAAATATGGTCGCTGGGCTTGCTACGATGGGGTGAGTGTGTTCGGGCCCAGGAATGACCACTGGCTTGGTCTTTACCAGCCCACAATCCTGCTTTGATTGAGCCCACACTTCCCTCATTTGTTCGCATAATGGGCCGTAGTCTCCTGCTGTATCCCAATCTCGGGTGAGAAGTTGCACACTTCTGACCTTTGCGTGATTGTGCAAATTAGTCTGTTTCCCATACGTCGTGATTTTGCGTCCTCCCTTATTTCTCCAAACTATTCTCTTATTCTGTGAGTCTATTATTGCCCCTAACTGTTCCAGGAGGTCGATCCCCAATATGGTCCCTTCTGCATTTGGACATACATAAAATTGTGCCGGGATCAGAATACCGGCTGTCTCCAATAGAATTACTTCACTCTGGTGGGCTTTGGTGGCAAATCCTCCCACGCCAGTTATATGGACTACATGTTTAGTTGTGGGTAAGGGAATATCTGTCATAGATACCGATGCTCCGGTATCCACTAACATATCACACTGTCGGCCCCCTAACAGTGCTGTTATGTGAATACGCAGATCCTCTCCCTGCCCCTCGGGGGCCGCTGGCCTTCAGTCTCTTCCTAAGTCCCTCAGCGCTGTGATTAGCTGCTGCCGGTTCATCTCCTCTACTTTAAGGCCTGAATGACTATTTCTTTTCTCCTTGGGCGCCCAACATTTATCAGTGGCATGTCCCTTTTTCCCGCAATTGTCACATCGGACGGTTGGTCTTTTGGGGCCCCTACAGTCGGCGGCAAAATGACCCGTCTTGCCACAGTTGTAGCATTCCCCTCGGCCCGCACTCTTACTACTCTTAGCCGCGGCCACTTCTTGTTTTATTCCCCCAGAGTTAATGTGGCATGCCCACTGGACAGCTTGGTCATAGGTGTCCGCGACTAGCACTCCCATTTTTAAGATCTTTTGATGGTCAGCCGAAAGGCCGTCCTTAAACATTTTCACGAAGATTGGGTCGTCTCTATTCGGAGCCGCCTGTCCAGAGGATTCTTGGTATTGGAACCATAACCTCTCTCCGTAGTCATTGCCGTTTTCTCCTTTTTTCTGGCGGGTCTGCATTATCAATCCCCAATTTGGAGTGGATGCTCCCATTAGGGCCAGTACAGCCTGGACGAACCCTGTTCTGGCAGTGTCCCATTGTGCCCTTGTGACACCCATGGCAGGTATCCATGTACAGTCACTGTGAGGGGGTGCTAGCCCTGTCCACCGGTCCTTTGGACACTTAGCCCGAACTATTTGGTGGACATCTCGCTCATGCATATCGTGGGTCTCATACAATTCTTCTAACTTTTGCCAAAATTCTACATTTCTCTTCCGGGTTGCAGACTCCCCAAATCCTGATTCATCATTTGTTTTTCTGTGGGGGCTGAAAGTGTAGTATTGATATCGAGGGTTCCCTCCCTATACGCCCTGGGTTACCCTAAGAGGGGCTGCCCTTTCTGTATTTACTGAATTTGACCCTTCCATCTCGGTCTCCTCATCAAAGGGAGGAGCCGAGGCTGCTACTGCAGCAACATAAGTCGGAGGGAGGTCATAATCTGATCCCGCCCACTTGCCGGTTTGTTCATACCACTTTCTCCATTTCTTATTCTCGGCTTCTGTCTCCTTACTTTTCTCTACTAATTGTTTGGTTTTACTTTGTAACACACATAACTGATATACTAAAAGTACTCCAGCTTTCTTTGCCTTTTTCTGTTCTGTTTCTCCCACCAATTCTTTTGCTCCTTGGGGACAGCCGAGGGATCCCGCCCGTCTTTAATCATTTATCTATTAAGCCCTTCTGGTCATCTGCATAGAACCTACTAAGAAACCCTCGGCCCCCATTCAAGGTCTTCCCCCGATGCCATTATGTGATCTGACCTTCCCTCGCTTCCTCTGCGAATGAGTCTTTTCACGCGGGCGTACTTCTAATCCGTCACTTATTTATTGCGATGGGATTATCCCTCAACTCTCACACCAGTTCACGCATATCACACAGTCACTCACAGGTTTCCGCTGTCACTTTGTCCTCTCGTTGTTCCCTTCGACCTTAATCCTTGACCATCATGTGGGGCATTTGCCCTCTTAATTCCGACTTAAGTTAGGTGATTGAGATAGCTTATGACAATTGAAGTGACGGGGACACTCGTTTCTCTTACACACCACTTATCTTACTTATATTCTACTTTATCTTAATTTCTACTCACTGTGTCTGTTATCAAACCTCCTCGAGTCTCACTTGTTCATTGGGTGTCCGGTAGCCTCACCCCTGCCGATTCGATGTTCCAATTTCTGGGATGTCCTGAAATCTGACCTTATCCCCTTATGTTCGAGTCTCGGTCAGGAGGGTTTACCGGTAACCTTTCTCACAGCGCCAAAACTGTTGGGGGAAAACCCCGAGGTAGAAATAAATCTACTCCGAGACTACGTTAGAGAGTTGAAAACACACACAGTTTATTAATACAAGGTACCAGGGGAGTTGTATGTAGGCCCCTCAACCAGGCAACAACTCAATTTAGGGTCACAAAAAATGAGTATTTAAAGTCATAAACCGCAAAGGTCACATGTCACTGCTTCTACATCTGGCATTGCAAAAAGTGTCTCACAACGAGTTTTTTTCGTCTTTGTCCAACTTACTTCCTTATCTTCGGCCAGCATCTGGTGTGGTTGGTTTCTTTCTTGCTCAGCGTCTTGTGACCTTTTCGCAATTGCTTATCTCATTCTGTCATATAGTAATTTTCTAAAGCACAGCAATTTCACACTAACGCTATTAACCCTTCACTAACCCATGCTGTACCTGCTCTGGAAATGTTGTATGGGACAGTGTAGAGTGAGCTTTACTCTGCATCTAACCCGTACAATACCTGCCGCGAGACTGTTTGATGGGACAGTGTAGAGGGAGCTTTACTCTGTATCTAACCCATGCTGTACCTGCCCTGGGAGTGCATAATCGAAAGTGTAGAGGGAGCTTTATTCTGTATCTGATGCGTAATGTACCTGCCCTGGGAGTGTTTGAAGGGACAGTGTCGAAGGTGCTTTATTCTGTATCTAACCTGTGCTGGGCCTGCCTTAGAAGTGTTTGATGGGACAGTGTTGAGCGAGAATTACTCTGTATCTGACCCGTGCTGTACCTGCCCTGGGAGTGCATAATCGAAAGTGTAGAGGGAGCTTTATTCTGTATCTGACGCGTAATGTACCTGCCCTGGGAGTGTTTGATGGGACAGCGTAGAGGGAGCTTTACTCTATATCTCACCTGCGCTGTACCTGTCCTGGGAGTCTTTGATGGGACGTGTAGAGGGAGCTTTATTCTTTGTCTAACCCGTACTATACCAGTCCCAGGAGTGTTTGATGGGATGTGTAGAGGGAGCTTTATTCTTTGTCTAACCCGTACTATGCCAGTCCCAGGAGTGTTTGATGGGACTGTGTAGAGGGAGCTTTACTCTTTGTCTAACCCGTACTATGCCAGTCCCAGGAGTGTTTGATGGGACTGTGTAGAGGGAGCTTTACTCTTTGTCTAACCCGTACTATGCCAGTCCCAGGAGTGTTTGATGGGACTGTGTAGAGGGAGGTTTACTCTTTGTCTAACCCGTACTATACCAGTCCCAGGAGTGTTTGATGGGACTGTGTAGAGGGAGCTTTACTCTTTGTCTAACCCGTACTATGCCAGTCCCAGGAGTGTTTGATGGGACAGTGTAGAGGGAGCTTTACTCTGTATCTAACCCGTACTATGCCAGTCCCAGGAGTGTTTGATGGGACAGTGTAGAGGGAGCTTTACTCTTTGTCTAACCCGTACTATGCCAGTCCCAGGAGTGTTTGATGGGACTGTGTAGAGGGAGCTTTACTCTTTGTCTAACCCGTACTATGCCAGTCCCAGGAGTGTTTGATGGGACAGTGGAGTGGGAGAAATATTCTGTATCTGACCCGTGCTGTACCTGCCCTGGGAATGTTTGATGGGACAGTGTAGAGGGAGCTTCACTCTGTACCTAACCCGTCCTGTATCTGTTCCAGGTGAAGACAAATGTAGGTCCCTTGCAGTCAGAATCAGGTGAATTTGTAATGGGGAACAAAGAAATGGCAAACCAATTGAATAAATACTTTGGTTCTGTCTTCACTAAGGAAGACACAAATAACCTTCCGGAAATACGAGGGGACCGAGGGTCTAGCGAGAAGGACGAACTGAAGGAAATCCTTATTAGTCAAGAAATTGTGTTAGGGAAATTGATGGGATTGAAGGCCGATAACTCACCAGAGCCTGATAGTCTGCATCCAGAGTACTTAAGGAAGTGGCCCTAGAAATTGCGGATGTATTGGTAGTCATTTTCCAACATTCTATAGACTCTGAATCAGTTCCTATGGATTGGAGGGTAGCTAATGTAACCCCACTTTTTAAAAAAGGAGGGAGGGAGAAAACAGAAAATTATAGACTGGTTAGCCTGACATCGGTAGTGGGGAAAATGTTGGAATCAATTATTAAAGATGTAATAGCAGCGTATTTGGAAAGCAGTGACAGGATCGGTCCAAGTCAACGTGGATTTATGAAAGTGAAATCATGTTTGACAAATCTTGTAGAATTTTTGAGGATGTAACTAATAGAGTGGACAAGGGAAAACCAGTGGACGTGTTGTACTTGGACTTTCAAAAGGCTTTTGACAAGGTCCCACACAAGAGATTAATGTGCAAAATTAAAGCACATGGTATTGGGGGTAATCTATTGATGTAGATAGAGAACTGGTTGGCAGACAGAAGCAAAGAGTAGGAATAAATGGGTCTTTTCAGAATGGCAGCCAGTGACTAGTGGGGTACCGCAAGGTTCAGTGCTGGGACTCCAGCTATTTACAATATACATTAACGAATTAGACGAAGGAATTGAATCTAATATCTCCAAGTTTGCAGATGACACTAAGCTGGGTGGCAGTGTGAGCTGTGAGGAGGATGCTAAGAGGCTACAGGGTGACTTGGACAGGTTAGGTGAGTGGGCAAATGCATGGCAGATGCAGTATAATATAGATAAATGTGAGGTTATCCACTTTTGGGAAAAAATAGGAAGGCAGAATATTATCTGAATAGTGACAGATTAGGAAAAGGGGAAGTGCAACGAGACCTGGGTGTCATGGTACATCAATCATTGAAAGTTGGCATGCAGGTACAGCAGGCGGTGAAGAAGGCAAATGGCATGTTGGCCTTCATAGCAAGAGGAATTGAGTATAGGAACAGGGAGGTCTTACTACAGTGGTACAGGGCCTTGGTGAGGCCACACCTTGAATATTGTGTACAGTTTTGGTCTCCTAATCTGAGGAAGGACATTCTTGCTATTGAAGGAGTGCAGCGAAGGTTCACCAGACTGATTCCAGGGATGGCAGGACTGACATATGAAGAAAGACTGGATCGACTAGGCTTATATTCACTGGAATTTAGAAGAATGAGAGGGGATCTCATAGAAACACATAAAATTCTGACAGGATTGGACAGGTTAGATGCAGGAAGAATGTTCCTGATGTTGGGGCAGTCCAGAACCAGGGGTCATAGTCTAAGGATAAGGGGTAAGCTATTTAGGACCGAAATGAGGAGAAACTTCTTCACTCAGAAAATTGTGAACCTGTGGAATTCTCTACCACAGATAGTTGTTGAGGCCAGTTCATTAGATATATTCACAAGGGAGTTAGATGTGGCCCTTATGGCTAAATTGATCAAGGGGTATGGAGAGAAAGCAGGAATGGGGTACTGAAGTTGCATGATCAACCATAATCATATTGAATGGTGGTGCAGGCTCGAAGGGCCGAATGGCCTACTCCTGCACCTAGTTTCTATGTTTCTATGTTTTCTATGTTTCTACCCTTGAAATGTTTGATAGGACAGTGTAGAGGGAGCTTCACTCTGTATCTAACCTGTGCTGTACTTGCCCTGGGAGGGTTTGATGGGACTGTGTCGAAAGAGCGTCACTCTGTATCTAACTTGTGCTGTACTTATTCTGGGAGTGTTCGACGTGACAATGTAGACAGAGCTTTACTCTGTATTTAACCCGTGCTGTCTCTGCCCTGTGAGTGGTCGAAGGGACAGTGTAGAAGGTGAATTATTCTGTATCTGACCCATGCTGGACCTGCCCTTGGAGTGTTTGATGGGACAGTGCAGTGGAAGCTTTACACTATATTTAACCCGTGCTGTATCTGCCTGGAAGTGTTTGATAGGACAGTGTAGAGGGCACTTTACTTTGTATCCTGCCCGTGCTCTACCTGCCCTGTGAGTGTTTGATGGGACGGTATACAGGAAGCTTTACTCCGTATCTAACCCGTGCTGTACCTGACCTGGAAGTGTTTGATGGGACAGTGTGAGGGAGCTTTATTCTGCATCTGACACGCGCTGTACCTTGCCTGGGAGTGTTTAATGGACAGTGTAGAGGGAGCTTTACTCTGTATCTAACCCGTGCTCTACTTGCCCAGGCTGTGATGGAGGGAACAGTGTAAATAGAGCTTGACCCTGCATTTAACCCGTGCTGTACCTGCCCTGGAAGTGTTCAATGAAAAGTATAGAGGGAGCCTTACTCTGTATCTAACCCGTGCTCTACTTGTTTTGAGAGTGTTTGATGAGACAGTGTAGTGGAAGCTTTACTCTGTGTGTTACGCATGCTGTACCTGCCCTGGGAGTGTTTGATTGGACAGTGTAGAGGGCGCATTACTCTGTATCTGACCTGTGCTGGAATCTTCAGTACAACAGCGTGGAGGCCGCAACCTGCGTGGGAACACCAGCGGCAGGTCGGGGCCATAAAATGAGCGGATGTGTGGTGGCCATGGACAGCGTGGAGACCCCAACCTGCGTGACAACACCAGCGGCAGGTCAGGACCATAAAAGGTGTGGAGGTGCGGCAGCCATGGACAGTGTGGAGGCCACTTCAGGGAGCAGCGCGAGCTGGTGCAGGAGGGCAACGGCAGCGAAGAGTGACGTCATCTAGGTCCAGGTCGGTGATTGGAGCGTGGGCAGACACAGCAGGAGCGGCGAGATCAGAGCGAAGGAGCGGCACGCGATTATAGAGGGATGTGATCGGGGCTCAGGAGAGGCGTGAGTTCAGGGCCAGGGACCCAGGGGCAGCGCGGGCCAGCCCACACTGCAAAATGTATGCACACTGGGTCCATGCAGTAGAGCTGGTCTCCAGTCGTTTTGCGTAATCCTTGCCACTGGACCAAAGACCTAGCTGTGTCAAGCCCGTGTGGTGGCTAGATGTAGTTCAGGTCCTTCATTGAAACACCTGTGAACTTAACCTTTTTTTGGCATGGAAGCAAGTCATCCTCGTTTCGAGGGACTGCCTATGATGATGATGACAACTCACAAACGCACACACAACCTTAAGATGGCAGAACACTCCGGAACTCCAGTCAGGTGTCCTGTTCCCTCTTTCTTTGTATGCAGCACTGGTTGCAGTGCCACAGTAGTCCACAAATGGAGCTATATATATTATAATCACTTCTTCATTAAGGAGGGAGAAGTGTAACAAAATAATCATCATACATAACTTGCATGGTTTTACATAACAAAAGATATGGACTTAGTTTGTTATATTTACAAATCAAGCTTAACCACGTTTTCTGTTTTAAAGAGGATACCTTCACTCTCGAACAGAACCTTCCAATCATGGTGTCGAATTTAAACTCATTCTTCCTAATAAGGCAGGTTTACTAATAGAGGCAAGCTCTGAAATTGATCCTTGTATCTCACCAGTATGGTGATACGACCTACCACAGAAATGTTCTCTCCCGAGTAGCCTTGCAGCTCTATCTTGGATTTCTCCAATGGGAAATCACGCAATTTGTCGAGGTATAGCGACTCCGGTACTACACTCACGGATGCACCAGTGTCGATTTCCATGGGTGTCTTGGTTCCTGCAACATCTATGTGGATTATGATACTTTTCGAATCGCTGTTAGTTAACCTCATGCTCCTGATGATGTGTAGCTCTAAAACCTCCTCGTCCTGTTGTTTTTCTTCTATGCTATGTAGTCTCTGGGGATTTCTAATTATAGCTTTGAAAACTGGTTTACTCTTCAGTCGGCATGCCTTTGCAAGATGCCCAGTTTTCCTGCAGATGAAACACTCTGCCTTCACATATGGACAACTTTGAGCAATGTGTTTTCCCAGACACCAATAGCAGGACTTCAATGCTCTGTTACCATTGCCAGTTTCTGAGAACTTGGGGCCCAACTGCCTTTTACTTTTAACCTGCAGGCGATTCACCTTGGTTGTCTGACGACTGGAAATAGTACGAAATTCTTGGGAATATTGGTCGGCCATATCCATTGACATAGCTGTCTGACAAGCTAAATCAAAAGTCAAGTTCGGAGTTGTCAACAATCCTTGGGGAGCTGATGCTTACATTACAATGGTACATAACATTGCTCATACATTATTTTAAACATTTTGTGTATGTTATTGGAATATTTATGGGTTATTTTCTTAACACATTACTATAAAAAAAATCAATATTCATCTCTCCCAATTATTTTGTGCCAGTTGTGTCAGAATGTTAACATGAATTTAAAACCTTGAAGAAAATGTTGGTTTCCATTGCAAAACAGTGTGATGAATCCTTTCAAAAAGTTATTGCCAGACTTGAAAATTGAAAAGAAAATTTGGGGCATCGCATTGAGATTATTTCAAACCATTGTAAATGTTAAAATTTGTTGGACTGGGAATCACTCAACTCGGGAAAAAATGCTTAATCAAAGCAGCAATTCGTCATCGCCCTCTAGAGGAACATTTCTAATACTGCTACAAAAGCAAAATACTGCATATGCTGGAAATCTGGAAAAAATACAGAAAATGCTGGAAATACTCAGGCAGCATCTGTGGAGAGAGAAACAAAGTTAACATTTCAGGACAATGACCTTACATCAGAACTAGATAAAGTTAGAGATGTAACAGGTTTTAAGCCAATCTTTTTCTGAGGCAGTCCCCCGGAGTCAAGGATGACTTGCTTCCACACTAAAATGAGTTCTAATGTGACTGATGAGACCAACGTGGGATCTGCAGTCTTCATCACAGGTTGGGCAAGTGGTGGTCACTGATGACTGTAGCATATTGGTTCTGGGTTAGAGTGAGCCGAAGGGTAATGAGACATTCATTTATCCCATAAGGGGAATCTCTAAGACATCAAACCAGCTCATTTTTGATGGCGAAGCCAACCCCATGGAGATGGCATCCTTCTTCTGGTTTGCCTTTCCAGAAGAAGGTGCATCCACCAACTTGTTCCTTGAACAGACCTTCTCCTGCCCGTCGTGTCTCGCTCATGGCGGCGTTGTCGATGTCGAACTATAGAGACATAGAAACATAGAAAATAGGTGCAGGAGTAGGCCATTCGGCCCTTCGAGCCTACACCACCATTCAATAAGATCATGGCTGATCAAAGCCTCAGTACCCTTTTCCTGCTTTCTCTCCATACCCATTGAACCTTTTAGCCGTAAGGGCCATAACTAACTCCCTCTTGAATATATCCAATGAACTGGCATCAACAACTCTCTGTGGTAGAAAATTCCACAGGTTAACAACTCTCTGAGTGCAGAAGTTTCTCCTCATTTCAGTCCTAAATGGCTTACCCCTTATCCTAAGACTGCGTCCCCTGGTCCTGGACTTCCCCAACATCAGGAACACCTGTCCAGTCCAGTCAGTATTTTCTATCTTTCTATGAGATCCCCTCTCATTCTTCTAAACTCCAGTGAATACAGGCCCAGTCGATCCAGTCTCTCCTCATATGTCAGTCATGCCATCCCGGGAATCAGTCTGATGAATCTTCGCTGCACTCCCTCAATAGCAAGAACGTCCTTCCTCAGCTGGGGCCCCAGCACTGAGCCCTGCGGCACCCCACTAGTCACTGCCTGCCATTCTGAAAAGGACCCGTTTATCCCGACTCTCTGAGGGCTCCAAGGGCAGGTTCAGCATGGGTCAGATACAGAATAATTCACCCTCTACACTGTCCCTTCAACCACTCCCAGGGCAGAGACAGCACGGGTTAAATACAGAGTAAAGCTCTGTCTACACTGTCATGTCGAACACTCCCAGAATAAGTACAGCACAGGTTAGATACAGAGTGACGCTCCTTCGACACAGTCCCATCAAACCCTCCCAGGGCAAGTACAGCACAGGTTAGATACAGAGTGAAGCTCCCTCTACACTGTCCTATCAAACATTTCAAGGGCAGAAACATAGAAAACATAGAAACATAGAAACTAGGTGCAGGAGTAGGCCATTCGGCCTTTCGAGCCTGCAACACCATTCAATATGATTATGGCTGATCATGCAACTTCAGTACCCCATTCCTGCTTTCTCTCCATACCCCTTGATCAATTTAGCCATAAGGGCTACATTTAACTCCCTTTTGAATATAGCTAATGAACTGGCCTCAACAACTATCTATGTTAGAGAATTCCACAGGTTCACATTTCTCTGAGTGAAGAAGTTTCTCCTCATTTCGGTCCTAAATAGCTTACCCCTTATCCTTAGACTGTGACCCCTGGTTCTGGACTGCCCCAACATCAGGAACATTCTTCCTGCATCTAACCTGTCCAGTCCTGTCAGAATTTTATGTGTTTCTATGAGATCCCCTCTCATTCTTCTAAATTCCAGTGAATATAATCCCAGTCGATCCAGTCTTTCTTCATATGTCAGTCCTGCCATCCCTGGAATCAGTCTGGTGAACCTTCGCTGCACTCCTTCAATAGTAAAAATGTCCTTCCTCAGATTAGGAGACCAAAACTGTACACAATATTCAAGGTGAAGCCTCACCAAGGCCCTGTACAACTGTAGTAAGACCTCCCTGTTCCTATACTCAATTCCTCTCGCTATGAAGAACAACATGCCATTTGTCTTCTTCACCGCCTGCTGCACCTGCATGCCAACTTTCAATGACTGATGTACCATGACACCCAGGTCTCATTGCACCTCCCCTTTTCCTAATCTGCCACCATTCAGATAATATTCTGCCTTCGTGTTTTTTTCCCCCAAAGTGGATAACCTCACATTTATCCACATTATACTGCATCTGCCATGCATTTGCCGACTCACCTAACCTGTCCAAGTCACCCTGCAGCCTCTTAGTATCCTCCTCACAGCTCACACCAGCACCCAGTTTAGTGTCATCTGCAAACTTGGAGATATTACACTCAATTCCTTCATCTAAATCACTGATGTATATTGTAAATAGCTGGGGCCCCAGCACTGAGCCCTGCGGCACCCCACTAGTCACTGCCTGCCATTCTGAAAAGGACCCATTTATCCCAACTCGCTGAGTCTTGTCTGCCAACCAGTACTCTATCCACATCAATATATTACCCCCAATACCATGTGCTTTAATTTTGCACACCAATCTCTTGTGTGGGACCTTGTCAAAAGCCTTTTGAAAGTCCAAATACACCACATCCACTGGTTCTCCCCTGTCCATTCTACTAGTTAGATCCTCAAAAAATTCTAGATTTATCAAGCATGATTTCCCTTTCATAAATCCATGCTGACTTGGACCAATCCTGTCACTGCTTTCCAAATGCGCTGCTATTTCATCTTTAATAATTCATTCCCACATTTTCCCCACCACTGATGTCAGGCTAACCGGTCTATAATTCACTGTTTTCTCTCTCCCTCCTTTCTTAAAAAGTGGTGTTATATTAGCTACCCTCCAATCCCTAGGAACTAGTCCAGATTCGATTCTAAAGGGGCAAAGTGTGTTAGAAAGACAAGCCTGAAGGCTCTGTGTGTCAATACGAGGAGTATTTGGAATAAGGTGGATGAATTAACTGCGCAGAGAGCAGTTAACGGGTATGATGTAATTGGCATCACGGAGACATGGCTCCAGGGTGGCCAAGGCTGGGAACTCAACATCCAGGGGTATTCAACATTTAGGAAGGATAGACAGAAAGTAAAAGGAGGTGGGGTGGCATTGCTGGTTAAAGAGGAAATTAATGCAATAGTAAGGAAGGACATTAGCTTGGATGATGTGGAATCTGTATGGGTGGAGCTCCGGAATGCCAAAGGGCAAAAAACACCAGTGGGAGTTGTGTACAGACCTCCAAGCAGTAGTAGTGATGTTGGGGAGGGCATCAAACAGGAAATAGGGATGCGTGCAATAAAGGTACAGCAGTTATCATGGGTGACTTTAATCTACATATTGATTGGGCTAACCAAACTGGTAGCAATGCGGTGGAGGAGGATTTCCTGGAGTGTATTAGGGATGGTTTTCTAGACCAATATGTCAAGGAACCAGCTAGCAAGCTGGCCATCCCAGACTGGTGCTGTGTAATGAGAAAGGACTAATTAGAAATCTTGTTGTGCGAGGTCCCTTGGGGAAGAGTGAGCATAATATGGTAGAATTCTTTATTAAGATGGAGAGTGACACAGTTAATTCAGAAACTAGGATCCTGAACTTAAGGAAAGGTAACTTCGATGGTTTGAGGCGTGAATTGGCTAGAATAGACAGACATATGATACTTAAAGAGTTGACGGTGGATAGGCAATGGCAAACATTTAAAGATCACATGGATGAACTTCAGCAATTGTACATCCCTGTCTGGAGTAAAAATAAAATGGGGAAGGTGGCTCAACCGTGGCTAACAAGGGAAATTAAGGATAGTGTTAAATTCAAGGACGAGGCATATAAATTGGCCAGAAAAAGCAGCAAATAACTGTGAGAAATTTAGAGTTCAGCAGAGGAGGACAAAGGGTTTAATTAAGAAGGGGAAAATAGAGTACGAGAGGAAGCTTGCCGGAAACATAAAAACTGACTTCAAAAGCTTCTATAGACATGTGAAGAGAAAAAGATTAGTGAAGACAAATGTAGGTCCCTTGCAGTCGGATTCAGCTGAATTTATAATGGGGAACAAAGAAATGGCAGACCAATTGAACAAATACTTTGGTTCTGTCTTCACGAAGGAAGACACAAATAACCTTCCGGAAGTACGAGGGGTCCGAGGGTCTAGTGAGAAGGAGGAACTGAAGGATATCCTTATTAGGTGGGAAATTGTGTTAGGGAAATTGATGGGATTGAAGGCCGATAATTCCACGGGGCCTGATAGTCTGCATCACAGAGTACTTAAGGAAGTGGCCCGAGAAATAGTGGATGCATTGGTGATCATTTTCCAACAGTCTATCGACTCTGGATCAGTTCGCATGGACTGGAGGGTAGCTAATGTAACAACACTTTTTAAAAAGAGAGGGAGAGAGACAACGGGTAATTATAGACCGGTTAGCCTGACATCAGTCGTGGGGTAAATGTTAAGGATGAAATAGTAGCACATTTGGAAAGCAGTGACAGGATCGGTTCAAGTCAGCATGGATTTATGAAAGAGAAATCATGCTTGACAAATCTTCTGGAATTTTTTGAGGATGTAACTAATAGAGTAGACAAGGGACAACCAGTGGATGTGGTGTATTTGGACTTTCAAAAGGATTTTGACAAGATCCCACACAAGAGATTGATGTGCAAAATCAAAGCACATAGTATTGGGGGTAATGTGTTGACGTGGATAGAGAACTGTTTGGCAGACAGGAAGCAGAGAGTCGGGATAAACAGGTCCTTTTCAGAATGGCAGGCAGTGACTAGTGGAGTACCGCAGGGCTCAGTGCTGGGTCCCCAGTTTTTTACTATATCCATTAATGATTTAGATGAAGGAATTCAGTGTAGTATCTCCAAGTTTGCAGATGAAACTAAACTGGGTGGCGGTGCGAGCTGTGAGGAGGTCGCTAAGAGGCTGCAGGGTGATTTGGACAGGTTAGGTAAGTGGGCAAATGCATAGCAGATGCAGTATAATGTGGATAAATGTGAGGTTATCCACTTTGGGGGCAAAAACACGAAGGCAGAATATTATCTGAATGGTGGCAGAATAGGAAAAGGGGAGGTGCAACGAGACCTGGGTGTCATGGTACATCAGTCATTGAAAGTTGGAAATCAGGTACAGCAGGCGGTGAAGAAGGCAAATGGTATGTTGGCCTTCATAGCTAGGGGAGTTGAGTAGAGGAGCAGGGAGGTCTTACTGTAGTTGTACAGGGCCTTGGTGAGGCCGCACCTGGACTATTGTGGTCAGTTTTGGTCTCCTAATCTGAGGAAGACGTTCTTGCTACTGAGGGAGTGCACGAAGGTTCACCAGACTGATTCGAGGGATGCTTGGACTGATATAAGAGGAGAGACTGGATCAACTGCGCCTTTATACACTGGAGTTTAGAAGGATGAGAGATGATCTCATAGAAACATATAAGATTCTGACGGGAATGGACAACTTAGATGCGGGAAGAGTGTTCCCGATGTTGTGGAAGTCCAGAACCAGGGGACACAGTCTTAGGATAAGGGGTAGGCCATTTAGGACTGAGATGAGGAGAAACTTCTTCACTCAGAGAGTTGTTAACCTGTGGAATTCCCTGCCGCAGAGAGTTGTTGATGCCAGTTCATTGGATATATTCAAGTGGGAGTTAGATATGGCCCTTACGGCTAAAGGGATCAAGGGGTATAGAGAGAAAGCAGGAAAGGGGTACTGAGGGAATGATCAGCCATGATCTTATTAAATGGTGGTGCAGGCTTGAAGGGTCAAATGGCCTACTCATGCACCTATTTTCAATGTTTCTATGTTTCTATGATAGACTGCTGGAAAATGATCACCAAAGCATCCACAATTTCTAGGGCCACTTCCTGAAGTACTCTGGGATGCAGACTATCAAGCCCTGAGATTTATCGGCCTTCAATCCCATCAATTTCCCAAACACAATTTTCTGACTGATAAGGATTACCTTCAGTTCCTCCTTCTCACTAGACCCTCTGTTCCCTCGTATTTCCGGAAGGTTATTTGTGTCTTCCTTCGTGAAGACAGAACCAAAGTACTTGTTCAAGTGGTCTGCCATTTCTTTGATCCCCATTATAAATTTACCTGATTCTGACTGCAAAGGACCTATGTTTGTCTTCACTAATCTTTTGTCTCAACTAGACAGGTTAAAGACCTGCTGTGAAGAAGCTGCTGGACCAGGTTTGAATGAATCATTTATAGGTGGAACATATGATGGCTACAGAAAATGTAGTGACATATCTGATTTATATCCAACATTGAGAAAACTAATTACTGTTTGTAATGTGAAGTGAGAAGTGACTGAAGTTAAACTCGTACATTTGTGTTGATAACTAAAAGGCAGTCAAATATGGTCAGGGTACAATTTTGCAGTGATCAAATGCAAATAATTGCTATAAATTTGCAATCAACTGTGCGGAGCCTGGTGGCGCTGGCGGCGGCGTGTCACATGGCCGCAAGTCCGGCCTGGGCAACGCATCTGCTGCGGTTCTGGTCTTCAGGATCCACTGCAGAATCAGTACAGGAGAGACAAAAACGATTGATGGCTTGGGGACTTCCATTTAATAAGATCATGGCTGACCATTCCCTCAGTACCCCTTTCCTGCTTTCTCTCCATACCCCTTGATCCCTTTATCCGTGAGGGCCATATCTAACTCCCTCTTGAATATATCCAAAGAACTGGCATCAACAACTCTCTGCGGCAGGGAATTCCACAGGTTAACAACTCTCTGCGTGAAGAAGTATCTCCTCATCTCAGTCCTAAATGGCCTACCCCTTATCCTAAGACTGTGTTAAGTAAAACTTACTTAAGGAAGTGGCCCCAGAAATAATGGATGCATTGGTGATCATTTTCCAACAGTCTATCGACTGGAGGGTAGCTAATGTAACACCACTTTTAAAAAATGGAGAGAGAGAGAAAGCAGGTAATTATAGACCAGTTAGCCTGACATCAGTGGTGGGGAAAATGTTGGAATCAATTGTTAAGGATGAAATAGCAGCGCATTTGGAAAGCAGTGACAGGATCGGTCCAAGTCAGCATGGGTTTATGAAAGGGAAATCATGCTTGACAAATCTTCTGGAATTTTTTGAGGATGTAACTAGTAGAGTGGACAAGGGAGAACCAGTGGATGTGGTGTATTTGGACTTTCAAAAGGCTTTTGACAAGGTCCCACACAAGAGATTGGTGTGCAAAATCAAAGCACGTGGTATTGGGGGTAATATACTGACGTGGATAGAGAACTGGCTGGCAGACAAGAAGCAGAGAGTTGGGATAAACGGGTCCTTTTCAGAATGGCAGGCAGTGACTAGTGGAGTGCCGCAGGGCTCAGTGCTGGGACCCCAGCTCTTCACAATATACACCAATGATTTGGATGAAGGAATTGAGTGTAATATCTCCAAGTTTGCAGATGACACTAAACTGGGTGGCAGTGTGAGCTGTGAGGAGGATGCTAAGAGGCTGCAGGGTGAATTGGACAGGTTAGGTGAGTGGGCAAATGCATGGCAGATGCAGTATAATGTGGATAAATGTGAGGTTATCCACTTTGGGGGCAAAAACACAAAGTCAGAATATTATCTGAATGGTGGCAGATTAGAAAAAGGGGAGGTGCAACGAGGCCTGGGAGTCATGGTTCATCAGTGATTGAAAGTTAGCATACAGGTACAGCAGGCGGTAAAGAAAGCAAATGGTATGTTGGCCTTCATAGCTAGGGGATTTGAGTATAGGAGCAGGGAGGTCTTACTGCAGCTGTACAGGGCCTTGGTGAGGCCTCACCTGGAATATTGTGTTCAGTTTTGTTCTCCTTATCTGATGAAGGACGTCCTTGCTATTGAGGGAGTGCAGCGAAGGTTCACCAGACTGATTCCCAGGATGGCTGGACTGACATGTGAGGTGAGACTGGATCAACTGGACCTTTATACATTGGCGTTTAGAAGGATGACAGGGGATCTCATAGAAACATATAAGATTCTGACGGGACGGGACAGGTTAGATGCGGGTAGATTGTTCCCGATGTTGGGGAAGTCCAGAATCAGGGGACACAGTCTTAGGATAAGAGGTAGGCCATTTAGCACTGAGATGAGGAGAAACTGCTTCACTCAGAGAGTTGTTAACCTGTGGAATTCCCTGCCGCAGAGAGTTGTTGATGCCAGTTCATTGGATATATTCTAGAGGGAGTTAGATATGGCCCTTACGGCTAAGGGGATCAAGGGATATGGAGAGAAAGCAGGAAAGGGTTACTGAGGGAATGATCAGCCATGATTTTCTTCAATGGTGATGCAGGCTCGAAGGGCCGAATGGCCCACTCCTGCACCTATTTTCTATGTTTCTACGTTTTTCTCTTCACATACCTATAGAAGCTTTTGCAGTCAGTTTTTATGTTCCCAAGCAAGCTTCCTCTCATACTCTATTTTCCCCCTCCTAATTAAACCCTTTGTCCTCCTCTGCTGAATTCTACATTTCTCCCAGTCCTCAGATTTGTTGCTTTTTCTGGCCAATTTATAAGCCTCTTCCTTGCATTTAACACTATCCCCAATTTATCTTGTTAGCCACGGTTGAGTCACCTTCCCCGTTTTATTTTTACTCCAGACCGGGATGCACAATTTGTTTCTCGGTAAAATGTTCCTGGTGGTGGTGGATGCTTTTTCAAAATGGATTGAATGTGAAATAATGTCGGGAAGCACCGCCACCACCACCATTGAAAGCCTGAGGGCCATTTTTGCCACCCACGGCCTGCCTGACATACTGGTCAGTGACAACGGGCCATGTTGCACCAGTGCCAAATTTAAAGAATTTATGAACCGCAATGGGATCAAACATGTCACCTCGGCCCCGTTTAAACCAGCCTCCAATGGGCAGGCAGAGCGGGCAGTACAAACAATCAAACAGAACCTTAACCAAGTCACAGAAGGCTCACTCCAAACCTGCCTGTTCCGAGTACTGCTCAGCTACCTCACGAGACCTCACTCGCTCACAGGGGTGCCCCTGGCTGAGCTACTCATGAAAAGGACACTTAAAACCAGACTCTCGCTGGTTCACTCCAACCTGCATGATGAGGTAGAGAGCAGGCGGCAGCAACAAAATGTAAATGATGGTCGCGCCACTGTGTCACGGGAAATTGATCTGAATGACCCTGTGTATGTGCTAAAATATGGACATGGTCCCAAGTGGATCGCGGGCACGGTGATAGCTAAAGAAGGGAGTAGGGTGTTTGTAGTCTAACTAGACAATAGACAAATTTGCAGAAAGCACCTGGACCAAACGAGGCTGCGGTTCACGGGCTGCCCTGAACAATCCACAACAGACACCACCCTTTTCGAGCCCACAACACATACCCAAAGGATCAACGACACCACCCCGGACCAGGAAATCGAACCCATCATGCCCAACAGCCCAGCAAGGCCAGGCTCACCCAGCAGCCCTGCAGGGCCAACAACACGCCAGCCCAGCGAGGGCACAGCCAACACACCAGAGCAGACATTTGTATCGAGGCGGTCCACCAGGGAAAGAAAGGCTCCCGACCACCTCACCTTGTAAATAGTTTTCACTTTGACTTTGTGGGGGGAGTGATGGTGTGTATCTGTAAAGCATGCACTTCCATGTTCTGCCACCAGGGAGTGCATCCCCTGAAGTCCCAAGGGATCCCAGCATCCCTTGGGAGCACTGTATATAAGCCGGCCCCTAAGGCCTGTTCCTCACTCTGGAGTGTCTTAATAAAGACTGAGGTCACTGTTTCTTTAACCTCCCTGTGTGCAGTCTCATCTGTTTTAGGAACACAATGCAATTGTTGAAGTTCCTCCATGTGATCTTTAAATGTTTGCCATTGCCTATCCACCGTCAACCCTTTAAGTATCATTCGCCAGTCTAATCTAGCCAGTTCACATCTCATACCATCGAAGTTACCTTTCCCTAAGTTCAGGACTCTAGTCTCTGAATTAACTGTGACACTCTCCATCTTAATAAAGAATTCTACCATATTTTGGTCACTGTTTCCCAAGGGACCTCGCACAACAAGATTGCTAATTAGTCCTTTCTCATTACACATCACCAGTCTAGGATGGCCAGCCCTCTAGTTGGTTCCTCGACATATTGGTCTGGAAAACCATCCCTAATACACTCCAGGAAATCCTCCTCCACCGTATTGCTACCAATTTGGTGAGCCCAATCTCTCTGTAGATTAAAATCACCCATGATAACTGCTGGAGACTTATTGCATGCATCCCTAATTTCTTGTTTGATGCTGTCCCCAACCTCACTACTACTGTTTGGTGATCTGTAGACAACTCCCACTAGCGCTCTCTGCCCTTTGGAAGCCAATGTCCTTCCTTACTATTGCGTTAATTTCCTCTTTAACTAGCAATGCTACCCCACCTCCTTTTGCTTTCTGTCTTTCCTTCCTGAATGTTGAATACCCCTGGATGTTGAGTTCCCAGCCTTGGTCACCCTGGAGCCATGTCTCGGTAATGCCAATTATATCATATTTGTTAATAGCTGCCTGCGCAGTTAATTTGTCCACCTTATTACGAATACTCCTTGCATTGAGGCACAGAGCCTTTAGGCTTGTCTTTTTAACACACTTTGTCCCTTTAGAATTTTGCTATAATGTGGCCCTTTTTGATTTTGCCGTGGGTTTCTTTGCCCTCCACTTTTACTTTTATTGATTCTATCTTTTGCTTCTGCCCCCATTCTACTTCCCTCTGTCTCCCTGCATAGGTTCCCATCCCCTTGGCATATTAATTTAACTCCTACCCAACAGCACTAGCAAACACTCCCCCTAGGACATTGGTTCCGGTCCTGCCCAGGTGCTAGTCCCACCTCCCCCAGAACCGGTTCCAATGTCCCAGGAATTTGAATCCCTCCCTCTTGCACCATTCCTCAAGCCATGCCTTCATCTTAGCTATCCTGCAATTCCTACTCTGACTAGCACGTGGCACTGGTAGCAATCCTGAGATTACTACCTTTGAGGTCCTACTTTTTAATTTAACTCCTTGCTCTCTAAATTCAGCTTGTAGGACCTCATCCCATTTTTTTAACCTATATCATTGGTACCTATATGCACCACGACAACTGGCTGTTCACCCTTCCCCTCCAAAATGTCCTGTAGTCGCTCCAAAACATCCTTGACCCTTGCACCAGAGAGGCAACATACCATCCTGGAGTCTCGATTGCAGCCACAGAACATCTATCTATTCCCCTTAGAATCGAATCCCTTACCACTATAGCTCTCCCATTCTTTTTCCTGCCCTCCTGTGTAGCAGAGCCACCCACGGTGCCATGAACTTGGCTGCTGCTGCCCTCCCCTGGTGAGTCATCCCCCCCAACAGCACCCAAGGCGGTGTATCTGTTTTGGAGGGGGATGACCGCAGGAGACCCCTGCACTACCTTCCTTCCACAGCTCTTCCTGATGGTCACCCATTCCCTATCTACCTGAGTAACCTTTAGCTGCGGTGTGACCAACTCACTAAACATGCTATTCACGATATCCTCAGCATCGCGGATGCTCCAGAGTGAATCCATGCGCAGCTCCAGTGCCGCAATGCGGTCTGTCAGGTGCTGTAGCAGGATACACTTCCTGCACATGTAGTTGTCAGGGACACTGGAAGCGTCCCTGAGTCCCACATAGCACAGGAGGAGCATGACATGGGTCTGGCATCTCCTGCCATGAATGAACCCTTAAATTAACTTAATTTGGCAACAATGCCAAAGGTTACCTACTAATAAAGGAAAAGAAAAAGAAGAAAAACTACTCACCAATCATCAGCCAATCACAAACCCCCTTGGCTGCGACATCACCGTTCGATTTCTTTTTGCTTCTTTTTTGTCTTCTCACCCTGCATCAGCTAGCCTCCTCCGATCTGCCGTCGCTCCGACTGTTGGGCCTTTTATAGGCCTCCCCCGGACACCCGCGCCGCCTCCTCCGATCTTCCGCCGCTCCGACTGTTGGGCCTTTTTTAAGCATCCGAGTTCCCGGGCAATGATAGCAGTACAACATTCCAGTCTGTTGCTGTTGGAGATGTCCATGAGGATCCTGATGTTCCAGGTCCAGAACTTCATTTTAAGGGGTGGAAGATGCCTATGCATGAATTCTTTTAACGTGGGGTGACCGTTGCACACTAGTTACCACACAAACTTGACAGAGCAAGGTCGTGGTCCAATGGCTAGGGGATCCAAGGAAGTCTTGCTACAGCTGTACAGGGTATTGGTGAGGCCACACCTGGAATACTGAATGCAGTTTTGGTTTCAATATTTATTAAAGGATATACTTGCTTTGGAGGCAGTTCAGAGAAGGTTCACGAGGTTGATTCCGGGGTTGAGTGGGTTGACTTATGAGGAAAGGTTGAGTAGGTTGGGCCTCTACACACTGGAATTCAGAAGAATGAGACGTGATTTTATCGAAACATATAAAATTATGAGGGGACTTAACAAGGTAGATGCAGAGAGGATGTTTCCACTGATGGGGGAGACTAGAAGTAGAGGGCATGATCTTAGAATGAGGAGTCGTCTATTTAAAACTGAGATGAGGAGAAATGTCTTCTCTCAGAGGGTTGTAAATCTGTAGAATTCGCTGCCTCAGAGAGCTGTGGTAGCTGAGACATTGAATAAATTTATGACAGAAATAGACAGTTTCTTGAATGATAAAGGGATAAGGGGTTATGGGGAGCGGGAAGGGAAGTGGAGCTGAGTCCATGATCAGATCAGCCATGATTTTATTGGCAGAGCAGGCTCGAGGGGCTGTATGGCCTACTCCTATTCCTATTTCTTATGTTCTTATGATTGGAGACTAGATTCTGCTGCATGGGCCTAACACACACACACACACACACACACACATATTCCTCCCGATCCCCTCCATCCCTCCCTCAGGTCCTCTCTCCCTGGTTTTCAGAGATCACAGTGTAGGTGAGCACGTAAATCTTGGAGCAGCTTGCGAATTTCACCATAAAATACCGATACTTTAAAAGAACTCATGCACATGCATCTTTCACACTTCAAAATGAAGTTCGGGACCGGGAACGTCAGGGCTCTCATGGACAACCCCAACAGTGACATACCGGAACAGCGTACTGCAATCGTTGCCCGGGACTTCAGACAATTCAACATTGACATTGTCGGCCTAAGCGAGACCCGGAGGGCAAGGGAAGACCAGCTCAAGGAACAAGATGGTGGTTATACCTTCTTCTGGAAAGGTAAACTAGAAGAAAATTGCCGCCTCCACGGGGTTGGATTTGCCATAAAAAACAAACTAGTTGGCCGTCTCAGAGACTCCCCTTGCAGGATAAACAAATGCCTCATAACTCTTCGGATCACCCTAGCCCCCCGGAACCAGTGTACTACGGTCATCAGTAGGCCCCAACACTGGAAGCTACAGACGAGACCAAAGAGGAGTTCTACTCCAAACTTGAACAATCCCTATCCCGAGTACCAATGGACGACAAGCTGATTCTCCTTGGCAACTTTAATGCCCAAGTAGAAAAGGATACAGACCTCTGGGGAGGTGTGATTAGCAGAGAGAGGGTAGGAAAATTCAATTCCAATGGTACCCTCCTGACGAAATGCTTAGAACATGGCCTCGTCATAACCAACATCCTGTTCTGTCAAAAAGACAAGTATAAGGCTTCATGGCAGCACCTTCGCTCCAAGCACTGGCATCTGCTGGACTACATCATCGTCCGAGCGAGGGATCGCAAGGACGTGCACCATGACAGGAGCTGACAACTGCTGGATGGACCACCGCCGAATCCGTTCTGTCATCACCATCAATGTAGTCCCAAAACAGCGGCGGCAACAGAAACAATGCCACAGGAAAATTAACGCTGGAGTATTCCAAGACCCAGCTAAGAAAACTCTAATCAGCCAGCACCTCACTGCCAACCTGGCGATTCCCAGTGACTCAGAGATGCAGACTATCCATAGTGCCTGGTCTGCCCTCAAGGCCTCCATAATTAGTACCTGTGAAGAGATGCTCAGTCACTTGACCAGGAAACACTAAGACTGATTCAACGAGAATGACCAAGAGATCCAGGAGCTAATAAGTCGCAAGTGCAAGGCATTCTTGGACTGGAAACACAACATAACTCGTGAGCAAGAAAGCAGCTCTGCAGACGTTTGAAGGCTGAGGTCCAACAAAAAGCTTGCGACCTAAAGAACAGATGGTGGGTGGAGAAAGCACAGGAGACCCAGCAACTAGCCGACAACCACGACATGCGTGGATTCATCAGTGCAGTCAAGAGCACCTACTGCCCAAGTACCCAAGGCCCTACCTCACTGCTGGCCAAGAACGGAGAGGTACTCATCAAGGACAGAGAGTCAGTCAGTGCCTGCTGGAAGGAGCACTTCAAAGAACTCTTCAACCGAGACTCTGACTTCGACGTGAGTGTCCCCGACTCCATCCCACAGCATGCTACTCGCCCCCATCTCAGCACAACCCCAGCCCAGCATGAGGTAGAAAAGGCCATCCAACAATTGGAAAACAAGGCCTCAGGAGCAGATGGAATCCCCGCCAAAGCCCTAAAACATGGCGGAGAAACATTTTTGGCGTGAATTCACCACCTCATTTCTCTCATCTGAAAGGAGGAGAGAATGCCAGGGAATCTCAGAGATGTGGTAATCGTGACCATCTTCAAAAAAGGCGACAAATCCGATTGTGGTAATTACAGAGGAGTTTTCCTGCTTTCTGCCACAGGGAAAGTCATCACAAGCTTCCTCCTCAATCACCTTCTCCCAGAGGCTGAAGAACTCCTCCCAGAGTTGCAATGCGGATTCCGCCCACTAAGGGGCATAATGGACATGATTTCCACCGCGCGGCAAATCCAAGAGAATTGCAGGGAACAGCACCAACCCCTGTACATGGCCTTCTTTGACCTTCAAAACTGTCAACCGTGAGGGATTATGGAGTGTCCTCTTCAAATTCAGCTGCCCCCAAAAGTTTGTCACCACCCTTTGCCTGCTTCACGACGACATGCAAGCTATGATCCTGACCAACGGATCCACCACAGACCAAATTCACGTTCGGACCGGGTTCAAGCAACGCCGTGTCATTGCTCCAACGCTCTTCTCGATCTTCCTTGCTGCAATGCTCCATCTCGCCCTCAGTTAAATCCCCGTTGGAGTGGAGCTAATCTACAGAACAAATGGGAAACTGATCAACTTCCGCCGCCTTCAGGCCAGATCCAAGGTCGGCCCATCCTCTGTCATTCAATTACAGTACACAGACGACACCTGCATCTGCGCACACTCGGAGGCCAAACTCCAAGCCATCGTCAACACCTTCACCAAAGCATACAAGAGCATGGGCCTTATGCTAAACATCTGTAAGATAAAAGTGCTCTACCAACCTGCCCACACCACGCAGCACTGCTCCCCGATTATTAAAATCCACGCCAAGGCCTTGGACAACGTGGACCATTTTCCATACCTTGGGAGCCTACTGTCAACAAGGGCTGACGTCGATGACGAAGTCCAATACTGCCTTCAGTGTGCCAGTGCAGCCTTCTTTCGCCTGAGGAAGAGAGTGTTTGAAGACCAGGACCTCAAACCTGGCACCAAGCTCATGGTCTACAGAGCAGTAGTGATTCTCACCCTCCTGTACAGAGATATGGATTTTGTACAGCAGGCACCTCAAAGCACTGGAGAAGTACCACTAATGCTGCCTCCGCAGGATCCTGAAAATTCATTGGCAGGATAGGCGCACCAACGTCAGCGTTGTCACTCAGGCCAACATCCCCAGCATCGAAGCACTGACCACACTCGATCAGCTCCATTGGGTGGGCCACGTCATCCACATGCCCGATACAAGACTCCCAAAACAAACACTCTACTCGAAGCTCTGACACGGTAAATGAGCCCCAGGTGGGCAGAGGAAATGCTTCAAGGACATTCTCAAAGCCTCCTTGAAAAGTGCAACATCCCCACCAGCATTTGGGAATATCTTGCCCAAGACCGCACAAATTGGAGGAAAGATAACCTGAAAGGCGCTGAACACCTCGAGTCTCTACGCCGAGAACAACCTGAAACCAAACGTAGACAGCGGAAGGAGCGCATGGCATCCCAAGCACCCCATCCACCCGTTCCTTCAACCACCGTCTGCCCTACTTGTGACAGAGACTGTAGGTCCCACATAGGATTCATTAGTCACGAGAAATAATTTTTAGTGTGGAAGCAAGTCATCCTTGATTCCGAGGGACTGCCTAAGAAGAAGGAGAAAATACAGACACTGTACCCAGGCACCCCCGGCTCCAGCTCCAGCACGTTGCTCTCCATGCGCAGGCTTTGCTGTGCTTTTTCCGCTCCCTCTCCAGCTGCTCACGCTTTAGTCTTTGGTTCTGTCATGTATCTCACATTACTGTATATAACTGTATCTTACCATGCTATACATGACTGTAACTGGATATGACCTGTAACAATAAGCATACCTTACCATCAGGGGTGCACTTGTAGAAGACACTCCATACCTGTCCCACTGAGGTATATAAAGGGAGGTCTCAGGCAAGTGCAGGACTGGAGAGCTGGAATTAAAGGTGCAGGTCCTGAATGACCTTGACTTTAGCATGTGTCTCGTGTAAGTCAGTACATTAGAGTCAGGACTTAACAGTGGCGACGAGTTACGGGATCACAGAATCCACAGAATGGCTACCAACAGCTCAGATGAGAAATACAATGCTGGAGACAATTGGGATGACTTTATAGAAAAGCTCCAGCAAAGCTTTGTGACCAAAGACTGGCTGGACGATGATAAGGCAGACAAGAGAAGAGCCCATCTTTTGACCAGCTGTGGCTCGAAAACATACGCTTTAATGAAAGACCTGTTGGCACCCGAGAAACCAGCAAGCAAGTCATTTGAGGAGTTGAGCACACTGGTGAGAGACCACCTGAAGCCAGCGAGCAGCCTACACATGGCCAGGCTGTGAGGTCAACGACAGATGCTGTGTGGGCCAAAGCATACCCGACTTCGTGGCGGAACTTCGGAGGCTGGCTAGTTCATGTGAGTTCCCCGATGAACTAAGGAGAGAAGTACTGAGAGACTTTTTATTGAATGAATAGGCCATGCAGGCATATTCCAAAAGCTTATAGAGACTAAGAACTTGACTCTAGAGGCAGCAGCACTGGTCGCACAGACATTCTTGGCAGGCGAAGAAGAAATGAGGCTGATTTATACTTCGGGTACGATAACCAACGAGGCATCGGAACAAGGGGTTCACATTGTGAAACAAACCGCTGCCCCCACACACAGACAAAGGCAGGAGTGGGCCTTCAACAGCAGACAGTGGCGCCAGAAGCCATCAAAATCAAGGGCCACATGGACGGCCGATCACACCTCATCAGCCCACAATGCGAGCAATCAACAACAGATTGAGAGAAGCTCAAGGGAGATCAGCCAGATGCAGCTCATCCTTCGGAAACAATGGAAATGGTCTGTGTTGGAGATGTGGGGGAAGGCACTCAACCAGGGTGTGTCGATTTCAACATGCCGTTTGCAGAAACTGCAACAACACAGGGCATCTGGCTTGCATGTGCAGAAAAACAGCAGCTCAGCTGGTATACGAATCGGAAGGGTCGGAAAGCGGAACAGAAGGCGGTTGGAACAGTGCACGGGACGCCGAGGTACAGCGGGTTAACACGATCAATGTCCACTGTTCTTACACCAAGACGCCTCCAATTATGATGAGGGTTCTACTCAACGGGACATCCGTCAACATGGAACTGGGCACGGGGGCCAGTCAATCCCTCATGAGCGCTCAACAATTTGAACAGCTGTGGTCGCACAAAAGCAACGGACCAAATCTCACAATGATCGACACCAAACTAAGGACCTATACTAAAGAAATCGTCTCAGTCCTTGGCAGCGCCATGCTCTCAGTCACACACAAAGGGATGGTACACCGACTTTCCCTGTGGATTGTCCCCGGGGATCTCCCAGCCCTGTTGGGGAGAAGCTAGCTAGCAGAACTTAATTGGAAATGGGATGATGTTCATGCCATGTCGTCAGAGGAATGGACCTCTTGCTCAACAGTTCTAAGCCGTTTTGGACATCTCTTTCAGCCAGGTGTGGGCACCTTCAAAGGGGCTAAAGTTAGAATCTACATCACACACAATGCCAGACCGGTCCATCACAAGGCTAGAGCTGTGCCTTATGTGATGAGGAAAAAGATTGAAAAAGAACTGAACCGGCTTCTGCGGGAAGGCATAATTTCTCCCGTGGAATTCAGCGACTGGGCAAGCCCCATCGTCCTCGTCATGAAGCCTGATGGATCCGTGCGAATCTGTGGGAATTACAAGTCTACCATAAACAGAGTCTCCCTACAGGACCAATACCCACTGCCCAGAGTGGAGGACCTATTTGCCACGTTGGCTCGGGGAAAACTTTTCTCGAAACTTGACCTCACATCTGCGTATATTTGCTCAAGAACTGACCGAAGAGTCTAAGCTACTCATCACCATCAACACACATCGAGGCCTTTTTGTGTACAATCGATGCCCATTCGGCATCAGGTCGGCAGCTGCTATATTCCAGCGCAACATGGAGAGTCTTCTCAAGTCCATCCCGGGGACGGTCGTGTTTCAAGATGACATACTCATCACGGGCAGGGACACCGACCCTCATCGCCGCAATCTTGAGGAAGTACTAAGTCGATTGGATCGGGTAGGCCTAAGAGTTAAGAAATCCAAGTGTCTGTTTCTCGCGCCTGAAGTTGAATTTTTGGGCAGAAGGATTGCCGCTGATGGAATCCGCCCAACCGAATCCAAAACCGAATCGATTCGTCTGGCACCCAGACCCCGGAATGTCTCGGAACTGCACGCCTTTCTCGGGCTACTCAATTACTTTGGGAACTTTATGCCGAACTTGAGCACGCTGCTGCAGCCTCTCCATGTGCTACTCAGAAAGGGGTGAGATTGGTTTTGGGGGTACGCCCAAGAATGTGTCTTCAATAAGGCACGCAACCTTCTATGTTCCAAGAGTGTTTTAGCCTATTTTGACCCAGGTAAAAAGTTAGTCCTTACATGTGATGCGTCAGCGTACGGGGTCAGATGCGTTTTACAGCACGTCAATGATGTGGGTAAATTGCAGCCTGTTGCTTATGCCTCCAGGTCACTTTCGCGGGCGGAGCGCAGGTACGGTAGGTTGAGAAGGAGGCACTCGCGTGCATGTACGGTGTCAAAAAGATGCACCAATACCTTTTCGGGGCCAAATTTGCGTTAGAAACTGACCACAAACCCCTCACGTCCCTACTATCCGAGTGCAAGGCAATCAACGCCAACGCCTCGGCGCGCATTCAGCGGTGGGCACTCATGCTGGCGGCTTACGACTACACGGTAAGGCACAGACCAGGCACAGACAACTGTGCCGACGCGCTTAGCAGGCTACCACTGGCGATCACAGAAGGGTCCATCGAACAGGACTGTGAGATGGTCATGGCAATCAATGCCTTTGAATCCACAGGTTCGTCCATGACGGCTCGCCAAATCAGAGCCTGGACGACAAGCGACCCCACGTTATCTCTAGTTAAAAGATACGTTTTAACCGGTGACTGGGCAGAGGCTCACGATGCCTGCCCCAAGGAGGTCAAACCCTTCCATAGGCGCATGCATTAACTCTCACTACAGGCAGACTGCCTGATGTGGGGCAGCCGAGTAGTTATGCCCTTGCGAGGCAGGGAGGCCTTTGTCCGGGAGCTCCATCGCGAGCACCCGGGGATCGTCCTTATGAAGGCCATAGCCAGATCTCATGTCTGGTGGCCTGGCATTGACGCGGACTTGGAGCTCTGCATCCGTCGGTGCACCATTTGTGCCCAACTCAGTAATGCCCCCAGGGAGGCCCCCCTAAGACCCTGGCCCTGGCCCACCAAACCGTGGTCGCGGGTGCATGTAGGCTATGCGGGCCCATTCATGGGCAAAATGTTCCTCGTAGTCATTGATGCATTTTCAAAATGGATCGAGTGCACCATTTTAAACTCAAGCACCACCTCCACCACTGTGGAGAGCCTTAGAACCATGTTTGCAACGCACGGCATTGCTGACATATGATAATGGTCCGTGCTTCACCAGCGCAGAATTTCACGATTTTATAGTTGACCACAGTATAAATCACAATAAGACGGCACCTTTCAAGCCGGCCTGCAATGGCCAGGCAGAGTGAGCAATGCAGATAATTAAACAAGGCATGCTCAGAATCCAAGGTCCCACGCTGCAGAGCCACCTGTCGTGACTGCTGCTGGCATACAGATCTCGTCCGCATTCATTGACTGGGGTTCCCCCCCGCGCAACTATTGATGAAACAAACCTTAAAGACCAGGCTCTCGTTAATCTTCCCAGACATGCATGAAATTGTTGAGGCTAAGCGTCAAAAGCTTACTGAGTACCATGACCGAAATTCGAGGGGGAGGTGGAATGAGATAGGGGACAAAGTGTTTTATACTCAACTATGGCCGGGGTCCCAAATGGCTTGCAGGGACAGTAACAGACAAAGAGGGAAACAGGCTATAGGTTGTACAAATGGACAATGGCCAAACCTGCCAGCGGCATGTAGACCAAGTAAAAAGTAGATTCACTGATAACACTGAAGAACCAGAGGCAGACTACAATGTGGAACTCACACCACACCTGGTGGATAGACAGGTGGAACAACCTGAGGAAAGGGCAGTCTCAACAGACAGCCCAGGCGAGATGCCAGCAATCACACCGAACGAAACAGACAGCCCAGGCGAGATACCAGCAATCATACCGAACGGAAAACAGGCACCAAGGCAAACAACTGAACCACAACTAACACGCTCCACACAAGAGCGCAGACCACCTGAGAGACTGAATCTATAAAGGCAGTGAGATCTTGGGGGAGGGTGATGTCATGTATCTCACATTACTGTATATAACTGTATCTTACCATGCTATACATGACTGTAACTGGATATGACCTGTAACAATAAGCATACCTTACCACCAGGGGTGCACTTGCAGGAGACACTCCATACCTGTCCCACTGAGGTATATAAAGGGAGGTCTCAGGCAAGTGCAGCACTGGAGAGCTGTGAATTAAAGGTGCAGGTCCTGAGTGAGCTTGACTTCAGCATGTGTCTCGTGTAAGTCAGTGCATTAGAGTCAGGACTTAACAGGTTCTTTACTAGTGCCCACGCGTATTCTGGCCTTGGGTCCCGACCTCCCTGCTGGCCCGTGCCATACCTTCCCTGGGTCTCGAACTTGTTGCTAGTCCATGCCCTACCTTTCCTGGGTCCTGACCTCGTTTCTGGCTTCTCCGACTCAGCGATTTGGCTCCGTGTCTTAATCCAATTGCATCGAGCGGCGAGCGGCGAGTAAGCTGGTACAAAACGACATCAGGGGCCGGGGGATCGTGGGCGGTGGGAATCAGTGATATTTTACGACCGACGGGGAAGGGGACGGTGAAAATAATCCCGAGGACTGGGAGAGGGAGCGGCAGCGGTGGTTTCCATGGCTGCCATCTTAAGTCAAAAAGTTTTGAAACAAATACAAAGCGAGCGAAGGGTGGGGTGAGGGGCTGGGTGGCGGTGGGGAGGGGGGGCGGCGGAGGAAAGAACAAAAGGGAAGATCTGAGATAGGAGGGAAACCAGGAGAGATTAAATGGCAAAGGGATGATGATGGAAGGCAAAAGAGGGTAGTAATGGGAGAAGTAAAGAAACAAAAGATGGTCAAGAGGAGCTGAAAATGACAAAAGCAGAAATATTACCAATAGCTGCTGTCTGAAAAAATGGGATCAGTGGCAATGTTCCCCTTAAGCCAGCCGTGCAGCCTGCCTGGAGCTCTTGCGCAGCCGACCTGTTTATAAGTGCAAAAACCACGCAAGTGTGGATTTTAGAATGGGCCACACAGCCTCTTAAAGGGGCCACATTAAAGGGCCACATGGACAAAGTAAAAATTAGAGGGAACATTGATCAGTGGTTCATTTTATGTATGTAACCCTTGGCAACCTGTATCATACCACCCCCAGAGGGCCTAACTGTTGGAGTCCCAAGGGATCGGAGCATCTGTTGGGAGCACTGTATATAAGCAGGCCTCCCTTGCTGTACCAACACTCTGAAGTTTAATTACAGGAGCTAAGGTCACACTTACTCATTGCATACAGTACTCAGTTGTATCACTTTATTTTGAGCGTAACAATTGGCGATGAGATAACGAACAACCATGCGAAAATGCAAAGAACTGTTGGTATCCTGGAGAAATTCTCAGAAGGGGACGACTGGGAGGCCTTCGTGGAGAGACTCGACCAATACTTCGTGGCCAACGAGCTGAAAGGGGACGAAAACGCTGCCAAACAAAGGGCGATCCTCCTTACCGTCTGTGGGGCAACAATCTATGGCCTCATGAAGGATCTTCTAGCTCCGGCAGAACATACACGCCTGCAGCTGCACAACCTCTGATGACCCAGAGTCCGCCATCAATTGTTAATGTGAGGCAGTTAACACTTTGTTGGCGCTGTGGAGGTGATCATCGAGCCCATCAATGCTGTTTCAAGCACTATGCGTGCAAAGGCTGTGGAACAATGGGACACCTCCAATGAATGTGCAGACGAGCTGCAAACCCTGCAAACCACCACGTTGCAGAGGAAGATCGATTCATGGTGGATAAGGCTGAACTAGAGACTCGAACCGAGGAGGCAGAAGAGTACGGGGTACACACCTTCACCACGAAATGTCCACCGATCATGTTAAAGGTTGAACTGAATGGAATTCCAGTATCTATGGAACTGGACATGGGTGCGAGTCAGTCTATCATGAGCAAAAAGGCCTTTGACAGGTTGTGATGCAAAAAGGCACACAGGCCCAAGCTTAGCATCATTCACACCAAGCTAAGAACTTACACCAATGAGCTGATCCCTGTTATTGGCAGCGCAGAAGTAAAAGTCTCCTATGATGGAGCAGTGCATGAACTCCCACTATGGATTGTGCCAGGAGATGGCCCCACTCTGTTTGACAGCAGCTGGCTGGGAAAAATCCGCTAGAACTGGAACGACATCCGAGCGCTTTCTTCTGTTGATGATGCCTCATGTGCCCAGGTTCTGAGCAGGTTCCCATTGTTGTTTGAGCCAAACATTGGAAGTTTCTCGGGGGCGAAGGTGCAGATCCACTTGGTTCCCGGTACACGGCCCATCCACCACATGGCACGGGCGGTGCCATTTATGAAGCGAGAGAAAATGGAAATTGAGCTGGACAGGCTGCAGCGAGAAGGCATCATCGCACCGGTGGAATTCAATGAGTGGGCCAATCCGATTGTTCCGGTTCTCAGAGGCGACGGCACGGTCAGAATTTGTGGGGACTAGAAAGTAATGATTAACCGTTTTTCGCTACAGGACCTGTACCCGCTACCCAAGGCAGACGTCCTATTTGCAACCCTGGCTGGAGGAAAGACGTTCACCAAGTTGGACCTGACCTCGGCCTACATGACGCAGGAGCTGGAGGAATCTTCGAAAGGCCTCAACTGCATCAACACGCACAAAGGTCTGTTCATCTACAACAGATGCCCGGTTGGGATTCGTTTGGCCAGGGAAAATTTCCAACAGAACATGGAGAGCCTGCTAAAGTGGTCTTCCAGGATGACATACTGGTCGCAGGTCGGGACACCATTGAACACTTGCAGAACCTGGAAGAGGTTCTATGTCGGTTAGATCGCATGGGACTCAGGTTGAAACGCTCGAAGTATGTTTTCCTGGCGCCAGAGGTCGAGTTCTTAGGAAGAAGAATCGCGGCAGACAGCATCAGACCCACCGACGCCAAGACGGAGGCCATCAAGAACGCACCAAGACCCCCACAGAATGTGACGGAGCTGCGGTCGTTCCTGGGACTCCTCAACTATTTTGGTGATTTCCTACCCAGATTAAGCACCTTGCTGGAACCCCTACATGTGCTACTACACAAGGGAGATGACTGGGTATGGGGGAAATCACAAGAGGCTGCTTTTGAGGAAGCCAGAAATCTGTTATGTTCCAACAAACTGCTTGTTCTGTATAACCAATGTAAACAATTAGTGCTAGCTTGCGATGCATCATCATATGGGGTCGGGTGTGTGTTACAACAGGCTAACGAATCGGGAACATTGCAACCGGTTGCCTATGTATCCAGGAGTTTGTCCAAGGTCGAAAGGGTCGACAACATGATTGAAAAAGAAGCGCTGGTGTGCGTTTACGGGGTAAAAAAAATGCACCAGTATCTGTTTGGTCTCAAGTTTGAGCTAGAAACTGACCATAAGCCGCTCATATCGCTATTCTCAGAGAGCAAAGGGATTAACACCAATGTCTCTGCCAGCATCCAAAGATGGGTGTTCATGCTGTCTGCATATAACTATGTAATTCGCCACAGACCAGGCACAGAGAACTGCGCTGATGCTCTCAGTCGGCTACCATTGCTCACCACCGGGGTGGAAATGGCACAGCCTGCAGACTTGCTCTTGGTGATGGATGCATTCGAAAACGAAAAGTTACCCGTTACGGCCCACCAGATCAGGACCTGGACCAGTCAGGATCCTTTACTGTCCCTGGTAAAAAAATTGTGTCCTCCATGGGAGCTGTTCAGCATCCCAACGGAGATGCATGAAGAGATCAAGTCGTTCCAGCAGCGCAAAGATGAAATGTCCATACAGGCGGATTGTCTTTTGTGGGATAATCACATGGTTTTGCCTAAGAAAGGCAGATACCCATCCAGGCATAGTAATGATGAAAGCTGTAGCCAGATCCCATGTGTGGTGGCCCGGCATCGACTCAGACTTGGACTTGGAGACATGCGTGCGCCAATGCAACACTTGCTCTCAACTGAGCAATGCACCCAGAGAGGCACCGCTACGTTTGTGATCATGGCCCTCCAAACCGTGGTCTAGGATCCACGTTGACTTTGCGGGCCCATAACTAGGCAAACTGTTTTTGGTTGTTGTGGATGCTTATTCAAAATGGATTGTGTTAAATATGTAAACCTGTATATATCTTGTATAGCCACCAGAGGGCTCATCCCCTGGAGTCCCAAGGGATCCCACAATCCCTTGGGAGCACAGGTTCTTAAGGAGGCCTCACAGGCTGGAGAGGCACTCGGGAGACCTGCAATAAAAGACTACGGTCACACTTTACTTTGAGCTCACAGTATCCAGTCAGACTCTTTATTCATATATAACAACTGGTGATGAGATACAGATGACGAACCCAACGATGCAGAGAACAGTGGGCATCCTGGAGAAATTATAGGAGGGAGATGTTTGGGAAAACTTTGTGGAGCGACTCGACGAATACTTCGTGGCCAACGAGCTGGAAGGAGAAGCGAACGCTTCCAAACGAAGGGTGATTCTCCTCACCGTCTGCGGGGCACCAACATATGGCCTCATGAAAAATATGCTTGCTCCAGTGAAACCCTCAGAGAAATCGTACGATGATTTGGGCACACTGGTCCGGGAGCATCTGAATCTGAAGGAAAGCATTCTGATGGTGAGGTACCGGTTCTACACCTACAAAACGTCTGAAGGCCAGGAAGTGGCAAGTTATGTCACCGAGCTAAGACGCCTTGCAGGACATTGCGAGTTTGAAGGATATTTGGAGCACATGCTCAGAGACGTTTTCGTACTTGACATTGGCCATAAAGTGATACTTCGCAAACATTTGACTGTAGAGACTCCAACCTTGAGTAAAGCCATAGTGATAGCCCAGGCGTTCATTGTCACCAGTGACAATACTAAGCAAATCTCTCAGCACACAGTGCTGCTACAAGTACTGTGAACAAAGTGATGTTGTTTTCAATTCACAACATATAGTGCAGGCCCCACATGCCTGTAGCTGCATGTCCGCAGATGTCTCAGAGTCCACCATCAAGGGTGATGAATGCAAGGCTATTAACACCTTGTTGGCGCTGCGAGGGTGATCATCGTTTCCATTCATGCCGCTTCAAAGGGTACATTTGCAAGGGCTGTGGAACAATGAGCTGCAACATCGAGCTGCAAACCCTGTTAATCCTGCAAACCAACAGGAGGACAAATCCACGGTGGATCACGACGAACCAGAGCCTCAGACCGAGGAGGCAGAGGCATATGGGGTGCACACATTTACCACAAAGTGTCCCCCAATAATGCTGAAGGTTGAATTAAATGGACTGGACACGGGCGCAAGCCAGTCCATTATGAGCAAAAAGACTTTTGATAAATTGTGGTGCAGCAAGGCCTCAAGGTCAGTCTTGAATCTCATTCACACAAAACTGAGAACTTATACAAAGGAACTGATTCCCTTAATCGGCAGTGCTACTGTAAAGGTCTCCTACGATCGAGCGGTGCACAAGCTACCACTCTGGGTGGTACCGGGTGATGGACCCACGTTGCTCGGCAGGAGCTGGCTGGGAAAGATACACTGGAACCGGGACAATGTCCGAGCGCTCTCATCTGCTGACGACACTTCGTGTGCCCAGGTCTTAAACAAGTTCCCTTCGCTGTTCGAACCAGGCATCGGGAAGTTCCAAGGAGCAAAAGTGCAGATCCACCTAATTCCGGGGGCGCAACCCATCCATCACAAGGTGAGAGCAGTACCGTACATGATGGGAGCGAGGTGGAGATCGAACTAGACCGGCTGCAATGAGACAGCATAATTTCGCTGATCGAATTCAACGAGTGGGCCAGTCTGATTGTTCCAGTCCTCAAGGGAGACGGCACCGTCAGAATCTGTGGTGATTACAAAGTAACTATCAATCGTTTCTCCCTGCGGGATCAATACCCACTACCAAAACCTGACGACCTTTTTGCTATGCTGCCAGGAGGAAAGACGTTGACGAAGCTGGACTTGACCTCAGCCTACATGATGCAGGAGATGGAGGAATCATCGAAGGACCTCACCTGCATCAACACGGACCAAGGTCTCTTCATCTACAACAGATGCCTGTTTGGAATTCAATCAGCTGCGGCGATATTCCAGAGAAACATGGAAAGCTTACTGAAGTCGGTCCCGCGCATGGTGCTTTTCCAGGACGACATCTTGGTTACAGGTCGGGACACAGTCGAGCATCTGCAGAACCTGGAGGAGGTTCTTAGTCGACTCAACCACGTGGGGCTCAGGTTAAAACGCTCAAAGTGTGTTTTCCTGGTGCCTGAAGTGGAGACTCTGGGGAGAAGAATTGCGGCGGACGGCATCAGGCCCACCGATTCGAAGACAGAGGCAAATGAGAACGCACCGTGGCCACAGAACGTGACGGAGCTGCGGTCGTTTCTAGGATTCCTGAGCTACTTTGGTAAATTCTTACCGGGTCTCAGCACACTGTTAGAACCATTGCACGCCTTACTGCATAAAGGAGACGAATGGGTATGGGGCAAAAGCCAAGAAAATGCCTTTGTAAAAGCTAGAAAATTGTTCTGCTCAAACAAATTGCTTGTGTTGTATGATGCATGTAAGCGTTTGGTACTAGCATGTAATGTGTCGTCGTGTGGCATCGGTTGTGTATAACAACAAGCTAATGAATCTGTGAAATTACAACCGGTTGCTTATGCATTCAGAAGTCTGTCTAAGGCTGAGAGAGCCTACAGCATGATTGAAAAAGAAGTGTTAGCATGTGTCTGTGGGGTAAAGAAAATGCATCAATATCTGTTTGGGCTCAAATTTGAATTGAAAACTGACCATAAGACACTGACATCACTCTTGCTGAAAGTAAGCGGATAAATACAAATGCTTCGGCCCGCATCCAGAGATGGGCGCTCACGTCGTCCACATACAACCACGCCATCCGCCACAGGCCAGGCACAGATGCTCTCAGTAGGCTGTAAATGCCCAAATGGGAGTGGAAATGGCACAGCCCGCAGATTTAATCATTGTTATGGAGGCTCATTGCAGACTCGCCTATCCCGAGTCCTGCTTAGCTACCACACGAGACCCCACTCGCTGACTGGAATTCCACCTGCTGAACTGCTCATGAAAAGGGCACTTAAGACAAGGCTCTCATTCGTTCACCCTGATCTACATGAACAGGTAGAGAGCAGGCGGCTTCAACAAAGTACATATCATGATCGCGCAAATGTGTCACGTGAAATTGAAATCAATGATCCTGTATTTGTGTTGAACTACGGACTAGGTCCTAAGTGGCTTCCCGGCACTATTGTGGCCAAAGAGGGGAGCAGTGTGTTTCGAGTCAAACTTTCAAATGGACTCATTCACCGGAAACACTTGGATCAAATCAAACTCAGATTCACAGACTATCCTAAGCAATCCACTTTGGACCCTACCTTCTTTGACCCCCCAACATACACACCAGTGGCAACCGACACCGCGGTTGGCCATGAAGCAGAACCCATCACCCGCAGCAGCCCAGCAGCACTCGCCACACCAGGCAGCCCAGCAAGGCCATCTGCACAGCAGCCCAGTGAGGGCCCAACAAACGACTCACTAAAGCCAGCATTTGCACCGAGACGATCAACCAGGGAAAGAAAGGCCCCAGATCGACTCACCTTGTAAATAGTTATACTGTTGACTTTGGCGGGGGCAGGGGGGCCGGGGAGAGTTGTTATATATGTAAACCTGTACATACCTTGTATAGCCTCCAGAGGGCTCATCCCCTGGAGATTGTGACTTAGGCTCAAAAGCCTATGAGCCATGTTTGCCACACACGGCCTGCCTGATGTCCTTGTCAGTGACAATGGGCCGTGTTTCACCAGCGCTGAATTCAAGGAATTCATGACCCGCAATGGGATCAAGCACATCACATCTGCCCCAATCAAGCCTGCATCCAACGGCCAGGCAGAACAGGCAGTCCAAACCATCAAGCAAAGTTTGAAACGTGTGTCGGTAGGCTCCCTCCAAACCCACCTGTCCCGAGTCCTGCTCAGCTACCGCACCAGACCCCACTCGCTCACCGGGGTCCCCCCAGCCGAGCTGCTAATGAAAAGGGCGCTCAAAACAAAGCTCTCTCTCGTCCACCCTGATCTCCATGATCACATCGAGGGCAGGTGGCATCAACAAAGCATGTACCATGATCGCGCAAAATTGTCATGCGATATTGAAGTCAATGATTCTGTATTTGTACTCAACTATGGACATGGTCCCAAATGGCTTGCTGGCACGGTCATAGCCAAAGAAGGGAGTAGGGTGTTTCAGGTCAAACTGGCTAATGGACTACTGTGCAGAAAGCATTTGGACCAAAACAAATTGCGATTCACCAAACAGCCACGAGCAACCCGAAGAGGACACCACCAACTTCGATCTTCCAACACACGCACAAGTGGCAACCGATGTCACGGTTGACCATGAAGCTGAACTCACCATCCTTAGCAACCCGGCAAGGCCAGCTGCTCAACAGTCCAGCGAAGAACCAACCAACTCACCCACACCTGCATTTGTACCGAGACGATCGACAAGGGAGCGAAAAGCCCCAGATTGTCTCACCCTGTAAATAAGTATACTATTGACTTTGGGAGTGAGTGATGTTATGTATGTAACCCTTGGCAACCTGTATCATACCACCACCAGAGGGTCTACCATTTGGAGTCCCAAGGGATTCCAGCATCCCTTGGGAGCACTGTATATAAGCAGACATCCCATGCTGTACCAACACTCTGGAGTTTAATTAAAGGAGCTAAGATCACACTTACTCATTGCATACAATACTCAGTTGTATCAATTTATTATGAGCGTAACAGTTATGATCTGAAATTGTTGAACTTAATGTTGCGACTAGAAAGCTGTAAAGTGCCTAATCAAAAACCATGCAGTGATTTGCAAGTTGGGCTGCTGATAGAACTGGTGACTGCTTCCCCCAACATTAGGTTGTGGGTCCTTAGAAACCATCTCCTGTTATTCTCAAAATGACTAGGTCCATTCTGATTTAATAAATCTGGGATGAATCAATTAATTCTTATTGTCCAACTCAAATTGAGAAGTGATATTCCATAAACCATTCCGTCCAGCTTCAATACCTGGCTCATTAACAAATAAACCCCTCTTTGTCTCAGTGGCTACAGCATATGGCTGTAAAGAGAATGTTAAACCTTTGTGAATCCACTTCAATTTAAAACATAGCACTTAAAGTGCAACTCATTTCTAAGTCCTTTCTATGGAAAAAGGGGTTAAAAAAATCGCAAATCGTGAGCGCTTGTTTATTTTTCAGTTCTGACAAAAATGTTAACCTGACATTTCTTGCTGTTTTGTGCTACAGGACAGCAGCTTGTGGGGTTAACTTCGTAGTCGCCTTTTAAGAAAGGATACTGGACAACGCAGTATGCAATTTTAATCTATTCATGTAAATAAACTTCTCCTCTATGTCTCCAGTGCAGTTAGACTTTCTTCCATGCGGCCTGATTAATTATACCCTAAATAACAGGGGATCCTAATTTATTGAGCAATGTAATGAACAACATATTCCTGCATGGTTCACTGCCCAGAAATACCAAATTACAAATTGAAGACAGCTATTTGAGCATAGATAATTGGAAACAAATCCTTCCACTCAGGTCATATGGTGTATTTTGAAAAATAGTCTGTCATAACTATGCTTAACATGCATAAAATAATTGTTTATTAAAAAGTACAATGTTACAGCCACTTTTGCATTGTAAGCAATTATAGAAATATAGAAATTTACAGCATGGAAGGAGGCCATTTCGGCCCATCGTGTCCACGCTGGCAAACAAAGTGCTATCCAGCCTAATCCCACTTTCCAGCTCTTGGTCTGTAGCCCTGTAGCTTATGACCCTTCAAGTGCATATCCAATGTGGTGAGGATTTCTGCTATACCACCCTTTCAGGCAGTGAGTTCCAGCCCCCTACCACCCTCTGGGTGAAGAAATTTCCCCTCAAATCCCATCAAAGCCTCCTACCATTTACTTTAAATCTATACGCCCTGGTCATTGACCCCTTTGCTAAGGGAAATAGGTCCTTTCTATCTACTCTATCTAGGCCCCTCATAATTTTATACACCTCAATAAGGTCTCCCCTCAGCCTCCTCTGTTACAAAGAAAACAAACCTACCTATCCAATCTTTCCTCATAGCTAAAATTCTCCAGTACAGGCAACATCCTCATAAATCTCCTCTGTACCCTCTCTAGTGCAATCACATCTTTCCTGTACTGTGGTGACCAGATCTGCACACAGTACTCTAGCTGTGGCCTAACTAATTTTTTATACATTTCAAAGCATAACCTCCCTGCGCTTATATTCTATGCCTCAGCTAACAAAGGCAAGTATTCCGTATGCCTACTTAACCACCTTATCTACCTGGATTGCTACCTTCATGGATCCATTGACATGCACTCCAAAGTCCCTTTGTTCCTCTACACTTCTCAGTGTCGTACCATTTAATGTGTATTACCTTGCCTTGTTAACTCTCCCCAAATGCATTACCTCATACGTATTCAGATTGAATTCCATTTGCCACTGTTCTGCCCACCTGAACAGTTGATTGATATCTTCCTGCAGTCTATAGCTTTCTTCTTCATTATCAACCACACAGCCTATTTTAGTATCATCTGCAACTTCTTAAGCATACCCCCTATATTCAAGCCTAGATAATTGCTGTATACCACAAAAAGCAAGGGACCAAGTATTGAGTCCTGCAGAATCCCACTGGATACAGCCTTCAAGTCACAAAAACACCTAGCAGCCATTACTCTTTGCTTCCTGCCTATGAGCCAATTTTGGATCCAACTTGCCACTTTGCCCTGGATCCAATGGGCTTTTACTTTTGTGACCAGTCTGCCACGTGGGAATATATCAAAAGTCTTGCTAAAATCCATATGCACCACATCAAGCACACTGCCCTCATCAACCCTCCTTGTTACCTCCTCAAAAAATTCAATCAAGTTAGTCAGACATGACCTTCCCTTAACAAATCCATGCTGACTGTTCTTGATTAATCCGTGTCTTTCTAAAAGAAGATTTATCCTGTCGACTCAGAATTTTTTCCAATAATTTTCCCACCATGGAGGTTAGGCTGACTGGCCTGTAATTATTCAGTCTATCCCTTTCTCCCTTTTTAAACAAAGGTACCACATTAGCAGTTCTCCAGCACCACACCTGTAGCCAGAGAGGATTGGAAAATGATGGTCAGAGCCTCTGCTATTTCCTCTTTTGTTTCTCTTCACTGCCTGGGATACATTTCATCCGGGCCTGGGGATTTATCCACTTTCAAAGCTGCTAAAGCCCTTCATATTTCCTCTCTTAGATGTTTATTTCATCTAATATTTCACACTCCTCTTCCCTGATTACAATGTCTGCATCACCCCTCTCTTTTATGAAAACAGACACAAAGTATTCATTAAGAACCATACCCACATCTTCCGTCTCTACACACAGTCTACCTTTATGATCTCTAATAGGCCCTACTCGTTTTTTAGTTATCCTCTTGCTCTTAATGTATTTGGATTTTCCTTGGTTTTACTTGCCAAAATTATTTCATGCTCTCTCTTTGCTTTTCTAATTTCCTTTTCAATTGCACGCCTGCACTTTCTAGACTCCTTTAGAGTTTATGCAATATTGAGCCCTCGGTGTCTGTCATATGCCTCCCTTTTTTTCTTTATCCTACCCTGTATGTCTCTTGACAGCCAGGGGACTCTAGATTTGTTGATCACGCCCTTTTTCTTGAGGACGTGTTTATTTGTACTGCCAAACTGGCCAACATGCTCCACCCTTTGTTTCTGATTGGCCGCCTTGGAGGATAAGCCACACCCTGAAGTTTCACAGGAATGTGTCACTGAAACCAGTCATCCCAAGGTCTTACTGACTTAGAAATATAGGGCCCAAGTTTCCACATGATTTGCGCCTGATTTTTAGGAGCAACTGGTGGAGAACGGACTATCTTAGAAATCGCAATTCTCCACATTTTTTTTCTGCAGTTCTAGTCAGTTAGAACAGTTTCACTTTGGAACAGAATTTTTTCTTCAAAAGGGGGCGTGTCCGGCCACTGACGCCTGATTTCAAAGTTTCCACAGTGAAAACGTACTCCAAACTAACTTAGAATGGAGCAAGTGAAGATTTTTGTAGAACTGAAAAAACCTTGTCTACACATTAAAAAATCAGGCGCAGGTTACAAATTAGGCGTCCAGAACGAGGTGGGGGGGGAGGGGGGGGAAGGGAAGTCATTAAATTCTATAATAAATCCTTATTTATACTTCTACAAATATTATACAAATAAATCCAACCTGAATAAAAATTTAAAAGCAAAGAAAAGATTAAATAAACCATCTTCCTACCTGTGTGAAAGTGCTTCAGCCAGGGAGAATGCTGCAGGAAGCCTCACAAGTTGAGGCAGCCGTTCGTTCCCGATGGCAGGGGGGGAGGAGGAAGCCGTTCCCGACGGCGGGCGGGCGGGGGGAGGGAGGGAGTGCGGGCCCGACCGACCGACCGAACGCAGCGGGGGGGGGGAGGAAGCCATTCCAGACGGCAGGCGGGGGGGGGAAGGAGACAGTGAGAAGGCTGCAGGAAGCCTCAGAAGTTGAGCAGCCATTCCCTACGGCAGTGGGGGAGGCCGTCGGGAAACGGCTGCCTCAACTTCTGAGGCTTCCTGCAGCCTTCTCACTGCTGCAAGAAGCCTCAGTGCTGATCATGGAAGGGCAGTGTGCTTTTATTAAAAAATGTTCAAAAATTAAACAGCTACAAAGAACTACAAAAATGGCCGAGTGCGCGAACGCTCCAACGCGCATGCGCAGCGTTGCCTGCTGGAAAAAAACTAATTTAAATGGTACCCGCCCCCTCCCACTTACAAAATCGGCGCGAGTCGTAGGCTCCGTCCCTGGGCGCCGCGCCAAGCAGACATGGAGCTGCAGGGCGCTCCAGAATCGCGCGGATTTTTTCCGGCGCCATTTTCGGCGCGAAAAACAACGGGTGCCCAGCTCGGAGGGGCGCCCTTTTTTATCGTGTGGAAACTTGGGCCCATAGAAACATAGAAATTTACAGCGCAGGAGGAGGCTATTTCGGCCTATCGTGTCTGTGCCGGCCGACAATGAGCTGCACAGCCCTTCGTCAGCAACCCTAAAGGTTACATACAAACCCATGAACAATAACAGAAAGGCAAAGAGCACCCAGCCCAACCAGTCTGCCCCCTACCACTGCAACACCCCTTATACTAAAAACATCTACGCTCCACCCCAACTGGAGCCATGTGACCTCCTGGAAGAGGCAAAAACCAGATAAAAACAGAGGCCAATCTATGGAGAAAAAAATCTGGGAAAATTCCTCTCCGACCCATCCAGGCGATCGAAACTAGTTCAGGAGATCACACTGGCCGTATTCTAATCCCTGCAGTAATTACCATTATATCTGCGCCGACCAACAAAAGGTCATCTAGTCTAATCCCAATTACCAGCTCTAGGTCTGTAACCCTGCAGGTTACGGCACTTTAAGTGCCCATCCAACCATCTCTTAAAAGTGGTGAGGGTTTCTGCATCCACCACTCTTCCAGGCAGCGAGTTCCAGATCCCCACAACCCTCTGTGAAAAGAAGCCCCCCCCCTCAAAACCCCTCTAAACCTACCACCAACCACCTTAAAACTAAGCCCCCTCATAATAGCTCCCTCCACCAATGGAAATAGGCCCTTACTATCCACTATGTCCAGGCCCCTCAATATCTTGTACACCTCGATGAGGTCTCCTCTCAGCCTCCTCTGTTCCAATGAGAAAAAACTCAGCCTATCCAATCTGTCCTCATAACTAAGATTCTCCATTCCAGGCAGCATCCTAGTAAATCTCCTCTGCACCCTCTCTAGTGTAATCATGTCCTTCCTATAATACAGCGACCAGAACTGCACGCAGTACTCCCAAAGTGCATCATCTCACACTTCTTTGAATTAAATTCCATTTGCCACTGCTCTGCCCACCTGAGCAGTAGATTGCTATCCTCCTGCAGCCCATGACTTTCCTCTTCATTATCAACCACAGTCAATTTTAGTGTCATCTGCAAACTTCTTAATCATACTTCCGATGTTCGAATCTAAATCGTTGATATAAACCACAAAAAACAAGGGACCCAGTACTGAGCCCTGCAAAACTCCACTGGAAACATACTTCCAGTCACAAAAACATCCATTAATCATTACCCTTTGCTTCCTACCTCCAAGGCAGTTTTGGATCCAACTTGCCACTTTACCCTGTATCCCACGGGCTTTAACCTTCATGACCAGTCTACCATGTGGGACCTTATCAAAAGCCTTGCTAAAGTCAATATATACTACATCGCACGCACTACCCTCATCGACCCTCTTGCTTACCTCCTCAAAAAATTAACTCAGGTTAGTCAAGCACGATCTTCCCTTAACAAATCCATGCTGACTGTCCCTAATTAATCCTTGCCTATCCAAATGTAGATTTATCCTGTCTTTCAGGATTTTTCCAATAATTTTCCCACCACTGACGTTAGGCAGACAGGCCTATAATTACTCAGCCTACCCCTTTTTCCCTTCTTAAACAAGGGTATGACATTAGCAGTCCTCCAATCCTCCGGCACCATGCCCATATCCAAAGAGGACTGGAAAATGATGGTCAAGCCCTCTGCTATTTCCTCTTTTACTTCGCTCAACAACCTGGGATGCATTTCATCCGGGCCTGGGGACTTATCTACTTTCAAAGCTGCTAAAGTCCTGAATACTTCCTCTCTTACTATATTTATTTCATCCAGAATATCACACTCCTCCTCTATAGCAGTATCTGCATTGCCCCTTTCCTTTGTGAAAACTGATTAAAGTATTCATTAAGAACCCAACCAATATCTTCCATCTCCTGACAAAGATTACCCTCATGGTCTCTAATAGGCCCTACCCTTTCCTTAGTTACCCTCATACTCTTAATATATTTATAGAACATCTTAGGATTTTCCTTAATTTTATTGGCCAGGAATTTCTCATGCTCTCTCTTAGCATTTCTAATATCTTTTTTAATTTTACTTCTTATCTTTCTATATTCCTCTAAAGATTCTAAAGTATTTCGCCGTTGATATGTGACATAAGCGTCCCCTTTTTTCTTAATCATCCCCTGTAAGTTCCTGGACATCCAGGGGGCTCTAGAATTATTTTTCCCAGCTTTTTTCTTTAAGGGCGCATGTTTGGCCTGAATATTTCGGATCTCCTCCTTGATTGCCTCCCACTGTTCTGACACCGATTTACCCACAAGTAGGTGTTTCCAGTCCACTATAGCCAAATCACTCCTTAACTTAGCAAAATTAGCTTTTCCCCAATTCAGAACTTGTATTCCAGGCCTATTCTTGTCCTTATCCTTAACCAACTTGAATCTGACTGAATTATGGTCACTGGCACCCAAGTGCTCCCCCACTAATACCCCTTCAACCTGCCCAACTTCATTCCCCAAAACTAAATCCAAAACCACCCCCTCTCGTGTTGGGCTTGCTACATACTGACTAAAAAAGTTCTCTTGAATGCATTTCAAGAATTCCGCACCCTCTATACCCTTCACACTAAATTTGTCCCAATCAATATTTGGATAGTTAAAATCCCCTACTATTACTACCCTGTGGTTTTTCGACTTCACAGCAATTTGCCTACATATTTGTTCCTCTATCTCCCTCCCACTGTTTGGGGGTCTATAATACACTCCCAGCAGAGTGATCGCCCCTTTTTTATTTTTCAATTCGACCCATATGGCCTCAGTTAATGATCCCTCTAACATATCATCCCTCCTCACTGCTGTAATAGTTTCTTTAATTAGTACCGCAACCCCCCCACCCCCTTTTACCCCCCTCTCTATCTTTTCTAAAAATCCTGTAGCCAGGAATATTAATCTGTCAAACCTGCCGCTCTTTCAGCCATGTTTCTGCAATGGCTATAATGTCATACTCCCAAATGTCTAGCTGTGCTCTTAACTCATCCGCCTTCTTCGCTATACTCCTCGCATTAAAGTATATACCATTCAGCACAGGAAGACCTCCTTGCTTACTACATACTAAACCCTGTTTCCTCTGTGTTACAGATTCACTTTCTAGATTCTTGCTATCCAACTTCTGCTTTACTTCCTTCCCTTTTGAATTCGTTCTCAGGTTCCCATCCCCCTGCCAAGCTAGTTTAAACTCTCCCCAACAGCACTAGCAAAACTCCCCGTGAGGATATTGGTCCCAGCGCTGTTGAGGTGCAACCTGTCCGGTTTGTACAGGTCTCATCTCCCCCAGAAGCGGTCCCAATGCCTCAAGAATTTAAAGCCCTCCCTTCTACACCAATGTTCCAGCCAAGCATTCATCCTCTCTATCCTTCTATTCTTGTACTCATTAGCATGTGGAACCGGTAGTAACCCAGAGATTACTACCTTTGAGGTCCTGTGTAGCCACCAGAGGGCTCATCCCGTGGAGTCCCAAGGGATCCCACAATCCCTTGGGAGCACAGGTACTTAAGGAGGCCTCACAGGCTGGAGAGGCACTCTGGAGATCTACAATAAAAGACTAAGGCCACACTTTACTTTGAGCTCACAGTATCTGGTCAGACTCTTCATTCATACATAACAACTGGCGACGAGATACAGATGACGAATCCAATGATGCAGAGAACAGTGGGCATCCTGGAGAACTTTTCAGAGGGAGATGATTGGGAAACCTGCGTGGAGCGACTCGACCAATACTTTGTGGCCAATGAGCTGGAAGGAGAAGTGAACGCTGCCAAACAAAGGGCAATTCTCCTCACTGTTTGCGGGGCACCAATGTATGGCTTCATGAAAAATCTGCTTGTTCCAGCGAAATCCAAAGAGAAATCATACGATGATTTGTGCATACTGGTCCAGGAGAATCTGAACCTGAAGGAAAGCATTCTGATGGCGAGGTACTGGTTCTGCACCTACAAAAGGTCTGAAGGCCAGAAAGTGGTGAGCTATGTCACCGAGCTAAGACGCCTTGCGGGACATTGCAAATTTGAAGGACATTTGGAGCACATGCTCAGGGACTTCTTTGTAATTAGCATTGGCCATGAAGTGATACTTCGCAAACTTTTGACTCTAGAAACCCCAACCTTGAGTAAAGCCATAGCAATAGCCCAGGCGTTCATTGCCACCTATGACAATACCAAGCAAATCTCTCAGCACACAAGTGCTGCTACAAGTACTGTGAACAAAGTGTTGTTTTCAAATTGCAACGTACAGGGCAGGTCACACATGTCTGCAGCTGCACATCCGCAGATGTCTCAGAGTCCACCATCAAGGGTGATGAATGCAAGGCCATTAACACCTTGTTGGCGCTGCGAGGATGATCATCATTTCCATTCATGCCACTTCAAAGGGTACGTTTGCAAGGGCTGTGGAACAATGGGACACCTCCAACGTATGTGCAGGTGAGCTGCAAACCCTGATAATCCTGAAAACCAGCATGTTGCAGAGGAGGACAGATCCACGACGGAATCACGACGAACCAGAGCCACAGACCGAGGAGGCAGAGGTATATGGTGTGCACACATTTGCCACAAAGTGTCCCCCGATAATGCTGAAGGTTGAATTAAACGTACTCCCGGTATCAATGGAGCTGGACACGGTTGCGAGCCAGTCCATTATGAGCAAAAAGACTTTCGATAAATTGTGGTGTAGCAATGCCTCAAGGCCAATCCTAACTCCCACTCGCACTAAATTGAGAACTTACACAAAGGAACTGATTCCTGTAATCGGCAGTTCTACTGTAAAGGTCACCTACGATGGAACGGTGCACAAGCTACCACTCTGGATGGTACCGGGCGATGGTCCCACGCTGCTCGGCAGGAGATGACTGGGGAAGATACACTGGAACTAGGACGACGTCCGGGCGCGCAGGTCTTAAACAAGTTCCCCTCGCTGTTCGAACCAGGCATCGAGAAGTTCCAAGGAGCAAAAGTGCAGATCCACCTAATTCCGGGGGTGCGACCCATCCATCACAAGGCGAGAGCAGTACCGTACATGATGGGAGAGAGGTGGAGATCGAGCTGGAGTGGCTGTAACAAGAGGGCATCATTTCGCCGATTGAATTTAACGAGTGGGCCAGTCCGATTGTTCCAGTCCTCAAGGGAGATGGCACCATCAGAATCTGTGGTGATTACAAAGTAACTATCAATCGATTCTCCCTGCAGAAACAATACCCATTACCAAAGGCAGACGACCTTTTTGCAACGCCGACAGGGGGAAAGACGTTCACGAAGCTGGACTTGACCTCAGCCTATATGACGCAGGAGCTGGAGGAATCATTGAAGTGCCTCACCAGCATCAACATGCACAAAGGTCTCTTCATTTACAACAGATGCCCGTTTGGGATTCGATCAGCTGTGGCGATATTCCAGAGAAACATGGAAAGCTTACTGAAGTCGGTCCCGCGCACGGTGGTCTTCCAGGACGACATCTTGGTTACAGGCCGGGATACAGTCGAGCATCTGCAGAACCTGGAGGAGGTTCTTACTCGACTCAACTGCATGGGGCTCAGGTTAAAATGCTCGAACTGCGTTTTCCTGGTGCCTGAAGTGGAGTTCCTGGGGAGAAGAATCACGGCGGACGGCATCAGGCCCACTGATTCAAAGACGGAGGCAATCGAGAACGCTCCGAGGCCACAGAACATGACGGAGCTGCGGTCGTTTCTAGGACTCCTGAACTACTTTGGTAACTTCTTACCGGGTCTCAGCACACTGCTAGAACCACTGCACGCCTTACTGCATAAAGGAGATGAATGGGTATGGGGTAAAAGCCAAGAAAATGCCTTTGTAAAAGCTAGAAAATTGTTATGCTCAAACAAATTGCTTGTGTTGTATGATCCATGTAAGCGTTTGGTACAAGCATGTGATGCGTCGTCATACGGGGTCGGGTGTGTATTGCAACTAGCTAATGAATCTGGGAAATTGCAACCGGTTGCTTATGCATCCAGAAATCTGTCTAAGGCTGATAGGGTCTACAGAATGATTGAAAAAGAAGCGTTAGCGTGTGTATATGGGGGAAAGAAAATGCATCAATATCTGTTTGGGCTCAAATTTGAATTGGAAACTGACCATAAGCCACAGATATCACTCTTTTCCGAAAGTAAGAGGATAAATACGAATGCATCGGCCCGCATCCAGAGATGGGCGCTCAAGTTGTCCGGATACAACTACGCCATCCGCCACAGGCCAGGCACAGAAAACTGTGCCGATGCTCTTAGTGGGCTGCCATTGCCCAGCACGGGGGTGGAAATAGCACAGCTGGCAGATTTAATCATGGTAATGGAAGCATTCGAGAGTGAGCAATCACCCGTCATAGCCCGACAGATTAGAACCTGGCCGAGCCAGGACCCCTTACTGTCCTTAGTAAAAAATTGTGTGCTTCACGGGAGCTGGTCCAGTGTCCCATTGGAAATGCAGGAAGAGATAAAGCCATACCAATGGCGCAAAGATGAAATGTCTAGACAGGCAGACTGCCTTCTGTGGGGCAATTGGGTAGTGGTACCCAAAAAGGGCAGGGACACTTTCATCAGTGATCTCCACAGTGCTCACCCAGGCATTGTAATGATGAAAGCGATAGCCAGATCCCACGTGTGGTGACCCAGTATCGATGCGGACTTAGAGTCCTGCATGCACAAATGTAATACATGCTTGCAGTTAAGCAATGCACCCAGGGAGGCACCACTAAGTTTATGGTCTTGGCCCTCCAAACCATGGTCCAGGGTCCATGTCGACTCTGCAGGCCCGTTCTTGGGTAAAATGTTCCTAGTGGTTGTATATGCGGTTTCCCCCACAGTAGGCAATCGGCCTGAATCGAGAGTTCATCCTTGCGCCTATGAAATGGTTTAAACTCCTCAGGGCATGCACCATACGTAGCTGCCCAGTCCCCATTCAGGACACATTTCTTAATTAAAGACAGTAGCGGGTCTTTATTTGTCCAGACCTTAATCTGACGGGCTGTCACCGGTGAGTCTGCGCTTTCGAAAGCTTCAACAACAATGACCATCTCAGCATCATGCTCAGCTGCCCACTCAGTGGTTGCTAGTGGTAGCCTGCTGAGTGCATCGGCACAGTTTTCAGTGCCCGGTCTGTGCCGAATTGTGCAGTCATAGGCGGCTAACGTAAGTGCCCAACTCTGTATGCGGGCCGATGCATTCGCATTTATGGCCTTGTTGTCGGCCAAAAGGGACATTAGGGGTTTGTGATCTGTCTCCAGCTTAAATTTCCTGCCAAACAGGTACTGGTGCATTTTTTTTACTACATATACACATGTTAGCGCTTCCTTTTCTACCATCCCGTAGCCCCTTTCTGCCTGGGACAGATTTCAGGAGGCATAAGCTACCGGCTGTAACTGACCATTGGCATTCACATGTTGCAACACACACCCGACCCCATAGGACGACGCATTGCACGTTAAAACAAGTTTCTTACACGGGTCATATAACGTTAACAGTTTGTTGGAGCATAACAAATTGCGTGCTCTATCAAAAGCCCTTTCCTGGCTGTCCCTCCCAGACCCAATCGTGACCTTTGCATAGGAGCACATGTAGCAGCTCTAACAGTGTGCTCAATTTGGGAAGAAAGTTACCAAAATAGTTCAAGAGCCCCAGGAACGAATGCAGCTCCGTCGTGTTACGGGGTCTGGGTGCTCTCTGGATCGCTTCCGTTTTGGGCGCAGTAGGTCTGATCCCGTCTGCTGCTACCCTCATCCCCAGGAATTCTACCTCTGGAGCTAAGAAGACGCACTTCGCCTTTTTCAGTCGCAGCCCTATCCGGTCCAGTCTGCGTAGCACCTCCTCCAGGTTGTGGAGGTGTTGTTCAGTATCCCGACCCGTGATGAGGATGTCGTCTTGAAAAACCACCGTCCTTGGAATCGACTTGAGGAGGCTTTCCATATTTCGCTGAAAGATCGCGGCGGCCGAACGAATCTCGAACGGACATCTGTTATAATCAAACAACCCCTTGTGTGTCGTGATGGTGGTCAGCTTCTTCGACTCACTCACCAGCTCCTGGGTCATGTAAGCTGAAGTCAGGTCCAATTTTGAAAAAGTTTGCCACTGGATAGCGTCGCAAAGAGGTCCTCCGCTCTCGGTAGAGGGTACTGGTCTTGGAGTGACACCTGATTGATGGTGGCCTTGCAATCGCCACATATCCTGACCGACCCATCCGCCTTGAGCCCCGGCATGATCGGACTCGCCCAGTCACTGAATTCGACTGGCGAGATGATGCCTTCCCTCAACAGGCGGTCCAATTCGCCTTCTATCTTTTACCGCATCACGTACGGCACCGCTCTGGCCTTGTGGTGTACTGACCTGGCGTCCGGGTTTATGTGAATCACTACCTTGGCCCCCATGAAAGTGCCGATGCCGGGTTGAAATAATGAGTCAAATTTGTCCAGGACCTGTGAGAATGATACTCGCTCCACAGAAGAAATTGCATTGACATCGCCCCATTTCCAGTTCATGACAGCAAGCCAACTCCTCCCCAGTAGTGCGGGACCGTCCCCCAGGACAATCCAGAGTGGCAACCTGTTCTCCGAATCTTTGTGGGTCATGACTACCGTGGCGCTGCCTAGCACCGGAATTATCTCCTTTGTATATGTCCGTAGCTGTGCATCAATCGGCAATAATTTTGGCCTACTGGCCTTGGACATCCACAACCTTTCGAACTGTTTGATACTCATCAGGGACTGGATGGCCCCCGTGTCTAGTTCCATTAATACTGGGATGCCATTGAGGAGCACTTTCATCATTATCGGTGGCGTCCTGGTATATGAACTGTATATGTGCTCCATATAAACTCGCTGAACTTCAGCTTCCAGGTTTCCCCCAGTATTCATTTGGCTTCATAGGGCTTACATCGGGCCCATCCTCCTCGTACATCAACCTGGCTGCAGGCTTCCTGCACATACGTGCCAAATGACCGCTGACTTTGCAGTTTCTGCAGGTATATTGCTGATACCTGCAAGCTCTGGCTGGGTGTTTGCCTCCACAAAAGGTCCATTACCAGTCGATTGTCTCTGACTGCCTCTGTAATTGTCTTTAAGCGCACCATTAACAGATGTTGATGGCCCCATTACTGGCCGCATTGTCCATTGCGATGGCATGAATCGCCGTTCAGCTAGCCATTGTCTCTGTTGAATTCCCCCTTTGGGTTCGACTACATGCTGGGGCATGTCCGATTGCCCTTGTCTGCCTAGAGAACTGTGTGCCGCGTTAACAATGTTGACCCCCTGGTCGTTTGCCGCATTTGAGCCAAGACTTTTGCCATAAATCATTCTGGTCTCTTTCTCCCCTGAGATAATTGTTTGGGCTATCAGAGCCGCCGCTTCCAAGGTCAAGTCTTTGGTCTCAATCAGTTACCTGAAAACCACAGCATGGCCGATGCCCTTAATAAAATGTCTCGCAGCATCTCCGCTCTGCATGCATCTGGGAACTTACATAGGCTCGCCAGTCGCCGGAGATCTGCCACGAAGTCTGGAACGCTTTTCCCTTCTCGTCGCCGGTGCGTGTAAAACCGGTGTCTCACCATGTGCATGCTGCTCGCCGGTTTAAGGTGTTCCCCAATCAACTTACTGAGCTCTTCGAACGTCTTGTCCCCCGGCTTCTCTGGCACTAGAAGGTCCTTCATCAGGGAGTACGTTCTGGATCCACAAACCGTCAGGAGATGAGCCCTGCGTTTGTCGGCTGAATCCTGTCCCAACCATTCCTTAGTGACAAAACTTTGCTGCAGTCTCTCAATAAAGTCGTCCCAATCATCACCAACACAGTAGCTCTCTTCTGTGCTGCTAGTGGCCATGCTAGCATGGTTTAAATCCCAGTTTCTCGTCGCCAATAATATGTCCTTACTGTACAGTATAAATGCACACAAGTCCCATACTTGAGAGAAGATCACTCTGTGACCAGTTACCTTTATTACCAAGACCTCAAGAGACAGACGGTGGGTGGAGCTTCCCCTTTTATACCGGAAAGTCCAGGTTAGGAGTGTCTCCCACAAGTTCGCCCCCTGTGGTCAATGTTCTCAAGGTGTACAACTTAGGTCAGCTTATACATGGGTTACAATGACAGTTGAATACATGACAGTTACCACCTCCTGAAACGTAATTCTCAGCCTCGCGGATGCACCTTATTGACTCCACCCGCTGCTCCAGCTCCGAAGCACGGAGTTCGAACAGTTGAAGCTGGAGACACCTCCTGCACACATGGTTACCTCGGCTGCGCAAAGCGTCCAGGACTTCCCACATGCCACAGGATGTGCACTCCACGGGGCTGAGCTGCGCTGCCATCCCTCTAGTTAGCCTGATCTTGTTTAAAATCTACTTAAAAAGAAATAGAGAAAAGAGAGGTACTCACTAACTCACCTCACCGACCTCTGTGGCCTCCCGAACTCACCAACCTCTGTGGCCTCCTGACCTCTCGGCCTCCGAACTCCTGACCTCATTAAAAAGAAAGAGAGAAAATAGAGAAAAGTGATCTACTTACCAACTCACCTCAACGATCTGCCGGCCTCCGGACTCCCGGCCTCCGAACTCCCGACTCACTGACCTCAGGGCTACCTACTCGCTGACCTCAGGGCCTACCGAATTGCCGACCTCAGGGCCTACCTACTTGCTGACCTCAGGGCCTACCGAATTGCCGACCTCAGGGTCTACCTACTCGCTGACCTCAGGGCCTACCGAATTGCCAACCTCAGGGCCTACCTACTCGCCGACCTCAAGGCCTACCTATTCGCCAACCTCAGGGCCTACCACTCGCCGACCACAGGGCCTACCCACTCGCCAACCGCAGGGCCTACCGAATCGCTGACCTCAGGGCCTACCGAATCACCGACCTCCTGAACTCGGACTCCCCGGAACTCACAGACTCTCCTGCTCTCGTCACGGACTCTCCCGTTCTCATCACTGACTCTCCCGCTCTCGTCACTTTGCAAATTGTAACTCGATCCATTTTGACTTCCTGAAGCAACAGAGAACAGAGCTCTCCAGAAGACAGCAAGGGCCAGCCAAAGTGCCTTACCCCAGTCCAAGTACTTCCCTCTCCCAGCCAAAGTGCCTTACCCCAGCGCAAGTGCATGCCACCCCAGCCTGAAGTGCCTTACCCCAATCCAAGTGTATGCCTCCCCCAGCTGAAGTGCCTTGCCCCAGTCCAAGTGTATGCCTCCCCCAGCCGAAGTGCCTTACCCCAGCACAATTGCATCCTCCCCTGCCCCACCCACCCCCACCACAGATGGGGCAGGCATTGTGCATTGTGTATGGATTGTTAACAGGTTTATTAGGTATGAAGTGAATTGTGACAGTGTCGTGACTTCTGGATATAATCCAGTCCTTGTAGGGGGTTGGAAGAACGTGATCATTTTCCCTGAGTTCCCTCTCTCCCCTCCAATTCTAATATTGGGGGATACACCAGTTAACACTCGCCAATGTTTACTTTTGGGGAGGGTGAGGCGGGGGGGTAGTTCTGCTTATCAAGGTAACAGTGGAATGGTTTACATTTCCATACTTAGCACATTCACTATACACATCCAGCTTAATAGTGACACTGTGTTCAAGGTCCCAGACATGTGTCATAACCCCAAGGTCAGAAGGACTCCCTTTGCTGATCCAGCCTGGGCTGACAAAAATCAGGTTCCAGAGGCAAGAGAACAGTTTTCTAACCACTGTACAATCCAGGTTCCCAGTCTCTTCTTTTAACAGGGTAAATATTTTACCAGTTTCTTCCCCTTCAAATGCATTCCTGGCTGGCCTCCCACCTTCAACTCTCCATAACCTTAAGGTCATCCAAAACTCTGATGCCCTGATGCCCATATCTTAACTCGTACCAAGTCCCGTTCAACCATCACCCCAGTGCTCGCTGAGCTACATTGGCTCCCGGTTAAGCAACACCTCAATTTTAAAATTCTCATCCTGGTTTTCAAATCTCTCCATTAGCTTGGATGATGTGAAATCAGTATGGGTGGAGCTACGGAATACCGAAGGGCAGAAAATGCTAGTGGGAGCTGTGTACAGAGCACCAAATAGTAGTAGTGAGGTTGGGGACCGCATCAAACAAGAAATAAGGGAGGTGTGCAATAAAGGTACAGCAGTAATCATGGGCGACTTTAATCTACATATTGATTGGACTATCCAAACTGGTAGCAATGCGGTGGAGGAGGATTTCCTGGAGTGTATTAGGGATGGTTTTCTAGACGAATATGTCGAGGAACCAACCAGAGAGCTGGTCATCCTAGACTGGGTGATGTGTGTAATGAGAAGGGAATAATTAGCAATCTTGTTGTGCGAGATCCCTTGGGGAAGTGTGACCATAATATGGTAGAATTCTTCATTAAGATGGAGAGTGACAAAGTTAATTCGGAAACTAGGGTCCTGAACTTAAGGAAAGGTAACTTCGACGGTATGAGGTGTGAATTGGCTAGAATAGACTGGCAAAGGATACTTAAAGGATTGACGGTGGATAAGCAATGGCAAACATTTAAAGATCACATGGATGATCTTCAGCAATTGTACATCCCTGTCTGGAGTAAAAATAAAACGGGGAAGGTGGCTCAACCATGGCTAACAAGGGAAATTAAGGATAGTGTTAAAGCCAAGGAAGAGGCATATAAATTGGCTAAAAAAAGCAACAAACCTGAGGACTGGGAAAAATTTAGAATTCAACAGAGGAGGACAAAGGGTTTAATTAAGAGGGGGAAAATAGAGTACAAGAGGAAGCTAGCAGGGAACATAAAAACTGACTGAAAAAGCTTCTATAAATATGTGAAGAGAAAAAGATTAGTGAAGACAAACGTAGGTCCCTTGCTGTCGGATTCAGGTGAATTTATAATGGGGAAAAAAGAAATGGCAGACCAATTGAACAAATACTTCGGTTCTGTATTCACGAAGGAAGACACAAATAACCTTCCGAATGTACTAGGGGACAGTGGGACTAGTGAGAAGAAGGAACTGAAAAATATCCTTATTAGACAAGAAATTGTGCTAGGGAAATTGATGGGATTGAAGGCCGATAAATCACCGGAGCCTGATAGTCTGCATCCCAGAGTACTTAAGGAAGTGGCCCTAGAAATAGTGGATGCATTGGTGATCATATTCCAACAATCTATCGACTCTGGATCAGTTCCTATGGACTGGAGAGTAGCTAATTTAACACCACTTTTTAAAAAAGGAGGGAGAGAGAAAACGGGTAATTATAGACCGGTTAGCTTGACATCAGTCGTGGGGAAAATGTTGGAATCAATCATCAAGGATGAAATAGCAGCGCATTTGGAAAGCAGTGACAGGATCGGACCAAGTCAGCATGGATTTATGAAAGGGAAATCATGCTTGACGAATCTTCTGGAATTTTTTGAGGATGTAACTAGCAGGGTAGACAAGGGAGAACCAGTGGAAAGGCTTTTGACAAGGTCCCACACAAGAGATTCATGTGCAAAATCAAAGCGCATGGTATTGGGGGTAATGTACTGACATGGATAGAGAACTGGTTGGCAGACAGGAAACAGAGTCGGGATAAACGGGTCCTTTTCAGAATCACAGGCAGTGACTAGTGGAGTGCCGCAGGGCTCAGTGCTGGGACCCCAGCTCTTTACAATATACATTAACGATTTAGATGAAGGAATTGAGTGTAATATCTCCACGTTTGCGGATGACACTAAACTGGGTGGCGGTATGAGCTGTGAGGAGGATGTTAAGAGGCTGCAGGGTGACTTGGATAGGTTAGGTGGGTGGCAAATGCATGGCAGATGCAGTATAATGTGGATAAATGTGAGGTTATCCATTTTGGGGGCAAAAACACGAAGGCAGATATTATCTGAATGGTAGCAGATTAGGAATAGGGGAGATGCAACGAGACCTGGGTGTCATGGTTTATCAGTCACTGAAAATGGGCATGTAGGTACAGCAGGCGGTGAAGAAGGCAAATGGTATGTTGGCCTTCATAGCTAGGGGATTTGAGTATTGGAACAGGGAGGTCTTACTGCAGTTGTACAGGGCCTTAGTGAGGCCTCACCTGGAATATTGTGTTCAGTTTTGGTCTCCTAATCTGAGGAAGGACATTCTTGCTATTGAGGGAGTGCAGCGAAGGTTCACCAGACTGATTCCAGGGATGGCTGGACTGTCATATGAGGAGAGACTGGATCAACTGGGCCTTTATTCACTGGAGTTTAGAAGGATGAGAGGGGATCTATAGAAACGTATAAGATTCTGACGGGACTGGACAGGTTAGATGCGGGAAGAATGTTCCCGATGTTGGGGAAGTCCAGAACCAGGGAACATAGTCTTAGGATAAGGGGTAGGCCATTTAGCACTGAGAAGAGGAGAAACTTCTTCATTCAGAGAGTTGTTAACCTGTGGAATTCCCTGCCGCAGAAAGTTGTTGATGCCAGTTCATTGGATATATTTAAGAGGGAGTTAGATATGGCCCTTACGGCTAAGGGGATCAAGGGGTATGGAGAGAAAGCAGGAAAGGGGTGCTGAGGGAATGATCAGCCATGATCTTGTTGAATGGCGGTGCAGGCTCGAAGGGCCAAATGGTCTACTCCTGCACCTATTTTCTATGTTTCTATGTTTCCATGGCCTTGCTCCTCCCTATCTCTGTAACCTCCTCTAGCCGCCCCTCCCCACAAGATATCTGTGCTCCTCTAATTCTGGCTTTTTGAGCATCCCCGATTTTAATCACTCCAGCATTGGCACCCATGCTTTCAGCTGCCAAGGCCCTAAGCTCTGGAATTCCCTCCCTAAACCTCTCCACCTCTCTCTCCTTCTGTAAGATGCTCTTTAAAACCTATCTCTTTGACTAAGCTTTTGATCATCTGCCCTAATATCTCCTTATATGGCTCAGTGTTAAATTTTGTTTGATGATGCTCCTGTGAAATGCCTTGTGACGTTTTACTATGTTAAAGTTGTGATCTAAATGCAAGTTGTTGTTTTCATTCAAGGGTTTGGTTCAACTGGCACCAGCAAACTTCTGTGCCATTCTTTATATATGAGCCTAAAACATGAGTGTTAGTAAGCCTATTCAACCATGGAGGGCATCACAGCAATGCCCAATCCTGTTTCTCCCCTAACATTTACACATGTGCATTTTCCAGCAAGGGTTACTCTCGGTCAACCCACATCAAATATCTGATATCTCCTTCTTTGACTCAGCATCTGGTTTTGTCGCCTCCATTGAGGCCTCTGTCATTTTCCTTTAGAAGTTTTCTATATTGAAGGTGTTATATGAATGTGTTGTTGTTGTTCATTAAAACCATTTAATTGACAGCCTCAGCTTCTGCCAAGAGCCGAGTTAATAAAATACTTTGGATCAAGGCAAGTGCAGGAGCAGCACCCGTGCGGTCATCAATGCAACAGAAAAGAGATCAGGGAGGAGGCCCGAGTCGAACTTTAAAAAGAATATTCAACAGACCCTACGAAAGGCAGGTGTAGCTAGGACCCACACAAATTCCCACAGTGATAATTTTATCTCGACAAAGCAATGGAGTTAAAGTGGAGTTAAAGCAGAAGTTCAAGGTGAGGAAAAGGTGGCTGTAGATGGAGTCTGGTTGGACTGCTATTCAAGAAAGAAGCAGAACGCCTGATTTAAAAAATCTTGAAATGTGACACATGCACACAAGAATTAGTGTTAACCAAGTTGTTCAGAGTAATTTCTACATAAATGTTGTAGACATTCCATTCCTTCCTTCTCTCTCTCAAAATCAGTTCACAGCTCCTGGATCAAACATTCATCAACATTAAAGGATACCTGTGACTCTGCTGTGTAAATAATAACCTTTTGAATTCCTTTGAACAACAATTGTCTCTTTCCATACAAATTTTGATACCTGCAAATTTAAATAGCCTGCCAGCTATTCCTTTTTCAAGGTCATTCGTGAAAATGAGAAAGAGCATTTGCCTTAGACTGATTCCTTTGGAACTCTGGTCATCATTTTACACAACCCAGTAAATTTCCCATTAATAGCCTTTCTTTCCTTTCTATTTTCGAACCACTTTCTAATGCACTTTGCTGCACTCCTCCATTACCATACGCCCCTGGATTTAGAACATAAGAACATAAGAAATAGGAGTAGGAGTAGACCATTTGGTCCTTCGAGCCTGTTCGGCCATTCAATTCGATCATGGCTAATCTTCTACCTCAACTCCACTTTCCTGCACTATCCCCATATCCCTTGATTCCCTTAATATCCAAAAATCTATTGCTCTCTGTCTTCAATATACTCAACGACTGAGCTTCCACAGTCCTCTGGGGTAGAGAATTCCAAAGATTCACAACCCTCTGAGTGAAGAAATTTCTCCTCATCTCAGTCCTAAATGGCCGACCCCTTATTCTGAGTTGTGCACGCTAGTTCGGGACCACCTCAAGCCAAAGGAGAGTATCCTCGTGGACAAGTATCATTTTTACACACACCATCACTCCGGGGGCCAGGACATGGCAGATTATGTCGCCGACCTGAGACGCCTCGCGGGACCTTGCGATTTTGGAGCTACGTTGGGGGAAATGCTGTGGGACTTTTTCGTGCTTGGCATCAGCCACGAGGTCATTCTTCAAAAGCTGCTGGCTGCCAAAACTCTAGACCTGAGCAGCACAACTCTGTATATTCCTTCTCTGTTGGTTTTGTCAGTGCGAGCAGATTCTTGACGAGGCCGTATATTTCAGGCCCACAGATGGTGAGGAGAACCACTCTGCGCTTGACCGCATTAGTGTCTCCTTCCAGCTCGTTGGCCATGAAGTACTGGTCATGACGCTCTATAAAGGCTTCCCTATCATCACCCTCTACGAATCTCTCTAATATTCCAAAGGCAACCATGGTTGCATGAAGGTTCATATTCTGTTACTTGTCGGTAATTATTATGTATAGAAGAACTCTACGAGGCTGAGAACAGTGAACTAAACTTAGTGTGACCTTAGTCTTCTTTATTACAACTCCAGAGTGCCTAAACAACATGGCAACCAACCTTTTATACTGGCCCTGCACGTGTGTGCAAGTGACCATTTTGACTCCAACAGTCGTGCCCTCTAGTGGCAAGTATTACATAGTTACAGACATAACAGAAAGCATCCAATATCTAGTTCCAGCACTAATTCGTTTCTATAATTTCACTATTACAGTAGAACAAACCTTCTTGTTTCTTTCCTTCTGCAGTCAGTTTTCACAAAATAACTAGCAATCTTTTTTGTCAACGGATTTTAATTACTTCTTGGTAGTGGCTGAAATAGATTAAGATGTCTAGCCGTTCTACTTGTATATAAATGTCAGCAGAGTACAGGATGGAAATTACCACACAAGAAATGTCTTTTCTATCAAATTACTAGTGCTAGTCTACTCTTGTGGACTTGTGATTAAGAGTCTTCTTTTTTTTCTGTTCTTCACCTCAAAGCAGTGCAATGTCATCATATGTTAAATGACAAAATGCTGTAATAATCTCATAACATTCCAAAGCACTTCACCACCAATGAAGTACTTTTGAACTGTAGTCACTGTTGCAATAGAGGGAAATGTGGCAGTCAATTTGCCCACAATTTCCACAAACAGTAATAAGATAAATAACCAGATTGTTTTTTGCTTATGTTATTTGGAGGATTAATATTAGCCAGGATACCTGGAAATCCCCATTTTAAAAAGTTCCTTGGTATCTTTTATTTCCACCAAGGGGGCAGATAGGGTCTTGATTTAATGTCTCATTGAAAAGATAGCACCTCCAACAGTGCAGCACTCCCTCAGTACTGCACTGAAGTGTCAGTCTAGATGATGGGGGAGGTGGGACCAGTACAAACCAGACGGTCTGCACCTGGGCAAGATCGGAACCAATGTCCTAGGAGGAGTGTTTGCTAGTGCTGTTGGGGAAGGTTTAAAATAACATGGCGGGGGATGCGAATCTATGCAGGGAGACAGAGGGAAGTAAAATGGGGGCAGAAGCAAAATGTAGAAAGGAGATAAGGAAAAGTGGAGCGCAGAGAAATCAAAGGCAAAAATCAGAAAGGGCCACATGGCAACATAATTCTGAGAGGACAAAGAGTGTTAAAAAAACAAACCTGAAGGCTCTGTGTCTCAATGCGAGGAGCATTCGTAATAAGGTGGATGAATTAACTGCGCAGATAACTGTTAACGGATATGATGTAATTGGGATTACGTAGACATGGCTCCAGGGTGACCAAGGCTGGGAACTCAACATCCAGGGGTATTCAATATTCAGGAAGGATAGACAGAAAGGAAAAGGAGGTGGGGATAGCGTTGCTGGTTACAGAGGAGATTAACGCAACAGTAAGGAAGGACATTAGCTTGGATGATGTGGAATCTGTATGGGTAGAGCTGCGGAACACCAAAGAGCAGAAAACGCTCGTGGGAGTTGTGTACAGACCACCAAACAGTCGTAATGAGGTTGGGGATGGCATCAAATAGGAAATTAGGGATGCGTGCAATAAAGGTACAGCAGTTATTATGGGTGACTTTAATCTACATATAGATTTAGCTTACCAAACTGGTAGCAATACAGTGGAGGAGGATTTCCTGGAGTGTATAAGGGACGGTTTTCTAGACCAATATGTCGAGGAACCAACTCGAGAGCTGGCCATCCTGGACTGGGTGTTGTGTAACGAGAGAGGATTAATTAGCAATCTTGTTGTGCGAGGCCCCTTGGGGAAAAGTGACCATAATATCATAGAATTCTTCATTAAATGGAGAGTGACACAGTTAATTCAGAGACTAGAATCCTGAACTTAAAGAAAGGTAACTTCGATGGTGTGAGACGTGAATTGGCTAGGATAGACTGGTGAATGATACTTAAAGGGTTGATGGTGAATAGGCAAAGGCAGACATTTAAAGATCACATGGATAAACTTCAACAATTGTACATCCCTGTCTGGCATAAAAATAAAACAAGGAAGGTGGCTCAACCGTGGCAAACAAGCGAAATTAGGGTTAATGTTAAATCCAAGGAAGAGGCATATAAATTGGCCAGAAAAAGCAGCAAACCTGAGGACTGGGAGAAATTTAAAATTCAGCAGAGGAGGACAAAGGGTTTAATTAGGAGGGGGAATATAGAGCATGAGAGTAAGCTTGCAGGGAACATAAAAACTGACTGCACAAAGTTCTATAGATATATGAAGAGAAAAAGATTAGTGAAGACAAATGTAGGTCCCTTGCAGTCAGAATCAGGTGAATTTATAATGGGGAACAAAGAAATGGCAGACCAATTGAATAAATACTTTGGTTCTGTCTTCACTAAGGAGGACAGAAATAACCTTCCGGAAATACTAGGAGAGTGAGGGTTTAGCAAGGAGGAGGAACTGAAGGAAATCCTTATTAGTCAGGAAATTGTGTTAGGGAAATTGATGGGACTGAAGGCCGATAAATCCCCAGGGCCTATAGTCTGCATCCCAGAGTACTTACGGAAGTGGCCCTAGAAATAGTGGATGCATTGGTGATCATTTTCCAACATTCGATAGATTCTGAATCAGTTCCTATGGATTGGAGGGTAGCTAATGTAACTCCACTTTTTTAAAAAAGAGAGAGAGAGAAAACAGGGAATTATAGACCGGTTAGCCTGACATCGGTAGTGGGGAAAATGTTGGAATCAATTATTAAAGATGTACCGGTAATAGCAGCGTAATTGGAAAGCAGTGACAGGATCAGTCCAAGTTGACACTGATTTATGAAAGGGAAATCATGCTTGACAAATCTTCTAGAATTTTTTGAGGATGTAACTAGTAACGTGGACAAGGGAGAACCATTGGATGTGGTATATTTGGACTTTCAAAAGGCTTTTAACAAGGTCCCACACACGAGATTAGTGTGCAAAATTAAAGCACATGGTATTGGGGGTAATATATAGACATGGATGGAGAACTGGTTGGCAGAAAGGAACAAAGAGTAGGAATAAACGGGTCCTTTTCAGAATGGCAATCAGTGACTAGTGGGGTACCGCAAGGTTCAGTGCTGGGATCCCAGCTATTTACAATATACATTAACGAATTAGACGAAGGAATTGAATGTAATATGTCCAAGTTTGCAGATGTGGCAGTGTAAGCTGTGAGGAGGATGCTAAGAGGCTGCAGAGGTTAGGTGAGTGGGAAAATGCATGGCAGATGCAGTATAATGTAGATAAATGTGAGGTTATCCACTTTGGTGGCAAAAACAGGAAGGCACAATATTATCTGAACGGTGACAGATTAGGAAAGGGGGAGGTGCAAGAAGACCTGGGTGTCATGGTACATCAGTCATTGAAAGTTGGCATGCAGGTACAGCAGGCGGTGAAGGCGGAAAATGGCATGTTGGCCTTCATAGCAAGGGGATTTGAGTATAGGAGCAAGGAGATCTTACTGCAGTTGTACAGGGCCTTGGTGAGGCCACACCTTGAATATTGTGTACAGTTTTGGTCTCCTAATGTGAGGAAGGACATTCTTGCTATTGAGGGAGTGCAGCGAGGGTTCACCAGACTGATTCCCGGGATAGCAGGACTGACATATGAAGAAAGACTCGATTGACTAGGCTTATATTCACTGGAATTTAGAAAAATGAGAGGGGATCTCATAGAAACATATACAATTCTGACGGGATTGGACAGGTTAGATGCAGGAAGAATTTTCCCGATGTTGGGGAAGTCCAGAACCAGGGGTCACAGTCTAAGAATAAGGGGTAAGCCATTTAGGACCAAGATGAGGAGAAACTTCTTCACTCAGAGAGTTGGGATCTGTGGAATTCTCTACCACAGAAAGTTGTTAAGGCCAATTCATTTGATATATTCAAAATGGAGTTAGATGTGGCCCTTACGGCTAAAGGGATCAAGGGGTATGGAGAGAAAGCAGGAATGGAGTACTAAAGTTGCAAAAATGATCAGCCATGATCATATTGAATGGTGGTGCAGCTCAAAGGGCTGAATGGCCTACTCCTGCACCTATTTTCTATGTTTCTATGTTTCTATGTGCTCAGATTTCTGGAGTTGGTCTTGAACCAATGATCGTCTGACTCAAAAGCAAGAGTACTGCTATTGAGCCACGGTTGATATGTAATATGACCCAATTTATGTCACTTAAAGTTGGAATCTTCGATACATATGCCTCAAAATTCCTAGTCTGGATTTACAGCTGGTTGGGGCCCAGAATATAAGCCAGACCCTGGCTTTGCCGTGATTTCACTCCAGTTGGACCCCAATTGGGGTGGATGTTCCACCTGCGACCCTCATGTCAAGGAGTGTATTGGGGGGAGTTCACAGGCTTCTGATTAAAATTTCTCCTATTAGACCCTTGAAAGACCTAGATAATACACTTCACAGTTGAGATCTGGTGATTCTAAAGGCCCCAGGGGGGAGTAATTGCTGTTCTTACTGCCACCTGGCCGTGCCAGCGATACCAGTGATGCGTGAACAAATGACAGACGCCGCTCTTGCGCCAGCTGGAGGTTTTCTTGGCAACAGCTGCCAAATTGGTTGCCCTTGAAAAATACTGGCACCATGTGATGTCGGTCGGAGTGCAATGATGACTTAACATCACCTACTCGAACTCCGACCCTCGCGCTCAAGTCAGCGTTGGGTCCTAAGCATGCAGCGGGCTGACAGATTCTGACAGGCATGATATTTGCAGCTGTTAAAGGGACACATATATCAATCAGGTAGGTTTGAATGGAAGGGTTTGGACTGTTTTTATAAATTTTATTCAAGTGGTGGCTAGTTGCAATAGATGTGAATTTTTTTTTAAGTGCTTTGGGAGTGCTGCTGGATGCTTGCAAGGGCTCGGATGGTAAGTGAATGCCTTTGAAAAGTCAGAACATGCTGTAAATATTCACAGCAAGCAACATCCATGGAGTTCACATCTCAGGTCAACATGCTGTTTGACCAACCGAGTATTTGCAACATTTTATGCTGTTGTTTCACATTTACAGCATCTGCTTGTAGAGTGAAGAGGAAGACGCAGAAGAGGAAGGTACAGAAGAGGAGGAAGCCTTAGAGGAGGAATCAGATGGAAGGATGCATCCCAGACAGCCCCTTTGTGGCCGGCATATACAGGATGGAATAATTCGCCTGCGATCCCATTGGCTGGGCAGGCTGCATTTCTTGGGTGTGTGAAATGAGGAAGGGGCACAAGGGTGCAGTTGTGCTGATGGGAGGGCGGAAAGCCTAGAGGTGCATGCCAGAAGGAGGATAATGTATGAGGATACCAGCATCTGGTTTCCTTTCAGCCTTGCCATTGGCCACGGGCTCAACCATGCCCCTGCAAAAAAAGGCCTGCATCATCTTCTCCAAGGGTGTGAGGTGATGCTAGGAATGGGAGATATGCCTCATAATTGGTGCAGATTGTTGGTAGGTGAGTGATTAGGGCTCATGCATTGAGCAATATGTCAGGCTTGTGGTTCAGTTGGTAGGCAATGTCTTTTGAAGATGCATTCACTGACCTTGACCAGCTTCTTTGGGCACTGGAGCCAGATGGTGGGGGTGCCACTGCTGGCAGTGACAGCCTTGGTAATATACTCCCACATTGTTCTTTCTGGAGCGCCTCTTGGCCCTTGTGAGTAGAGGGCCAGTCTTGCAGTGTTGACCCCCTGCACGAAGATGGAATACTGCTTGTGACAAATTGGATTCCCTTTCCCTGGCTTGCTGAGCCATTTGTGTTGTGCTGGGGCAATTTTCTCATTTCTTGAGTTTAGGAAGGTAATTCAGCTTTAAGTGCTAAATATTGACATTTAGAACTTCTTTTAAAGAGTGATTATTTGTTGAAAAAGGGCTGAAAAATGTATTGAATCAGTGCATTTTATTTTCCCTTGCTTTAATGTGCATGGCCCTCTAACTTTCAGAGATCCTCACTGCCCACAATGCATTGCGAGTTTCACAACCTCACACAGATGCTCGGGGAAGCAGTAACACCGCACCAGCACTACAAATTGGTCCCAGATCTGTCGTGGAACACCACCAGGACACTGTTGCACCTAAGGTTAGCGCTGCGCCACCTGCCTCACGCCCCCCACACCAATTTACCTAGTTTAGCGCAGTGGCCATTTCGGGAACACCAACTGCTTTCCGGGCGAGAACAAATTTTTCCCTCCAAATCTTCAATAAAGTAAGGTAAGCAATCTTGGAAGATCAGGGGGAAAAAGTATGGGCTGGATTTTCATCATTTAGCCCTACCATTGGTTTTCCGGTGGTATTTCGGTGCTATTTAAAAATCGAGTTTTTTTTAACCACCGAAATAGCACTCTCACTCAAAAGACACTATTTTCATCAAATAAAACCGGTGTTAGGGCTAACTGTCTTTCATTCTTATTTTTCAATGTGCAACACTGAAGGTAAAATGGGTGGCACTTTTGCGCGTGCGTCATCAGTACCCGCCCACTCCTCCTCTCCCCGACATGGCCTTACCTTGGGCCGGGCATGCCTCCTTTTGGCCGGGGCAGCCTGCTCTCCCCCAAGTTCCCCCAATCTCCCCACCACCACCTACACCAGGTGCTTACGAAGCCCACCCAGCAGGTGCGTTGCTCCCCTGCACCCTTGCTGACTCGGTCCCTTCGGCCAGCCGGCCCGGCCCAGCGGCGTCCATGGCATCCCTTGGGGGATGGGGACATGGGACATGGGGTCACTGTGGGGACACTGTAGGGACATGCTCTTGAATAAACCTTCTTCCAGCTCTATTCTGCATCATATAAGTAGTCAGCAATATTGGCAGAGATATTTTAGGTCCCATTTCTTTAAATGTCCTGCAAATGTTCTTAAGATGTCCTCAAATGTCCTCCAAATTTCTTAAATATCCTTAAAATGTCCTCCAATTTACTCAAATAATCCAATAAAAGCCCCAAATAACCTTAAAATCTAACTCTGAACTCACATAAAGATGTCTGTGTAAAACTCAGCCTTCTCTCATGTGGACTGGACTGCAGCTCCGTTTGTTAAAATGGCGCCCGTAGCACTGGATTCGATCAGATACGATTGCACTTTTCTCGGTGGTAATTTAGGCCAGTGGTAAAAATGGTGATATTGATGAATTCACGTCTGGTGGCAATTTTCAGTGGTATTTTGGTATTGCACACTTAATGATGTCATAAAAACGGAAAAAAAATAAGATCGGTGGTATTTTTTTACCACCAGTGGTAAATCGCTGATGAATTTAACACTGGTGGTATTTTGGTGCTAAATGATGATATTTTCGGTGGTCATCATCATCATCATAGGCAATCCCTCGGAATCAAAGAAGACTTGCTTCCACTCTTAACATGAGTCCTTAGGTGGCTGAACAGTCCATTACGAGAACCACAGTCTCTGTCAGAAGTTTGCCATTTCAGATGTGCAGCTGAAATCAACGTAGTTTAGTGGGAATCCCATAATGCAAGCTGTTGTGATGTCAACAAGCTGTCTAAGCAGCCAATCACATTGCAGAATTCTCACAGACAGAGAACCAGGAAATAGAAATCACTTTAAAATAAATTTACAGACAGCGAAATAACGATTTTTTTACATACACATTGGGTTAAGGTTGAAGCTGAAATATCATGAACAAACTTTTAAAAAGAATTTAAAAAATGTTTTGTGCATTTTAAAATCTAATAATGTTTAACTTACAGGTAATGGAGAAATTTGACATTCCACCAACATAAAAATTAGTTTTTCATGATCAGAATGGTTGTTTATCAGTAATTATTACTCAGATCGCTGTTAAAAACCCAGTTACACCTCATTTGAATGGGTCTAACTTTTTATGGGGTTTCTAACAGCGATATTTGTTCGGAAAAGGGGAAGTTTTCATCAGGTCAGTGATTTCACTGATTGCCGGCTCAGGAAGTGGTGACTGGAGGGGTCCATTATCCACAGTGCAGCCTATAGAGGAGCAGTGAATAACAGACCACAACTTCAGGATTTCTGCGTTACCCTGAAGTTGTTATCAGTTTCAAAGGCGAAATGATGGTGAATGCTGTCAGTTCAACATCAGCAGGACCGCAAGTTCCGGGACAATGGGTTCATATGAAAATCCTTTGTCAATTCAAGTAGTAGACAGAGAAAGTGCCTATGAATGCGCTAAGCTTTTGTACACTCATTTTCACACTGCATAATTTCAAGGTCTCAGTTTCCAACACAGTGATGTCTTGCAGATATCAGCATCTAACAGTGTTGTGTGAATTTCATGAGAATTATACAAAGATTTTCTAGTGAATTATGATTAACAATTTCTGCAGATGGAGCATACTTCTGGGAATACACAAGACAAAAGTAATGCTAATTGGTTAGGGTCAGTTAAACACTAAAATACCAGATCAAGTACATTTAGATCATTGTCATTCTTCTCATAATGACCACTGAGTGATTATATTATTGTATCACTGTTGTGAGACTAATTCCAGAAGCTGAGTGGAAGCACTGAACTGCAACGCAACGCAGATAATGCCTCTGATTTTTTTCAGGATGCTGGGTAAAAACAAAAGTAACTGGTTTGGTCATGATGTTGGAATGAAGAAAGATCCTTTAATCTTCTGATACTCAGCAAAGAGCTGGTACATAGAGGATTTGTCTTTTGTTCTACTAAATGCCAAATTATTTGATCGAAAACAATTTTTTTTAGAAGAAGCAGTTGAGTCACCTCCTGAGAATAAAAAAAAGTTTGTTGGTACAACATCAGTGGCCTGACTGAGATTGGTAATTTGCAGAGTATCCAATCATGAGCTTGCAACTGAACCTTGCATGCTCCTTAATTCCATCATTGGTAAAGAAGCACATTGTTACAGGGTGCCGTTTGGTAACCAAACATAAGCACAATTTTTATACAAGTAAAACATCAAATAGTTAACCAGCTAAAGGATTACATGTGCAAAATTATAATGATAACAATTATGTCCAATTTCAAATGAATGCAGTAAATTAGAGAATGACAATGGTTAAATAGAATTGGTTCTCATTCAACATGTAGGATGATGCTTCTATTGCTCTGTACTGAGATGCTGAAATGGCTCACAACGACAACAGAAAGCAGACTAGCACAGTCTATAATTATCGTCAGGAAGCAGCATTTCATTTCAATCAGCCTCTATGTTCAAAATAAATTGCTTGTGTCACTCAGAATCTATGCACATTTCAGCACAATTATCTGCAATAGACAATAGGTCATTTCGATTATACACAGATATTGTGCCACGTCTTAATTCTCACTAAACCCCAGAGGCTCAATAGTTGCAATGCAGAAAATAACAGACCTAACACCCACTACAATATTGTCCAATATTAGACACATTTTAACTATATCTATATTAAAGGAACAAGGTGCACTAATATCTATATAGGATGAAGGAACGAAACATAATTTGCCAATATTTTAGTTATAGACAGTATTTCAGAATGTTCTAATACAGTAAAGGATCCTTGCTGTTTCACCAGGGTTGTGATGGTTGGCTTATATTACAACCTACAAGAATTGCTCAATTTTATGCATTACACTGTGTAATTTATTTTAAAATTATTACAACTGAAATAAACCCACGAATATCTTCAGTAACTATTTTTATATTTAAAAGTGAATGATAATCCAATAATGGGATAATTTTGCAGTAAAATTAAAATCAATAATTAATGAAATAAGTCATCACCTACCAGTCTGATCCCTGAAAGGCATTCATAAATGGACAACTAAAAAGAAACACCTGTAATATAAACTAAAACACGTTTAATAATGTTGCTAAAATTTCGCAAAAGGTAATTATATCCCATGAATGCCCAGTTATGGAATTTTCACTCATATAATTAATGTAAAACTCTTTCTGTGATGTCCTAAATGTACATGTCTGCTACATTTTACATGTTCTCTTTAGCAATGGTTTTCGGCACACATTAATAGGTATCCAAGCATCTGCTGAAAATCATGTATATTGATTGAAATATTTTAGTACTTACAGTGTAATTTGACATCTGATTATCTTTGTCTATGTGTGTGAATAGATATCAAAGTACATCTGTGCTGAGGATGGGGGAAGGTAGTATAGTGGTTATGTTACTGGACTAATCTAGACGCTTGGCCTACTAATCCAGAGAATGTGCGTTCAAATACGAGCAGTTTGAAAATTTAATAAGTGTGAGGACATCCATTTTGGACCAAACAATAATGGGCTAGAAATTGCAGTCAGAGGCGTAATTCCGGAGTATGCCTATGACCAGTGTAGCATTTACGAACCTGCCTGCAAGCGCCCAGGATGCGTAGAGTTGCGATCTCAGGCCTCCAGGCGGACAGCAGCGTAAAGGTCCACGGATCCCAGGGAGAAGTCCCTGGGATTAAGTGGGCCCGGTCCTCCAATCACACAAGAGAATCCCATTGCAATCATTTATGAAGAGAATCGCCAAATGATATTGAATGGAATCCCCAATTATACTGTAGTGTATGCAAGCACTCGAATAACGACTCCACGAGGTAAGGGTACAGTACTTGAACTGTAGTGACCTTATCCTTTATTGCAGCTCCTAGAGGGAGGATACCAAGAGGTGAGCTCCCTTTTATACTTGGTTACCTGCAGTGTACAGGTGATCCTTAGGTCTCCAGCAGCAGCACCCTCTGGTGGTACAGGTATAGTGTATACAGGGTGAAGGTACATTCAGTGGTCTAGTGTTACAGTACATACATTAACATGCATACATAACAACACTCCCCACTAAGCCTTTTCCAAGTCCTTATTGCCATGACACGGGGAGGTGATCAGTAGTGGATGGTGGGAGGTTGTGGTGAGGGTTGTGTGGGTGCCGGATGTGTTCGTGGCTGCACACATCCATTTCCCCACCACCCCCCCCCCCCCATACATAGACCATGTGGGTGTCACTGTTGGAGGCTTCCACAGTGGTGGAGCAAGTATGGGTAAGGTACATACATTGTTGAAAGGGTAGGTGGTGCCGTTTAGTGGTGGGCAGGGCCACCTTGTCCTCCATTGGTGGTGGAAGTTTGGTCATCTCAGGTTCCACCGGGAAAGCTGGAGGGTACTGGCCTCTTGCTCCCGGTGCTAGCCCTGGTGACCAAGGGGGGTGTAGGGCCGATCTGGGGCAGGTTGCCAGTGGTGGTGGCTGCGCTGCCCATTGACCGCTGTCCCTACAGTGGGTATTCTTCCACTGGGTGTGTGTGAACCCTTCCTGGGGCATCACATTGGTCCCAGAAGCGCAGGCTACATGATCGGGTAGCCCGCTGGACCTGGCCGTTTCCCACGGAGGGTTACCTTTGGCATTGTCATTATACATGTAGAACCCGGTATCATTTCTCATTCTATCATTAGCATACATGATACACTGGCTCCGATCGCAACTAGCTACTTCGACATTGTTATACTTCTTTACTCTTTCACATTTGTCACTTACAATGCTTTCTTGTGTGCTATCAGTATCTTTGTACAAGGTTACATTTGGATACCTGCCTTTGTTGGTTACATTTGTCACGTTAGCATTACTGGCATCATTGTTCAGCAGTACAAACATGTCACTTACATCACTTTTTGAAGCATTCGGTACATTTCTCCCATTAGCATTGCCGGCATCACAATTCAACAGTACATTTACATACCTGCATTCATTAATTACACTTTTATCTTTAATATCACCAGCATCGCTGTGCCAAGAGTGGAACTGTGCCTTTAATTGTTCTGAGTTGCCGGTCTCCTTTAAGAGGGCCTTGCAATCTTTCCCTCAATCCGGTTCGCCGCTTGGTGACATGTGTTGCTCCCTCAACGCTGCCTCACGTGGTCTGGTCATGGCCATCTTGATTCCAGGTGCTTCGCCTCGTGGTGCGGGCGCCATCTTCTCTCTCTCCATGAGGTAGGCTGTGGTGATCCTTTTCTCCCCAGATTCTGCCACAGACGCCGGGAGTCTACCTTCTGCGCTGATCTTCTTCCCTCGGAGTCCTGCCACTGGACCCCGGAAGGTGAGGTCTGGTCGTTCAAGTTGGATCATCACACCGTTGAGTTGTGCAGTCCGTGTGGTCGCCACGCAGTCGAGTCGGCCGGTAGGATTTTTAGGTGCTGCCAAGTTTGGGGCCGCGTAGGATGTTGATCGCCGGGGCCCGGGGGCCTTCATCGCTCCGACAGATTTGGACTTGCTTCATCCATCTTCTTCCCAGAAGTTTTGAACCATCACCGGCAAATATCCACAGGGGAAGTTTGTGTATCGCGCCACCATGGGATACCTGGACCTCCACACTGCCAATGACTGGGATGATGCCTTTTGTGCAGGTTAGCTGTTTTGCCTGGATTGGGGACATTTTCGGTCGTTTGGCAGTATTGTCCAGAGTATCTCAAAGGCCGTCTGATTCATCAACGACTGGCTCATCCCTGTGTCGATCTCCATCGAGACTGGAACCCCGTTGATTTCTACTTCCATTTTCCACGGGGAACTCTCGGTGGAGCAGGTATATGTACTCCTCTTCCAGGGGCTACCCTGCTTTGTCTTCATCAGCGCTGGAGCCCGGGTGATCGGCCAACTCTTCAGTGACTCGGTGAGTAAAAGATTTTTTACACATTCGCTGAAGGTGACCTTTAGTGTTGCAGCCTTTGCAGGTATAGTCTTTGTATCAGTACTGGTGAGTCCTGTGGTTTCCACCAAAGTGCCAGCACGGGGCTAGCCGTTTGGCCCCATGTGGTGGACTCAGGGTTACGGGACTTGGGGCAGCAGTCTTGCCTCTGAAAGTCGCCATTCGGTTCACTGTACTCGTTGGGTTAGAGTCCTGGGTGTGAGTCATCATCCGTTTGGAGTCGCAGACCGAAATCATGAATGCCTGGCTCACTTTGATTGCCTTCTGCAGGGTGACCGTAGTGTCCGCAGAGAGCAGCTTGTGGAGCAGTCCTCGTGGCCGATTCCAATAACGAAGATGTCCCTTAGTGTTACGGTGAGGTGGTCGCCGAAATCACATGGTGCAGCCAATCGTCTCAGGTCTGCAGCATATTTAGCAATTTCTTGGCCTTTGGGCCACCGGTGTCTGGCTGTGAGGATGCTCTCTTTGGGTTTCAGTTGTTCTTGTATTAAAGTTACAAGCTTCGCATAGGTCTTGGTTGTCGCCTTCGCTGGGGCTAGCAGGTCCCTGATGAGGCCACGGATATTGGGCCCACAACTGCTGAGTAGGATGCCCCTACGCTTCTTCACCAGCGAGATCAGTGAGTCCCCAGCCAGGTCATTCGCAATGAAAAAGTGTTCTAGCCTTTCCACAGAGGCATCCCAATCTTCCCCATCAGCCAATTGTTGGAAGTTGCTTAGGTTAGACATATTGTGTGTGGAAATTTGTAACCTCGTCGCCAGTTGTAGTATATGCAAGCACTCTAATAATGACTCCACAAGGTAAGGGTATAGTACTTGAACTGTAGTGACCTTATCCTTCATTGCAGCTCATAGAGGGAGGATACCAAGAGGTGAGCTCCCTTTTATACTTGGTTACCTGCAGTGTACAGGTGACTCTTAGGTCTCCAGCAGCAGCACTCTCTGGTGGTACAGGTATAGTTTGTACAGGGTGAAGGTACATTCAGTGGTCTAGTATTACAGTACATACATTAACATGCATACATAACATATACAATTTACAGAATTCTAATAATTATAAATATACTGAATTGCAATTTTATACATAAGTCCCTTCCTTGCAACAACTTCAATAAAAAAATTATTTTTTAATAAATAATTTTAAACATCTTAATCCAGGCCAATATTTGCATATTCATTTAAAGTGTATGTGGATTTTTAAATGTTTTATTTACCTTATATATACATTTATGCTGGTGAAAGTAGACCCTAAGCCTGCTTTTACCGACTGTAAGCAGGCTTAGGGCTCACCTGGAATATTGTGTTCAGTTTTGGTCTCCTAGTCTGAGTAAGGACGTTCTTGCTATTGAGGGAGTGCAGCGAAGGTTCACCGGACTGTTCCAAGGATGGCTGGGCTGTCATATGAGGAGAGACTGGATCAACTTGGCCTTTATTCACTGGAGTTTAGAAGGATGAGAGGGGATCTCATAGAAACTTATAAGATTCTGACGGAACTGGACAGGTTAGATGCGGGAAGAATGTTCCCGATGTTGGGGAAATCCAGAACCAGGGGACATAGTCTTAGGATAAGGGGTAGGCCATTTGGGACTGAGATGAGGAGAAACTTATTCACTCAGAGAGTTGTTAACCTGTGGAATTCCCTGCCGCAGAGAGTTGTTGATGCCAGTTCACTGGATATATTCAAGAGGGAGTTAGATATGGCTATTACGGTTAAGGGGATCAAGGGGTACGGAGAGAAAGCAGGAAAGGGGTACTGAAGGAATGATCAGCCATGATCTTATTGAATGGCGGTGCAGGCTCGAAGGGCCGAATGGCCTACTCCTGCACCGATTTTCTGTGTTTCCATGTTTCTATGTAAGAGTTGCGTGGGCAATTGCGTGGGCATACCTTGACAGATTGCAAGTTCCATATTTCGCACATGTGCAAGCGCATGCAGAAATCCAGAACTTCCGAGGCCTTTCAAATGGATTACAACGTATGCCATCAAGGAGACCTCAATTTCAGCCCCAATAGACCTGAGTATGTTTTAAATGGTGAAATGCTAGGAACAATAGACATCCAAAGAGATTCAGGGGTACATGCGCACAGATCACTTTGAAGGTCGTGGTCAGGTACAAAATGTAATCAAAAATGCTAATCGAATGTTGGCCTTTACATCTACAGAACTAGAATATAATGGTGACCTATAGCTATACTAGACTACAGCTATACAAAGTCCTGGTTAGACTATATCTGGGGTATCTCTTCTTGCCTCTTGCCTACCCCGATTTTAATCGTTCAACCATTGGTGACCGTGCCTTCAGCTGCCGAGGCCCTAAGCTCTGGAATTTCCTCCCTAAACCTCTCCGCCTCTCTACCTCTCTTTCCTCCTTTAAGGCGCTCTTTAAAACCTATCTCTTTGGCCAAGCTTTTGGTCATCTCCCCTAATTTCTCCTTATGTCAAATTTTGTTTTATAATACCCGTGAAGTGCCTTGGGACATTTTACTACGTTAAAAGCGTATAAATACAAGTTGTTGTTGTACCGTGTACATTTCTGGGCACCTTAGAAAGCATATATTGTCCTTGGAAGGAGAGCAGTGCAGATTCATCAGAATATTTGCAGGGATCTAAGTGTTAAATTATGAGGAGAGATTACATAAACTAGGCTTACAATATAGGCTTGCCCTGGAATATAGAAAGTTGAAGGCTGATTTGATTGAGGTTTTAGGATTTTGAAAGGAATTGATGAGAAGAACCATTGATAGAGAGAAATCCATTGGTGGGGGCGTCTAGGATAAGGGGACATGACTTTAAAATCAGAGCCAGGTCATTTAGGAGAGAAGTTAGGAAACATTTCTTCACATAAAGGATGGTGGAAGTGTAGAACTCTCTCTTACAATAAGCAGCATATGGTAGCTCAATTAATCATTTAAAATTGGAGATCGATAGATTTTTGTTAGCCAAGGGTATTAAGAGATATACAGCCAAGGTGGGTGGATGGAGTTAGGATACAGATTCATTGAGTGACGGAAGAGTTCCTATCAAAGCTAATGGTGTTGCATAGATCTGTTACAGATTTCAAAATGAAATTATAGGCAGTGAAGAGGCTCAGTGTATTGATGATCCACTGCACTGAATAGTGGAGCTATTGGTTCCGACAGAAAGAAACAAGTTAGATAGTGAGTCACCCAAGCTATTTTCATATTTTTCCTACCAAGTGGTTTCAACATATGTAGAAGCTTTGAGAAGGCTACCCATCTACTTTGTTGAGTACAAGGTGAAAAGTGGCTATTGGAATCCAACAGTTTAAAAACATAACACTGACAAATTGTGGAATAAGAAACCACCATTCAGCTCAGCAAGCTTTTCTTTCAAAACACCAGGTATAATCTATCCTATCATGTATCCTGGTCCAATTATATAACAATCTGAAGAAAAATTGTCCCTGTCCCCAAAAGTCAGGGCTTGGAGAGTGTTGCACTTAGCACTGCGGTGCCGCATATTTTTAAGTTATTTTGTGGATACCCAGATCAATTACAGCTTTTGATTCCTGGAAGAGTTTGTGTTTCACGTTTTTGTGGAATGCAAGGGGTTGCATCCCCTATTTAATTATTTGAGAGGGATACACCTCAACTTTTGGTTTTTAGATAAACTTATCTTCACTTTTAACAGGAAATTACAAGATTGGGGATGCATTTCATTAAGTCTGAAACAGGTGTGCAAGTCTTTTCCTAATCTTGTAAGATACATTCCTAACCAGCCTCTTTTTTGAAGTTCACTGATATAACATTAACTGGTATATGCCTTATACTCATTACACTCGGAGGGGAAACATTCTAGTAACCATTGGTCTCGTTGGAAGTCTGTTGATTTTGTATTTGTATTCTATGTATTCTGTGTATTCAGTTGGGCTAGACTTTCCACTTAGATGGGCGATGTTCCAGCCGTAGCGATGTTTCAGCCTTCAGGATTGCTGGAACATTGCCCATTTTTCGGATTGCGACTTGTGGCTTTTTTGGGAGGGGGAGCGATAGCCTAGCGATGCAAAACGGGCCTCAGCAATGTGGAAGGCAAGGCTTTCCTAGCAACGGCCTTCTGCGCATGCATTTATTTTTGGTAAGCTGGTTTTCCCACAATTCGGGAGGTCAGGGATCATCCACGCATGCGCAGAAGGCAAAGGGAGGGGTAGATAGAGAGAGAGAGAGGAGAGAGAGAGAGGAGGAAGGCAGAGACAGAGAGGAGAGAGGAAGAGAAATAGTTTTTTGGCAATTAAGAGATAAAAGAAAAATATGTCTGATTCAGGACATAATAGTCTTCAAGATGTGGAGGGCGGAGGAGGAGGGCCAAACCCTTCTCAAATGAGGCAAACGAGGCCCTAGTCACGGGGGTGCATTCCCGGTGGGCCCAATTAACCAGGGGTGGGCGTAGGAAACCTCCACTCCGGGCCTACCCTAAAATATGGGGCAAGATCGCCGACGTCATCTCATCTGTGTCCCACGAGGCCAGGGGATCTGACTAGTGCCGGAAGCGCTGGAACAGCCTAGTTGCTTCGGCAAGAGTAAATATAGATTTTAACTTGTAATGATGCAAATTGTAATTATAAATCTCCAGGATTGAAATTAAGCTCGTTATTCTTGTATATATTCCCTGCTAAGATCTGCGCCCTTTTTAAGTCACACTGTGTCAATCTCTCCGGCTGCTGTCACTTACACAGTGACCCAGCCTGGACTGGGGAGAGCTGCCCTTGCTCACTGTCTGTCCTGGGACACTTTGGGACATTAGGTCCTGTCATTGCCAAGTTCACCAGCTATCCTGATTCCGGGGGCCCTTCAATGGAGATTGTAGTCGAGAGAGATGGTTATGTCAAGCATTAGATCTTAAACATGATCTTTGTTGTAAACATGCATCAATTGTGGATACAAACCCTATTAGCATATAACGTTGGAAACAGACAACGGAACAGGAGGAGGAAATCTTGGATACGGAGGAGTATGCCCCTAGCATCGCTCTGACGGAACTATCACCTGTGGGACCTGCGGCCATAACGTCGGGACCAAGCGGGTTGCAGCCGGCGACGCCAAAGCACATGTTAGTGCTCACGCCGACCCCACGGAGGTCAAGTCAGCAAGGTCAGCACACGCATCCTCTGGCCGATCGTATCGAGGGCTTGACCAGACTGTGCATGGAGAGTGTCGCGATAGGTTGCGAGCTCCTTCAGACATTCGTGGTATACACGAGGGACATGTTATAAGCCCCTTCTGTAAGCAGCCTCTCACTTCCTCCGACGTTCAAAATGGCGTCCATAGTGCCGAGTTTTGTGAGGAGTGCCTGGTAAGAGCAACTTTTCCCCAGCGATCTTCTCGGCGAGCAATCAGCCCGGCGGTATGTGGATGATATACCGGCCCTACTTTCCACTTTTAAAGTAAAATGGGCGATAGCCTGCCTTTTTGGACGATAAATGGGCAATAGCCCAGCGATCTCAAGTGGAAACTCCAACCCAATAGCTCTGGAGCCGAAAGTGGATATATTTTAAATTGTAGAACCACATTGCAGAAAAGGTTTGTGACACTCATCTGGTTTCCACACATTGTCCTCACTAAAACCATTACTCTCTCTCACCCTGGTAATTCCCTCTGGTATGGCCCACATCGCTGCTCCCTTAATTCCAAGGGTCACAGACTTGGGGCTACAACCTCCACTTTTGGGCGATATTTCCACCGTTGGCGGTAAAAAAGGGTTTTTAGATTGCCGGCTTCTCGCCCATTCTCAAAGCACCTAGTCTGCATTTTTGAAAATGGGCGTTACCACGAGCGATCTGAAATGGGTGGTACTGTTACATTTATTTGACCTTCTGCCGTAAACTGTGGCCGTCCTTAGCAATGGCATGGCAAAGCTCGATTCCCACAATTCAGGAGGTCAAGGGTCATCATGACATGCACAGAAGAGGAGACAGAGAGAGAGAGGGAGCTCAGAGGCACTGAAAGCGTCTGTGGCTGTGGGTGTGTGCTTGTCTGGCTGTTGTGGGAGGCACAACAGAGATTCACCAGTAGCAAAAAGCCTACTAAACACCAAGAACAGAGTTGGCACCGAGATTTTTGTCCAACAAATAAGATATAACATGGAAGGGATGGAGGAGGCCCTGGAGCTGGTAGCCAGGAACACTGGTGGCAGAGGGCTCCCAGTGGTCCCAGAGCGCAGCACTGTACCCCAAGGTGCCGCACCCCCATTGCCAACCACACATGAGAGCCAGCAGCAACATCTTGCTTCTGGCTCAGAGCACGTTCCCACCTCGGGACCGTCCTCTCCCGTATCCGTCCAAGCAGCGTTTTGGGCGTCACCCACTGTCCCCCCAATGAAGCATCACCTGAGGAGCTCCTCAGCCGGACAGCTTGGAGTCAGGAGGGGAAGGGGAAGGGATAGAGGTGGGGAGGAGAAGCGGGTGGGCGGGGGATGATTTCAGACTAATGTTCGGTTTAAATGTTTTTTATTTAACAAAACCTTGTAGCGCATTGGCTCAGATAGCTGCACCATTACACGCTGGTGATTCCTTAACATCAAAAGGGTATAATTACACTTAACTTCAATCAACTTAAACTTTAACTGTCACCAAGGTGATGCCCACCATTGATGTATGACCTGCACACCCAGCAGTGTGTCAGCCTTGTAAATAACACCAACGTTCTTTCAGGCAAAGCAATCAATGATAAGCTCCTGATGTAAGGCTCTTGCAGCTATCATGCCACCACGGGCCCTTTCATGTGGTCTACAGGGGGGCGGGGGCATGGCTTCAGCGTCAGCCTGATTGTCTGGGCCAATGTCAGCATTCGCCTCCTCGTCCTCCTCTTCCTCTCTCTGGTGAGGTGGACTGTCAGACTCATCAGGCAATTCTTGTCCCCTCCTGATAGCCAAGTTGTGCAGCATGGAGCACACCATCACGAATTGAGCTACCTGCTCAGGGTGGTATTGGAGCTTGCCTCCTGAGTGGTCCAGGCATCTAAAGCACTGCTTAAGCACTCCAATGATTTTCTCCATGATATTGCGAGTTGCTCTGTGGCTCTCGTTGTATTGCCTCTCGGCTTTTGTGTGTGTGTCACACAGGGGGTGTCATCAGCCAGGTGGCGAGGCCATATCCTTTGTCACCAAGCATCCAGCATTGACCTTGTGGCTCATTGTTAAACAAGTCAGATACAGTGCTCTCACGCAGGATGTGAGCATCATGGATGCTTCCTAGAAATTGAGCATTCACTGCCAGTATAATTTGCTGGCGGTCGACAACCAGTTGGACATTCAGGGAGTGGAATCCCTTGCGGTTCCTGAAAACCTCTGCATCCTGAAAAGGTGCCCGCATCGCGATGTGCGTACAGTCTATTGCTCCCTGCACCTTGGGGAAGTTTGCAATTCTGGAGAATGCTAGAGCCCTCTCACTCTGTGTCTCCTTGGTCATAGTGAAGTTGATCAAGTCCCTCCTGCTTGTGTACAGGGTTTCAGTGACCTGTCTAATGCAGCGATGTGTGGCATGCTGAGACAAACCGCAAATGTTTCCAGCTGTGGCCTGAAAAGAACCCAAGGCATAGAACAACAGTGCCGCGGTGACTTTGACCTCGACGGACAGTGCAGTATTGATGGTACTGGCAGGCTGCAGATCTACCCTTATCAGCTGGCATACCTCAGTGATAACCTCTTTGTGGAAGCGCAGTCTCCGAAGGCAGGTGGTGTCGGGCAAGTCGAGGTAAGAATGCTTCTCCTTGTACTTGCGGGGGGTGTAACATCTGGTCCTCCTCATCAGTCTGGCATGTCTTACATTGGGCATATTATGCTGTGGAGCTTTCCTTCGGCGATGTCGAGTCTGCTGCATGTAATTTGTCACCAAGAGAGGGTGAGAAAGGACAGGTCCCATTGCAGTAGCTCTCTGTTTTCCACCGATTGGTCACAAACAAGGAATGTCCTGACGAAGACACCTATTCAATTCCAATTGGTCACAGTATGGTCAAGATGTTTTTAGAGATGTTCACATCAACTCCAACGACCTGCAGAGTACATCCGAACTCCGCCGAGGTTGAAGCACAGCAGCCTTTTAAAGGATGTGATCTCGAACATGGCGTCCATTATGCTGTGATTAGTTCTGGTTAGTTCCACTTTTTCTGGGTGTTTTTTTGGGTGAGCAATATTGTGGGCGATATGTGTGCGAGGTGGTGAAATTGAAGCTGGGCAATCTCATGGCCGCCAGTTTCGGTAAATATGCTCTTTACGACAAAAAAAAGTGGACGGGCGGTATTATTGAATTTCGGCATTAAATCAGTGCTGAAACTATTATGGCCGTTGATTTCACCCATTCTGTGATTCTGCCCAAAAAAAGTGGGCGGGCGGTAATATTTTTCCGGGCGTTAAGCACATGGGGAAAGTAACGCTCGGTGATAAGTTTCCTAAAAATGCCCGTCAGTTTCCATTTTGTGCCAAAATGGGCGATATATGGGCATTATACGTCATTTCAACAGTAAAATGGGCGTTAAGTGGGCATTAAGCATGCAAAACAAGTGGAAGTTCTAGCCCTTGATCTTCAATGATGGACAACTGGTTTAGCCATTCATGCCCAGATTTGGCTGGACCACATAAAGCACGATCAGGTCTTGCTCTCCAAAACTGCTCACTATTCCAGGATCATCCTCTCCATCCCGGAAGCTATATTCAGCATAAAAAAAGGAACCTGCCGCCTGACAGTGCCTCTGACAGCTTTTTGTGTCTGAGCACTGTGCAGGGCTGCTCGAGACCGCCGGCGGAGGAGAAAGGATTTTTTTTTTTAATTACGATTAACTTGGACGAACATTTTTTGCACTTGGGAGAAATTGTTGGGAGTTGCAAAAACGTTTGCGTACTTGTTTAAAGTTTTTTAGGTATTTGAAAAGTTTATCACTCACCCTATTGACATCTGCAGTGACTACTACTGGCCCGGGGGCCTCAATCTGTACTCCACAGAGGCCTCATAGTGAGGGTTGAGCCTGCAGACGCAATGGGCTCAATGCTCGCAGAGGAACGCCTTGTGCAGATTGTGCGCGGCAGGGAGGTACGCAGGAGAAGGCGATGCTGTCAGCAACGGCTCCAGAGGCAGCGGGCAAGGGAGGCAGCAGACATGGCTGCCCAACATAGAGATGGGCTTGGAGATAAAAGATAAAAGTTCACGGAGTTGGGGGTAATATATTAGCATGGATAGAGGATTGGCTAACTAACAGAAAGCAGAGAGTCGGGATAAATGGGTCATTTTCCGGTTGCCAAACAATGACTAGTGGGGTGCCACTGGGATCGGTGCTGGGTCCTCAACTATTAATGACTTGGATGAAGGGACCAAGTGTAATGTAGCCAAGTTTGCTGATGATACAAAGATGGGTGGGAATGCAAATTGTAAGGAGGACACAAAAAATCTGCAAAGGGATATAGACAGGCTAAGTGAGTGGGCAAAAAATTAGCAGATAGAGTATAATGTGGGAAAATGTGAGGTTGCCCACTTTGGCAGAAAAAATAGAAAAGCAAATTATAATTTAAATGGTGAAAAATTGCAAAGTGCTGCAGTACAGAGGGACCTTGTGCATGAAACACAAAAAGTTAGTATGCATGTACAGCAAGTGATCAGGAAGGCAAATGGAATGTTGGCCTTTATTGCAAGGGGGATAGAGTATAAAAGCAGAGAAGTCCTGCTACAATTGTCAGGGTATTGGTGAGGCCACATCTAGAGTACTGCATAAAGTTTCGGTCTCCGTATTTAAGGAAGGATATACTTGCATTGGAGGCTGTTCAGATAAGGGTCATGGTTGATTCCAGAGATGAGGTTGAGTAGGTTGGGCCTATACACATTGGAGTTCAGAGGAATGAGAAGTGATTTTATCGAAACATATAAGTTAATGAAGGGGCTCGATAAGGTGGATGCAGAGAGGATATTTCCACTCATAGGGGAAACTAAAACTAGGGGACATAGTCTCAGAATAAGGGGCCGCCCATTTAAAACTGAAATGAGGAGAAATTTCTTCTCTCAGAGGATTGTAAATCTGTGGAATTCTCTGTCCCAGAGAGCTGTGGAGGCTGGATCATTGAATATATTTAAGGCGGAGATAGACAGATTTTTGAGCGATGAGGAAGTAAAGGGTTATGGGGAGCCGGCAGGGAAGTGGAGCTGAGTCCATGATCAGATCAGCCATGATCTTATTAAATGGAGGAGCAGGCTCGAGGGACCCAGAGCCTACTCCTGTTCCTGTTTCATATGTTCTTATATGGGCTTAGACCTCAAGGCAGAGAGGTTGGCCAGGAAGGAGCTGGCGTGAGGAAGAGGGTGAGGTAAGCTGACCCCCCCGCACCAGATAGTGGGCGATGAGGCAGATGTTTGCCAGCAGCAGCCTGCAGAGGCTGAGGAGTATCAAGAGGTTGAGAGAGAAGGCAATGAGCCAGCTGCCATAGGAGGGGCCCAGCATAGACTTCGGGGAAGAAGGCCCTACCGTCCAAGGGTCTACCGCCATCAGTTTTCCTTCATGCAGCTAACTGATGAGCAATGTTTGCGAAGGCTCCGATTCAGGAAGGACATCCTCAGGGAGCTGTGTAATCTCCTGCGCCTAGATCTGTAGCCTCAGACAAGACTGAGGACAGCTCTGAGCATTGAAACCAAACTGACCAACGCACTCAACTTTTAAAGCAACTGGCTCTGTCCTGTCTGCAACTCCAGATATATCTAACATATCTCGGTTCTCCGCCCATCGTTCCATCCGTCAAGTCACAGATGCTCTCTACAGGAGAAGAGAGCAATACATTTCATTCCCGATGACCAGGGAGAAGCAGGTGGAGCGGCAGACGGGATTTGTGCAGATTGCGGGGTTCCCCAGGGTGCAGGGCGCCATCAACTGCACACACATCGCACTAAGGGCACCACAAACCCATGCTGAGATGTTCATGAACAGAAAGGGATTCCACTCCCTCAATGTCCAGCTGGTGTGCGACCACCAGTGCAAGATAATGGCAGTTGATGCCCAGTATTCAGACAGCAGCCAGGATGCCTACATCCTGCGCCAGACCGGCGTGCCCGCCGTGTTCTCAGGCCCCAAACCAGGATTGTAGATGGCTGCTAGGTGACGAGGGATATCGCCTGTGCACTTGGCTGCTGACTCCCCTTCGCAACCCCAGGACTGCTGCCAAACATGCTTACAATGAATGACCCTCATTCTGGCACCAGGTGCATAATTGAGCATTGCAGCGGGATCCTCAAGCAGAGTTCTGCAGTACTCGGCTGAGCGGGTCTCCTTATTTGTTGTCGTCTGCTGCATGCTTCACAGCTTGGCAATCATGAGGGGCCAGCCGCTGGAGGTCGAGTCAGCAGTACCACCTCAGGAGGAGGTGCAGCAGCACGAGGAGGAGGACCAGGATGTGCATTGCCAACCACCCTGGAGGTGTCATCGCCATCCCGACCCTACAAGGGAAGTGCAGACCCATCTCATCGCTGCTCGTTTCTGCTGAGTTAATGCCCACATCACCCTTCATCCTTGCTTTTCCATGGCCATCCCAATGAGTCCTTTCATACATCATTGGCTCCCGTCAAATCATACACCTGCCCAGATATAGGAACACAAAATAAAAATGTATTATGTAATAAAGAAAGGTGAAAAAACAAACACAACATCATCTCTCACCCTTGTGCATCTCCTTACAACCCTTTTACGCAAACCTATCCTACTATTATGCCACAGTGTCTCCTCTGTGGCTGCCTCATGGGTCTGGGAAGGCTGCTGTGTTTCCTGTGTAGAAGCTACAGATGTCCTTCTAGGATGCCCTTGACCAGCTCTGGCCCTGGAAAGGCCGGCTGGAGACCGGACCAGTCGGCATCCTCCTCGGATGGTTCAGTCGGCCTTGGCTCGGGCGACTCCATAGTTGGAGGCAGTGGTGGAGTGACAGGTCTGGGGCCAGGAATGGTGTGATCCTGAGACAGCGCATCATCAGGATCCTGGTCCAAGGAGTCTTTGTCACTCCCCGGGGGCGACACATTACCACCACCACCAATCTGAGGGTGCCACCCGACGCATCAGTGCTGCCTTCGCGACTGGGTCGACCACAGACCATGAGGGACTTTACGGTGTGCCTTTCCAACATCACCTACGAGTCGCGGCATCACAGCTGGATCTGCACGGTCAATCTGGAAGTCCACCATCGCCTGCACACTGGCAATGATGAGCTCCACGCTGTGCTCAGAGCTGTCCATAATGCGGGAGGCGGACTCCTCCACACTATTCACCACTTACGACCGGCTCTCGGGCACCCTTGCCACTGCCCCCCAACATCTGGGAATGCATGGCCTCCACCCTTTTTTCATAAGCCCCAATATTGATGGGCTCGTCTGAGTCCTGTTCAGCAGAACTCACGTGCACACTCGGCCCCCGCCGGAGAGATGGCACCCGAGGTTCCCTGTGGCCGTCACCATGCTGCAGCCCACTAGGCCCCAGTGCAACACCCAGTGCAAACCCATCTGCTATGTCTATTAGATCTGAACAGCATACTCCCAGTATCTGAGCTGGTGCATGTGAGTGTAGGAAGCACTGACACAGTGCTGACAGCATTGGCCCCCTCTTCCTCTGCCTCATCAGAGATGGGGCCAACAGATGGAGTGGCCTCCAGGCTCCCATCCAGGCTACAGCCCACAATGTCCTCGAGGGTGTCAGGATCGCCATTGCTGTTGTTATCTTCAAGGTTGTCCCCCAGGCCGCCCCTCTCTGTGTCCAGTTCATCCTTTCCCTGGCCTCGGCTTGCCACTGCCTTCAAGGTTGTCATCCTGCATTGCCCTCCTACTCGTACCAGTGCTCGGACCCTCGCCTTGGCTTTCACTCAGCCTCTCTGCAAGCATAAATGGCACAAGGGCTGGCAAGAGACTGCAAATTGCACACTTTCTGAAGGAAAGGCACAGTAGGTGCTGGCGCTTTCAGGGAGAGATAGCATTAAAGGAGGGCCTTCACTCACCCATGCTGCCCACATCGGCATCAGCAGTACCAGAGACAACAGGGAAGGCAGCATGTCTGCCCACTAGTGCCTCCACCCTCTCCTCCAGAGGTGTCAGGATCTGAAGCTGAGGCTTGCCACCACCAGTCCTCCTTTGCTCCATTCAGTTGTGCGCAACCTTGGCCTGCAAAACAAAGAATGGTTGCTGAGTAGTAGTGTCATGAGGCATTACAAATGAGTGCACAAGTGTATGTCCCTGACATGCAGCTATAAATGTGACATGAATGGGAGCCTCCATTGCGAGATCAACACACATATATATATATATATATATATATACATACAGACCTCAACAATGAAATGCTGCTTCAGTGACTTTGTAGTGAAGGTGGGAAATGAGAGAAGGATGAACAACAGGCTCACAGATGGAAGATCAGCAGTTGGTGGAACATGTACTCACTTTCATCAGATGAATGATGTCGTTCATCCTTTTTCTGCACTGGGTGGCAGTTCGATCATGAATGGAGGTCCCTGAGACCTCCACAGCTATCTCTCTCCAGGCATTGGGAAAAACCTCCTGAGTAGGTCTCCTTGCATTGGGGTACAGGACTCGCCTTCTTCCCTCCATAGCCTGCAGCAGTGTTTCGAGTTCTGCATCGGAAAAACGGGTTGCCCTCCTTGGTGCAGGTGCAGCAGCCATGGCCTTCACTCAAACACCTTCACTCCTCGGGGCCTAGTTGCAAATCCTGGCCTTTAAGAAGGCCAGGGAGCAGCTGGCTCATTAAGACCAAATCAGTAGAAGCTGAATTTCCCCATGCAAACTCCGCTCCAAATTCCCCACCCACACCGCTGCAAAGCGCCGATTCCCATCGGCCAATACCGCTGGGTGCTATTTTTTTTAAAATCGGTGAATTTAGATTCATTGGCCACCACAACAATCATCATCATCATCATAGGCAGTCCCTTGGAATCGAGGAAGACTTGCTTCTACTCTCAAAATGAGTCCTTAGGTGGCTGAACAGTCCAATTCGAGAACCATAATCCCTGTCACAGGTGGGACAGATAGTCATTGAGGGAAAGGGTGGGTAGGACAGGTTTGCCCCATGCTCTTTCCGCTGCCTGCGCTTGATTTCTGCATGCTCTTGGCGATGAGACTCGAGATGCTCAGCGCTCTCCCGGATGCACTTCCTCCACTTAGGGCGGTCTTTGGCCAGGGACTCCCAGGTGTCAGTGGGGATGTTGCACTTTATCAGGGAGGCTTTGAGGGTGTCCTTGTAATGTTTCCGCTGCCCACCTTTGGTTCATTTGCCATGAAGGCGTTCCGAGTAGAGCGCTTGCTTTGGGAGTCTCATGTCTAGCATGCGAACTATGTGGCCTGCCCAGCGGAGCTGATCAAGTGTGGTCAGTGCTTCAAAGCTGGGGATGTTGGCCTGGTCGAGGACGCTAACGTTGGTGCATCTGTCCTCCCAGGGGATTTGCAGGATCTTGAGGAGACATCGTTGGCGGTATTTCTCCAGCGACTTGAGGTGTCTACTGTACATGGTCCATGTCTCTGAGCCATACAGGAGGGCGGGTATTACTTCAGCCCTGTGGACCATGAGCTTAGTGTCAGATTTGAGGGCCTGGTCTTCGAACATTCTTTTCCTCAGACGGCCGAAGGCTGCACTGGAGGCGGTGTTGAATCTCGTCGTCAATGTCTGCTCTTGTTGATAAGAGGCTCCCGAGTTATGGGAAATAGTCCACATTGTCCAGGGCCACGCCGTGCATCTTGATGACTGGGGGTGCAGTCTGTGCGGCGGGGACAGGTTTGTGGAGGACCTTTGTCTTACGGATGTTTAGCGTAAGGCCCATGCTTTCCTACACCTCAGTGAATACGTTGACCATGACTTGGAGTTTAGCCTCTGTATGTGCGCAGACGCAGGCGTCGTTCGCATACTGTAACTCAAAGACAGAGGTTGTGGTGGTCTTGGATCTAGCCTGGAGACAACGAAGGTTGAACAGGTTCCCACTGATTCTGTAGATTAGTTCCACTCCAGCGGGGAGCTTATTGACTGTGAGGTTGAGCATGGCAGCGAGGAAGATTGAGAAGAGGGTTGGGACGATGACGCAGCCCTGCTTGACCCCGGCCCGGACGTGGATTGGGTCTGTAATGGATCTGTTGGTAAGGATCATGGCCTGCATGTCGTCGTGGAGCAGGTGGAGGATAGTGACGAACTTTTGGGGGCATCCGAAGCGGAGGAGGACGCTTCATAGACCCTCGCGGTTGACAGTGTCAACCGCCTTTGTAAGGTCAAAAAAGGCCATGTATAAGGGCTGTTGCTGTTCCCTGCATTTTTCCTGCAGCTGTCACGCTGTAAAAACCATGTCCGTTGTGCCCCGTAGGGAACGAAATCCGCACTGTGACTCCGGGAGGAGCTCCTCAGCCATAGGGAGAAGACGGTTGAGGAGGACTCTAGTAACGACTTTCCCAGTGGCTGATAAATGGGAGATTCCTCTGTAGTTGCCACAGTCGGACTTGTCCCCTTTTTAAAGATGGTCACTGTTACGTATGGAGAAAGAGTCAGACTGAACACTGTGAGCTCAAAGTAAAGTGTGACCGTAGTCTTTTATTGCAGGTCTCCAGAGTGCCTCTCCAACCTGTGAGACCTCCTTAAATACCTGTGCTCCCAAGGGATTATGGGATCCCTTGGGACTCCTAGGGATGAGCCCTCTGGTGGCTGTACAGAGTAAATACAAGTCCACATATATAACAATACTCACCACCCCCCCCAAAGTCAATAGTGTAACTATTTACAATGTGAGTCGATCTGGGGCCCTTCTTGCCCTGGTTGATCGTCTAGGTGTGAAAGCTGGTGTTGTTGAATCATTTGTTGGGCCCTCGCTGGGCTGCTGTGCAGCTGGCCTTGCTGGGCTACCTGATGTGTTGGGTCCTACTGGGCTGCTGTGGATGATGGGTTCTGCTTCGTGGTCAACCGTGGTGCCGGTTGCCACTGGTGTGTGTGTTGAGGGATTAAAAAAGATAGGCTCAGGATAGTCCGTAAATCTGAGTTTGATTTGGTCCAAGTGTTGCCAGTGAATGAGTCCATTTGAAAGTTTGACCCGAAACACCCTGCTCCCCTCTTTGGCCACGACAGTGCTGGGAAGCCACTTGTGACCTTATCCATAATTCAATACAAATACAGGATCATTGATTTCAATCTCACGTGACACATTTGCGCTATCATAGTATGTACTTTGTTGAAGCCGCCTGCTCTCTATATGTTCATGTAGATCAGGGTGAACTAACGAGAGCCTTGTCTTAAGTGCTCTTTTCAAGAGCAGTTCAGCAGGTGGGATCCCAGTGAGCGAGTGGGGTCACATGCGGTAGCTAAGCACGACTCGGGATAGGCGAGTCTGCAGCGAGCCTTCAGTTACCCTCTTCAAGCCTTGCTTGATGGTTTGCACTGCTCTCTCTGCCTGACCATAGGACGCTGGTTTAAACGGGGCAGATGTGACATGTCGGAGGAGAAGGGAGTCGGGGAACACCGTCGTAGAGGTCTATAAAGGCCCAGCGGCAGCGTCGAGAGGCAGTCGGAGGATGAGGGAGTCGGGGAGGCATCGGAGAGGCTTGCCAGTGCAGCTACAAGGGCAGAAGGTAAACAAAGAAGTAGAAAGAAATCGAAAGGTGACGTCACAGCCAAGGGGTTAAGTGATTGGCTGGTGATTGGTGAGTAGTTTTTCTTTTTCTTTTCTTTATCAGTAAGTAACTTTTAGCATTATTGTTGCCAAATTAAGTTAATCTAAGGGTTAAGTCATGGCAGGAGGGCTTGGACATGTGTTCTTTGATTATCCACTATTGGGATGTTTTTAGTGTCTCCTACCGTGGAGTCCAATACACAATATTTGTTCAAAGTCTCTGCCATTTCCCTGTTCTCCATTATTAATTCTCAGTCTCATCCTCTAGGGGACCAACATTTACTTTAGCCACTCTTTTCCTTTTTATGTACCTGTAGAAACTCTTACTATCTGTTTTTATATTTTGTGCTAGTTTACTTCTATCTTCCCTCTCTTAATCATTTTTTTAGTCGTTCTCTGCTGGCTTTTAAAAATTTCCCAATCCTTTGACCTCCCACTAGTCTTGGCCACATTGTATGCCTTTGTTTTAAATTTAAAATCCTCCTTTATTTCCTTAGTTAGCCACGGATGGATATCCCTTCTCTTACAGTCTTTCCTTCTCATTGATATATATTTTTGTTGCGAGTTATGAAATATCTCCTTAATTGTCTGCCGTCCCATTCTTTAATCTATTTTCCCAGGCCACTTTAGCCAACTCTGCCCTCATACCTTTGTAGTCTCCTTTTTTTAAGCTAAAGACCCTGGTTTGTGAACCAACTTTCACACCCTCCAACTGAATTTGAAATTCAACCACATTATGGTCACTCATTCCTAGAGGATCTTTTACTACGAGATCATTTATTAATCCTGTCTCATTACACAGTACTAAATCTAAGATAGCCTGCTCATTGGTTGGTTCTGCAACATACTGTTCCGGAAACTATCCCGGATACACTCTATGAACTCCTCCTCAAGGCTACCCTGGCCAATTTGCTTTGTCCAATCAATATGAAGGTTAAAATCACCCATGATTATTGCCGTTCCTTTATTACAAGCCTCCATTATTTCTTGATTTATACTCCGTTCAACAGTGTAGCTATTATTAGGGACCCTATAGACTGTGCCCACTAGCGACTTTTTCCCTTTATTATTCCTTATCTTCACCCAAACTGATCCTCTGAGCCAATATCGTTTTTCACTAACGCACTGATCCCATCCTTTATTAACAGTGCTATTCCACCTCCTTTTCCATTCTGTCTGTTCTTCCGAATTGTCAAACACCCCTGAATATTTAGTTCCCAATCCTGGTCACCTTGCAACCACGTCTCTGTAATGGCTATCAGATCATACCCATTTGTATCTTTTTGTGCCATCAACTCATCTATTTTGTTATGAATACTACGTGCATTTAGACAAAGAACTTAAAAAAAAATTTTACCCTTTTTTCCTGCTTATTTTCTCTGTCGTTCAAATTCACTTTCTACATTTTTGCTTTCTAATTCCAGCTTTACTCCCCTCCCTACTGAATCTATTCTCAGGTTCCCATTCTCCTGCCAAGCTAGTTTAAACCCTCCCCAACAGCACTAGCAAACTCCCCCGTGAGGATATTGGTCCCGGCTCTGTTGAGGTGCAACCTGTCCGACTTGTATAGGTCCCACCTCCCCCAGAAGCAGTCCCAATGCCTCAGGAATCTAAAGCCCTTCCTCCTGCACCATCTCTCCAGCCATGCATTTATCTCCTCTATCCTCCTATTTCTGTATTCACTCGCTCGTAGCACCGGGAGTAATCCGGAGATTACTACCTTTTGAGGTCCTGATTTTTAATCTCTCTCCTAGGTCCCTAAACTCTGCCTGCAGGACCTCGTCTCTCTTTCTACCTATGTCATTGGTCCCGATATGGATCACGACCTCTGGCTGTTCACGCTCTCCTCCCAGAATGCCCTGCAGCTGCTCAGTGACATCCTTGACCCTGGCACCAGGGAGGCAACATACCATCCTGGAGTCAGGTCTGCGGAAACGTCTGCCTGCTCCCCTGACTATTGAATCGCCTACCACTATAGCTCTTCCATTCTTCTTCCTCCTGCCCTGTGCAGCTGAGCAACCCGTGGTGCCGTGGTCTTGGCTTTGGCTGCACTCCCCAGAGGCACCGTCGTCCCCACCGATACTTAGAACAGAATACCGGTTGGAGAGCGAGATGGACTCAGGGGACTCCTGCACTACCTGCCTAGTCCTCCTCTTATGTCTGGCAATTACCCACTCCCCTTCTGCCTGCACACTCTTAAGCTGCAGGGTGACCACCTCTAGAAACATGCTATCCACATAGTTCTCAGTCTCGCGGATGCACAGGAGTGACTCCAGCTGCCGCTCAAGCTCCAAAACGTGGAGCTCGAGTTGGTGCAACTGGAGACACCTCTTGTACACATGGTCGTCCCGGCTGCACGAAGCATCCAGGATTTCCCACATGTCACAGGATGTGCCATCCACGGAACTGAGCTGCCCTGCCATCCATCCCTCAAGTTAGATGGAACTATCAAGCAAAAATAAATTCTAAACCTTACCAAAACACACCCAGCAACTACTCAGCAATCAGCTGATTTAACTAACCTTTATTTAAAGACTAAGTACTAACTTAACAGAAAATAAAACACTCACCATAAACTCTGATGTCGCTTTCGAATGTTGCCTGTTGAGCCTTGCCTTTTGAGCCTCCGCCTCAGCTCCCGCCGCTGCTCCCATGCAGAAACGCTACCTCTGTGAAATATCACTTACCTATTTGTAATTTTTAAATTAATCTTCCCCTCTTCTCCGAATTCTCACTCTTTCCAAATTCCCAAATAAACCACTCTGTTTAACTCCACTCCGTTTAAGACCTCTCTGTGCAGATCACTCTGCAATGCATCCACTATCTCTGCAGCCACTTCTCTTCAGACCCTAGGATGCAAGGCGTCAGGTCCAGGGGACTTTTCCGTCTTTAGTCCCATTATTTTACCTAATACTACTTCATTAGTGATCCCTACCCATAGCCCCTTGATTATCCACTATTGGGATGTTTTTAATGTCTTCTACCGTGAAGACCGATACAAAATATTTGTTCAACGCCTCTGCCATTTCCCTATTCTCCATTATTAATTCTCAGTCTCATCCTCTAGGGGACCAACATTTACTTTCGCCACTCTTTTCCTTTTTATGTACCTGTAGATACTCTTACTATCTGTTTTTATACTTCGTGCTAATTTACTTTCATAATCTAGATGTGGCCCTTATGGCTAAAGGGATCAAGGGATATGGAGAGAAAGCAGGAATGGGGTACTGCAGTTGCATGATCATATTGAGTGGTGGTGCAGGTTCTAAGGGCCGAATGGCCTACTCCTGCACCTACCTTCTATGTTTCTATGTTTCTATCTTCCCTCTCTTTATCATTTTTTTAGTCGTTCTTTGCTGGCTTTTAAAAGTTTCTCAATCCTCTGGCCTCCCACTAGTATTGATCACATTGTATGCCCTTGTTTGCAATTTGATACCATCCCTTATTTCCTTAGTTAGCCACGGATGGTTATCCCTTCTCTTACAATTTTTCTTTCTCATTGGGATATATTTTTGTGCGAGTTATGAAATAAGATAAAATACCTGGACCTTTCAACATTAAGCAACAATCCCCGTTATTCTCCCATTCTGTTAGTCAGTCCATCACTTGCACTCACCAACCCTAGAGAGGAACACTCATGGTGAATTAAATGGTTTAGCTGAGAAGTAATTACTTGGTAAGTAAAAGGACTCAAGGATGTCAGAAGATATAGATGGAAGAGATTCTGTTCTTGAGTCGAGACCCATAAAAGCCAGTCCTGGTCTCTAAAGCAAGCAGAATATGATCTCAGTGATCCTGTAATAATGCAAAGGATTATCAAGCACAACAGTAGCATAGTGGTTAAGTTACGGGTATAAGTAATCCAGAGGCCCAGACTAATGATCCAGAGATGCGAGTTCAAATCCCACCACAGCAGTTGTGGAATTTAAATTTAGTTAATTATACAAATAAAAAAAATCTGGACTGTTGTAAAAACCGATCTAGTTCACTAATGTGCTTTAGGGAAGGAAACCTGCTGTCCTTACCTTACCTGATCTAGCCTATATGTAACATCAGACACACAGCAATGCGGTTGACTCTTAACTGCCCTCTCAAATGGTCTAGCAAGCCGCTCAGTTGTAAAAAAAAAAGCTACAATAAGAATAAAACCAGAAAGACCACCTGGCATTGATCTCGGCACTGGCTACAGATATGACAACGGCACATCCAGCCTGATCCTCCTCACCAACATCTGGGGACTTGTGCCAAAATTGGGAGAGTTGTCCCACAGATTAGACAAACAATAGCCTGACATAATCATACCTTTTAGCCAATATCCCAGACTCTACATTAACATCCCGGCAGGACAGACCCACGAGGGTTGGCGGCACGGTGGTATACAGTCAGGAGGGAATGACCCTGGGAGTCCTCAACATTGACTCCAGACTCCTTGAAGTCTCATGGCTTCAGGTCAAGCATGAGCAAGGAAATCTCCTGCTGATTACAACCTACACGCTTCGTGAAACCCGCCAGCTAATGCTGGATCCAGGAGGTAAATGCGTTTACACTTACCTCCTGGATCCAGGGTCCCTGCCTAATGCACCCTCCATGATCAGAGACCCCCTTCAGGTCTCCAATCCTCCCCCTAGACCTCTGATTGGCCCCACCCTGCAGGCCTACGATCCCCCCACAAGGCCTCCCTTGCCCAATCTTTGCTGACACCACTGCTTCCCCACAATCCGCCAGCCCATCCTGTGCTGTTCCCGGCCCCTGATCACTTCAGATCCCCCTCACCCCATGTTGGTCCTGGTCCCTGATACTTCAACATCCCCCCCCCCCTCCCATGCTCCTCCTGATGCTCCCCGGCCCCCAATCTTTTTTGCACAGCCCCACCCCGTGCTCCTCCAGCCGACCGCAAGCCTGTTCAGACCTCCACCCTGTGCTCGTCCAGCCTCTCCCCGGCGCCTGATCCTTTTCGTCACTGCCCCCACCCCCTGTACTCCTTTGACTGCCCTCCAGCCCCCAATCCTCTTTGGACTTCTCGCCCATGCTTCTCTGGCCGTACCCCCCAGCCCCCCACGCGATCCCTCCCTCTTCCTTGCTGTCTCATGCTGCACGTCTATCTGCCCAGAGCCAGTCAGCCTCTCAATATGGCTGGCTGTGAATTGGAAGTCGTAGCTTCCCATGCAAATTAGAATCTGCCATTAAATTCGGCAAGGCTTGGGGGAAACACATTCTCCCGAATTTGCCGATGGCTTCAGAGGCCTCCCCGACCCCACTTCGCCTTCCCCATTAAAATTCAGCCCAATGTTTCCACATTGAAGCAGTAGAAGAGACTCCATAATGACAATTGTCCACGTAACAATTCATTAGAAACTCAGTTCGAAAGTTATAAAAATGGATTTCTGAAAATTTAACACTCTTTATTGTTTTGAAATAGTTTAGGTACTAAAAGCGGCAGAAATTCCCCAGCGCCCCAATTGGGGGCGGTAACCGGCTCGTGGCAGGGCTTCTTGCACCTAGCGCAGAAGTCCAATCCTGGCCGCAAACTTGCGATTACCGCCCCTCAGAGGAAGTGGAGCACAATCTTGCGTGCTCCACTTGCTCTTGCGGCGAGTTCCAGGGAGATGCTGTGTGTAGCACTGACGCTGTTCAATGCTCCTCCCCTTTATTTAAAGGGGAGGGCGACTGCGCACTCTGCACGGCCTCTGATGGCCTCCACTAGGCCACCAGGGCAGCATGGTGCCGAGGCTGCAGCCTGAGACCCAAAACGGTGTGCCGGGCTGCACGATGGTGGCCCAGACCACGCAAGGGGCGAAGTAGTCGGGCCGACCAGTGAGTCAGCAAAACCAGCAAGATGGTGGCGCGTGGCACTCCCAACCTCCCATTTAACTTTCGCCCAGTGAGCAGATGTTGGCCCAATTCGCGATTCGCAAGGCTGGCACTGACACCGTTCACGGTAGCCTCGCAAGACGCTGGGCAATATCCGCCACAGGGCAGAATGGGGTCGGAGCGCGGCGCTAAGGGGTAGCTGTGCACGGCGAAGACCACATCGCTGGTTATGTGGTATTACTGTTGCGGCGCCTCCGCTAACTCCCGCACGATCCAGTAGCACCTCCCCTCCACCCCAGCGCAAAGTGTTTCGCGGGCATTGTAAAAACGGGCAATTTTGACCCCGAAGTATTGTGCTAATAGTTTCTTGCTCTGCATTGGTGCCATTTAATTAACCTTATTATAGATAAATTTGACCATGCGTTTTAGCCTGAATATAACGGTCTGTCATTTCTTTTCTACCTTTTAAAATGGGCAGAGGAATGTCGTGGGCAGTCTGCGTAATCTCTGCTGCACCATACCATGGTAAAAGGAAATAAGTGATGCAACATACTATCCAATTCAAGTCACACATAATGTTGCAAGTTTCAGTTCATTGGATAATAATGTCTGCTTATAGAAACTACCTTTTTACTGTGTACATGAGTACAGAGCATTCTAAAGACCTTAATTATGTATCTCCCATCATGTTGTTCCAATGAAAACAAGTTAAACCTTTAACTTCGAATGCGTCATTTAGAACTCTAAGTCAAAGTAGCATTCTTATTCCTTCTCGCTAAACCTTCTCAAATGCATCAATGTCCTTTTGAAGGTAGGATGCCTAAAATTTTATAAAACCTTATGGGCTAGAACCTCCACTTTTGTGCTTATCACCCAAAAATGGGCGTTATTTCCAGCGTGGGCGTTAAAAAAGGGTTTTCAGATCGCCGGCTTCTCACCCATTCTCAAAACACCTAGTTTCCATTTTTGAAAATGGGCATTACCGCAAGCGATATCAAATGGGCAGTAGTGTTCAATTTTTTTGACTTTCTACCGTAAAGTGTGGTCGTTCTTAGCAAGGACATGACAAAGCTCGATTCCTGCGATTTAGGAGGTCAAGGGTCATCATGACATGTGCAAAAGAGGAGCCAGAGAGAGAGGGAGCCCAGAGGCATTGAAAGCGTGTGTGGCTGTGGTGTGTGCTTGTCTGGCTGTTGTGGGAGGCACGACGGAGATTCACCAGTAGCAAAACACCTACAAAACATCAAGAGCATATTTGGCACCGAGTTTTTGTCCAACAAATAAGATATAACATGGAAGGGATGGAGGAGGCCCTGGAGCTGGTAGCCAGGAACAGTGGTGGCAGAGGGCTCCCAGTGGTCCTGGAGCGCGGCACTGTACCCCAAGGTGCCGTACCCCCATTGCCAACCACATGAGAGCCAGCAGCAACATCTTGTTTCTGGCTCAGAGCTCGTTCCCAGCTCGGGACAGTCCTCTCTCGTATCCGTCCAAGCAGCATTTCGGCCGTCACCTCCTCCCCGCCAACCCACACCCCCCCCCCTCAATGAAGCATCACCTGAGGACCTCCTCGGCCAGGCAGCTTGGAGTTAGGAGGAGAAGGGGAAGGAGTAGAGGTGGGGAGGAGAAGCGGGGTGGGGGAGGGGAGGGGAAATGTTCGGTTTAAATGTTTTTTATTTTTAAAAACCATGTAGCACATTGGCTCAGATAGCTGCACCATTTCACGCTGGTGATTCCTTAACATCAAAGGGTATAATTACACTTAATTTCAATCAACTTAAACTTTAACTGTCACCAAGGTGATGCCCACCATTGATGGAGCACCTGCACACCCAGCAGTGTGTCAGCCTTGTAAATAACACCAACGTTCTTTCAGGCAAAGCGATCAATGATGAACTCCTGACGTAAGGCTCTTGCAGCTATCATGCCACCACGGGCCTTTTCATGCAGTCTACAGGGGGGCGGGGGTATGGCTTCAGCATCAGCCTGATTGGGCCCAAGTTTCCACACGATAAAAAACGGGCGCCCCTCCGAGCTGGGCGCCCGTTTTTCGCGCCTAAAACGGCGCCTAAAAAAAAACTCGCGATTCTGGAGCGTTCTGCAGCTCCTTGTCTGCCTGGCGCGGCGCCCAGGGGGGCGGAGCCTACACTCGCGCCGATTTTGTAAGTGGGAGGGGGCGGGTACTATTTAAATTCGTTTTTTTCCTGCCGGCAACGCTGCGCGTGCGCGTTGGAGCGTTCGCGCATGCTCAGTGTGAAAAAAACATTGGCACTCGGCCATTTTTGTAGTTCTTTGTAGCTGTTTAATTTTTGAACATTTTTTTAATAAAAGCACATTGCCATCAGCACATCAGCACTTGCAGCCTTCTCACTGTCTCCTTCCCCCCCCCCCCCACGGGAAGAACGGGCGCATCCTCCCCCCCCCCCCCCCCCGCGGGAAAGAACGGGCGCCTCCTACCCCCCCTGCGGGAAAGAACGGGCGCCTCCTCTCTCCCCCCCCCCCATCGCGGAAAGAACGGGCGCCTCCCCCCCCCCCGCGGGAAAGAACGGGTGCCTCCTCTCTTCCCCCCCCCCCCGCGGGAAAGAACGGGCGCCTCCTACCTCCCCGCGGGAAAGAACGGGCGCCTCCTCTCCCCCCCTCCCCCCCGCGGGAAGAACGGGCGCCTCCCCCCCCCGCAGGAAAGAACGGGCGCCTCCTCCCCCCCCGCGGGAAAGAACGGGCGCCTCCTCTCCCCCCCACTCCCCCCCGCGGGAAGAACGGGCGCCTCCCCCCCCCCCGCAGGAAAGAACGGGCGCCTCCTCCCCCCCCGCGGGAAAGAACGGGCGCCTCCTCTCTCCCCCCCACGGGAAGAACGGGCGCCTCCCCCCCTCCCGCGGGAAGAACGGGCGCCTCCCCCCCTCCCGCGGGAAGAACGGGCGCCTCCCCCCCTCCCGCGGGAAGAACGGGCGCCTCCTACCTCCCCGCGGGAAAGAACGGGCGCCTCCTACCTCCCCGCGGGAAAGAACGGGCGCCTCCTCTCCCCTCTCCCCCCCCCGCGGGAAGAACGGGCGCCTCCTCCCCCCCCGCGGGAAAGAACGGGCGCCTCCTACCCCCCCCGCGGGAAGAACGGGCGCCTCCTCCACCACCCCCCGCGGGAAGAACGGGCACCTCCTCCTCCCCCCCGCGGGAAGAATGGGCGCCTCCTCCACCACCCCCCGCGGGAAGAACGGGCACCTCCTCCTCCCCCCCGCGGGAAGAATGGGCGCCTCCTCCACCACCCCCCGCGGGAAAGAACGGGCGCCTCCTCCTCCCCCCCCCCCCCCCCCCCCGCCGTGGGAAGAACGGGCACCTCAGGCTGACTGTAGCATTCTCCGTGCCTTCACACAGGTAGGTAGATGGTTTATTTAATCTTTTCTTTGCTTATAAATGTTTATTCAGGTTGGATTTATTTGTATAATATTTGTAGAAGTATAAATAAGGATTTATTGTAGAATTTAATTACTTCCTTTCCCTCCCCCCCCCCACCCCCCGGTTCTGGACGCCTAATTTGTAACCTGCGCCTGATTTTTTAATGTGTAGAACAGGTTTTTTCAGTTCTACAAAAATCTTCACTTGCTCCATTCTAACTTAGTTTGGAGTACGTTTTCACTGTGGAAACTTTCAAATCAGGCGTCAGTGGCCGGACACGCCCCCTTTTGAAGAAAAAATTCTGTTCCAAAGTAGAACTGTTCCACCTGACTAGAACTGCAGAAAAAAAAATGTGGAGAATTGCGATTTCTAAGGTAGTCCGTTCTCCACCAGTTGCTCCTAAAAGTCAGGCGCAAATCATGTGGAAACTTGGGCCCATTGTCTGGGCCGATGTCAGCATCCGCCTCCTCATCCTCCTCTTCCTCTCTTTGGTGAGGTGGATTGTCAGACTCATCAGGCAATTCTTGTCCCCTCTTGATAGCCATTGTATAGCATGGAGCACACCACTCCAAATTGAGCTACTTGCTCAAGGTGGTGTTGGAGCTCACCTCCTGCGTGGTCCAGTCATCTAAAGCGCTGCTTCAGCACTCCAATGGTTTTCTCCATGATATTGCGAGTTGCTCTGTGGCTCTCGTTGTATCGCCTCTCGACCTCGGTGCGTGTGTCATGCAGTGGGGTCATCAGCTAGGTGGCGAGGCCATATCCTTTGTCACCAAGCATCCAGCATTGACCTTGCGGCTCATTGTTAAACAAGTCAGATACAGTGCTCTCACGCAGGATGTGAGCATCATGGATGCTGCCCAGAAATTGAGCATTCACTGCCAGTATAATTTGCTGGTGGTCGACAACCAGTTGGACATTCAGGGAGTAGAATCCCTTGCGGTTCTTGAAAACCTCACCATCCTGAAAAGGTGCCCACATCGCAATGTGCATACACTCTATTGCTCCCTGCACCGTGAGGAAGTTTGCAATTCTGCAGAATCCTAGAGCCCTCTCACTCTGTGCCTCCCTGATCATAGGGAAGCTGATCAAGTCCCTCCTGCGTGTGTACAGGGCTTCAGTGACCTGTCTAATGCAGCGATGTGGGGCATGTTGAGAAAGTCCGCAAATATCTCCAGCTGTGGCCTGAAAAGAACCCGAGGCGTAGAATGACATTGCTGCAGTGACTTTGATCTCGACGGACAGTGCAGTTCTGATGGTGCTGGCAGGCTGCAGATCTGCCCTTATCAGCTGGCATACCTCAATGGTAACCTCTTTGTGGAAGCGCAGTCTCCGAAGGCGGGTGGTGTCAGGCAAGTCGAGGTAAGAATGCTTCTCCTTGTACTTGCGGAGGGTGTAACGTCTGGTCCTCCTCATCTGTCTTTCATGTCTTACATTGGGCACATAATGCAGTGGAGCTTTCCTTCGGCGATGTCGAGTCTGCTGCATGTAATTGGTCACCAAGAGAGGGTGAGAAAGGACAGGCCCCATTGCAGTAGCTCTCTGTTTTCCACCGATTGGTCACAAATAAGGAATGTCCCAATGAAGACACCTCTTCAGTTCCAATTGGTCACAGTATGGTCAAGATGTTTTTAGAGATGTTCACATCAACTCAAATGACCTGCAGAGTACATCCGAACTCTGCCGAGATTGAAGCACAGCAGCCGTTTAAAGGATGCGACATGTGATCTACAGCATGGCGTCCATAATGTTGTGATTAGTTCCGGTTAGTTCCACTTTTTCTGGGCGGTTTTTAGGACGAGCGATATTGTGGGCGATATGTGTGCGAGCTGATGAAATTGACGCTGGGCGATCTCATGGCCACTAGTTTCGGTAAATATGCTCTTTATGACAAAAAAAAGTGCGCAGGCGTTAATATTGAATCTCGGCGTTAAATCCGTGAGGAAAGTAACACTTGGCGATATTATGGGCGTTGAATTCGCCCATTCTGCTGATTCCGCCCATAAGTGGGCGGGTGGTAATATTTTTTCCTGCATTAAGCACATGGGGAAAGTAACGCTCGGCGATAAGTTTCCGAAAAATGCCCGCCAGTTTCCATTTTGTGCCAAAATGGGTGATATATGGGCGTTATATGTCATTTCAGCGATAAAATGGGCGTTAAGTGGGTGTTAAGCATGCAAAAAAAGTGGAGGTTCTAGCCTTATAAATCCACACTCACCACTGATCTTCAGAAGGTTAAGTTTATAGTTAATGGCTTCAGTTTATCGTTAATTACCTTTGCGATGCATCCTCATGCATGAATGGTAGCATAGTGGTTGTGTTACTGGACTATTAATCCAGAGGCCTAGACTAATGGTCCAGAGATATGAGTTCAAATCCCACCACGGCAGCTGGGGAATTTAAAATTCAATTAAATAAATTGGAATAAAAAGCTAGTATAAATAATGGTGATCATGAATCCATCAGATTGTCGTCAAAACCCATCTGGTTCACTAATGTTCTTTAGGGAAGGAAGTCTTCTGCCCTTACCTGTCTGACCTATATGTGACTTCAGACCCACAGTAACATGGTTGACTCTTACCTGTCCTCTGAAATGGCTGAGCAAGACATTTAGTTGCAACAAACCACTGCAGAAAACAATAATAAGAATAAAACCGGAAGGACCACCTGGCATCGACCTCAGTACTGACTTCATACAAGACAACGACACATCCAGCCCAGTCAGCCCTACAAAGTCCTTCTCATTAACATCTGGGGACTTGTGCCAAAATTAGGGGAGAGCTGTCCCACAGACGAGTCAAGCAACAGCCTGACATAGTCATACTCACAGAATCATACCTTTCAACCAATATCCCTGATTCCTCCATCACCATCCCTGGGTATATCCAATCGGCAGGACAGACCCACCAGAGGTGGCAGCACAGTGGTATAAAGTCAGGAGGGAGTAGTTCTTGGAGTCCTCAACATTGACTCCGGACCCCATGATGTCTCATGGCTTCAGGTCAAGCATGGGCAAGGAAACCTCTGTTGATTACCACCTAGCACCCTCCCTGAGCTGATGAATCAGTGCATGTTGAACACCACTTAGAAGAAGCAGTGAGGGTAGCAAGTGCACAGGATGTACTCTAGGTGGGGGACTTCCATATTCATCAACCAGAGAGGCTCTGTAGCACCACTACTGACCGAGCTGGCTGAGTCCTGAAGGACATAGCTGCCAGACTGGTTGGTGGTGAAAGAACCAATGTGAGGAAAAAACCTACTTGAACTCGTCTTCACCAATCTACCTGTCGCAGTTGCATCTGTCCATGACCAGCGCACTGCCATTGTGGGGACGAAGTCCCATCTTCATGGGAGCAGCGTCGGAGCGGCCTATAAAGGCCCAGCGGGAGCTCGAGGGTCAGCAGCAGTTGGCGAGAGGTGGGAGCAGCATCGGAGCGGCCTATAAAGGCCCAGCGGGAGCTCGAGGGTCAGCGGCAGTTGGCGAGAGGTGGGAGCAGCGTCGGAGCAGCCTATAAAGGCCCAGCGGGAGCTCGAGGGTCAGCGGCAGTTGGCGAGAGGTGGGAGCAGTGTCGGAGCAGCCTATAAAGGCCCAGCGGGAGCTCGAGGGTCAGCGGCAGTTGGCGAGAGGTGGGAGCAGTGTCGGAGCGGCTTATAAAGGCCCAGTGGGAGCTCGAGGGTCAGCGGCAGTTGGCGAGAGGTGGGAGCAGTGTCGGAGCGGCCTATAAAGGCCCAGTGGGAGCTCGAGGGTCAGCGGCAGTTGGCGAGAGGTGGGAGCAGTGTCGGAGCGGCCTACAAAGGCGTACTTGTGCAGCTACAGCGGGAGAGAAAGCAAAATAGAAGTAGAAAGGAATCAAAAGGTGACGTCACAGCCAATGGGGTAAGTGATTGGCTGGTGATTGGTGAGTATCCTTTCTTTTTGTTTTTATATCAGTAAGTGAACTGTAACATTGTTATTACCAATTTAAGGGTATCTAAGGGTTAAGGCATGGCAGGAGAGATCGGTCACGTGATATGCTCCTCCTGTGCCATGTGGGAACTCAGGGACACTTCCGGTGTCCCTGACGACTACGTGTGTGAGAAGTGTGTCCGCCTCGAGCTCCTGACGGTCCGCGTTACGGAATTGGAGCTGAGGGTGGATTCACTCTGGAGCATCCACGATGCTGAGAATGACGTGACTATCACGTGTAGTGAGTTGGTCTTACCGCAGGAGAAGGGTCCACAGCCAGATAGGGAATGGAAGACCAGCAGGAAGAGCAGTGCAAGGAAGGTAGTGCAGGGGTCCCCTGTGGTCATCCCCCTGCAAAACAGATACACCGTTTTGAGTACTGTTGGGGGGGATGACTCATCGGGGGAGGGCAGCAGCAGACAAGTTCATGGCACCGTGGCTGGCGCTGCTGCACAGGAGGACAAGAAAAAGAGTGGGAGCGCGATAGTGATAGGGGATTCAATTGTGATGGGAATAGATAGGCAACCGAGACTCCAGGATGGTATGTTGCCTCCCTGGTGCAAGGGTCAAGGATGTCTCGGAGCGGGTGCAGGACATTCTGAAATGGGAGCGAGAACAGCCAGTTGTCGTGGTGCACATTGGTACCAACGACATAGGTAAAAAAAGGGATGAGGTCCTACGAAACGAATTTAAGGAGCTAGGAGCTAAATTAAAAAGTAGGACCTCAAAAGTAGTAATCTCGGGATTGCTACCAGTGCCACGTGCTAGTCAGAGTAGGAATCGCAGGATAGCGCAGATGAATACGTGGCTTGAGCAGTGGTGCAGCAGGGAGGGATTCAAATTCCTGGGGCATTGGAACCGGTTCTGGGGGAGGTGGGACCAGTACAAACCGGACGGTCTGCACCTGGGCAGGACCGGAACCAATGTCCTAGGGGGAGTGTTTGGTAGTGCTGTTGGGGAGGAGTTAAACTAATATGGCAGGGGGATGGGAACCAATGCAGGGAGACAGAGGGAGACAAAAGGGAGGCAGAGGCAGGAGACGGAGGGGAGATGGGGGGGGTGGGGGGCAGAGAGGCCCGGGGCGGGGAACAGGAAGGGCCACTGTGCGGCAGAATTCTAAAAGGACAAAGGGTGTTAAAAAAACAAGCCTGAAGGCTTTGTGTCTTAATGCAAGGAGTATCCGCAATAAGGTGGATGAATTAACTGTGCAAATAGATGTTAACAAATATGATGTGATTGGGATTACGGAGACGTGGCTCCAGGATGATCAGGGCTGGGAACTCAACATCCAGGGGTATTCAACATTCAGGAAGGATAGAATAAAAGGAAAAGGAGGTGGGGTAGCATTGCTGGTTAAAGAGGAGATTAATGCAATAGTTAGGAAAGACATTAGCTTGGATGATGTGGAATCTATATGGGTAGAGCTGCAGAACACCAAAGGGCAAAAAACGTTAGTGGGAGTTGTGTACAGACCTCCAAACAGTAGTAGTGATGTTGGGGAGGGCATCAAACAGGAAATTAGGGGTGCATGCAATAAAGGTGCAGCAGTTATAACGGGTGACTTTAATATGCACATAGATTGGGCTAGCCAAACTGGAAGCAATACGGTGGAGGAGGATTTACTGGAGTGCATAAGGGATGGTTTTCTAGATCAATATGTCGAGGAACCAACTAGGGGGGAGGCCATCTTAGACTGGGTGTTGTGTAATGAGAGAGGACTAATTAGCAATCTCATTGTGCGAGGCCCCTTGGGGAAGAGTGACCATAATATGGTGGAATTCTGCATTAGGATGGAGAATGATACAGTTTATTCATAGACCATGGTCCAGAACTTAAAGAAGGGTAACTTTGAAGGTATGAGGCGTGAATTGGCTAGGATAGATTGGCGAATGATACTTAAGGGGTTGACTGTGGATGGGCAATGGCAGACATTTAGAGACCGCATGGATGAATTACAACAATTGTACATTCCTGTCTGGCGTAAAAATAAAAAAGGGAAGGTGGCTCAACCGTGGCTATCTAGGGAAATCAGGGATAGTATTAAAGCCAAGGAAGTGGCATACAAATTGGCCAGAAATAGCAGCGAACCTGGGGACTGGGAGAAATTTAGAACTCAGCAGAGGAGGACAAAGGGTTTGATTAGGGCAGGGAAAATGGAGTACGAGAAGAAGCTTGCAGGGAACATTAAGGCGGATTGCAAAAGTTTCTATAGGTATGTAAAGAGAAAAAGGTTAGTAAAGACAAACGTAGGTCCCCTGCAGTCAGAATCAGGGGAAGTCATAACGGGGAATAAAGAAATGGCAGACCAATTGAACAAGTACTTTGGTTCAGTATTCACTAAGGAGGACACAAACAACCTTCCGGATATAAAAGGGGTCAGAGGATCTAGTAGGGAGGAGGAACTGAGGGAAATCTTTATTAGTCGGGAAATTGTGTTGGGGAAATTGATGGGATTGAAGGCCGATAAATCCCCAGGGCCTGATGGACTGCATCCCAGAGTACTTAAGGAGGTGGCCTTGGAAATAGCGGATGCATTGACAGTCATTTTCTAACATTCCATTGACTCTGGATCAGTTCCTATCGAGTGGAGGGTAGCCAATGTAACCCCACTTTTTAAAAAAGGAGGGAGAGAGAAAACAGGGAATTATAGACCGGTCAGCCTGACCTCAGTAGTGGGTAAAATGATGGAATCAATTATTAAGGATGTCATAGCAGCGAATTTGGAAAATGGTGACATGATAGGTCCAAGTCAGCATGGATTTGTGAAGGGGAAATCATGTTTGACAAATCTTCTGGAATTTTTTGAGGATGTTTCCAGTAAAGTGGACAAAGGAGAACCAGTTAATGCGGTATATTTGGACTTTCAGAAGGCTTTCGACAAGGTCCCACACAAGAGATTAATGTGCAAAGTCAAAGCACATGGGATTGGGGGTAGTGTGCTGACGTGGATTGAGAACTGGTTGTCAGACAGGAAGCAAAGAGTAGGAGTAAATGGGTACTTTTCAGAATGGCAGGCAGTGACTAGTGGGGTACCGCAAGGTTCTGTGCTGGGGCCCCAGCTGTTTACATTGTACATTAATGATTTAGACGAGGGGATTAAATGTAGTATCTCCAAATTTGCGGATGACACTAAGTTGGGTGGCAGTGTGAGCTGCGAGGAGGATGCTATGAGGCTGCAGAGTGACTTGGATAGGTTAGGTGAGTGGGCAAATGCATGGCAGATGAAGTATAATGTAGATGAATGTGAGGTTATCCATTTTGGTGGTAAAAACAGAGAGACAGACTATTATCTGAATGGTGACAGATTAGGAAAAGGGAAGGTGCAACGAGACCTGGGTGTCATGGTACATCAGTCATTGAAGGTTGGCATGCAGGTACAGCAGGCGGTTAAGAAAGCAAATGGCACGTTGGCCTTCATAGCGAGGGGATTTGAGTACAGGGGCAGGGAGGTGTTGCTACAGTTGTACAGGGCCTTGGTGAGGCCACACCTGGAGTATTGTGTATAATTTTGGTCTCCTAACTTGAGAAAGGACATTCTTGCTATTGAGGGAGTGCAGCGAAGATTCACCAGACTGATTCCCGGGATGGTGGGACTGACCTATCAAGAAAGACTGGATCAACTGGGCTTGTATTCACTGGAGTTCAGAAGAATGAGAGGGGACCTCATAGAAACGTTTAAAATCCTGACGGGTTTAGACAGGTTAGATGCAGGAAGAATGTTCCCAATGTTGGGGAAGTCCAGAACCAGGGGTCACAGTCTAAGGATAAGGGATAAGCCATTTAGGACCGAGATGAGGAGAGACTTCTTCACCCAGAGAGTGGTGAACCTGTGGAATTCTCTGCCACAGAAAGTGGTTGGGGCCAATTCACTAAATATATTCAAAAAGGAGTTAGATGAAGTCCTTACTACTCAGGGGATCAAGGGGTATGGCGAGAAAGCAGGAAGGTGGTACTGAAGTTTCATGTTCAGCCATGAACTCATTGAATGGCGGTGCAGGCTAGAAGGGCTGAATGGCCTGCTCCTGCACCTATTTTCTAGTTTCTATGTTTCTTCACACTGAGGACACCCTCATGTTGTGTGGCACTACCCCTGTGCAAATGGGATAGATTCAGAACACATCTAGCAGCTCAAAACTGGGCATTCATGACGTGCTGTGGGCCATCAGCAGCAGCAGAATTGTATTCCATCACAATCTGTAACGTCATGGCCTGGCATATTCCTCATTCTAGCATTACCATCAAGCCAGGGGATCAACCCTGGTTCATGAAGCATGTAGAAGAGCTTTCCAGGAGCAGCACCAGACGTACCTAAAAATAGGGTGCCAACCTGGGGAAGCTGTAACACAAGATTACATGCATGCTAAAAAGCATAAGCAGCATGCTATAGACAGGGCTAAGCAATCCCACAATCAATGGATCAGATCAAAGCTCTGTAGTCCTGCCACATCCAGTCGTGAATGGTGATGGACCATTAAACAACTAATGGGTGGTGGAGGCTCCATGAATATTCCATCCTCAATGGTGGTGGAGCCCAGCATGTGAGTGCAAAGACAAGGCTGTTTGTAACCATCTTCAGCCAGAAGTGCCGAGTAGATGATCCATATCGGCCTCCTCCTGAGCTCCCCACCATCACAGAAGCCAGTTTTCAGCCAATTCGATTCACTCCACATGATACCAAGAAACAGCTAAGCGCACCGGATACAGCAAAGGCTATGGGCCCCGACAACATCCCGGCTGTCATGCTGAAGACTTGTGCTCCAGAACTAGCTGCACCTCTAGCCAAGTTGTTCCAGTACAGCTACAACACTGGCATCTATCTGACAATGTGGAAAATTGCCCAGGTATGTCCCATGCACAAAAAGCAGGACAAATCCAATTCGGCCAATTACCGCCCCATCAGTCAACTCTCAATCATCAGCAAAGTGATGGAAGGTGTCGTTGACAGTGCTATCAAGTGGCACTTGCTCACCAGAGTTGAGCTGAAAGCGATTGCCCTTGACATCAAGGCAGCATTTGACCGAGTGTGGTATTAAGGAGCCCTCGTAAAATTGAAATCAATGGGATTCAGGGGGAAAACTCTCTACTGGCTGGAGTCATACCTAGCACAAAGGTTGTGGTTGAGGGAGGTCAATCATCACAGCCCCAGGACATCGCTGCAGGAGTTCCTCAGGACAGTGCCCTAGGCCCAACCATCTTCAGCTGATTCATCAATGACCTTCCCTCCATCATAAGGTCAGAAGTGGGTATGTTCGCTGATGATTGCACAATGTTCAGTGCCATTCGCAACTCCTCAGATAATGAAACAGTTCATGCCCGCATGCAAGAAGACCTGCCGACATTCAGACTTGGGCTGATAAGTGGCAAGTAACATTCGTGCCACACAAGTGCCAGGCAATGACTATCTCCAAGAAGTGAAAGTCTAACCACCGCCCCTTGACATTCAACAGCATTACCATCACTGAATCACCCACTATCAACATCCTGGGGGTCAACATTGATCAGAAACTTAACTGCACCAGCCACATATATACAGTAGAAACAAGAGCAAGTCAGAGGCTGTGTATTCTGCAACGGGTGTATCACCTCCTGAATCCCCAAAGCCTTTCCACCATCTACAAGGCACAAGTCAGGAATGTGATGGAATGCTTTCCACTTGCCTGGGTGAATGCAGCTCCAACAACACTTAAGAAGCTCGACACCATCCAGGACAAAGCAGTCTGCTTGATTAGCACCCCATCCACCATGTTAAACATTCACTCCCTCCATCACCGGCGTACCGCGGCTGCAGTGTGTACCATCTGCAGGATGCACTGTAGCAACTCGCCAAAGCTTCTTCGGCAGCACCTCCCAAACCCACGACCTCTACCACCTAGAATGACAACGGCAGAAGGTGCATGGGAACACCACCACTTGCAAGTTTGCCTCCAAGTCACACACCATCCTGACTTGAAAGTAAATAAAAATCTCCAAGTTTCCCCAAAGTTTCTGCACCAGTGTAATTCACTGAGATACGATTGTTTTAGGCTACGTTTTTTTGCGTAACCTGATGTCTGCGCTAGTTTTTGACATTTAAGCACATTATGCCAACTTAGATTTCTTTCTATGACCGCATACGTGACCATTCCCTATTATGTATCTAACCCCTTGTCATTTGCATCACACCTGTCCACCAGAGGGTCTACCTGTTGGAGTCCTAAAGGATCCCAGCATCCCTTGGGAGCACAGTATATCAGCAGGCCAACCACGAAGTACCTGCACTCTGGAACTTTAATAAAGGAGCTAAGGTCACACTTGCTCATTACACACAGTACTCAGTCTCACCATTTATTATGAGAGTAACAATGGCAACGAGGTAACGAACAACCGCGCGAAAATGCAAAGAACAGTCAGCATTCTGGAGAAGTTCTCAGAGGGGGACGATTGGGAGACCTTCGTGGAGAGACTCGACCAATACTTTGTGCCAACGAGCTGGAAGGGACGAGAACGGGACCAAATGAAGGGCGATCCTCCTAACTGTCTGTGGGGCAACAACCTATGGCCTCATGAAGAATCTCCTGGCAAAACCAACAGGGAAATCCTACGAAGAATTGTGTACGCTGGTCCGGGAACATGTTTTAATGGCGAGATATCGGTTCTACACGTGTCAATGATCGGAGGGCCAGGAAGTGGCGAGCTATGTTGCCGAACTAAGGCGCCTTGCAGGACATTGTGAGTTTGAGGGATTCCGAGAACAAATGCTCAGAGACTTTTTTGTACTGGGCATTGGACATGAGACAATCCTTCGCAAACTGTTAACTGTAGAAACTCCGAACCTGAGTAAAGCTATAACGACAGCCCAGGCATTTATGTCCAACAGCGACAACACCAAGCAGATTTCACAGAACAAAGAAGTTTCGGCCAGTACTGTGCACAAAGTAACGTCGGTTTTGAGCAGAAATGTACAGGGGGAAACGTACACGCCGGCTGCTGTGGCCCGACCTCAATTGACCCAGAGTCCGCTATCATCTGTTAATGCGAGGCAGTTAACACCCTGTTGGAGCTGTGGGGGTGATCATCGGCCCCATCAATGCCATTTTAAGCATTATGCGTGCAATGGCTACAGAACAATGGGACACCTCCAACGTATGTGCAGGCGAGCTGCAAACCCTGCAAACCACCATGTTGCAAGGGAAGATCAATCCACAGTGGATCAGACTGAATTGGAAACTCGTACTGAGGAGGCAGAGGTGTACGGGGTACACACGCACACGTTCACGACGAAATGCCCACCAATAATGTTGAAAGTTGAACTGAATGGTATTCCAGTGTTTATGGAGCTGGACACGGGGGCAAGTCAGTCCATAATGAGTAAAACGGCCTTCAACAGGCTGTGGGGAAGAAGGCAGACAGACCCAAGCTCACCTCATTCACACCAAACTAAGGACTTACAGCAAGTAAATGGCAGTGCTGAAGTCAAATCTCCTATGATGGAGCAGTACATGAACTCCCGCTGTGGATTGTGCCAGGGGATGGCCCTGTGTTGTTTGGCAGAAGCTGGCTAGGGATAATCCGCGGGAACTGGGATGACACCTGAGCGCTTTCGTCCGTTGATGACACCGCATGTACCCAGATTCTAAGCAAGTTCCCTTTGTTATTTGAGCCAGGCATTGGAAGCTTTTCAGGGGTGAAAGTGCAGATTCATTTGGTTCCCAGTACGTGACCCATCCACCACAAGGATCTGGTGGTACCGTACATGATGTGTGAAAAAGTGGAAATTGAGCTGGACAGGGTGCAACGTGAAGGCATCATCACGCCGGTGGAATTCAATGACTGGGCCAGTCCGATTGTCCCAGTACTCAAGGAGGACGGTACAGTTAGAATTTGTGGGGACTATAAAGTAACGATTAACTGTTTTTCGCTGTAGGACCAGTACCCGCTACCCAAGGCAGATGACCTATTCGCGACCCTGGCTGGAGGGAAGACCTTCACCAAGCTGGACCTGACCTCAGCCTACATGATGCAGAAGCTGTAGGAGTCTTTGAAAGGCCTCACCTGCATCAACACGCACAAAGGTCTGTTTATCTACAACCGGTGCCCGTTCTGGATTCGGTCGGCCGCAGCGATCTACCAGTGGAACATGGAGAGCCTGCTAAAGTTGGTTCCTTGCACAGTGGTCTTCCGGGACAACATATCGGTTACAGGTCAGGACACCGTGGAGGACCTGAAGAATCTGGAGGAGGTTCTTAGTCGGATGGATCGCGTGGGGCTCAGGTTGAAACGTTCAAAGTGTGTTTGCGTGGCACAGGACGTCAAATTATTAGGAAGGAGAATCGCAGCAGATGGCATTGGACACACCGACGCCAAGAGGGAGGCCATCAAGAACGCGCGATGACCATTGAACGTGATGGAGTGGCGGTCGTTCCTGTGACTCCTTAACTACTTCGGTAATTTCCTACCTGGGTTAAGCACCCTGCTACAACCCCTACATGCGCTACTGCCAAGGGAGTCAACTAGGTATGGGGGATTTCACAAGAGGCTGCCTTTAAGAAAGCCAGAAACTTATTGTGTTCTAACAAACTGCTTGTCCTGCATAACCCATGTAAACGATTGGTGTTAGCTTGCAATGCGTCGTCATACGGGGTCGGGTGTGTGTTACAACAGGTTAATGAATCGGGTATTTTGCAACCAGTTGCATATGCATCCAGGAGTTTGTCCAAGGCCAGAAGGGCCTACAGCATGGTTGAAAAAGAGGCTCTGGCGTGCGTTTACGGGGTAAAAAAAATGCACTAGTACTTATTTGGCCTCAAGTTCGAGCTTGAAACTGACCACAGGCTGCTCATATCGCTATTCTGGGAGAGCAAAGGGATTAATACCAATGCCTCTGCCCGCATCCAAAGATGGGCGCTCACGCTGTCGGCATACAACTATGTAATCCGCCACAGACCGGGCACAGAGAACTGTACAGATGCTCTCAGTTGGCTACCACTGCCCACCACCAGGGTGGAAATGGCACAGCCAGCGGACTTGCTCATGGTCATGGAGGCATTTGAGAACGAGAAATCCCCCGTTACAGCCTGCCAGATCAGGAACTGGACAGGCCAGGATCCTTTACTATCCTTGCTAAAAAACTGTCCTCCATGGGAGCTGGTGCAGTGTCCCAGTGGAAATGCAGGAAACGATTAAGCCGTTCCACAGACGCAAAGATGAGCTGTCCCTGCAGGCGGACTGTCCTTTGTGGGGCAATCGCGTAGTCTTGCCCAAGAAAGGCAGAGACACATTTATTTGCGAACTGCACAACACCCACCCAGGCATCGTAATGATGAAAGCCATAGCCAGGTCCCACCTGGCATCAACTCAGATTTAGAGTCATGTGTGCGCCAGTGCAACACTTGCTCTCAATTGAGCAATGCACCCAGAGAGGCACCGCTAAGTTTGTGGTCATGGCCATCCAAACCCTGATCGAGGATCCATGTAGAATATGCGGACCCATTCCTAGGCAAAATGCTTTTGATTGTCGTGGACGCTTACTCATAATGGATTGAATGTGTAATAATGTCTGTAAGCACATCCACAGCCACCATTGAAAGCCTACGAGCCATGTTTGCCACGCACGGCTTGCCTGATGTCCTAGTCAGCGACAATGGGCCATGCTTCACCAGTGCTGAATTCAAAGAATTCATGACCCGCAATGGGATCAAACATGTCACATCTGCCCTGTTCAAGCCTGCATCCAACAGCCAGGCAGAACGGGCAGTTCAGACCATCAAGCAAAGCTTGAAATCCGTGTCGGAAGGCTCCCTGCAGACCCGGTTGTCCCGAGTACTGCTCAGCTACTGCACCAGACCCCACTCACACACCAAGATTCCCCCAGCTGAGCTGCTCATGAAAAGGGCGCTTAAAACAAGGCTCTCTCTTGTCCACCCTGATCCACATGATCACATGGAGGACAAGCGGCATTAACAAAGTGTGTATCATGACCACGCAAATTTGTCACACGACATTGAGATCAATGATCCTGTGTTTGTACTCAATTATGGACATGGTCCCAAATGGCTCGCTGGCACGGTCACAGCCAAAGAGGGGAGTAGGGTATTTCAGGTCAAACAGACCAATGGACAAACGCACCGAAAACACTTGGACCAAATCAAATTACGGTTCACCAACAGCTACGAACAACCTGAAGAGGACACCACCAACTTTGACCTTCCAACACACACACAAGTGGCAACTGGCATCATAGTTGACCCAACACCCAGTGAAGAACTGACCAACCCACCCGCACCAGCATTTGTACCGAGACAATCGACAAGGGAGCACAAAGCCCCAGATCGTCTCACCTTGTAAATAAGTGTACTGTTGATGTCACAGGGGAGTGATGTTATGTATTTAACCCCTTGTAACCTGCATCACACCTGTCCACCAGAGGGCCTACCTGTTGGAGTCCCAAGGGATCCCAGCATTCCTTGGGAGCACAGTATATAAGCAGGCCACCCAGGAGGTACCTGCACTCTAGAACCTTAATAAAGGAGCTAAGGTCACACTTGTTCATTGCATACAATACTCAGTCTGGCCATTTATTATGAGAGTAACACTCCCAAAAAACCTTCTGGGCACTTAACAAAACTCAGCGCACATTACAAAATCGCCGTTGTTTTTAGCTGAAGTTTTGGAGGGAGTGAAGAAGGCACAGAATATGCATTATAAATCTTCATTTTTTGAAAGTAAAAAGGGAGAAATTGGAAGTGTAATGCAATTCTTGAATTTTTGATTTTTTTCAAATTACCACCCCATCACCTCTCCTCCCCTGAACGGGCTCGAGGGTCGGAGCGTCAGCCAACAGCATCAAAAGATGCCCGGAGCGGTAGGGGCGGGGAAGCCGGGGGGGGTGGTGGAAGCCGAGCCCCGAGCCCCGAGCCCCTGTGTCCGGGGGAGGGAGCGATTCTGCCGGCCGACGTTCCGACCCTCGAGCCCGATGAGAGGTTCGGTGGTGGGGTGGTACTTTGAAAAAAATCAAAAATACAAGAATTGCATTATACTTTGTTGCCCCAAATGTCTTCATTGAATGCCTAGCTTCCCATTGTAAGCAAGCCTATTGTGCATGCGCAGACCAGGATGTGGTCCATACTAGGGCATGCACCTTGGAGAGAAAGAGGGAAGAAGAGGTGTGTTAATGGATATGCATTCACACCCCACAGCGGCCTCTGAGTCACCCTAGGCCTGGCCTCTGCGGTTGTGTAAGCCCTGCCATGTACAGTTCAGCCTGCTGAAGGCATTATTTTATGCACAATACTTGCCGGTGAGCTTTGATGCTGTGAAGATATCTATTTCGTGTTGTCGCTCGTGGATATGAAAGCCTGGGCTATCGTGATGGCCTTGCTCAGATCTAGGGATTCGGCAGACAGCAGTTTGTGAAGAATGACCTCGTGGCCACTTCCAAGCACGAAAAATTCCAGCAACATTTCCCCCAAAGATCCGGCAAATTCGCACTGTCCCGCAAAGCTTCTTAGGTCGGCAACAAAACTCGCCACGTCCTGGCCCTCGGAGCGATGGTGTGTGTAAAAACCTTGCCATTAGGATGCTCTCCTTTGGCTTGAGGTGTTCCTGAAACAGCGTGCACAGCTCAGCGTAAGTCTTGTCTGTTGGTTTGACTGGTGCCAGCAGATTTTTGACAAGGCCATATATCAAAGACCAACATGCGGTGAGGAGAATCGCCCTGCACTTGACCGCCGTCTCAGCCGTGTCCAGCTCGTTGGCCACAAAGTGCTAGTTGAGACGCTCAACGAAGGCTTCCCAATCATCACCCTCAACAAATCTCTCAAGAATACCAATGGCAGCCATTACTGCGTGAAAGTTTGTGATCTGTAACTCGTCGCCAATTATTATGTTCAGAATAACTCCACAAGACTGTGTTGTAAGCTCAAACCATTATGACCTTGGTCTCTTTAATGTAACTCCAAAGTGAGGAAGCAGCCTGGTGGATTGCCTTTTACACCTGCTTGCCCAGGGTGCACAGGTGATCCTTAGGTCTCCCACAGATATGCCCCCTGGTGGCAAGTCTTACACATTGGTGAGGTTTGCATACATAGCAATAACCATGGGCTCAATCTTCCCAAATGCCATTTTTGGCATATTTGAAGAGCTACGCCCGTTTTTTTTTAATGACGACTACGGCAAAAGAAAAGTTGAAAGTTTCCCCATTATAATTTTTGAAATTGGCGCCACGCAGCCTGTCCTTTAGCTTCAGCGGGTGGAGCCGAAGGTCTGTGCCAAAAAAAGGAGGCCCCAACCCTTTTGCGCATGCAGGAAAAAAAATGATGTTTTCTATGTGACTGGTATGGGCGCGCATGTCCAGTACACCTCCCGGTCTGCATTCAGCCATTTTTAAAGAGCCAGTTGTGTGTGAAAACTTTTCTTCTGAGTGGAAAAAATCGGAGCTGCAATATGCAACGCGACTCAAGGACCAAGAATTTCTCACAGGACAAAGTGGAGGCCCTGGTTACTGTAATTGAGGCCAGATGGCACGAGCTGGGCACCAGCAGAGGTCAAATAAAAGTTACACCAAAAGAAATGAAGAAACGCTGGTACCAACTTTCACAAGATTACTATGCAATGGTGACCACCCTGAGGTCTGGAGGCCAATGCAAAATGTGGCAGGACCTTGGTCAAGCAGTTGGTGTAAGTAATATTTTCATTTATTCACTGGAATTGCAATTGTAAATATGACCATCTATATGTCCTACACAGCAGAAAGACACCCTCTCTAAAAAGTTATATTTTCATCTTTGCAGAGGAATGTGGCCCACAACAAAAGAGAGAGAACTCTAACAGGAGGAGACCCAGCAAATCTGCACCCACTGACGCCCGTGGAAGAGAGGACCGCTACCTGGAGAAAAGCAACCACCACTGCACAAGCTGGGCCCACAGTCGAGGGAGAGGGTAAACACTGCAAATTACTACACCGTTGCGGGGCAGTCACAGAGCCCATCAATGTCAATTCAAGCACTATGTATGCAAGGGCTGTGAAACAATGGGGCACCTCCAGCGAATGTGCAAACCACCTCTGACTCACCACGTGGCAGAGTCAGCAGAGGACGACCGATCCAGCGTGATCACGTTGAACGAGCAGGAGAGGCAACTCAACCTGAGGATGAAGATGAAGTGTATGGGGTACACACCTTCACCACCAAAAGCCCTCCGATAATGTTAAAAGTTAAACTTAACGGCATTCCAGTTTCCATGGAATTGGACACGGGAGCGAGTCAATCAATCATGAGCCAGAAGGCTTTTGAGAAACTGTGGGGCAACAAGGCACAGAGGCCAAAACTAAGCCTGATTCACACAACGTTGCGCACTTACACGAAAGAACTCATACCCGTTATCGGCAGTGCGGCAGTGAAAGTATCGTACGACGGAATGGTGCATGATTTATCACTATGGATTGTACCAGGCGATGGCCCAACGCTGTTCGGCAGAAGCTGGCTAGGAAAGATCCAATGGAACTGGGACGACATCAAAGCACTGTCTTCGGTGGATGACACCTCATGCGCCCAGGTACTAAACAAATTCCCGCCGTTATTTGAGTCAGGCATCGGCAACTTCACAGACGCCAAGGTGCAGACCCATCTTCTTCCTGGGGCACGGCCCGTTCATCACAAGGCCTGAGCAGTCCCATATATGATGTGAGAGAAAGTCGAGATCGAGCTGGACAGACTTCAAAAGAGGGAATCATATCGCCAGTCGAGTTCAAACGAGTGGGCCAACCCAATCGTGCCAGTGTTGAAGAGCAATGGGACGGTCAAAAGCTACGGGGACTACAAAGTAACGATCAACCGAGTCTCGTTGCAGGACCATTACCCACTACCTAAAGTGGACGACCTATTTGCAACACTAGCAGGGGAAAGTCATTCACATGAACTGGCTGAACCATCAAAGAAATTGACGTGCATCAACACGCACAAAGGACTGTTCATATACCACAGTTGCCCCTTTGGGATTCGCTCGGCTGCGGCTATCTTCCAGAGGAACATGGAAAGTCTGCTGAAATTGGTTCCATGCACCGTGGTGTTCCAAGACGACATCTTGATCACTGGTCGCAACACCACCGAACACTTGCACAACCTGGAAGAGACTCTAAAGCGACTGAACAGAGTGGGACTCAGGCTGAAACGCTCCAATTGTGTTTTCCTGGTGCCAAAGGTCGAATTTCTGGGGAGAAAGATTGCAGCAAACGGCATCAGACACACGGACTCCAAGACAGAGGCCATCAAGAATGCACCCAGACCACAGAATGTGACGGAGCTGTGTTCGTTCTTGGGACTCCTCAACTATTTTGATAACTTTCTACCGGGGTTGAGCACTTTGCTGGAACCCTTGCATTTATTGCTGCGGGTTGCTTGAGGTTTGGGGTAAATCTCAAGAGACAGCCTTTAATAAGGCCAGAAACCTGCTATGGTCTAACAAGTTACTTGTATTGTATGACCCATGTAAATATTTAGTACTAGCTTGTGATACGTCGTCATACGGGGTCAGTTGTGTGTTACAGCAAGCAAATGTGTCAGGCAAACTGCAACTGGTTGCATATGCATCCAGAAGTTTATCCAAGGCTGAAAGAGCCTACAGTATGGTTGAGAAAGAAGCATTGGCTTGTGTAAACGGGGTTAAGAAAATGCACCAATACCTATTTGGTCTCCAGTTTGAGCTCAAAACTGACCACAAACCGCTTACTTCACTGCTCTCAGAAAGCAAAGGTATCAACACCAATGCTTCATCCCGCATCCAAAGATGGGCACTAACATTATGACTATGTAATCCGCCACAGACCAGGCACTGAGAACTGCGCTGATGCACTCAGTCGGCTACCGTTGCCCACCATCGGGGTGGAAATGGCACAACCCGCTGACTTGCTTCTGGTAATGGATGCTTTTGAGAGTGAGGGGTCACCCGTCACGGCTCACCAGATCAGGACCTGGACTAGCCAAGACCCTGCGCTATCCCTAGTAAAAATCTGCATCCTTAACGGGAGCTGGTCAGCGGTTCCCGGGGAAATGCAAGATGAAATTAAGCCGTTCCACCAACGCAAGGATGAATTGTCCATCCAATTGGATTGTCTCCTATGGGGGAATCGCATGGTTTTGCCAAAGAAAGACAGGGAAACGTTTATACACGACCTACACAGTACGCACTCAGGCATAGTCATGATGAAGGCTATCGCCAGGTCGCACGTTTGATGGCCCGGCATTGACTCTGAATTGGAGTCACGCGTACACCAATGTAACACTTGCTCACAGTTGAGCAATGCACCCAGGGAGGCCCCACTGAGCCTGTGGTCATGGCCCTCCAAACAGTGGTCCAGGGTCCGTGTAGATTTTGCTGGCCCTTTTCTAGGAAAGATGTTTCTAGTAGCAGTGGACGCTTACTCTAAATGGATTGAATGTACTAATGGCATCATGTACGTCCACTGCCACCATTGAAAGCCTCAGGGCCATGTTCGCCACCCATGGTTTGCCCGATGTCCTTGTTAGTGACAATGGATCGTGTTTCACCAGATCGGAATTCAATGAGTTCATGACCCGCAATGGTATTAAGCATGTGAGATCTGCCCCATTGAAGCCCGCATCCAATGGTCAAGCAGAACGGGCAGTCTAAACCATCAAACAGAGCTTGAAATGCGTAACGGATGGCTCCTTGCAGACCCGGTTATCTCGGGTCCTGCTCAGCTTCCAATCGCACCCCTACTCGCTCACTGGGGTTCCCCCTGCAGAATTGTTAATGAAGAGAGCACTCAAAACCAGGCTCTCCTTAGTCCACCCGGATCTCAATGATCACATAGAAACCCAGCGGCACCGGCATAACGTGTACCACGATCGCGCGGCTGTATCGCGTGACATTGAAGTTAATGATCCTGTCTTTGTTCTCAATTACAGTCATGGTCCTGAATGGATTTCTGGCACTGTTTTAGCCAAGGAGGGGAATAGAGTGTTTGTTGTTAAACTGTTGAATGGGCAAACATGCAGAAAGCACTTGGATCAGACCAAACTGTGATTCACTGACAACCAAGAACAGTTTGAAGAAGACTTTACCACCTATGATCCACCAACACACAACCAACCAGCAATCGACCTCGCTGTCAACCACGACGATGAATCCCATGCCCGACAGTCCGATCAGACCAGCTGTAGTGCAGCAATGATCTGACCAACTCACCCATGACAGGACTTCAACTTAGGTGATCGACCCGGGAACACTGAGCGCCAGAGCGCCTCAACCTGTAAATAACTTGTACATAAGACTTTGGGGAGGAGTGATGTTATGTATGTAAACCTCACCAATGTGTAAGACTTGCCACCAGGGGGCATAAGAATACAAGAACATAAGAACATAAGAATTAGGAACAGGAGTAGGCCATCTAGCCCCTCGAGCCTGCTCCGCCATTCAACAAGATCATGGCTGATCGGGCTGTGGACTCAGCTCCACTTACCCGCCCGCTCCCGTAACCCTTAATTTCCTTATTGGTTAAAAATCTATCTATCTGTGATTTGAATACATTCAATGAGCTAGCCTCAACTGCTTCCTTGGGCAGAGAATTCCACGGATTCACAACCCTCTGGGAGAAGAAATTCCTTCTCAACTCGGTTTTAAATTGGCTCCCCCGTATTTTGAGGCTGTGCCCCCTAGTTCTAGTCTCCCCGACCAGTGGAAACAACCTCTCTGCCTCTATCTTGCCTATCTCTTTCATTATTTTAAATGTTTTTATAAGATCACCCCTCATTCTTCTGAACTCCAACGAGTAAAGATCCAGTCTACTCAATCTATCATCATAAGGTAACCCTCTCATCTCCGGAATCAGCATAGTGAATCGTCTCTGTACACCCTCCAAAGCTAGTATATTCTTCCATAAGTAAGGTGACCAAAACTGCACACAGTACTCCAAGTGCGGCCTCACCAATACCCTGTACAGTTGCAGCAGGACCTCCCTGCTTTTGTACTCCATCCCTCTCGCAATGAAGGCCAACATTCCATTCGCCTTCCTGATTACCTGTTGCACCTGCAAACTAACTTTTTGGGATTCATGCACAAGGACCCCCAGGTTCCTCTGCACCGCAGCATGTTGTAATTTCTCTCCATTCAAATAATATTCCCTTTTACTGTTTTTTTTCCAAGGTGGATGACCTCACATTTTCCGACATTGTATTCCATCTGTCAAACCTTAGCCCATTCGCTTAACCTATCTAAATCTCTTTGCAGCCTCTCTGTGTCCTCTACACAACCCGCTTTCTCATTAATCTTTGTGTCATCTGCAAATTTTGTTACACTATACTCTGTCCCCTCTTCCAGGTCATCTATGTATATTGTAAACAGTTGTGGTACCAGCACCGATCCCTGTGGCACACCACTAACCACCGATTTCCAATCCGAAAAGGACCCATTTATCCCGACTCTCTGCTTTCTGTTAGCCAGCCAATTCTCTATCCATGCTAATACATTTCCTCTGACTCCGCGTACCTTTATCTTCTGCAGTAACCTTTTGTGTGGCACCTTATCGAATGCCTTTTGGAAATCTAAATACATCACATCCATCGGTACACCTCTATCAACCATGCTCGTTTTTTCCTCAAAGAATCCCAGTAAATTAGTTAAACGTGATTTCCCCTTCATGAATCCATGTTGCGTCTGCTTGATTGCACTATTCCTATCTAGATGTCCCGCTATTTCTTCCTTAATGATAGCTTCAAGCATTTTCCCCACTTCAGATGTTAAACTAACCGGCCTATAGTTACCTGCCTTTTGTCTGCCCCATTTTTTAAACAGAGGCGTTACATTAGCTGCTTTCCAATCCGCTGGTACCTCACCAGAGACCAGAGAATTTTGGTAGATTACAACGAATGCATCTGCTATAACTTCCGCCATCTCTTTTAATACCCTGGGATGCATTTCATCAGGACCAGGGGACTTGTCTACCTTGAGTCCCATTAGCCTGTCCAGCACTATCCCCCTAGTGATAGTGATTGTCTCAAGGTCCTCCCTTCCCACATTTCCGTGAACAGCAATTTTTGGCATGGTTTTAGTGTCTTCCACTGTGAAGACCGAAGCAAAATAATTGTTTAAGGTCTCAGCCATTTTGACATTTCCCATTATTAAATCCTCCTTCTCATCTTCTAAGGGACCAACATTTACTTTAGTCACTCTTTTCCGTTTTATATATCTGTAAAAGCTTTTACTATCTGTTTTTATGTTTTGCGCAAGTTTACTTTTGTAATCTATCTTTCCTTTCTTTATTGCTTTCTTAGTCATTCTTTGCTGTCATTTAAAATTTTCCCAATCTTCTAGTTTCCCACTAACCTTGGCCACCTTATACGCATTGGTTTTTAATTTGATACTCTCCTTTATTTCCTTGGTTATCCACGGCTGGTTATCTCTTCTCTTACCGCCCTTCTTTTTCACTGGAATATATTTTTGTTGAGCACTATGAAAGAGCTCCTTAAAAGTCATCCACTGTTCCTCAATTGTGCCACAGTTTAGTCTGTGTTCCCAGTCTACTTTAGCCAACTCTGCCCTCATCCCACTGTAGTCCCCTTTGTTCAAGCATAGTACGCTCGTTTGAGACACTACTTCCTCAACCTCAATCTTTATTACAAATTCAACCATACTGTGATCACTCATTCCGAGAGGATCTTTTACTAGGAGGTCGTTTATTATTCCTGTCTCATTACACAGGACCAGATCTAAGATAGCTTGCTCCCTTGTAGGTTCTGTAACATACTGTTCTAAGAAACAATCCCGTATGCATTGTATGAATTCCTCCTCAAGGCTACCCTGTGCGATTTGATTTGACCAATCGATATGTAGGTTAAAATCCCCCATGATTACTGCCGTTCCTTTTTCACATGCCTCCATTATTCCCTTGATTATTGTCCGCCCCACCATGAAGTTATTATCTGGGGGCCTATAAACTACGCCCACCAGTGACTTTTTCCCCATACTATCTCTAATCTCCACCCACAATGATTCAACATTTTGTTCATTAGAGCCAATATCATCTCTCACAACTGCCCTGATATCATCCTTTATTAACAGAGCTACCCCACCTCCTTTCCCTTCTTGTCTATCTTTCCGAATTGTCTGATACCCCTGTATGTTTAATTCCCAGTCTTGGCCACCCTGCAACCACGTTTCTGTAATGGCCACCAAATCATACCCATTTGTAATGATTTGTGCCGTCAACTCATTTACTTTATTTCGAATGCTGCGTGCGTTTAGGTAAAGTGTTTTAATACTAGTTTTTAAACCAGTGCACACCTGTGGGAGACCTAAGGGTCACCTGTGCACCCTGGGCAAGCAGGTATAAAAGGCAATCCACCATGCTGCTTCCTCACTTTGGAGTTACATTAAAGCGACCAAGGACACAATGGTTTCAGATTACAACACAGTCATGTGGAATTATTCTGAACATAATAGTTATGGTTGTAGTTGAGGCTAATTTCATCTACTGTGTTATCAAGAGAAAGGGATATTGGATGGATGGATGGATGGATGGATGGATGACTTGCATTTATATCGCACCTTTCAAAACCACCAGATGTCTCAAAGTGCTTTACAGCCAATGAAGTACTTTTGGAGTGTGGTCACTGTTGTAACGTGGGAAGCGCGGCAGCCAATTTGCGCACAAGCAAGTTCCCACAAACAGCAGTGTGATAATGACCAGATAATCTGTTTTTTTTAATTATATTGATTGAGGGATAAATATTGGCCAGGACACCAGGGATAACTCCCCTGCTCTTCTTCTAAATAGTGCCATGAGATCTTTTACATCCAGGGCAGAGAGGGCAGACGGGACTTCGCTTTAACGCCTCATCCGAAAGACGGCACCTCCAACAGTGCAGCACTCCCTCAGCACTGCACTGGAGTGTCAACCTAGATTTTTTAGAGTTCCTGGAGTGGGACTTGAACCCTCTACCTTCTGATCCAGAGGCAAGTGTGCTATCCAATGAGCATCTGCATTCGTCTCCCATAACCTGAAAGCATTTACTAATGGCTTGCCAGTCTTAGGAGACTGAATGGTGAATTCAATGACTACCAGATTCCAATTTCTCCAGTGCAGCATCTGAGAGGTTTTCAGGATATGAGATACAGACTCCCTCAGCGGTGTCTCTCAATTCAGGAACCATTCCTTTGGATTGGAAAATAGGGCATGACACTCCGCTATTTAAGAATGGTGAGATCGGGAAACCGGGGAATCATAGACCAGTTAGCCTAATATCTGTTGTTGGGAAATTACTGGAGACTATAATTAAAGATAGAGTGACTGAGCATCTTGAAAATTTTCAGCTGATCAGAGAGAGCCAGTATGGATTTGTAAAAGGAAGGTCATGCTTGACAAACCTTGTTATGTCTTCAGATGCTGTAATAATGACTCCACGAGACAATGTGTTGTGCTTGAACTGTAGTGACCTTAGTCCATTTAATGTAACTCCTGAGTGAGAATCACACATGGTGGCCTGCCTTTTATACTAGGCCTGGCACACCTGTACAGGTAACCTACAAGTCTCCCACTGCAGTGCCCTCTGGTGGCACACCTTGTAATGGTACAAGCAGTAACCATGTAGGATACATGACATCACTCTCCCCCAAGTCTTTAGTGTAAATCGCCTTTACATTGACTGTGCTCTGGGCTTGGCTCTATCTGGTTGACCCTTGGATGGTCGTTTCCATCTTGGGTGAGTAGGTGTTGTTTCGTTGGCAGTAGAGTTGCTGGTGGTTTCTGTTTGTATGTCCATGACCACTTCATTCGCTCCCTCCCCCCGCCCCCCCACCCCCAACATACAGATTGTGCCATTGGCTCATTACATTCATATACATTCAAGTCCAAAAGAAAACTTGCATTTACAGTATTGCATTCGTGGTACCGTGGTGAGGTGAGTACATTTGAATGGTGAGGTACATACTTGGAATAAGCGTGGAGTCAGTGCTGGGGTCAGCACCAGTGTGTGAGGACAAACTAGGGCCAGAACTGCTGGATGCTGTCCAGGTAGTTTGGTGACGGCGCAGTGCCCAGTGCTGGCAGTGGGAACCCAGTTGGCTCAAGTTGCCTGCTCTCGGAGCTTTTGCTGTTGCTTCTAGCGGTGGGCAGGTTCACAGATGCCTGTGACCTCCCTGTCCTCTTCTTGCACCCCGGGTCCCCGAGGAGCAGTCATCTAGCAGTGTACAGAGAACTGCTAACTCACTTGCCTGGGCGTTATTTGTTTTGGGATCCTGGCTGGTCCCAGTCCCATTTGGGAGAACCATTGCGGGTGACCCTTCGTTCCCGGATGTAGCCTTGGTGGCGATAGGGTCTGGGGGCTGCGCCTTAGCGCAGTTTGCTCTTTCAGGCTCGTGGCGGTTATGCCATTGGGTGTCTGAGAGGTGGAGCCGATCGGGAGCAGGTTATCGATATTGTTGCCGTTACCCTCCTGAGATCGCTTGCTCTGCAGCTTGTATATATTAGTTGCTCGTGCCCACCCTGTGGTGCATCACTCTGGTCCAAGGGACGCAGGCTACAGCATTGGGTAGCTTGCTGGACATGCGTGCTCCCGATGCGTGTTTGCCCGCTGCCTTGACTGTATGCAGCTGAAATCCTACATCGCACATTTCATTACTTATTGTAAATAACCTGTAGCTCCAATCGCAATCGTGCGACTTTTCCTTGCTTATTGCATGTACACAACTCTGTTCATCAATTACACATTTTACATCTAACTCACAGTTGCTGTTACATTGATTGAGAGTGTGGAACTGTCCCTTTAAGTGTGGTGAGTTGTGGGCCTCCTTTAAGAGAGCCTTGCTATCTTTACCCCAATTCTCTTCTTCGCTTGGTGCCATGTGTTGCTCCATCAGCGCTGCACCTCGTGGTCTGGCCGCCGCCATCTTTTTCTTCAGCGCCTCATCTCGTGGTTTGGGCGCCATCTTTTTTCCACGATATCGACTGCTGTGATCCTCTTCTCCCTGGGTTCTGCCACCGAGGCTGGGCAGTTGCCTCTGGGTCTGATTTTCTTCCTCCGGAATCCTGCCACTGGAGCCTGGAAGGTGTGTTCGGGTCGTCTCAGCTGGATCATCTCCACGCAGTCATGCTGAGCGGTCTGTGCCTCGGGTGCTGTGCTGGCCTGCTCTCTGGTGCCGGGTCCAACCTCAGGTGGGGGTTTGCTTTTCCTCTGAGCACGGGGGACGTCGATCGCTGGAGGGATGAAATCTTCCCAGCTCCAATGGATCTTCTCCATCCACCTTCTTCCGAATAACTTTGGTCCATCACCTGCAACAATCCACAGGGATAACTTGTGCACCATGCCATCATGGAGTACCTTTACATCCGCACTATCAACGACTGGGATAAGCTCATTGGTGTAGGTGCGCAGCTTTGCCTGAACCAGGACCAACTTGGATCATTCAGCCTGGTTGTCCCATAGCCTCTCAAAGGCTTCTTGATTCATTAGTGACTGGCTCGCCCATGTGTCCACTGCTATGAAGACTGGAACGCCATTTATCTTGACTTCCATCCTCAACGGAAAACATTCGGTGGTGCAGGTAAACATGCTATCCCATCCTCGTCCCCAATTGTTATGTCTTCAGATGCTCTAATAATGACTCCACGAGACAATGTGTTGTGTTTGAACTGTAGTGACCTTAGTCCATTTAATGTAACTCCAGAGTGAGGATCACACCTGGTGGCCTACCTTTTATACTAGGCCTGGCACACCTGTACAGGTATCATACAAATCTCCCACTGCAGTGCCCTCTGATGGCACACCTTGTAATGGTACAAGCAGTAACCATGTAGGATACATGACAAACCTGATTGAATTTTTATAAAGAGGTGATTAAAGTACTGGACAGGGGAATGTCTATGGATGTAATTTATATGGACGTCCAGATAAAGTCCCTCATAAGAGACTGTTACCTAAGGTTGAAACCCATGGAATTGAAGGCAAATTATTGACCTAGTTAGGAAATTGGCTGAGTGACAGAGAAATGGGATAATGGAAATGTTCAGAGGAGATTTGAGGGGGTCTTCTTCATGCAGAGGGTTGTGGGGGTCTGGAACTCACTGCCTGGAAGGGTGGTGGATGCAGAAACCCTCACCACATTTAAAAGGTGCTTGGATGGGCACTTAAAGTGCCATAACCTGCAGGGTTATGGACCTAGAGCTGTTGTTGGGATTAGACTGGATAACCTTTTGTTGGCTGGCGCAAATATGATGGTAAGTACTGCAGGGGAATCAAATAGGTCCAGGATGATCTCCTGGACTAGTATTGATCATCTAGATGGGTCAGAGAGGAATTTTCCCAGATATTTTTTCCCCCAATTGGCCTGGGTTTTTATCTGGTTTTTGCCTCTCCCAGGAGATCACATGCCTCGGGTTGGGGCGGAATGTAGAATATTTTAGTGTCAGGGGTTTCGCAGTTTTGTGGGGCAGACTGGTTGGGCTGGGTGCTCTTTACCTTTCCGCCACTGTTCATTGTTCATAGATTTATATGTAACCTTCAGGGCTGCTGACCGAGGGCCATGCGGCTCTTTGTCGGCGGGCGTGGACATGATGTGCCGAAATGACCTCCTTCTGCACTGTAAATTTCTATGTTTCTATGTTTAGTCTAATTGGCAGAATGTGACTAGTGGTGTACCGCAGGGATCTGTGTTGGGGCCTCAACTATTCATCGTATTTATTAATGACTTAGATGATAGGTCAGAATGCCACATATCCAAATTTGCAGATGACAGAAAGGTAGGCGGCATTGTAGGCAGTGCAGATGAAAGTATAAAATTCCAGAGATCCTGATAGATTAAGTGAAAGGGCAAAACTACGGCAAATGGATTTCAATGTAGGCAAATGTGAGGTCATCCACGTTGGACCTTAATAAGAATAGAACAGGATACTTTCTAAATGGTGAAAAGCTAAAAGCAGTGGAGGTACAAAGGGACTTGGGGATCCAGACTTAGGTCTATAAAATGTCATGAACAGGTACAGAAAATAATCATAAAGACTAATGGATTGCTAGCCTCCTTCATACCTAGAGGACTACAACACAAGGAGGTAGAAGTTATGCTACAGCTATACACAGCCCTGGTTCGACCACACCTGGAATACTGTGAGCAGTTCTCAGCACCACAAGTTCAGAAGGATATATTGGCCTTGGAGGGAGTGCAGCGTAGGTTTACCAGAATGATACCTGGAGTCCATGGATTAAATTACACGGAGAGATTATACAAACGAGGGTTGTATTCCTTGGAATTTAGACGGTTAAGGGATGATCTGATTGAAGTTTCAAGATAAGGGGACTAGATAGGGTAGACAGAGAGAAACTATTTCCGCTGATTGGGAGTCTAGGACAAGGGGGCATAGTCTAAAAATTAGAGCCAGACCTTTCAGGAGTGCAATTAGGAAACACTTCGACACACAAAAGGTGGTAGAAGTTATAAACTTTCTTCGCAAATGGCAATTGATGCTAGATCAAATGTTAATTTTAAATCTGAGATTGATAGATTTTTGCTAATCAAAGGTATTAAGGGATATGGGGCAAAGATGAGTATATGCAGATCAGCCATGATCCCATTGAATGGCGGAACAGGCTCGAGGGACTAAATGGCCTACTCCTATTCCTAGGTCCCTATGTTTAGGGATCTTAGTGATTCCACTGTGCCTGTCTTCCCACAGATCAATACTTACCTGTATCCTAAACTCGTCCAAGAAGCCTACTCTCCCTTATGACAGCAGCAAAAGCGATATCTGGAATGTTTGCTTAGATGCCTTCACAACTATGATTAATTATGCAGACACAGGCTGCCGAGGAACCTATTCCAGGGATGCAACACAGATCTATCGCAGTACTCCACGGCCCTGCGATGAGGGCCACCTCTGGTCAAAGAGGCTCCATGTAAAGATAAATAGTTGTTCACATCACAGATCCCAAATCCTCAGGCTCTTGGAAGAAGTGTGGGAATAGGGCAAACAAAAGACCCTATACTCACAAAAGGAAAGGGATGGATCATATTAGACTGAAGGTTTCTTGAATAAATTGGTTTTGCAGATCTCAGCCATGGTGCTGCTGGCTGAAAAGCAGGTATCTTGGAAACCAACTCTCCACTAGCATAACATCAGAGCAGATTCAACATCCTTTGAAAATATACTGAAACAAAAGCTGCATTCCCTTATCAATATTAAATATATAACCAAACCTAGACAATGGTATATGATGCTTGCCATGCAATGTGAAATCTGCAGCTACTTAACTGAATTACCAGCTTACTCTTCCTATTGTGCTTTTCCTAACAGTTTGCACATTACTAATCTAACCACAGCCAGCCTGTTTGGACTATTAGCTCATGGCATTTCTTTTGAGAATACACTGGGGCCGTAATTCTAATAGTGTTGTTGTACCATCAGAACTGAGTAAGTGAGTAAAAGACACAAAAAACGTAAACGGGGAACCAAGGGTCTAATGAGAATGAGGAACTTAAAGTAATTAATATTAGTAAAGAAAAAGTACGAGAGAAATTAATAGGATTAAAATCTGACAATTCCCCTGGACCTGATGGCCTACATGCTAGGGTTCTAAAAAAAGTGGCTCCAGAGGTAGTGGATGCATTAGTTGTGATCTTCCACAACTGTCTAGATTCTGGAATGGTCCCAGTGAATTGGAAGGTAGCAAATGTAACCATGCTATTCAATAAAGGAGGGAGATAGAAAACAGGGAACTACAGGCCAGTTAGCCTGACATCAGTCTTCGGGGAAATGCTGGATACCATTCTTAAGGAAGTGATACAGGGCACTTAGAAAATCAGAATATGATTAGATAGCGTGAACATGGTTTTATGAAAGGGAAATTGTGTTTGACACATCTATTAAAGTTTTTTGAGGATGTAACCAGCAGGGTAGATAAAGGGGAACTAATGGATGCAGTATATTTGGATTTTCAAAAGGCATTCGAAAGGTTGTTACACAAGATAAAGGTTCATGGGGTTGGGGATAATATATTAGCATACAGAGGATTGGTTAAAGGACCGAAAAGAGAGTAGGGATAAACGGGTCATTTTCAGGTTGGCAGGCTGTTGCTAGATGTTTGATCCTCAGCTATTTACAATCTCTACGTATGACTTAGATGAAGGGACCGAGTGTAATGTATCCAAGTTTGCTGATGATACAAAGCTAGGTGGGAAAGTAAGCTCTGAGGAAGACACAAAGAGCTAGAAATTCATGTACTCACTGCCACTCCATAACGCCATGAAATGGTGATAAAATGACGGCTGCTGCTCTTTTGGCAGCTGGTGGGCAGTTCCCACAGTAGCTGCCATATTCCTCTTACACTTTGCGCTGTTGGTAACTGGCAACGCCCTGCAAAATAAAATGGCGAGGTGGTGACGTCAATCAGCGTGCAACACCGACTTAACGTCACCAACACGAACTTCAACCGGAGTGCTGTATTCAGTGCTGAACCAGTGGTCTGAGGTAATGAAGCTTCTTTGGGCATTGAAGCCAGGTGGTGGGGGGTGACACTGCTGGCAGTGACAGCCTTGGTGATGTACTTTCTGGAGGATCTCCTGGCCCCTGTGGATTGAGGGCCACTCTTGCAGTGTTGACCCCCTGCACAAAGCTGGAGTACTGCATGTGAAATCCTGGGTGCCTCTTCACTGGCTTGCTGAGCCATTTGTGTTAGCGTGAGGCAGTTTTCCTATTTGTTGAAGTTAGGAAGGTAATTCCGCTTCAACAGTTGAATATTCACATTTAGAACTTCTTTTAAATATTGAATATTTCTTAAAAGGCCGAAAGGGCTGAAAAATGTATTGATTCACTGCATTTTATTTTGTATTGTTTCAGTGTGCATGGCCCCTTTAAATCACAGACCTCATCATTACCCACAATTCCTTGTGAGCTTCACAGTTTTGCTCACAGAGGCTGTGGGAAGCTGCAAAGCTGCACCTGGACAGAGACTTCATCCCGGATCCCTCCAGCAACACCACCAGGATGGCATTGCATGGCACGGCACGTGAGCGCTGCACCACCTATCTCCATGCCCCCCCAGATCAATTTCATTCGGTTAGCGTTGCCACCATTTCCAGTGGCCATTAACTGCTGTTTCCAGTGACAACGGCAACTTTGCTGGCAAACACTGATTTTTCCTCCACAGTATCTGCATAGGGACATAGACAGGTTAAGTGAGTTGGCAATAAAGTGGCTGACGGAATATAATGTGGGAAATGTGAGGTTATTCACTTTGGTAGGAAGAATAGAAAATCAGAACATTTTTAAATGGTGAGAAACTATTAAATGTTGGTATTATGCAGGACTTTGGTGTCCTTGTACACGAATGGGAAAGTTGAATTGAGTTCGAAGATGAGCCATGATCTTACTGAATGGCAGAGCAGGCTCAAGGGTCCATGAAGCCTACTCCTGCTCCTATTTCTTATGTTCTCATGTTAATTTCAAATATAGCCTGCAATGCCCCAGTTATCCTTGGGGGTGGGATAGAAAATGGTTAAGGTGCAGGAATTACACCCCAAATGGCCTATGAATGGATAGGAGGACTCAGGAGTGGGGACAACGAGGGCATGGGGATTGGGTAATACCTGGGGATGGAGAGGGATGAAAGAGGGTGGGGGATAGCAGTTGGAAAATACCTAGAGGAGAGGCAGAGACCTAGTGCCACAGCAGGAAATAAAATGTACTGCTGCTAAGGGATAATGGCAGAATCAGACAACCTCGGCAAAAAGGATGGAAGCCATATCAAAGAAGCAAGCAGCAAACTTCAAGGAATCAGACATGCATGACTTCGTAAAGGAGATATGGAGCAGGAAAGATGGTTTGTTTGAGAGTAAGGGTCGGAGACCTGCCAAGAATGTGGTATGCACTTTCTGGAGGGATCTGCCAGTGGCAGTGAGTGTTATTTCCTTGACCCTTGGACTCCCTTGTAGTGTAGGAAGAAGTTTAATGGTCTCAACAGAGTAGCCAGGGTAAGCTATCTGCACCACCTGACATTTCCTTGACATATTTTTATGTGTGTCACACTCTTTCATGCATTACTTTTGGTGACAGAGGAATAAGAAGTGCAAGTGGAATCTGACAGTGGAGAGCAGAAGCTCTGCATAAGTCAGCCCTAGGTGCCTGAGCCTGTGGACTCAGATCTGCAGCAGTGGTAAGTGTGTGAGGGTGAGGTATGAGTTGTGTTTGGTAGAGATTGTTGGTAGGTGATTAATAGAGGTGTAGTGCATTGAGCAGTGTATGAGGCTAGTGGTGTAGATGGTGGGATTTCGACCCCTCCGGACGACTGGGGGTGGTGAGCAATAAGTAATTTGTGTTTTATCCCCAACATTTCCTGCAGATGGGTATAAATGTTACCGATAAAGTGTGAACCTTGATCGCTGTCCACTTGTACTGGTACTCCCCACCTACAAAACACATGATTCAATAGTATTTTGGCTGCTGTGATTGCGATGTTAGAGCGGCAGGGGAATGCTTCGATCCATTTAGTGAATTGATCCACCACCATTAGGGCATGCTGACAATTGCCTTGCGCCTGTGGAAGTGGCCCAATGAAGTCTATCTGGAGGTGAGTCCATGGCCCTTGAGATGGGGGTGTGCTTTGAAGCAAGGTTCGGTTAGTGCATGCGGGAGGATTGTGTTGCAGGTATGGTAGGCATCGTATTGGTCGATTGTTTCCCTCATGGAAGGCCACCAAGCTGTGGATGCTATCTTGTAGAAGGTTACCAATGCGAAATAGTGCCCTGCTGTGGGGTGGGAGTGAAAGAGGGAGAGCAGTTCCTGACCCACCTCTGGTGGAACACATACCACCGGGCAGGCGTTTGGCTTTCTTTTGAACATCAGCAGCTGCTCATCTGAGTCAGGGGCAGTGGCTAGTATGGTATTGGGAGCCCAGGCTGTCGGTTGAGGAAGGGGTCTGCCTTCCTCGTGCCAGGCGCTTACAACAGCATATGACCAGTATTGCTGCTACAGGAATTTTAAATCTAGGTGTTCTGTTGGGAAGGCCTTGCTAACAGCATTGCAGGGCTCAACAACTATATCCTCTACCTCCCCATCAATCACAGCGTCCTTGGCTGCTCTGTCTGCTCTGGAATTTCTCTCACTATGTGGACCCCCTTTTCTATGGGCTGCTACCTTTCCTATGAAGCAGGGCTGGGCACGCTGTTTAAGGTATGACCAGAGCAGGCGTAACCAGGGCCCATGGACCAGGGCCTTACCGTCTATTGTACAATAGTCATTTTTGTGGGATAGGGGCAGGGAGAGCATGGTGTTTATAGCATAGGCACTATTGGACCAAATATTCATGGGTCTATCTGAGGTTTCCTTGACAGCAGTTAGAAGTGCGGTGATTTCTGCATATTATGAAGAATGTTGCATCTTCGCTGGATGGTTCTTTCTGGCAATATCACAGCATATCCGGTGTGAGGGGATCCTTCAATGTGATATGAGGACCCATCTGTTGTGTATCTGTAAAGCATGCACTCCCATGTTCCGCCACCAGGGAGTGCATCCCCTGAAGTCCCAAGGGATCCCAGCATCCTTTGGGAGCACTGTATATAAGCCGGCCCCAAGGCCTGTTCCTTACTCTGGAGTGTCTTAATAAAGACTGAGGTCACTGTTACTTTAACCTCCCTGTGTGCAGTCTCATCTGTGTTAGGAACACAATACCTTCGATGTGGACATCTGGGGCACCCTGTATGGGCTCTTTCTGCTCAAGATGGGTCTCAAAGTTAATCATGGGTAACGGACATTCATGCGGGTCCTTCTCGTAGATCAGAAGTTATGGCAGCAAGGTGCTGAGTTTGGAAATGATATCAATGTCTCTTTCCATAAATTCCAATATCCATTTGCTGAGCCGCTGCGAGGAAACTAGCAAATCTCCAGGTTTCATCAGTTGTTTCTGAGGTGTGTGTCCGCTGTGCAGGATTGTTACCTGTAACCCAGTAATAAAGGTAAAGTGATGTACTGACCAGAGAACGGCCAGTAGGTGCCGCTCGCATGTGGTAGACGTCTTTTCTGCCCCCTGCAGGATTCGAGACGCACATGCAATGGGCTGAAGTCGATCAGCTCGCATTTGGCACTGAACTGCAGTGAGGCTTTGCTCTGTGGCCCCGACCTCCAAATGGAAGGGTTGCGTGGGGTCAGGAGGGATCAGACATGCGGCCTGTATCACTGCAGTTTTTAATTTAGCCACAGACTGGGTGTGGGTATCAGTCCATGCCGAGTGTATGTCATCACCCTGTAGTTTTATTAAGTCATACAGGGGCTTTGCACACTCTGCAAAGCTTGGGATAAAGTTCCTTTTGTACCCCACCAAACCCAAGAATGATCGTAGGGCTGTTTTTGAAGTGGGTAATGGCAGTCACTCTATTATCTCTACCTTGTGAGAGTCAGGGGATGATCCCTCTGGAGAAATGGACACTCCTAGAAAGGTGACACGTTCTTTTACTAATTGAGCCTTACAGGGATTCACCTTTAGTCCCGCCTGAGCCAACAATGTCAAAAGTTCGTGCAAAAGGGACAGGTGCTCTTCCATGCTGTCGGTTGCCAGCAGTAGATTGTCTACATACTGCAGCAAACAGGTAGGGCAGGAAAAGTCTTTTAAAATTGCAGCCATTCTTTCGAGGAATATCGTGGGGGCATTGTGGAACCCCTGAGACAAGCATGTCCAGGTGTAGCTCTGGTCCTCAAATGTGAATGCAAATTTGTACTGGTCTTCCCCTTTAACAGGGATACTCCAGAATCCATTGGTGATATTGAGGGTTGAGAAGTACTTGGAACCAGCAGGAATTTGAGATAAAATGAGCAGGCTGGTGTTACAGAATTTAACTTTAATCTGTAATCAATAGTCAGTCGCCAGCTGCTATCAGGCTTTTTAACCGGCCATGCGGGTGAATTGGTCGTAAAAGTGCCTGTCCTAAGAACACCCTGCTCGACTAGGGATTTTATGGTGTCTCGGATGTAAGGGTGACTCTCCCTTGGGAGGGGTACTGTTTAGTGAATGAGTGGGGGGGGTCCCTCAATAGATTCCTCATCTGCCATTTTTCCACAGTCATGCTTGCTCATGGCAAACACCGCTAGGTGTTCCCGAATTAATTTCGCTACAGCTTCATTTTCGCTCCCCGGAGGGTCATACTCAGATGGCTTTTTAATAGCAAAAATCGAGTGAGCATCTGAAATTTCTATCACACCTGCCTTATCTCCCAATCCCACCCAAACACAGTCCTGATTATAATCTATCACCGCACCATACTGATCCAACACATCCGTCCCTAAAATTCCTCTTCCGTCGGGTGTGGCCATCAGCATAGGTGCTGGGACCTTACAGGTGAGGCCTCCCAACTGAAGTTCAGTGGCCTTCCCTGTATACGAGGTGGTTGTATCACCGTTAATCCCTTTAAGGGTCATATAATCAGTCATTGAATGTTGGCGTGCAGGTACAGCAGGCGGTGAAGAAGGCAAATGGTATGTTGGCCTTTATAGCTAGGGGATTTGAGTATAGGAGCAGGGAGGTCTTACTGCAGTTGTACAGGGCCTTGGTGAGGCCTCACCTGGAATATTGTGTTCAGTTTTGGTCTCCTAATCTGAGGAAGGACATTCTTGCTATTGAGGGAGTGCAGCGAAGGTTCACCAGACTGATTCCCGGGATGGCAGGACTGACATATGAGGAGTGACTGGATCAACTGGGCCTTTATACACCGGAGTTTAGAAGGATGAGGGGGAATCTCATAGAAACATATAAGATTCTGATAGGACTAGACAGGTTAGATGCGGGAAGAATGTTCCCGAAGATGGGGAAGTCCAGAACCAGGGGACATAGTCTTAGGATAAGGGATAGGCCATTTAGGACTGAGATGAGGAGAAACTTCTTCACTCAGAGAGTTGTTAGCCTGTGGAATTCCTTACCACAGAGATTTGTTGATGCCAGTTCATTGGATATATTCAAGAGGGAGTTAGATATGGCCCTTACGGCTAAAGGGATTAAGGGGTATGGAGAGAAAGCAGGAAAAGGGTACTGAGGTGAATGATCAGCCATGATCTTATTGAATGGTGGTGCAGGCTTGAAGGGCCAAATGGCCTACTCCTGCACCTATTTTCTATGTTTCCATGTTTAACACAGGGAACCATAACAGAGACAACAGAAAGGGAAAAGGGGGAAACAGATTGGGAAGAGGAAGGAAGTCAGTCTAATCCCCAGGAGAGTGGTGTAGAATGGGATACCTTGGAGACACAAGAGCCAATTGTAGCCGTAATAACCACTTGGGTTATATTTATGGCCCTAGACTCCACCACAAGTGCAAACAATTTCTCTGTCTACCTGTGATATTTTTTAGAGAGCACACAGCCTAAGATGGCAGAAGGTTCCAGAAGTTACCTATCAGGTGACCTGGCCTGTTTATTATTCACATCACTGGCTGCAGTAACACAGGAGTCCACAGGGGGTGTTACTGCGAATACCAGGGCTTGCTGCTCCCCTAACTTACTTTTTAGCCTCGCTATTTCTAGTTGGCACTGGGAGTGATCTGCTTCCCTATATGGCTTCTTAATGACTTCTCTTAATGCAGCTCTAGCATCTTCAAGGCTTTGTTGCTGCAGCAGTGACGCTGCCTGTTCGGCCCCTCATTCTAATTGCTTAATACTGTGGTTTAATTGGCCAATTTCTTGTCTTAACTGCTGTATTTCTCCCTCTTTTAACTGCTTCACAAATTGGAGGCCTTCTTCCTTTTGCTGTTTTATACGTTCAATCTCTCTTTTAACTGACTCTCTTTTACTTGCAATTCTTTCAAATCTTGTATCACTTTGACGTCTTGCCTCATTAATTCCTCATCTCTCCTGGCACAATAAAAAGCAACGCCACGAGACTGTTTGTCCGTTTTAATCTCAGCTCTCCCCTAAATACCCTCTCCTGTATAATTTTCACCATCTCCGCAAATGAGGCAGGTCTACCCTCGTGCTGTGCCTGTGCCCTTAACTCTTCTGCGTCTTGTATTGGGAGCTTTTTGGACAACTTCTCCTGATAAACTAGCTCAACATTACTTTTTATTGTTGGCTTTCTGTCCATGACCAATCTCTTCATCCTGTGTCTTTTGAATATAACTACTGGTGGGTCCCCACTTAAACAGTTACAACTAGCGAGATGACTGCTCCCCTAAGACGTTTAATTGTTCAATTATAATCGCAACAGAGGTTAGAATTGCAACTCCCGAGATTTCCAATTGTTCAAAATGATCATCAAAAAGCTGCCTCGCCAGTTGCCCACATTCTCCACCAATTTTGTAGGATTTCTGAATCTCTCTGGGCTTACATTTAACAGTGAGCCGATTCTTTCAGAACAATTGGCACAGTTTATTAAAAACACACACATGCATTTAACAGCAGTTGTCAAATATCATATAGATTTATCTTAGTTACAACAGAGATACAATGAGGTTATAATAAAAAGCGATATATGTTACGCCCCTTTTGCTGGCTGGTTTGAACACACAACATGCTGATTTGGCTGATCTTCAACAGGAGATCTTTTGCCGTGTGTCCAGCAGGGAGAGAAGAGAGAGAAAAGTTCCTGGCTTGCGTTTTTTATATTCCTCAAGGCCATTGTCCTCAGAAAGCTCCCGATTGGACTTTAGTTCCAGGGCAGCTTCTTATTGGCTCTCCTCACACATGTGGCTGTCTGGAGGCCAATACACAACTCTGTGGGGGCTTTCATTTTGTTTCTTTTCTTTCAAAACTCAGCTCATGCTGGCAACCTGTGGGCTTCCATTCTGTTTCAACACAAACAGGCCTTTCTGTATAATCTGCACCTTTAACATTTATACATACACATAATCAATTTTAATCATTAATAAACACTTTTATTCTTACACTGCCATCCCGGGAATCAGTCTGGTGAACCTTCGCTGCACTCCCTCTATAGCAAGCACGTCCTTCCTCAGATTAGGAGACCAAAACTGCACACAATATTCAAGGTGTGGTCTCACCAAGGCCCTGTACAACTGCAGTAAGACCTCCTTGCTCCTATACTTAAATCATCTCGCTATGAAGGCCAACAGGCCATTTGCTTTCTTTACTGCCTGTTGTACCTGCATGCCTACCTTCAGTGACTGATGTACCATGACATCCAGGTCTCTTTGCACCTCCCCTTTTACTAATCTGTCACCATTCAGAGAATAATCTGCCTTCCTGTTTTTGCCACCAAAGTGGGTAACCTCACATTTATCCACATTATACTGCATATGCCATGCATTTGCCCATTCACCTAACCTGTCCAAGTCACCCTGCAGCCTCTTAGCATCCTCCTCACAGCTCACACTGCCACCCAGCTTAGTGTCATCTGCAAATCTGGAGATATTACTTTCAATTCCTTCGTCTAAATCATTAATGTATATTTTAAATAGCTGGGGTCCCAGCACTGAACCTTGCGGCACCCCACTAGTCACTGCCTACCATTCTGAAAATGTAGTAAAAATGTCTCAAGGTGCTTCACAGGAGTGTTATGAGACAAAACAAATAAATTTGACACTGAGCCACATAAGGAGAAATTACGGCAGTTGACTAAAAATTTGGTCAAAGAGATAGGTTTTAACGGGTATCTTGAAGGAAGAGAGAGAGGTAGAGAGGCGGAGAGGTTTTGGGAGTGAATTCCAGAGCTTGGGGCCCAGGCAACTGAAGGCACGGCCCTCGAAGGTTGAGCTATTATAATCAGGGATGCTCAAGCGGGCAGAATTTGAGGAGCGCAGTCATCTCGGGGGTGGGGGTGGGGGGGGGGGGGGGGGGCGGGGGGCAGTTGTGAGGCTGAAAGAGATTACAGAGATAGGGAGAGGCGAGGCTATGGATGGATTTTTAAATAAGGATGTGAATTTTGAAACGAGGCGTTGCTTAACCGGAAGCCAATGTAGGTCGACGAGCACAGGGGCAATGGGTGAGCGGGTCTTGGTGCGAATTAGGACACAGGCTGCCAAGTTTTGGGTCACCTCTAGTTTTTGTTGGGTAGAATGTGGGAGGCCAGCCAGGAGTGCATTTAAGTAGTCTTCAGGTAACAAAGGCATAGATGAGGGTTTCACTAGCAGACGTGCGGAGGCAGGCAATGTTATGGAGGTGGAAATTGGCGGCTTTAGTTATGCTGCAGATATGTGGCCGGAAGCTCATTTCAGGGTCAAAAATGATGCCTACAGTTGCGAACAGTCTGGTTTAACCTCAGACAGATGCTAGGGAGCCGGATAGAGTCAGTGGCTAGGGAACGCAGTTTGTGGCGGGGACCAAAGATAATGGCTTCGGTCTTCCCAATATTTAATTAGAGAAAATTTCTGCTCATCCGGTACTGAATGTCGGACAAGCAATCTGACAATTTAGAGACCATGGAGGGGTTGAGAGAAGTGGTGGAGAGGTAGAGTTGGGTTTCGTCAGTGTACATGTGGAAACTGACGCCGTGTTTTCGGATGATATCGCCGAGGGGCAACATATAGAAATAGGAGGGGGCCAACGATAGATTCTTAAAATTAGAGTTAGGCTGTTCAGGGGTGATATCAGAAAGTATTTCTTCACACAGAGAGTGGAATGGAAATCTGGAATTCTCTCCCCAAAAAAGTTGTTGAGGCTGGTTCAAATGAAAATTTCAAAACTTAGATTGATAGATTTGTGTTAGACAAGGGTATTAAGGGTTAGAGAACCAAGGTGGGTAAATGGAGTTAAGGTACAGATCAGCCATGATCAAACTGAATGGCGGAACAGGCTCGATGGACAGAATGGCCTACTCCTGTTCCTATGAATTATAAAATGCAAGTCATGCATGACAAATTTAATAGAGGTCCTTGAGGAAATAATTCCATTTATTGTGAAAGGAAATACTGTGCATGATGTATATATGGATTGTTGAAAAGGTGTTTGATAAGGTGTCACAAAGGAGGCTTGCTGACATGGTATTAAAGGGATTGTGGCAGTATGGATAGGAAATTGGTTAAAGGACAGAAAACAGAGTGGCGATTAATGGATGTTATTTTGACTCAAGGGACGTAAAGAGTCATTCCCCCAGATGTCAGTGTTGCAACCATTGGACTTCAGGAGGAGTCCTGCACTAGAGTATAGAGGTACAATATCATAATTTGCAGATGGCACAAAAATAGGAAGCATTGGTAAACTGTGAGGAAGAATGTAAGCAAATTTAGGAGGCTGTAAACTGCTTTGTAGATTGGGCAGATAGATTTCAGATGACATTTAATGCTGAAAATGTGAGGTGATATGTTTTGGAAGGAAAAATGTGAGGACTTTTGTGGTTTCCGGCATGGGCGTTAAAAAAGGGTTTCAGATTGCTGGCTTTTCGCTCATTCTCAAAGCACCTAGTTTCCATTTTTGAAAATGGCCGTTACTGCGAGCGATATAAAATGGGCGGTAGCGTTAAATTTTTTTGACCTTCTGCCATAAAGTGTGGCTGTCCTTAGCAATGGCATGGCATTCTGCCGTAAAGTGTGGCTGTCCTTCGCAATTGCTTGTTTCCCGCTATTCTGGAGGTCAAGGTTCATCATGACATATGCAGAAGAGGAGACAGAGAGAGAGGGGGCTCAGAGGGACTGGAGGCATGTGGCTGCTTTGGGAGGAAGGAGGGAGACTTTAGAGTTTCACAGCAAGTAGGCAAACACAAAGTAGCTGTTACCAGCGACATATTTGACCGAATTTGGCCTATAATGGAGAGAGAGGAGGAGGCATCACAGCATGTTGTGGAGACTGACGCTGGAGAGAGCAGTGAGGTGGGAGAGGAGCACATTGGAGGGCGCAAAAGAGCCAGGAGGTTCTCGGACCTGCAGGAGGTCGAGATATGTTGGGGTGATTTGACACAAGGAGGGCGTGGGAAGCCCACCCCAAAGGCATACCTGAGGATATGGACCGCTGATAGCCGAGGTGGCGACTAACAAGGTGCGTGAGGGCAACCAATGCCGCAAACGATGGATCGACCTTGCGGAATCCGCAAGAGTAAGTATGACATTGATTTACATGTACTTATGTATTTATATAATTTGATTTGTAACAGTCATGAGTGGGATAGCAGAACTTGATTCCCGGGATGGCAGGACTGACATATGAAGAAAGACTGGATCGACTAGGCTTGTATTCACTGGAATTTAAAAGAATGAGAGGGAATCTCATAGAAACATGTAAAATTCTGACGGGATTGGACAGGTTAGATGCAGGAAGAATGTTCCTGATGTTGGGGAAGTCCAGAACCAGGGGTCGCAGTCTAAGGATAAGGGGTAAGCCATTTAGGACCGCGATGAGGAGAAACTTCTACACTCAGAGAATTGTGAACCTGTGGAATTCTCCACCATAGAAAGTTGTTGAGGCCAGTTCGTTAGATGTGGCCCTTATGGCTAAAAGGATCAAGGGGTACTGACGTTGCATGATCAGCTATAATCATATTGAATGATGGTGCAGGCTCGAAGGGCCGAATGGCCTACTCCTGCACCTATTTTCTATGTTTCTATGATCAGATGTGAGGTCCTTCACTTTTACCGGGGATGTTTTACTCAAAGCCTGCAGTCACGGTGTACATCTTTAGGTAAAGAATGATAGTTATCATAATAATCATGATTACATCTGTCGGTTATGTGTTGTATCATTGTAACAATGATATGTTGTCCTGTCACTTTTTACAGAAAAAGCTATCGACGATGAGGCCAGTGCAGAGGCGAACGGGTGGGGGCCACTAGTCCCCAGCGACATCACTGACATGGAGGAGCGTGTGCTCCTCCACGTCAGTGAACATCTGCACATCTGCAGACCCTGAAGTGATGCCACATGAGTAAAGCTTACACCACTCCGTGATGTAAAGTCAATAGATGCCACAGCCACTCATATCCGAACAATCATATATGATAGCTGATTTCTAAAATTGTCATGTAAATAATGATGGCCTAATGAAAATCCTTGCAATGCAAGTGTGTTGATGGTCATGAAATGTGATGTCTGTGATGATTTTGATAGCGATGGTGCTTTTGTCGTGCATATGCTGTGTGTAGTGTTGGACTCACCTTGTCACCCCAGCACCCCCTTCTCCTCTAATAACCTTATTTGTGTTTTGCAGCTCAGCCAGCAGCGCATCCTAAGGCAAGGCCACAGAGGCCAGAAGGTGGGTGTATGGGGCAGGAGTTGGCGACGACCCTACTGCATCTGGTGCTGAGGAGCTCCGATTCTCGCCCATCAATCCGCTGGGTCTGTTCTCCACGGATGAGAGCGTGGACTTCGAGGAACCTTCATAGCCACGCTCCAGAAGTCATTCCACCCCAAGGCCATCTAGTGCTCCTCCGGTCATTCCTGCCTCCACCCTGGAGGTACCGGCCCCAATACCTCTCCACAGGGCACCCCATTTGTCCCCAGGACGGCGCCGACCCCGCGGAGGTCCCGTCGATGCGGCAGGTCTGTGCCACGAGCGCCACATGACAGCGGAGAGATGGTACAGTTGTCCAGGAGGACTGTAGACATTGGTGACCAGCTCATGGAAGCATTGGGGGTCATATCCCGACAACTGGCCACCATCTCCGGCATTATGACCGAGTACATTCCGTGGATGGCGGAGTCCCTGGATGCGATCGCCAGGAACACTGCTGCCACAGGCCTCCGAGTGGTCCAGGAGTGCGGCACTCCACCCCTAGGTGCCGCACCACCACTGCGAACGACAGATGAGAGCAAGGACCAAGATCCTGCTTCTGCATCACAGAATGTTGCCCCCTCGTCACCCCCTGCTCCTGTACCCATGCAACGACCACATCTGCCTTCACCCCGCCCAATGAAGCACCGCCTGAGGAGCTCCTCGGCCAGGTGCCTTGGAGCAAGGAGGGGAAGGTGAAGCAGTGGGAAGAAGAAGGGGAGGAGGGAAGGAAAGTGAGGTGCATGTCCGCAGGTCATGGCCGTGTACTATCTCCAGATGGGTGTATTCAATTTGTTACAATTTATGGGGGCTGGGGACCACGCTCATGCTTTGTCTTTGTATTCTGTGTTGCTGGACATGTTGAACATGTGATTTATGTCTGGTGGAAAAAGTGGGGTGTGAGCGGGGGTTTATAGAAACATAGAAACATAGAAACATAGAAAATAGGTGCAGGAGTAGACCATTCAGCCCTTCTAGCCTGCACCGCCATTCAATGAGTTCATGGCTGAACATGCAACCTCAGTACCCCATTCCTGCTTTCTCACCATACCCCTTGATCCCCCTAGTAGTAAGGACTACATCTAACTCCTTTTTGAATATATTTAGTGAATTGGCCTCAACAACTTTCTGTGGTAGAGAATTCCACAGGTTCACCACTCTCTGGGTGAAGACATTTCTCCTCATCTCGGTCCTAAATGGCTTACCCCTTATCCTTAGACTGTGACCCCTGGTTCTGGACTTCCTCAACATTGGGAACATTCTTCCTGCATCTAACCTGTCTAAACCTGTCAGATTTTTAAACGTTTCTATGAGATCCCCTCTCATTCTTCTGAACTCCAGTGAATACAAGCCCAGTTGATCCAGTCTTTCTTGATATGTCAGTCCCGCCATCCCGGGAATTAGTGTGATGAACCTTCGCTGCACTCCCTCAATAGCAAGAATGTCCTTCCTCAAGTTAGGAGAACAAAACTGTACACAATACTCCAGGTGTGGCCTCACCAAGGCCCTATACAACTGTAGCAACACCTCCCTGCCCCTGTACTAAAATCCCCTCGCTATGAAGGCCAACATGCCATTTGCTTTCTTAATCGCCTGCTGTACCTGCATGCCAACCTTCAATGACTGATGTACCATGACACCCAGGTCTCGTTGCACCTCCCCTTTTCCTAATCTGTCACCATTCAGATAATAGTCTGTCTCTCTCTTTTTACCACCAAAGTGGATAACCTCACATTTATCCACATTATACTTCATCTGCCATGCATTTGCCCACTCACCTAACCTATCCAAGTCACTCTGCAGCCTCACAGCATCCTCCTCGCAGCTCACACTGCCACCCAACTTAGTGTCATCCGCAAATTTGGAGATACTACATTTAATCCCCTCATCTAAATCATTAATGTACAGTGTAAACAGCTGGGGCCCCAGCACAGAACCTTGCGGTACCCCACTAGTCACTGCCTGCCATTCTGAAAAGTACCCATTTACTCCTACTCTTTCCTTCCTGTCTGACAACCAGTTCTCAATCCATGTCAGTACACTACCCCCAATCCCATGTGTTCTAACTTTGCACATCAATCTCTTGTGTGGGACCTTGTCGAACGCCTTCTGAAAGTCCAAATATACCACATCAACTGGTTCTCCCTTGTCCACTCTACTGGAAACATCCTCAAAAAATTCCAGAAGATTTGTCAAGCATGATTTCCCTTTCACAAATCCATGCTGACTTGGACCTATCATGTCACCTCTTTCCAAATGCGCTGCTATGACATCCTTAATAATTGATTCCATCATTTTACTCACTACTGATGTCAGGCTGACCGGTCTATAATTCCCTGTTTTCTATCTTCCTCCTTTTTTAAAAAGTGGGGTTACATTGGCTACCCTCCACTCGATAGGAACTGATCCAGAGTCAATGGAATGTTGGAAAATGACTGTCAATGCATCCGCTATTTCCAAGGCCACCTCCTTAAGTACTCTGGGATGCAGTCCATCAGGCCCTGGGAATTTATCGGCCTTCAATCCCATCAATTTCTCCAACACAATTTCCCGACTAATAAGGATTTCCCTCAGTTCCTCCTTCTTACTAGACCGTCTGACCCCTTTTATATCCGGAAGGTTGTTTGTGTCCTCCTTAGTGAATACCGAACCAAAGTACTTGTTCAATTGGTCTGCCATTTCTTTGTTCCCCATTATGACTTCCCCTGATTCTGACAGCAGGGGACCTACGTTTATCTTTACTAACCTTTTTCTCTTTACATATCTATAGAAACTTTTGCAGTCTGTCTTAATGTTCCCTGCAAGCTTCCTCTCATACTCTATTTTCCCTGCCCTAATCAAACCCTTTGTCCTCCTCTGCTGAGTTCTAAATTTCTCCCAGTCCCCAGGTTCACTGCTATTTCTGGCCAATTTGTATGCCACTTCCTTGGCTTTAATACTATCCCTGATTTCCCTTGATAGCCACGGTTGAGCCACCTTCCCTTTTTTATTTTTTACGCCAGACAGGGATGTACAATTGTTGTAGTTCATCCATGCGGTCTCTAAATGTCTGCCATTGCCCATCCTCTGTCAACCCCTTAAGTATCATTCGCCAATCTATCCTAGCCAATTCACGCCTCATATCTTCAAAGTTACCCTTCTTTAAGTTCTGGACCATGGTCTCTGAATTAACTGTTTCATTCTCCATCCTAATGTAGAATTGCACCATATTATGGTCACTCTTCCCCAAGAGGCCTCGCACAATGAGATTGCTAATTAATCCTCTCTCGTTACACAACACCCAGTCTAAGATGGCCTCCCCCCTAGTTGGTTCCTCGACATATTGGTCTAGAAAACCATCCCTTATATACTCCAGGAAATCCTCCTCCACTGTATTGCTTCCAGTTTGGTTAGCCCCATCTATATGCATATTAAAGTCACCCATGATAACTGCTGCACCTTTATTGCATGCACCCCTAATTTCCTGTTTGATGCCCTCCCCAACATCACTACTACTGTTTGGAGGTCTGTACACAACTCCCACTAATGTTTTTTGCCCTTTGGTGTTCTGCAGCTCTACCCATATAGATTCCACATCATCCAAGCTAATGTCCTTCCTAACTACTGCATTAATCTCCTCTTTAACCAGCAATACTACCCCACCTCCTTTTCCTTTTATTCTATCCTTCCTGAATGTTGAATACCTCTGGATGTTGAGTTCCCAGCCCTGATCATCCTGGAGCCACGTCTCCGTAATCCCAATCACATCATATCCGTTAACATCTATTTGCACAGTTAATTCATCCACCTTATTGTGGATACTCCTTGCATTAAGACACAAAGCCTTCAGGCTTGTTTTTTTAACCCTTTGTCCTTTTAGAATTATGATGTAGTGTGGCCCTTTTTGTTTCTTGCCTTTGTTTACTCAGCCTTCCACTGTTGCTTTTTACCTTTCTACCATCTGTTTCTGACTCCATATTACTTCGCCCTATCTCGCTGCATAGGTTCCCATCCCCCTGCCATATTAGTTTAAACACTCCCGAACTGCATTAGCAAATGTTACCCCGAGGACATCAGTTCCAGTCCTGCCCAAGTGCAGACCGTCCCTTTTGTACAGGTCCCACTTCCCCCAGAACTGGTTCCAATGTCCCAGGAATTTGAATCCCTCTCTCTTGCACCACTGCTCAAGCCACATATTTATTCTAACTATCCTGCTCCCTCCTTTGGTGTTATTGCCTGTGATGCTTATGATTTCACACCAATGTTGGTATAAAATTTTTGTTATTGATCATAACCTTGTTGCGCATTGTCTCAGATAGCTGCATCGTTACACACTGGTGATTCCTTCACATGAAAGGGTTAAATATAACTTAACATCAATCAATGTAAACCTTAACAGGCACCATTGATGTCTGAGCTGCACACACACAGCAGTGTGTCAGCGTTGTCACTCACATCAACGCTCTTTTAGGCAAATCGTTCAGATATCAGCTCCTCACGTAAGAGTGGGATTTAAAAAATGCCAGCCACACCGCTGGCGTTCGTTCAGAACAATTCCAATTTTTGTGGTCATTTTTTTGGGCGAGCGATATTGTGGGCGATGTGTGTGCGAGGTGGTGAAATTGACGCTGGGCGATCTGCTGGGTGTTAGTTTCCGTAAATATGCTCTTCACGACAAGAAAAAATGGGCGGGCGTTAATATTGAATCTCGGCGTTAAATCAGTGCGGAAACTAACGCTGGACGATATTATGGGTGTTGATTTCACCCATTCTGATGATTCCGCCCAAAAAAAATGGGCGGGTGGTAATATTTTTTCCCGGCGTTAAGCCCATGGGGAAAGTAACGTTCGGCGATAAGTTTCCTAAAAATGCCCGTCAGTTTCCATTTTGTGGCTAAATGCATGATATTTGGGCGTTATAAGTCATTTCAGCGGTAAAATGGGTGTTAAGTGGGTGTTAAGCAGGCAAAAAAAGTGTTGGTTCTAGCCCCATAGACATTAGGGTAAATCTATAAAGTGAGAGGAGCTGAGGCACTTAGAGGTTCAGATACATAAATCCGAGGGACAAATTGGCAAATCTATACGAAAAATGTTGCAAATTGGGCTAAAGAGCTCAAAAGGAGAGTTAAACTTAAACCTATACATATAATTGGTTAGGCTGCAATTGGAATATTGCATCCAGTTTTAGCCGTCTCACTTTAGGAAAGATGTCAAGACCAGAGAGGGTGCAGAAAAGATTCACTCAGACGATTCCAGGGATGAGAGTCTTTGGTTATTAAGACAGACTGGAGTTCTCTTCATTAGAAAAAAGTGGTGTTCAAAATTGAGAGGTTTTGATAAAGTAAAACACCAAAAAAAATTCCACTGGTTCATAAGTTGGCAATTAGAAGACATCAATTACGGATCATCACTGAAGAATTTTTCTGCAGGGGGTTGTTAGGACATAGAATACCTGACCATAACCAATGGTGGAAGCAGAATTCATAACAGCTTTTTAAAAGAGAAGTGGATAAATAGTTGAAAAAGAAAAACTTTAAAGGGTTTGTAGAAAGGGCAGGGGAATAGAATAGTACTTTCAGAGAGTTGGTGCAGTAATGGTGGGATAAAATTTTATGATTCTATGACAATCATGCTCCCATAACATCAAATTAAAGTGCCATCTATGATTCTGCGTGGGCCTGCAAGTAGCCTATTTCTCAGAGTTGATTGTAAATGATTCAATCTATTTTGGCATAATGCCATTAAATCTATAGTACAGCATTATAATATGGAATTAAACAAATATGCCATCTTGGCACAACTGTTAATTTAACCCCGTTGGTAAAAACAAAACAATATGAGAGGTCAACTATTGGTAGGGTTGTAATAGCAGATACGTATAAATATTTAAAAATAAATACAAAAAAATAACATAAAAAACATTCTGATCTGTCACTAGCTACAGTACCACTAATAAATCACTTACTATATCCCTTCAAGCTCCAGGAATTAAGACAACAAAAAACTATGACCTATTTGTTTTTCAACACCATTTCTATGTTTGGAGCTTTGGGAGAACAGCAATCAACAAGACTTCTGGTTTAATAATGCTGTTTAAGGCTATTGTTGCTCCAGGACACAAAAGGAAAGATTGCTTTTCATCTACACGGCAAACTACTAATTAGAAAAAGTGGCCTCGAAAATCAGCAGGTCGATAATACTGTGACTGTGGCTGCCAGTACCCTTCAGCACTGATGGTGTTTGGAGTTTATGGGTTATTAGTAATGCACTTCATTTACCTGGAGCTAGCAGATGCATGCACCATCATTGGTGTACCTTCAGCACCTGCGGGTCCAGCAGCCAGAAAATCAGGTGCCTGTCCACGATTAGTGGGGTTTGCCTTGATACCTCCTCCCCTCTCCGAAACTCCAGCAATCTCCCCTTTGGCCCCCTGTGCAAAGGGACAATCCAATAAATAGTTTTTAAAAACTGACCATTCCTGTGGGGGTTCCAAGACTCCCTCCCCCTACCCCCTGCAAAGTGGCACATACTTCAACCCATCTGGAGACCAATATGCCTCATTTCACTTGGCATACCAACCTCCAGTCCTGCACTAAATCTTAAAAATAGGGAAATCAAGTTCAAGATGGAAAACTGGGGAGGCTCCATTATGAACATTTGATGTTCTCAACCCAATTTTACTCGAGCCTGTGTACACAAGAAGAAAATCCATGTCATATACTCATGCACTGGTTGTCTCATGGTTGGTACATGCTGATCTGTAAATGGGAACCTGAGAACAAATTCAATAGGGAAGGAAGTAAAGCTGAAATTGGAAAGCAAGTATGTAGAAAGTAAATCTCTAAGACAGAGGAAACAAGGATTAGTAAGTAGTAATCAAGGAGGTCTTCCTGTGCTAAATGGTATATACTTCAATGCATGGAGTATAGCGAATAAGGCGGATGAGCTGAGAACACAGGTAGACACTTGGGAGTATGACATTATAGCCATTACAGAGACATGGCTGAAAGAGGGGCAGGTTTGGCAGCTCAACATTCCTGTGATGTGAATAGTAGTGGACACTTATGCAACTAACAGGAGGCAGAGATTCCATAAATATCCCCATCCTCAACAATGGCAAAGTCCAGCACGTCATTGCAAAAGATATGGCTGAAGCATTTGTAACCAGCTTTAGCCAGAAGTGCCAATTGAATGATCCTGCTCAGTTTCCTCCTGAGTCCTCACCATCAGAGATGTAAGTCTTTAGCCAATTCCATTCACTCCAAGTGACATCAAGAAATGACTAAGTGCACTGAGGACAGCAAAGGCTATGGGCTCCGACAGTTTCCTACCTGCAGCACTGAAAATCCTTAGCTAAGCTGTTCCAGTGTCGTTACAGCACAAGCATCTGCTCAACAATGTAGAAAATTGCCCATGTATGTCCTATCCACAAAAATCAGGGGAAATCCAACACAGCCTATTACCACCCTATCAGCCTACTCCCAATCATTGCAAAGTGATAGAAGAAGTTGTCAACATAGAAAATAGGTGCAGGAGTAGGCTATTCGGCCCTTCGAGCCTGCACCACCATTCAATAAGATCATGGCTGATCATTCCCTCAGTACCCCTTTCCTGCTTTCTCTCCATACCCCTTGATCTCTTTAGCCATAAGGGCCATATCTAACTCCCTCTTGAATATATCCAATGAAATGACATCAACAACTCTCTGGGGTAGGGAATTCCACGGTTAACAACTCTCTGAGTGAAGAAGTTTCTCCTCATCTCAATCCTAAATGGCCTACCCCTTATCCTAAGATTGTGTCCCCTGGTTCTGGACTTCCCCATCATCGGGAACATTCTTCCCACATCTAACCTGTCCAGTCCTATCAGAATCTTATAAGTTTCTATGAGATCCCCTCTCATCCTTCTAAACTCCAGTGTATAAAGGTCCAGTTGATCCAGTCTCTCCGCATATGTCAGTCCCGTCATCTCGGAAATCAGTCTGGTGAACCTTCGCTGCACTCCCTCAATAGCAAGAACGTCCTTCCTCAGATTAGGAGACCAAAACTGACCACAATATTCCAGGTGAGGCCTCACCAAGTTGATCCAGTCTCTCCTCATATGTCAGTCCCGTCATCTCGGAAATCAGTCTGGTGAACCTTCACTGCACTCCCTCAATAGCAAGAACGTCCTTCCTCAGATTAGGAGACCAAAACTGAACACAATATTCCAGGTGAGGCCTCACCAAGGCCCTGTACAACTGCAGTAAAACCTCACTGCTCCTAAACTCAAATCCCCTAGCTTTGAAGGCCAACATACCATTTGCCTTCTTCACCGCCTGCTGTACCTGCATGCCAACTTTCAATGACTAATGAACCATGACACCCAGGTCTCGTTGCACCTCCCCCTTTCCGAATCTGCCGCCATTCAGATAATATTCTGCCTTTGTGTTTTTGTCCCTCACATTTATCCACATTATACTGCATCTGCCATGCATTTGCCCACTCACCTAACCTGTCCAAGTCACCCTGCAGCCTCTTAGCGTCCTCCTCACAGCTCACACCACCACCCAGTTTAGTGTCATTGGCAAACTTGGAGATATTACACTCAATTCCTTCATCTAAATCATTAATGTATATTGTAAAGAGCTGGGCTCCCGGCACTGAGCCCTACGGCACTCCACTAGTCACTGCCTGCTATTCTGAAAAGGACCCGTTTATCCCGACTCTCTGCTTCCTGTCTGCCAATCAGTTCTCTATCCATGTCAGTGCATTACCCCCAATCCCATGTGCTTTGATTTTGCACACCAATCTCTTGTGTGGGACCTTGTCAAAAGCCTTTTGATAGTCCAAATACACCACATCCACTGGTTCTCCCTTGAGCACTCTACTAATTACATCCTCAAAAAATTCCAGATTTGTCAAGCATGATTTCCCTTTCATAAATCCATGCTGACAGTTCTATCAAGCAGCACTAATAACCCACTCACTGATGCTCTTTTTGGGTTCCGCAATGGATCATTCCTCTCCAGACCACATTACACTCTTAGTTCAAACATGGACACAAGATCTGAATACCCAAGGTGAAGCAACAGTTTGAAGGCAGCGTTTGACAGAGTGTGGCATCAAGGAGCCCTAGTAAAACTGAAATCAATGGGAATCAGGGGCGGGGGGGATCTCTGCAGTGGCTGGAGTCATATCAGGCACAAAAGAAGATGCTTGTTGAGGTCAATCATTTCAGTCCCAGGATGTCGCTGCAGAAGTCCCTCAGGCTTCCATGGCCTAACTACTTTTAGCTGCTTCATCAATGACCATCGCTCCATCATAAGGTAGGAAGTACGGCTGTTCCCTGATGACTGCACATTGTTCAGCTCTATTTGCAATTCCTCAGATAATGAAGCAGTCCATGCATGCAATCAGCAAGACCTGGACAACATCCAGGCTTGGACTGATAAGTGGCAAGTAATATTCATGCCAATGACTATCTTCAACAAGCATTACCATCACCAAGTCCCCTACCATCAACATGCTGGGGGTCACCATTGACAATATATTCAATTGAACCAGCCTCAAATGTCGTGACTACTAGACCATGTCAGAAGCTGGGTATTCTGCAACAAGTAGCTTAATTTATGATTCCCCAAACCCTCTCCACCACCTAAAAAATAGTCAGGAATGCGAAGGAATAGTTTGACTTGCCTGAATGGGTGCAGATGCAACACCATTCAAGCAGCTCAATACCATTCAGGAGAAAGCAATCTACTTGATCAGCACCTCATACACTAACCTAAACATCCACCCATTGGCTGCACCATGATTGCAATGTGTACTGTCTATAGGGTACACTGCCCTAACTCACCAGGGCTTCTTCAGTAGCACCTCCCAAACCCACGACCTCCACTACCTAGGACAAAAGCAGTGGGTAGATGAGAAAACCATCACTTCCAAGTCACACATCATTCTGACTTGGACATATATTGCCATCCCTTTATCATCACTGGATTAAATTCATGGGGCTAGACTTTCCACTTTTGTGCAGATCGGGCAAAAATGAGTGTTATTTGCAGCGTGGGCGGTAAATATGGGTTTTGAGATCGCCGGACTATTGCCCATTTTCAAACCCCAACTTTCCATTTTATAAAATGGGCGTTACCGCGAATGATCTGAAATGGGCGTTACATTTTTTTGACCTTCTGCCGTAAAGTGTCGTCATCTATAGCAACGGCATGGCAACAGTCGTTTCCCGCATTTCAGGAGGTCAGGGGTCATCATTACATGCACAGAAGAGGAGAGAGGGAGCAGAGAGGAACTGAAAGCGTGTGTGGATGTGCTGTGTGCTTGTTTGGCTGTTTTGGGAGGTAGGAGGGAGATTTTCCAGCAGCAAGAACAAATAATGTTGTTCCCACCGAGTACTTTGCGGAAAATTTATTGTTACAATGGAAGGGATGGAGGAGATGACACAGCATGCTGTGGAGACTGATGCTGGCAAAAGCAGTGAGGTGGGAGAGGAACAATTGGGAGGATGAAAAAGAGGTAGGAGATTCTTGGATGAGGCAAATGCCTCCCTCCTGCAGGAGGTAGAGTCATGCTGGGGTCAATTGACCCAGGGTGGGCGCAGGAAACCCACCCCAAAGGTCTAGCAGAGGATATGGGCCGACATAGCCATGGTGGTCCCGTTGGCGACCAACGAGGTGCATGAGGGCAACCAAGCATCCGCCAGAGTAAGTATTACATTGATTTACATTTACTTTATATATTTATATAATTTGAATTGTAAGTGTAATGAGTGATTAAAACCAGATGAGATGTCTTGCACTTAGACCGGGAATGTTTCACTCAAAGCCTGCATTCAGGGTGTACGTCTTGAGGTAAAGAATGATAATTATCATAATAATCATGATTACATCTGTCGGTTATGTGTTGTATCAGTCTCTTTGACAGTACCGAGCAATGATCTCACACAATGATCTCATGCCATATCGTGTTGGTATTACCTTTTACAGAAGAAGCTTTCGAGGAATAGGGCTGAGCAGAGACGAACAGGTGGTGGGTCACCAGTCATCAGCGACCTCACCGACATTGAGGAGCGGGTGCTGGCACTAGTGGGGAGCCACCCCCGGTCGGCCACGCAAGCAGCAGCAGAACCTGATATGATGCCACGTGAGTAAAGCATACACCATTGCGTGATGTAATGTCAATAGATGCTACACCCATTCATATCCGACCAATAATATGATAGATGAATGATAAAAGTGTTCTCTAAATAATGATGGCCTCATGAGAATCATTGCAATGCAGAATTTGGTGATGGTCATGAAATGTGATGTCTGTGATGATCTTGATAGCGGTGGTGCTTTTGTCATGCATATGCTGTGTGTAGCGCTGGAATCACCTTGTGACCCTAGCACACCCTTCTCCTCTAATAACCTCATTTATGTTTTGCAGCTCAGCTAGCAGCGTGGCCCCATGCAAGACCACCGAGCCCAGAAGGTGGGAGCGCGGGGCTGGACGATCCTCCATCTGGTGCTAAGGAGCCCCGATTCTTGCCCATGAATCTGCTGGGTCCCTTCTCCACGGATGGCAGTACCTACTTTGAGGAGCCTGCATCACCAAGCTCCATAATCCATTTGACACCGATAACAGCTAGTGCTCCTGCGGGAATGTGCCGACCAAGCAGAGGTTGGTTCGACACGGCAGGTCTGTTCCACGAGTGGCAGATCTGAGCGGGGACATGGTACACTTGTCCAGGAGGAGTGTTGACATAGGTCAGAAGATCCTCCAGACAATGGGGGGCATATCCCACCAGCTGGCCAACATGTCCGCCACCATGACTGAGTACGTGCCGCGGATGGTGGAGGCCCTGGAGGTGATAGCCAGGAACACTGGTGGCAGAGGCCTCCCAGTGGTCCCGGAGCACGGCACTGCACCCCAGGGTGCCGCACCCACCATTGCCAATGACACATGACAGCCAGGAGGAAGATCTTGCTTCTGGCTCAGAGCACCGTCCTCTCCCGTATCCGTCCAATCAGCGGTTCTGCCATCATCCTCCCCCAATGAAGCAGCGTCTGAACTGTTTCTCAGCAAGGCGGCTTGGAGTCAGGTGGGGAGGAGAAGCAGGGGGGAAAATAAAAGTGAGGTGCATAGGTGCAGGTATTGTCTTGGGCATATTTTTATGTTGCTGGTGCTATTTTGTTAGAAGGTTTGGGGGAAGGGGGCTACCTTGTTGGTTTGCATTTGTGTTCTGTGTTGTTGGAAATGTTGACCATTTGATTGATCTAAATGTTATAAATTTGTTGTGGGGTGGGGTGTTTTTCACAGTTATACTTATGATTTCATACAAATCTTCTCATTAAATGTTTTTTTATTCAACATAACCTTGTTGCGCATTGTCGCAGATAGCTGCAATGTTACACACTGTTGATTCCTTAACATGAAAGGAGATAATTAAACTTAACATGAATCAACTTAAACTTTAACTGTCACCAAGGTGATACGCCCACCATTGATGTATGAGCTGCAGACACAGCAGTAATGTAGCTTTGCAAATACCAGCAATGTTATTTCAAGCAAAGCGCTCATTTATGAGCAGTTGATGTAAGAGTCTTGCAGCTATGTAGCCACCACGGGCCCTTTCCTGCAGTCTAGAGGAGTGGCGGGGGTCATGGTTTCAGTGCAAGCCTGATTGTCTGGCCTGAGGTCAGCATCCACCTCCTCGTCCTCCTCTTCCTCTCTTTCTTGAGGTGGACCGGCAGTCCCTTCTGGCAATTCTTGTCCCCTCCTGATAACCAAGTTGTGCATCATGGAGCACACCACCACAAATTCAGCTACCTGCTTAGGGTGGTATTGGAGCTCACCTCCTGAGTGGTCCAGGCATCTAAGCGCTGCGTAAGCACTCCAATGGTTTTCTCGATGATATTGCATGTGGCTCTGTGGCGACTTCTGTCTGGTTGTTGTGCAGGGGGGTCATCAGCCAGGTGGCGAGGCCATATCCTTTGTCACCAAGCATCCAGCATTGACCTTGTGGCTGACTGGTAAACATGTCAGATACAGCGCTCTCACGCAGGATGTGAGCATCATGGAGGCTGCCCGGAAATTTTGCATTCACTGCCATTATAATTTGCTGGTGATCGACAACGAGTTGCACATTCAGGTTCCAAAAAACATCTGCATCCTGAAAAGGTGTCCGCATGGCGATGTGTGTACAGTCTTTTGCTCCCTGCACCTTAGGGAAGTTAGCAATTCGGTACTGTGATATATTCACAGAGCACAGCACACACAGCTTCCTAACATGGCAGGCAGCTCTCTCGGAAGCCTCCGGAATCTGCCTCGTTCTATTTATTATTAACTCTGCAGTTGCAGTACACAATACGTCCACATCCACAGTGTGGCGCTACAAACATTACAAGCTTACAGACATTATACTTCTCCCTCCTTAATGAAGAAGTTATTATAACAAACATCATGCATAATGTAAAGTCCTTATTCTACAGTATGAAACCACACGAGGTACATTCTGGGGACAAGGCCACTCTGACCTTAACTCTTTATTTACAGCTCTCCAAAAGTGATGACCCTGTGTGGGACCTCCATTTTTATACCTGTGTGATCAGGTAAGGAGTGTCTCCCACAAGTTTACCCCTTGTGGTCAAGGTGTGCATCTAGGTTGAGTGTTTACAGTAATACAGTGGTGTTACATTGTGGTTAAATACATGACATCACCTCCCCCCCCCCTCAAGTCTTATTGGGATCATAGGTTTAGTCTTTCAGGTGGTCTACGCTCCCTTGTGGAGCGCCGCAGTTGGGGCTCTGGTTGTTGGACACTGACGTGAGTGTCTGTCACCTGTGGTGATTCCGGCCTGTCTGGACTGACTGCAGGGACTGTGCATTCTTCTGATTGTTCTTGTTGCTCGTTCACTGGCGGTGTTGTGAGCTCCATCTCATGGTCTTCTTCAGGTTTCTCCGTGTCGATGCTGAACCTTTTTTTTACTTGGTCCAGATGTTTACGGCATATCTGACCATTGTTGAGTTTTACCACGATGACCCTATTCCCCTTTTTGTCAATTACAGTGCCCTCAAGCCATTTGGGCCCCATGGCGTGATTGAGGACGAATACAGGATAATTTATTTCTATACATCTCCCCCTCGCATTACGGTTATGGTAATCGTTTTGTGACTTGCGCTTGCCCTCAATTATGTCGGTCAGGACTGGGTGAATGAGGGACAACCGAATTTTGAGTGTCCGTTTCATTAGTAGCTCTGTGGGCGGGACCCCCGTGAGCGAGTGCAGTCGGGATCTATAGGCCAGTAGGAGACGCGATAGGCATCATTGTAGGGAGAGGCCTTGAATCCTGAGCATACCTTGCTTAATGATTTGGACCGCACATTCCGCCTGGCCATTGGAGGCCGGCTTGAACGTCGCAGTCCTGACATGGTTGATGCCATTACCCGACATAAACTCTCGGAATTCGTAGCTTGTGAAACATGGGCCATTATCACTAACCAGGATGTCCGGCAAGCCATGGGTTGCAAAGGTCGCACGGAGGCTTTCCATGGTGGTGGATGACATGCATGAATTCAGAATGATGCACTCGATCCATTTCAAGTACGCATCTTCCACAATGAGGAACATCTTACTCATGAACGGGTCCGTGTAGTCAACATGAATGCGTGACCATGGCCTGGTGGGCCAGGGCCACGGGCTGAGTGGGGTCTCCCTGGGGGCATTACCCAGCTGGGCACACGTCGTGCACCTACGAACAGTGTTCCAGGTCTGAATCAATTCCAAGCCACCAAACGTGTGACCGGGCAATGGCCTTCATCAGCACAATGCCTGGGTGCTTGCTGTGGAGTTCCCTGATGAATGCCTCCCTGCCCTTCGGGGGCATAACTACCCGGCTGCCCGATAGTAGGCCATCGGCTTGGATGGAGAGCTCATTCATCCGTCTGTGGAATGGTCTGACCTCCTCAGGGCATGCTCCATGTACAGGCGCCCAATCCCCAGTCAGGACACATTTCTTAATCAGAGATAGGAGGGGATCTCTGTTTGTCCAGATTTTGATCTGGCAGGCTGTGATGGAGGAGCCTGCGCTGTCAAAGGCATCGACAGCCATGACCATCTCAGCACTTTGCTCCGCTGCCCCCTCAGTGGTGGCCAGTGGAAGCCTGCTGAGCGCGTCAGCGCAATTTTCAGTGCCGGGCTGGTGCCGGATGGAGTAATAAGCAGCCAGCGTGAGAGCCCATTGCTGAATGTGAGCTGATGTGTTGGCATTGATAGCCTTGCTGTCTGACAACAGGGATGCTAATGGCTTGTGGTCCGTCTCTAATTCAAATTTCCTACCAAAGAGGTACTGATGCATTATTTTACACCATAAACACATGCAAGCGCTTCCTTCTCGACCATTCCATATCCCCGTTCTGCTTGAGAGTGACCTAGAGGCATAAGCCACAGTTTGTAGTTGACCCTCAGCATTGCCCTGCTGCAACACACACCCAACCCCATAGGACGATGCATCACATGTCAGAACCAATTTCTTACAGGGGTCGTACAGGGTTAACAACTTGTTTGAACAAAGTAGATTTCGCGCCCGATCAAAAGCCCGTTCCTGACAGTCCCCAGAAAACCAATAGCAACCCTTATTCAGGAGCGCATTTTGCGACTCCAACAACGTGCTCAAGTTCAGCAGAAAGTTCCCGAAATAGTTCAATAGTCCCAAGAATGAACGCAACTCCAATGTGTTGCAGGGCCTGGGTGCTCGTCGAATCGCATCTATTTTGGATTCGGTGGGCCGAATCCCATCTGCAGCAACCCTCCTGCCAGAAACTCAACCTCAGGAGCTAAGAACACACATTTGGACTTCATGAGTCGCAGGCCTACCCGGTCCAGTCGGCGTAGCACCTCCTCCAGGTTGTGGAGGTGTTCCTCGGTGTCTCGACCCGTGACGAGGATGTCGTCCTGGAATACGATCGTTCCAGGAATGGATTTAAGCAGGCTTTCCATGTTTCGTTGAAAAATCGCGACCGTTGATCAAATGCCAAACGGGCACCTGTTATAAACGAACAGTCCCTTGTGCGTGGTGATGGTGGTCAGTAGATTAGATTCGTCGGCCAGTTCCTGGGTCATATAGGTTGAAGTGAGGTCCAACTTGGTGAACAGCTTGCCGCCTGCCAGCGTGGCGAAGAGGTCCTCCGCTCTCGGGAGCGGGTATTGATCTTGTAAGGACAGCCGATTGATGGTGGCCTTGTAGTCGCCACAGATCCTGAAAGAGCCATCCGCTTTTAGGACGGGAACGATGGGGCTCGCCCAGTCGCTGAATTCAACAGGCGAGATGATGCCCTCTCTCAACAGCCGGTCCAATTCACTCTCGATCTTTTCCCGCATCACATACGGCACTGCTCTGGCTTTGTGGTGCACTGGCCTGACGTCCGGGGTGATGTGTATCACTACTTTAGTGCCTTTGAAAGTCCCAATGACAGGTTGGAATAGTGAATCGAATTATTGTAGGACTTGTGAGCACGAACTTCACTCCACAGATGGCATTGCGTGAACATCCCCCCATTTCCAATTCATCTCGGCTAACCAGCTCCTCTCCAACAGTGCGGGACCATTGCCCGGGACAATCCAGAGCAGCAGCCGATTCACTAATCCATTGTGTGTGACAGCCAACATTGCACTACCGAGCACCGGAATGATTTCTTTAGTGTAAGTTCGTAATTGTGGCTCAATCCGTGCTAATTTGGGTCTACTGGCTTTAAATGGCCATAGCTTCGCAAATTGCTGAACGCCCATGAGTGACTGGCTGGCCCCAGTGTCCAGCTCCATGTGTACATGGATACCGTTTAATAAAACCCTCATTATCATTGGTGGCGTTCTGGTGTATGAACTGTGAATATTCGCCACATGGACCCGCTGAACCTCGGCGTCCATCGATTTGCCCCAAAAGTCATCCTGCCTCAAAGAACCCTCTTCTGGTCCAACCGCCTCATATATTAGTCTGGTTGCAGACTTCCTGCACATTCGAGCTAAGTGGCCACTGAGATTGCAGTTCCTGCAGACAAACTGTTGAAATCTGCAAGATCTAGCTGAGTGTTTTCCCCCACACCTCCAGCATGTTAAAGTTTCCATTATTGGGGATAAAGGGACTATGACCAGGCATTCCACGCTGACTGTCCCTTTGACTGCTTTTAAGTACCCTATTAGTGGGTGTCAATGGCCCCATCCCGGGCCGCATTGTCCACTGTGATGGCGTGAATGTCCGTTCCGCCTGCCATTGTCTCTATTGAAATCCTACTCTGGGGTCTGTTGCTGCCTGGGGAGGGTCGGACTGCCCCTGCCTGCCTGCGAGGCTCTGAACTGCATTGATGATGTTGACTTCCTGATCCCTCGCTGCGTTAGAGGCAGAATTGTGCACGTATTATTCTCGTCTCTTCCTCCCCCGCCATGAAAGTTTGAGCTAGCAACGCTGCTACTTCCAAGGTCAAATCCTTGGTCTCAATTAATTTGCGGAAAATTCCCGCATGACCGATGCCCTCGCTAAAGAAATCCCTTAGCATCTCCCCCCCGCAGGCGTCTGTGAACTTACAGAGACTGGCCAAACGCTGGAGGTCCGCTACGAAGTCCGGTATGCTTTGTCCTTCACGGCGTCAGTGGGTGTAGAATCTGTGTCGGGCCATATGTATGCTACTCGCTGGTTTGAGGTGCTCCCCGATCAATTTACTAAGTTCTTCAAAGGTTTTGTCCGCCGGCTTTTCGGATGCTAGTAAGTCCTTCATGAGCGCGTAAGTCTTTGGTCTGCAGCTGGTCAAACGATGAGCCCTTCGCTTGTCGGCCGCTGCATCCCCCAGCCAGTCTTTCATAACAAAGCTTTGCTGAAGCCTCTTGAGAAAATCGTCCCAGTCTTCCCCAACACAGTACCGTTCCTCTGTGCTACCGGTGGCCATTCTCGTGGGTCGTGAATTCCAGTTTCTCGTTGCCAATGTAAAGTCCTTACTCTACAGTATGAAACGAGGCACATTCTGGGGACAAGGTCACTCTGACCTTAACTCTTTATTTACAGCTCTCCAAAAGTGATGACTCTGCGTGGGACCTCCCTTTTTATACCTGTGTGATCAGGTAAGGAGTGTCTCACACAAGTTCACCCCTAGTGGTCAAGGTGTGCATCTAGGTTGAGTGTATACAGTAATACAGTGGTGTTATATTGTGGTTACATACATGACACATAACATTCATGTTTGTACATAACACAGGATATAAACTTTTTTTTTCCATATTTACAAATTTAACTTTACCACTTGTTTTCTGTTTCGAAGAGGATACCTTCGCTCTCGAACAGAACCTTCCAAACATGGTGTTGATTTCACACTCATTCGAGGCACATCCTGAGGAATGTTTTCCTCCACGGAATTTCCTTGATTTTCATTTGAACTCACTCTAACTTCAGGCTCTTTGTTTTCCTGACTCGGACTCAGACTTTCATTCTGATTCTCTCCTGGATTTGTTTCCAGTACATTGAATTTAGGATTTGCTACTGGTGTATCAAAACTATCTGATGAGTCAGAAATAATTAAATCATTCCCACCTTCAACTCCTTCCATGTGTCTGTAGGTAAAATATGATCAATATGAACAAACCTAACCTGTCCATTATCAAACATCTTTACCAAATATGTGCGAGGACCACATACCTTCACCACTCTTCCTGGCTACCACTTTAACCATTTATGGTGATGGTTCTTCACTCTCGCCTTCTGGTTTAATTTCACACTTCTCTCTTTTACTCTACCTCTATCATGATTCTCTTTGCCTTAATTGTGTCTCTTCTACGGGCTGTACCAAATTTGGTTTTAACAACGAGAATCTGGTTCGTGGCTGTCGTTTGAGAAACAACTCTGCTGGTGCTCTACCAGTAGTTGTATGAAGAGTATTTCGATATGTAATCAAAAAATTAGCCAATTTGTGATCCAATGACAACTGTCGTTTCCTTGGATTTGGATCTAACATTTGCTTTATGAGGGCACGTTTTACAATTTGTACAGTGCACTCTGCTGCACTATTCGAAGCAGGATGGTATGGAGGAACCTTGGTATGTTTCACACCATTTTTGCTCGTGAATTGTGCAAATTCTTCTGAATGAAATTGTGGTCCATTATCCGAAACAGGGAGGCCAAATGAAGCAAATAATTTTCGTAAAATGTCCAATGTTTTACTGGTTGTTATTTTCCACATTGGAAACACCTCAACCCACTTCGAATGGCTATCAATCACAAGGAACAATTGTTGTCCTTCTAACTCAGCAAAATCAATATGTAGCCTTTGCCACACCCTGGAAGGCCATTACCATGGCTGTAATGGTACTGTTCGTGGTTGCTTGCTTACCGATTGACATGTCGTACACTGACTCATGATGTACTCTATATCTTTATAACTGCGTGCAAAATTCTTGGTGAAGTACATTCCCAGGTGCTGGTCATGGAAGTCTCCTAATAATTTGGACCTGAATTTATGTGATATGCCCACTCTTACACCCTACATGATACAATCTTTATCAACTGATAATTCATTCCTACGAATGAAGAATGGATGTGTATCTTTGTCTGTTACCTGGTTGGGCCATCCATTTGCAATATACTCATACACCTTTGACATCACTGGGTCACGTTTGGTTGCTCTACCAATCTCTTCAGCTGTGACTGGCAGTTCATAAAAGTATGAAAAATAAAACACTTCTTCCCTATCAGGTGTAACTTGTGATAGGGAACGCAATCTAGACATTGCATCAGCATTACGGTGATCAGCTGATCGTCTGTATTCAATATCATATATATATGCTGACAAAGTCAAAGCCCATCTCTGCATTCGGGCTGCAGCTAATGTTGGAACTGGGGACTTTGGATGGAGGATTGCTGTGGTAACTATGGTAAACTTATGACCATACAAGTATTTGTGAAACTTCTTGACCCCAAAAATTAATGCCAAAGTTTCCCTTTCATTTTGCGCATAATTACTCAAACTGGCTGTGGAAGAAAGAATCTATGAACACCTGGCTTAATTTAGAGGGAAGGGTTAAATTCTGTTTTTTGCTATGCTTAAAGAAATAATAAGACTAGAAAAATAGCCACGCTTTTTAGCCTTGAAACTTAGAGATGCAATTAGGTGACCATCTGGTATTAAAAGGGAGTCTCCTTTTGCCTTTGCTTATCAGACTGTGAATAGAGAGAAACTATGCAAGGACAGATAGAGTGTGTACCTCCCGAGACAACCTTTGTACTCGCGGGACTAATGAATAAGATTCTTTTTCTATTTCTGTATTCAATTTCTGTATAAAGATAAGTGCAATTTGCTTGTACGACAGAGTTTTGCCTTGGTACGGTCCAAGCAGGCTCTCCGAGATATATCTTGCTTTTTAAAATAAATTCTCTCGAAGTGCAGTTCTGAAAGTCTCCGCCTGAGTTAATTTAAGCTAAATATTTCCTCGACAGATTCTGGCGTAGTCCGGCAGGATCTCTAAAAAAAAAAACGAGATCCAAAAGAACTAAATTTAACTTTTAAAGAGAAAAGAGGAATTTTAAGGACCTTCCTAGCTGAAAGGAGGAAGGTGCCTAGGCCGTCCTAGCTGAAAGGGGGACGGGCCGCCGAGATCCCCTAGAGGGTGAGGCATAAGGTAGCTACCGCTAAGAAGCTAAAATAACAAAAAGGCAAAAGGAGACCCTGAGCTGAGCGGAAAAGAGAACACCGGTGAGCGCTTTGTAAATTATTGTATATTTTGTAGGATTGTCCTAACTCTCATTTCAGAAAAGATCACGAGACGTTGCACCCGGAAGAATGGGAAACGGCTCTAGTCGAGCAGGGCGCTCGCGCCCAGCTCCTAGAAAAGGAAAGAAGGACGACCTCTCAACTGAAAGAATGAAAGTACATCCTAAGACTGAGAAGAGAATCCGTAAGGTAGCAAAGCAACGAGAGAAGGTAGGAGATCCCATTGTGCCGCCCGGCTCGCCGGAGGACACTGTAATTAAAGAAACAGGAGACGACAGATACGCGGCAACATTTAGTAGCGATTTGTACGGTTGGTCTGATGGGGATTGGCCATATGGAGGAAGTTTTAAATTGTCCTTAATTGAGGAATGGAGACAGACCACCAAAAATGGGACAGGGATAAAGATTATATGGAAAATTGTTTTAAAAAATGGACAGAGGTGGCAAAGCGGCACCAGCCCCTAAAAATAAAAAGAAAGAGGAGGAGGGTAAGGAGAAGCCCCCTCCCTCTTACAGCCCCCGAGTGCCCCGGTTTTGACCACTTCCCCTGTCGGCTTATACCCCCGTCTTCCAACCACCAAGCCGGATGATTGGCAGGAGATTATAGAAATAGTGGCCGCTCAGCTGGATAAGACAGGCCGATTCCTCCACTACCCCCATGACACAAGCCCCCATGTAATGATCAGAACAACGGCTGTCCTAAAGCCCTGGACACCGGGGGAAGCTCGGGATATGATATCAGCTGCCCCTAATCCTGTTAAGAAGCCAGTAGCCTTTCACAACTGGCTTGAGCAAACCTGTACCATTTATTAAAGGGAGCTAAAAAGCATGGAAATATAGGGGAAGTCACCCGCTGCTTGCAGAAAGCAGAAGAATAGATTTTGCAGGCAGATGGAAAAATAGTTGGGACGAGCATGCAGGAATACCAATGGATCAAAATGAACCTTTGGCAGTGCAAACCTTGTTAAATTGTATGTTGCCACAACAAGCAAGAACATACAAAATAAGGGTTTTGGACTGGCAAGGAAAAAGTTGGAAAGAGACAGTTACAGTACTGGCTAACATGGATAGAGAGGGACTATTTACCTATAAGGAAAATATGGCTAAAACAGCAGGTCAGTAAATCAGCAAAAGGGACGAGGACAGGCACAGAATAATCAGCATAGGGATGCCCCGGAGGCTTAGTGGTACAGGCGGCAGCCCTCCTCTTATCGGCAGACATAGAAGAAAACCCTCTGGCAGTAGTAAAAGTAGGAGACACTTATGTAAAGTTCCTGGTGGATACCGGTGCTACTATGTCTTCTGTACCATCCTCTGTGGGATTACCTGAAAGCAACACCACCGTCTTAAGTATGGGTGTGGCCGGTATCCCCATGAAAGAATTTTTATCTGAACCTACCAAATTGATAATTGAAGGACAATCAGTTAATGATGAGACTTTGATAGTCTCTAAAACAACACCGCTCCCTTTATTGGGAAGACAGACTTTGTGCAAACTAGGAGCCACAATTTATTGCACAAAGGAAGGAATGTACATGGAGCTCCCTCCAAATAATATTCATCAGTTCTTTAATGGGATTAAAAAAGAGAAAAGGGAGGATAACAAAGAAAAGGCTGCCCTCTATTGTTGACAATTGATTGGCAACTACTATTCCCCCTTGATACATGAAGTTATACAAAACTTAAAAGCTAAATTTGACTCTAATACTGAAGAATTGATGTATATAATTTTGACAAGCTTTGAGGCAGTTCAGCTCCACTGTACAGCCTGGTACACTCGTCAAAAAGCTGAAACTTACCAGTGTTTGGTACAATCCTTTTTAAATAGAGAAGAAACAGTAGAAGCTACGCCCCGCATTTATTTTGGACCAGAAGGATTGGGGGTAGCCATCGATTTGACACCCTTACAGCAACAGCGGTTTAGAGAAGCGAACTCGACACCTCATCTGACCTTGGCTGTAAAACCGCCAGCGAAACCTAAAGATATGGGTCCGATGATTGTAGGAATAGAAAGAGAAAAACAGCAACATGGCTATCAACCTTGGGCAGTAATAAAATTGCAAAATGTTCAGATAGACTTTATCACCCACAACAGGAGGATTCTCCAGTGGAAAGGTAAAAATCATGCCTCCACTTTTGAAAAACAGCAACCCCCGGAACAACCAAGCCCTAAGCTGCCAATGGCATTGAATCAAGTATCTTCTGAACTTTGGGCAAAGCATAAGAATCATGTTGGGCAAGTACATTCTGCAGTACCCCATCGGGTACAATTGATAAAGAATGCCGTGTTACCAAGCATTAGGCAGTACAGACTGCCTCCAGAGGCAGAAAATGGGATAGAGCCAGTTATTTCTGCATTGTTGGAACAAGGAGTTTTAGAAAAGACACAGAGCCCGTGTAACACTCCGATACTGCCCATACCAAAGGTTAATAGGCCGAATGAATGGAGATTTGTGCAAGATCTGAGAGCTATTAATAAGATAGTAGTCCTATCACCCCTGTGGTACCGGACACCAACATTATACTATCTGCTATACTACCAACAGCAACTGTCTTTACTGTAATAGACATGTGTTCAGCTTTTTACTCTATCCCGTTAAATCAAGAAAGTCAGTATCTGTTTGCTTTCACCCACAAGAAGCAGCAGTACACATGGACCAGGTTGCCCCAAGGATACACCGAAAGCCCCGCAGTATTTGCAACAGCAGTACTAACCCAAGAACATGGTGGGGGAAATAGACCAGTTGCTTATTATTCGGTTTTGCTGCCTCCAGTAGTAAGGGGAATGCCAGCATGTCCACGTGCTGTAGCTGCTACTGCGGTCATGGTGGAAAAGTCGGTACCTATTGTTTTGGATCATCCATGTACTGTCATTACAGCCCCATGCTGTGTTATTACTTTTGAATTCAGCTGCCACACAACACTTTACAGCGTCTCGAAGAACAGGTTATGAAGTATTACTGCTGTCACACCCTAACTATACCTTTTCGACGTGCACCGGTAGTGAACCCAGCCACCTTTCTTCCTACTAAAGAAGTAGAGGATCCAGACCAGCATGATTGTCTGTTAACGGTGGAAGTAGCCACCTTACCAAGACCAGATTTGCTCACAGAACCCATGGACAATCCTGATCTTATTCTCTATACGGATGGATCATCACATAGGCCGTCGGATGATTTGTTTTTGGCAGGCTATGCTATTGTAAATCCCTACAAAACTGTTGAAGCATTCGCCCTGCCTCCTGGAACCTCGGCTCAGGCTGCTGAATTGTTTGCCCTCACTAGAGCTTGTATAATAGCTAAAGATCATACTGCTAATATCTATACTGATTCTAGATATGCATTCGGTGTAGTCCATGATTTGGACAGCTGTGGAAAAATAGAGGCTTTATCACCTCTGGTGGAAAGCATATTAAGCACTCTCAACTGGTGCTTAATCTATTAGACGCCATTCAGTTGCCAAGTAAGGTAGCCGTTATCAAATGTGCAGCTCATACAACCGGTGAGGATGAAGTATCAGTAGGAAATAGGAGGGCTGACGAAGCAGCCAAACAGGCCGCTTCGGCACAGGCAGACTGCCTTCAAGCAGTCTCAGTTTCCCCTCCACAGGTACTTGACATCCAACAACTTAAAACAGCCCAACAACAAGTTACCATGCAGGAAGGAAGAACTTGGGAAAACCAGGGTTGTTTTTTTAAAAAAACGACATTTGGTATCACCCTGATGGGCGAACTGTTTGCCCTAGATCTCTATTTTTGCTCCTGTCATGCCTAGCACACGGTCAGGCTCACATGGGCAAAGGAGGGATGATACATGCTATTAATGCACAGTGGTATGCACCAGGAATAACAGTAGTAATTGAGAAAGTAGCTAGAACATGCCAAATTTGTCAACAAAATAACAGAGGTAAAACACCTGCTGGATATGATCATCTACCCCAACCAAGTATGCCCTTTGAAAATGCCCGAACAGTAGTAAAAATTCTATTTAAAGAAACAGTACCAAGATATGGGATACCTATGGGAATCAACAGTGACAGGGGAACCCACTTCACCGGAAAAATAGTGCAAAACCTTGCAGAAGCGTTAGGGTTCCAGTGGAAGTTACATATACCATATCAGCCACAGTCCTCGGGAATGGTAGAAAGAGTAAATGGGATAATAAAATCTACCCTTACCAAGGTATGTCAGGAGACTGGACTGAAGTGGCCAGAAGCCTTACCATTAGTATTGTATACAATGAGAAACCAGAAAAACCGAAACACTGATTTGACACCACATGAAGCCTTATTGGGAAGACCAATGCCTACTGGCGTAAAACCACCACTGTCAGATGAAAAAATAGCATTAATTTGGAATGATGAAAAATCACTAAAGTATGCTCAGGCCATGTGTGAAATAGCAAGAAGTCTGCATGAACAAATAAAGCAGACACAGGTGCCCCCGTCGGAAGGAAATATGCACCCTTTCAGACCTGGAGATCAAGTGTTAGTAAAAACATTAAATAAAGAATCCTTTTCTCCTAGCTGGAAAGGACCGTATCAGATAATTCTCACAACACGAACCGCTTTGAAGTTGGAAAAGCACCCGAACTGGGTGCATGCAACCCGCTGTAAATATTATTTCCCCGACGAATTACAGCCGAAGGAAAAGGCATTGAACCAGGACGTACTACGGTCGCCCGACTAAGAAAACAGCCATCTTCTAGCTGAAGAACTGTACCTGCTCTTGTATTAAATATTTTGACTTGAAAATATTGCCCAAAATTCACGGACGGATGTCAGAGCTCATTTGTGTGCCAGTTTGGGCCTTTATTATTTGGGTCACTGTTACTATCGTGTGGACGTGTTGTTATTGTAACAACTTATTTCAAGAGTGGTATAGAAACAAACAAGAAAGGGAAGATGGAAAGGGACTCTTGGAAAAATTATAAATGGACGTTAGGTATACTGATCATTTTAGCGACAGGGAACTCCCGGCAGGAGGAAGAAGTCCTAAAAGAAGGAAAAATATGGTATGGGAAAGAAGTAATAGTATAAGGCAGCAAGGCAATTTTATATGCCCAGTAGGCCAAAGTTGTAAAGTAGGGAATTTTACGGCACGATGTGAGGCATGTGGAATGAAGGAAGAAAGAGGGGAATTCCAGTTTATATTGGGGAAAGGGTATCGGTTGTTCATAGAATACCAGGCTGATGTGTGGATGAAGTGTACCCTGAGCACAGGGAAAAACAAGAGATGGGGGTACATAGGAAGGCCGGACAGGAGAAAAGGTAGTTATTCTTTTACAAGTATGGTAGAAGGGCAGCGGATGTTGTACATGAATAACACCCCGGTGAATGGAGGAGACCCATTTGTGGTAAAATGGTCAGTAAAAGAATCCGACCACCCAGAAGACCAGGACCCGGGACATCTAAAAAGGATACTGACCACTTGCATCCCAGTGGTAAGATCCCCAGGTGTATTAAATCTAACAATACGAATTAAATATCCCCCAAAGAAAGAAGATGGTTGCCACACAACCAGTGTTAAGGTATCTTTTGAAAAAGAAAGAAACGGGATGTATTAGAGACTGTGTTAGGTGGAGTGGGAGCAGGAATAGGAGCATTGAACTCCATGGATATCGAGACCCTACAAAATAAAATCCAGGCAGTCGGGGGACTGGTAGGGGAAGATATAAAGATCAGAAATGCCTGGGATGAAGGATTACAGCAGTACTGAAACTTGCTATACACCCCATAGTAATCGTAGGTGTGGTTATGCTTGTATTATTAATAATCCTTTGCGGAATGTGGATAAAATTAAAAAAATGTAATTAGTCAAGTAATAGGCCTGCTCTCTGAAATAGAAAGAAAAGGTATATACCTGAAAGGAAGGTTAAGTCGCTTAGAGGAAAAGGTTGATGAAGACGAATATCTCCAAATGCGACCCTATCCTGAAGGGTATACACCCCCTTTTGCTCAAGAAGAGAATACAGGAAATTGTGTTGATCTAAAAAATAAAAAGATCAACAAGGAGGGAATTGTGGAAGAAAGAATCTATGAACACCTGGCTTAATTTAGAGGGAAGGGTTAAATTCTGTTTTTTGCTATGCTTAAAGAAATAATAAGACTAGAAAAATAGCCACGCTTTTTAGCCTTGAAACTTAGAGATGCAATTAGGTGACCATCTGGTATTAAAAGGGAGTCTCCTTTTGCCTTTGCTTATCAGACTGTGAATAGAGAGAAACTATGCAAGGACAGATAGAGTGTGTACCTCCCGAGACGACCTTTGTACTCGCGGGACTAATGAATAAGATTCTTTTTCTATTTCTGTATTCAATTTCTGTATAAAGATAAGTGCAATTTGCTTGTACGACAGAGTTTTGCCTTGGTACGGTCCAAGCAGGCTCTCCGAGATATATCTTGCTTTTTAAAATAAATTCTCTCGAAGTGCAGTTCTGAAAGTCTCCGCCTGAGTTAATTTAAGCTAAATATTTCCTCGACACTGGCACTGAGAGTGCGTGAAGCAAAAGCAATTGGTCTCTCCTCCCTATTACATGATACATGAGAGATCACTGCCCCAACTCCATACGGAGAGGCATCACATGCTAGCTTAATCTCCTTAGATATGTCATAGTGAACTAACATGGTGCTCTCTACCAATTTTCTTTTACACCCCTTGAATGCTGTATCGCATTCTTTTGACCACTTCCAATGGACCCGTTTTTTCAAAAGTTCATTCAGTGGATGTAATACTGCAGCCAAATTTGGTAGGAACTTCCCATAATAGTTCAAAAGACCCAAGAATGAACGAAGTTCAGTGACATTCCTGGGAGTGGGTGCATTTCTAATTGCATTCAATTTTTCCATGGTAGGATGTAAACCATCTTTGTCTACTCTGTACCCTAAGTACTCCACTGAGTTTTTAAATAACTCACAATTACGAGTAGACACTTGTACTCTGTGCTTCTCTAGCCATTTGAGGACTTCATTCAATATGTTATTATGAATTTGCCTATTTGGTGCTGAAATGAGTATGTCATACAAATAACATACTACCCCTTCAAATTCTTGCAAAATCTGGTTCATCACCCCTTGGAATATGGCAGGGGCGGAAGACACTCCAAACGGTAGCCTATTAAATTGATATAGGCCTAGATGAGTATTTATAGTCAAACATGATTTGGACTCCTCATCTAGTTCAAGCTATAAGTAGGCATTCGTAAGATCCAGTTTTGAGAAGATCTGACCACCTATCAGTGTTGTGAACAAGTCTTCTATATTCGGTAATGTATGGAGGACATTACCCTCTAGAACCTGGTTTACGGTAACTTTATAATCACCACCTTACCATCGGACTTGGTACAACAACAATGAGCGTAGTAGCCGAATTACATCGATCTATCTTACAAATAATGTTCTCAGTCTCTAGTCTTTTGAGTTCTTGCTCAACTTTCTCCTTGAGTGCATATGGTACAGAACGTGGCTTGTAGTAAACCGATCGAGCATCCTTCTGTACCCTGACACTCGCCTTGAAGCCTTGGATCGAACTGCCCATTTTGAGAACATCTTCGGATACTTCTTGATAACCTCATCCGTTGATGAAAATCTTGCTTCCACACAGAAAATCTTACTCCAATTCAGCTTCAGTGAGCTCAACCAATTTCTTCCTAGTAAGGCAGACTTGTCTCCTTTCATTACTATTAGAGGCAAGTTCTGAAATTGATCTTTATATTTCACCGGTACGGTGATACGACCTGCCACAGGAATTTTCTTTCCCGAGTAACCTCACAGCTCTATATTGGATTTCTCCAGTTGGAAATCATGCAATTTGTCAAGGTACAGCGACTCCGGTACTCCATTCATGGATGCACCCGTGTCAATTTCCATTGGTATCTTGAATCCCGCAACATCTATGTGGATTTTGATGCTTCCTGAATCGCTGTCCGTTAACCTCATGCTCTTGATGACGTGTAACTCGAACATCTCCTCGTCCTGTTGTTGTTTTTCCATGCTATGTAGTCTCTTGGGATTTCTACTCATAGCTTTGAACGCTGGACTCATAGCTTAAAAGCTGGTTTACCCTTCAGTCGGCATGCCTTCGCAAGATGCCCAGTCTTTCTGCAGAAGAAACACTCTGCCTTCACGTATGGACAATTTTGAGCAATGTGTTGTCCCAGGCACCTATAGCACGACTTTGACACTCTGTTAGAATTTCCAGTTTCTGAGACTTTGGGCCCCCACCATCTTTTATTTTAAACCCGTAGGTGATTTACCTCGGTTGACTGACGACCGTAATTATTATTTAATTCTCGGGAATATTGTTCTGCCATGCCCATCGACCTTGCTGTCTGACAAGCAATCTCAAAAGTCAAGTCATCCGTCGTCAATAACTTCCTTTTGATCGCATCATTTTTCACCCGACAAACAAAACGATCCCGTAATGCTCGGTTTTGAAAGTTTCCAAAATTACAGTGCATCGATAGCTTTTTTAATGCTACGATGTAATCACTGATACCTTCATCAGTATTTTGATTCCGAATCCCAAAACGATAGCTTTCATCAATTTCTAACGGTTTGGCAGCTTCGTTAAAATCTCTTTAAGCGTTGTGTTCTTTGGCTCGTCAGGCACAAGCAGATTTACCAGAGTGTCATACAATGCTGGACCTGCCTCCGATAAGAAGATCACTCTCTTACGTTCCAACACAGCCTGATTCTGGACTGCATTGTCTGGAACTTCGATTATGTTATCTGCAGTGAAATACATTTCTAGCCGATCCACATATGCTTTAAAATGTTCCCGGTCGTGTCTATATTCACCCAAATGTCCCAATACACCAGCCATTTTAACCTCTAGCTGTTCACACCATGTGCTGTATTTTACCTCGGATTTTGTAGCTTTTTTCCAAAGACAGAAACTTCCAAACGTCTCTCTGTTGGCTGGCTGAATCCTTCAACAAATTTAAGCTTTAAATCATCCAAAAAATCCCATCTCATCGCAAAATGTGATATATTTACAGAACACAACACTTCCTAACATGGCATGTAGCTCTCTCGGAAGCCTCCGGAATCTGCCTGGTTCTGTTTATTAGTAACTCTGCAGTTGTAGTACACGATACGTCCACATCCACAGTGTGGAGCTACAAGCATTACAAGCTTACAGACATTACAGGTAAAATCCTAGAGCCCTCTCAGTCTGTGCCTCCCTGGTCGTCGGGAAGCTGACAAAGTCAATCCTGTGTGCGTAAAGGGCTTCAGTGACCTGTCGAATGCAGCAATGTGTGGCAGCTGAGATATACCGCAAATGGCGCCAGCTGAGGCCTGAAAGGAACCTGATGCGTAGAACTAAAGTGCCGCAGTGACCTTGATCTCGACGGACAGTGCAGTCCTGATGGTGCTGGCAAGCTGCACATCTCCCCTGATGAGCTGGCAAATCTCACTGATAACCTCTTTGTGGAAGCGCAGTCTCCTAAGGCACGTGTTATCGGACAAGTTCAGGTAAGACCGCTTCTCCCTGTAAATGCGTGCGGTGTAAGGTCTCGTCCTCCTCAGCAGTCTGGCACATCTTAGACTGGGCACATAATGCTGTTGAATATACCTTCTGCCATCTCTAGTCTGCAACATGTGCGTGGTCATCAAGACAGGCTGAGAAATGACAGTTATTGGAATGGGGCCTATCAGTATTGTACCTATTATTCACAAACAATAATTTTTCCCACTAAAACACCTAAACTAAATTCCAATCGTCCACAGTATAAGATGTTTGTTCAGATGTTCAAATCACTTAAAATAACTCCACAGTACCTCAAAACACCCCAGAAGTTGAAGCAGCCTTTTAAATGAAGCGACCCGCGATTTAGAAAATGGCGTCCATATTGCTGTGATTAGTTCAGGTGAGAGCAATTTTTTCACAGCGGTTTTTTCGGTTAGCGATATTTTCGGCGATATGTGTACGAGGTGCCGAAAGTAACACTCGGCGACATTTTGGGCGTTAGTTTCGCCCATTCTGATCTTTACGTCAAAAAAAAATGGGTGGGCGGTATTATTATTTCTCGCCGTTAAGTACATACCGAAAGTTACACTGGGCGATAAGTGATCGATACATGGGCGTTAGTTTCTATTTTGTGCCTAAATGGGCGATATCTGGGCGTTATACCTTATATTAGCGTTAAAATGTACGTTAAGTGGGCGGTCTCGATGCAAAAAGTGGAAAATCTAGCCCATGGAACTCCCTACCAAACAGCATTGAAGGAACACTTTCACTATATGGACTGAAGTGGTTCAAGAAAAAGGCCCACCACCACCTTCGCGAGAGCAACTCGGGATGGTCAATAAATGCCATTCCTTTCCGATGACGGCTACTTCCCGAGAATGAATAAAAAAAGACGTACCCCCAGATAGATTACAAACAGTTGTACATAGGACCAGCCAGTACCAGTGCTGGCATATAGCACTGCTAAATTTAAATTGCAGTAACGTGAACTGGAACAATTCTGACTTGAACCTGTTATCAGATGTCCACTCCTTGCCACCATCCAGAAGCCTGGCCCAGTTTAGACTTAGGTTTGACATCCACATGTGGCATGGGATATTTGTCTTTTATCAATTAGCTCATTCAATCTTCTGCAGTTGATGCAGAATCAGTCCTCCCAGGATACTTTGGGACAGTGTCCCATGGACCTGAAGCTGACTCACTAATAGCTCCTGCTAGCATCTTATTGACACATTGGTAGTCAATGTTCATTTGGCCAATAGCCTACAACAAAATAACTTGCATTGGGAGCATCCTCTCCTGTATCAATATATGTCCTTCCCAGTTTGTCAGAAAGCAGAATTCATATAGGTATTTCTACTATCATTTACCTGCCACATTGCCACAGGTCCATTAAACAATTAATTCAAACTATGCTTCAGCATCTCTATCATGCCTCTGAAGAATTGCTTAAAAATTGCCCTAAATATTGTACCTTCCCTGGTATTGCAGGGTTACTATCTAGCCTTTGGTGGATTTATCTACATTTTCTGATCCAACCTAAACCTGTCTTTGAATTTAGTTCCAGAAACACCCTTTAGAAGGGTACGGTAGAAGGACCAGTGGTCTTCTCTTGCCAAAAAAATTACGATCTTCTATTGTAGTCTATTGGTTGCCAAAAGTCTAACATTTGCAGATATTCATACATTGGGTCAGAGTCTTGGAATTATCCATCTAACACATCTGCAGTGATTCAATGAGAAAGTCCACCACCACCTTCTCAGGGCAACTGAGGTTGGGTTGGGCAATAAATGTGGCCTTGCCATCATCACCAACGTCTCAAAAATAAATTTGAAAAATAATAGGACAATAATGCATTATTGCAAATGACCACACAATATGAACTGACATCAAAGCTGCAGCCCACCCAGCTGAAGCCAGCGGCCGTTCTCGCGAGGCTTTGCTGCTTCCATGTTGCCACGTTCGCTCAGCGCGCGCGCGCTCCGTCTCAACCAACCCTGCTGGAACCAGCATCCCGCCCCTCCAGCGGCGAGGGGCGGGACAGGTCGCCGGCTGTCCAATAGGAGTCAGTTTTAGCGAGGCAAAGGGTGCCGCTGATTGGTCGCGTCGGGCTGTCAATCAGCGGGATGTAGCTCAGATTAGGTTGCGCTGTGAGCCAGCGTTCGGGCGGTGAAAGTTTGCTTTAGCGTTGCGTTGAGTCAGTGGCGGGCGATTATTTTATGTTTATTGCTCCTCCGCCTCGATTCACAAAACATTTCAAACCATGACTTCGAAGAACAAGACCGGCAACAGCAGATCGAACTCCGCGGGATCCAGAAAAGGTGAGAGAGCCCGAGGGTAGGGGGCAGCGCCTTGGCTGGCGGCTGCGGGCCGGAGCCGGCTGGCGGTTGTTGAGTCCCGGGAGCTCTGGAGCTCTGGAGCTCTGGCTGAGCCGCCAGAGCGGCATTGCAAGGGAGCAGCGCGCCGCCAGCCCTGCTCCGGGAGAGCGGGCACCGCATCAGCAAATGGAGCGTTTGTTAATGAACGGCGGCAGGTCAGGGGGGCGGAGCTGTATGTTTTTAAAAATAATGCACCTTTCCTTGTTTACCTGCGTGTTAGAAGAGGCTGCACCTTGTATCCGAGGAGGGGGGGGGGGGGGTATCGCTCTTCGTGCAGATTTTGCCACTGGCTCTCAGTCGGATCGATATATATCGCCTCTTTTTTTCAGAGGTCATAGGCAAATCTCGACACTGATTTTATACTTGGGTTTAGTTGAATGCATTTTCTGCAGTCTCTACCCATCTGCACTGATTTTTTTGCAGGATGTTAAACAGTTTGTACAATGGGGAGGATCTTTACATCTGTTAGTTTCTCCTTGACTACGTTATATAATAGTTGAAATTCCACGTTTCATTGAGCTGCTGTGTTTACTGGAAGAGGCCATGGGTATAATCTGATCAGAAATTACATGCTTCTGATCAGGAAGTGGGTGCTGATTGATTTCGAAAACAACCAGTGTTCATCTGTTTGAAGTTAGATGTCTATTTTATAGCTGTTGAGGAAACTCAGACTTTGACAAACTGCTGAAAGGTGTTTGCTGGATATATGCTCCGAAAGCTATATCGGGCAGGGAAGTAAATCGGTTACTAAAGAGATGGACAAGGGCGTGCTTATGGATGTTGTCGATACGGACTTCCAGAAGGCATTTGATACGGTTCTGCACAAGAGATTATTCATGAGAGCATATGAAAATGGAGGAAATCCTTGGGACATGGATTGTAAATTGGTTCGGAGGTAGGATAAAGGGAAAGTAGTGATTGGTGGGTTGTGACAAGTAGTTTCCCCAGGAATCTGTACTGGGGCCTCCTCAGCTTTTCGCCACATATATCAGTGACTTAGATAAATGAATGGAGAGTTGTATATCCAAGTTTGCAGATGACACCGAGGAAAAGTGTGTTGTGTAACTGCAAGCAGAAAGTTACAAAGAGACATCAACAGATTAGTGAGCAAAACTGACAGATGGAGTTAATTGGGCAAAACTGTCAGATGGAATTCAATAAAAGAAAAAAAGACTCGCATTTATTATAGCGCCTTTCATGACCACCTGACGTCTCAAAGCGCTTTACAGCCAATTGTGTCCTTTTTGGAGTGTATTCACTATTTTGTGTGTAAGTGAATGGTAATCCACTTTAGATCCAAGAAAGATAAATCTGAATATTTTCTAAATGGTAAGAGACTAGAAACTGGATAAGTGGAAGGATTTGTGCATACACACATTACTAAAAGCTACTGAACAATTTTTGGTATTTGTAAAAATCTTCTCTTTTTTTTTGTTTTCCCCAAACACAGTACGTCTCTTGCCCTGCCAGTTTCTACACAGGCTCTCTGTACACTAAGTGCATAACATTGTGGTTTCTGTTCCTATCCTGGCTTAGAATTTTCTTACCTCAGGTTTTTGGGAGTTCCTGATTTTATCCAGATTATTTGCAAAGCCATATGAGGACTAGAAAACTTATAAACCTTAATCTATTGCTTTTTCTGCCATAATAACTATTTTGAATACTTGAATGTACACAAACTGAACAGGGTATTGTGAAATTATGAATGTCAAAATGAGTTCCATGTAAGTTTTTGTTTGTGATTGCCTATGGAGGAGTATTTCCATGGGATGTAGTGTGGACATGTTTGGACATTGGGACTGAATGTTTCATGTATGTGGGGGCTGTGATACTTTATTTGTTGTGGATTTTCTGATGTGCTATACTGCCCTTGTACTAAATATATTTTCTGCAGGGTAGTTTTGTGACTTTACAAACTAGAACGGTATCTTGCGTTGAAATGGAATTTTTCAAGATAAAGATTTGGATGTTTGATAAAAGTGAACTAGATGAAGACATGTACTGAAGATAATACCACTGTCCATAAAACTCTGGGTCAATGAAGCACAGTATAGGTATCTCCTTTTTCATGAATGACATTTTGAATGCCCTTCAATGTGAAGGATTTTAGTGTTGGAAACTGGGACATCTTTCCAATTTGGGCACACTATCCACAGCACTTCAGAGTGGGCTACAGCTCAGTTACCACAGTAAAACTCCCCAACTTTGTTGTTCAAGGTTTGAGCCTAGGTCCCAGAGGTGAAAAGCATCATGTTCCCTTTTTACAAAAGCAAAATACTGCAGATGTTGGAAATCTGAAAATGCTGGAAATACTCAGTAGGTCAGACAGCATTTGTGGAGAGAGAAACAGTTAACATTTCAGGTCGGTTTCTGGTCGATGACGAAAGGTCATAGACCTGAAACGTTCACTGTTTCTCTCTCCGCAGATGCTGCCTGACCCGCTGAGTATTTCCAGCATTTTCTGTTGTCATGCCTTTTCAATTTGACAAGTGTTAGGAGTCTTGTTGGTTTCTTAATCAGGTTAGATTTGATTGTTGTGTCTTTGAGAATTAATTTTCATATCTATCATAAATTAGAGGAGCATCCTTTCTCAATCTTAAATGTACAATAGAGATATTAGTGGTAAAATACATTTGTGTACCATTTCTAGCTAGATTGCATGGCACACAGCAAGGAGTTGGCCTTTTTTTCTGCCTGCCAAACAACAAAATAGAAATAACTATATATTACACACAACAGCATATAGCTTGTCTGTGTTCGAAACCAGTAACTCATCCTGGAGTTAACATAGAAACATAGAAAATAGGTGCTCTTGTGGATAGAAGGCTCCCGAGATAAGGGAAGTGGTCCATATTATGCCTTATATTGTTGCTAAGATGATGTCTGAAGTATATTAACTGTTTATATGCACATGAAAATTGTCAAACGTGTGGTAATGCAGATAATTATGTACTATAAATTAGAAAGTGTGTGTGCTGGGAGCAACATCTTGCATGCTGCATCTAGTCAGTTCATGAGTGGGCTCCCTGTGGTTTTCATCCTGTGCTAGTTACTGAGGAGTAGTAAAAGGGAAAAGATAGTACTAAAATATATTTTTGCAGTTTCTAAAGCAAAAATAATTGTTCTTCCTGGTTTCTAACTATAGTTGTTAACTTGGGCAGGCCTCCTAAATTACAACTTAAGTTCCACTAATGAAGCAGTAGCTGAAGGAAACTTGTGCATCATTCCCGGGACAATGTCCTTGTTAAGTATATGGTGGCAACTATTTCAGTGCTTGATTATGGAGTTGGCCACTGGTTACTGTAGCAAAAGTTGGAATTCCATGAATTTTTCCTTTTTAGCAACAATATAAGGCATAATATGGACCACTTCCCTTATCTCGGGAGCCTTCTATCCACAAGAGCAGGCATTGACGACGAGATCCAACACCGCCTCCAGTGCAGCCTTCGGCTGCCTGAGGAAAAGAGTGTTTGAAGACCAGGCCCTCAAAACTGTCACCAAGCTACAGGGCTGTAGTAATACCAGCCCTCCGTGTACAGCAAACACCTCAAGTTGCTGGAGAAATGCCACTAACGCTGTCTCTGCAAGATCCTACAAAACCCCTGGGAAGACAGACGCGCCAACATCCCTCAGCATTGAAACACTGACCACACATGATCAGCTCCGCTGGGCAGGCCACATACTTCGCATGCTAGACGCGAGACTCCCAAAGCAAGCGCTCTACTTGGAACTCCTTCACGGCAAACGAGCCAAAGGTGGGCAGCGGAAACATTACACGAACACCCTCAAAGCCTCCCTGATAAAGTGCAACATCCCCACTGACGCCTGCGTGTCCCATCCCTGGCCAAAGACCGCCCTAAGTGGAGGAAGTGCATCCGGGAGGGCGCTGAGCTCCTTGAGTCTCGTCGCTGAGAGTATGCAGAAATCACGCGTAGGCAGCGGAAAGAGCTTGCAGCAAACCAGTCCCACCCACCCCTTTCCTCAACGACTATTTGTCCCACCTGTGACAGAGACTGTGGTTCTCGTATTGGACTGTACAGCCACCTAAGAACTCATGTTAAGAATGGAAGCAAATCTTCCTCGATCCCGAAGGAGTGCCTATGATGATGATGACGGCATAATAGAAACTATGCATGACTACTTAAATTGGCTTATAAATTTAAAAAAAATAGTAACTTGAATTGTTTTCAAAAATTGGAATGATGTGCATCATTTTATTGAGTTGTAAATCCTACTTCATTAGTGCTCAGCTCTAATTTGTGTGTTATAGTAGGAATGTACACTGAAGGTGAAAACTACTGGTTTGCTGTGCAGGCAATTCTATTGCATCATCAAGTCACTTCACAACAATGCACAGGGTTGTATGTAATAGAGTTCTTATATAGTGAAGATTGTCATTTCCATGGCTTTGAAGGTAGTTTGTGAAATAAATTATTTCCGTTCCATATTGGAATAGCTTCGAGTTGTATATTAAACCATTCCATCTGGACTGCATACTCGGAACTGAAGCAACCTTATTGTAAACAGCTTTACTGAGAATGCAGAAAGTCTGGAATAAGAAAATGATAAAAGACCATTTAACATTTTGACTGAGGGTCTTTCATTTTAACATTAATATTGAGATTTTGACATAGCAAGTAAAAATAACAAAAATGCCCTGTTAAACTGTTTAGGGGCACATGTCTGTATAGTAAGTTGAAAGGCAAAGCGAAGCCAGGGCATTTGCGAAATGCATAGTCAGTTGCTTTTAATTAAAATGAATGTGCCGAATACATTGTGTTGACCAACTGTGTGTCTTCCTTTCTCCTTGCTTCTCTTCTCTTGTTCCCCCTTCCCCCACTTTAAAAAAAAACTTTGATCTTGTTCTGTATTAAGCAGACCAAAAGCTTGGTAGAGAAATTACCTTTTTACAAGGACATGAACCATTTTAGAATACAGTACAGGTGACTTTGTATTCCAAACTTTCCAAGCCAGGTTTTTGCAACTAAAGGTGCTCTCTGCCATAACTAAAATCTCAAGCTTTGGTGAAGTACAGACCTTGACTGATCATTGATTTTATTGCTGAATTGCATTTTGAATTCATAACCAACCAATTGGCATGCATTTATTATAGTACTATATAATCTGTGTTTATTTCAAAAATTAATAATTTATAAAGTTGCTTTCAAAAATTCTGTTGCTTTTAATACTAAGGTTAAGCATATCGGCAATTCCTTCAGCTCAAATACTATGTAACTTGCACTTCTTAAATATTTGTCAACCCCATTTTTGATTGTTTATAAAATGCCTATTTAACTTTTCTCGACAGTCATGTTTGGAACAGTTGACTTGACCTTTTTTTATAATCACAAACTTCAGTGCAGTGTGAAAGTAAACTGGTGCTTGTATCTTTCTATTCCAAAAGATAGTAAATAGTGGATTCAGTGTCTTTATCAAGAATAATTTGTGAATTGAAATTTGGTTGCGTTTTACTACCTTGACAGTTATGATCCTTTTCTGGGATATGCCATTCTTTCAGTGGCTAGGTGTGTTTTTTGCTGTGTTGCAGTAACCTTTGGGGTTTGTCTTGTTTTGGAAATTGTTATTTTTGAAAAATGCGCTCATAACTACTGGGAAATGGAATGTTTCCTTATGTGAATATGCTATTGTCCGCATGAAGCGCTCCCAGTTCAGGCATAGACAGCTTGGTCAGATGTGCAGTGAAAAACCACTCTGCTCTGCTCTATCTCCGAAGAGCACCAACTATTGCACCAATATGGTTATTTTCTATTTCTCTCAATTGTCCTGTAGCCCCTCAGCTCCTTGTGAGACTGAAGGTTGGGGCAGTCTTGTGCTGTGGACCTTAGACAATGCCCAGTAGGAATTGGGATGAGCTTGTCCAATATTTTTCCACATAGGACCTTGGCAGTTAGCACTGAGGAGACTTTCATTTCATCAGTAATGGCTAGATTCAAATCCAGATCGGGGTGAAAGACCAGCATGCAGGCCATTGTGGCGCTCATCTCACTAAAGGGTAAATAGTCCACCAGTTGAAAGATTGGAGAATCACATGTGAGAATGTGTGTGAAAGACGTGATGTCCTGTTTGTATATGAAGGGGGAACATGTCGTTACATCCCCTGGGTTATGGTATTATTTCATATTGGGCAGGTTGAGTCAACTCTCAATATGAACAGATGAAATAGGAACAGGAGTAGGCCATTCGGCCCCTCGAATCTGCTCTGCCATTCAGTAAGATCATGGCTGATTTGATCATGGGCTCGGCTCCAATTTCCTGCCTGCTCCCCATAACCCCTTATCCCCTTATCGTTTAAGAAACTATCTATTTCTGTCTTAAATTTATTCAACGTCCCAGCTTCCACAGCTCTCTGAGGCAGTGAACTCCATAGATTTACAACCCTCAGAAGAAATTTCTCCTCATCTCTGTCTTAAATGGGTGGCCCCTTATTCTATCATGCCCTCTAGTTCTAGTCTCCCCTATCAGTGGAAACATCCTCTCTGCATCCACCTTGTCAAGCCCCCTCATCATCTTGTACGTTTCGATAAGATCACCTCTCATTCTTCTGAATTCCAATGAGTAGAGGCCCAACCTACTCAACCTTTCCTCATAAGTCAGAGAAATGGGATTTGCTTACGGAAGTGACTGATACCAGTGAAGATATCTATGGCAGACTAAATTTGTAACAATTATGATGCCATTAATCAGTGTATATATACACTGACCACAATATCATGACTAACTTGCAGATGCATGCAAAGTTGGGCCACAAAGTGCACCCAGTTTGCAGGAAAGTCAACTGTATACCCTGTATTGCAAAACAAAATGTGCGTGGTTCAGTTTGCCTTGACTCCTGAGACGTGGGCCAAAATGCGAAAACAACTTTAAAATTGGATTGTTTTAAGAAGTGATAGTGACATGAGCCTAAACTTTTCTGTGTTGTAGTCTACAGTTAAGAATATTAAACGTTGAGTTCAGTTAAATGCTACTAGAAGTTATATTCTATATTGTAAACTGGCAATGTTATATACTATATTGTAGCTGGGATGCAAACTTGCTGTATCAAGAGGTACTCTTCCTCCTTCTGTTCAATTTTGCATAAGCGTGAGCAGATTTTTTAATGTATGCAATTTGGAAAAAAAAAACTCTACCATTACTGTGACCTTCGTTTTCTTTAATTCTGCAAAAATAAAAGTCTTGGTAGTTATGACAGTTGGAAATAAGTGGTACTCAAATGGTTGAAGAAACTATTCTTTTGATTAAACCTCATGTACCTTAATGGAATCGCATACAAAAATGATTAAAGGGAAATGTCAGGCTCTGAATTACTGCTTGTTTAACCGCCACTCCATTACAGGTACTGGTTTCTGCCAGGAATTATTAGTTGTCCATTTAGAGAGAAAAAGTAAGTTTCAAAGTGGATGCTTCTGTTTAACTAGGAGCATTCATTCATAGGCAGTCCCTCGAAATTGAGTAAGAGTTGCTTCCACTCAAAGTGAATTCACAGGTGACTGTACAGTCCAATATGGAAATTTCAGTCTCTGTCACAGATAGGACAGACAGTGGTTGAAGGAAAGGGTGGGTGGGGAGTCTGGTTTGCCGAATGCTCCTTCCGCTGTCTGTGTTTGGATTCTCCAGGCTCTCGGCGACGAGACTCGAGGTGCTCAGAGCCCTCCCGGATGCTCTTCCTCCGTTTGGGGTTGTCTTGAGCCAGGGATTCCCAGGTGCCGATGGGGCTGTTGCACATTATCAAGGAGGCTTTGAGGGTGTCCTTGAAATGTTTCCTCTGCCCACCTGGGGCTCGCTTGCCATGTTGGAGCTGAGTACAGAGCGATTTGTTAGCAACCTTTTTGTCACCAGATCCTCTTGTACTGATTGCTGAATCTAGCGGTTGTATTTAAAAGTTTTATTTCACTGGACTGCAGGTCATGTGTTAAACACAATGAGTCTTAAGTTAATCAGTTTAAGTATTTTAATTAAGGCTAAATTTAAATTGCATTTTTTTAGCCCTCTTTTCCTAACCTGTAGAAATAAGTTTTGATTGCCAATTGCCAATAGCTTATTTAGAACAGTCGTAGTGGCAAAACATGTATTCCCTTTTATATTAAAAACCGTGATGTTGAACATAGCCTTTTGATATGCTTTATGGACATTTGCTGCAGTCAATTTAGAAGCTGAGACGTTTCCGATTGGCGCATCATTTATGAAACTATTTTTTATCAAGGAACCTTCTGTCACATCCACCCTGACTATTCAACCATCATGTCTAACGTCCTAAGATGTACCATCCGATTACTGCTGCATTTGAGCACCTTAATAGCCTGAAATTGTTCAGCAATTTTAACCCTTTTGAATCACATTCATTAGAAAGGCTTAAGCGAACTCTAAAGTTTTACCAACATCTGAACTTGCCTCGTGTTGAAGACCCTTGTGATGGTTAACAATTTGCACACACTATTTCCTTATGCTAATGAAGAAAACATAATTATTGTGAACCTGTAATAACTAAATGGTGATTAATGGTGAGGGTGCAGTAATCATTTTTCTAATTGGATGACTTGGAGCCATTTCATTGTATGGGAGAAGTCAACTTTCACTAATTAATGCTGACAGCTAAATATTTCACAAAACAAGTGCCTACTAAATGATTTTGTTTTTGTCCTTGGCCCTTAAAACCTGAGCATCTAAACATTGCCATAAAAATAAAAATGGTCTGTGTAGTTTTGTCTAATACTGTAAACAATTTAAAAAGTTTACTGCTTTTTAACTATTGATTCTTCCATCTTGGCACAGAACCTGTGCATCAACACTACAAGTTCAACTGGAACTGAGCTTTCCTAGCGAAGACTGACACTGGTAACCTCTGTTGTGAATGGCATGTTGTTGAGCTCGATTATCATCATTAATGCTTGATGTTCATAACTTTGATTGTACCAGTTGAATATGTGTGCTTGCATGCAATGTTTTTTCTTTAGCTGTGTTTTTTCCCCCTCCTCCATTGTCTGAGCAGCTTGTAAGCTCCTGGGCAAGTAATACACTCTTTCTGAGATGACATGTGTATTGACATTTGTAATTAGATTGTTTTGTTAAGTAACCAAAAAATGTGAAGTGATGTGCTAATTTTATTTGCACGTTTCATTGCTACAGTTGTGCTGTTTAGCAATATTAATATTTTGGTTGTGGTAAAGATGGTTTGTTTGTTTTATTTAAAACCCTGAGTAACCAAGGCTTTTTGCCCAAGCAGATTTTGGGCTTAACTGCATGAATGTAGTACTCTTAAAATCATTTTGGAATGTCAAACCTAAAATGCAGATGCTTGTACATGGTAATTATAGCTGAGAGGGCATGATTCTGTTTTTCTATGTTGGCTTGCCACCCATTTGCAATTTTTGCAGGACAATATGTTCTAGTTTTCATATTTTGATCATACCATTCTTTCTTTGTAAATGTTTCCACTAAGTGCAGTTAGTGCATTGCTTAGAGTTCTGTGAGGTGACATAGTACCAACCTTTGTTTTGTGCCAAGTGGTAATAACTAAGCTTGGAGTGAGAAAAGGACACGACATATTCAGCCCATTTCATTAATGGATAAAGAACAATATATCATATCTTGGACTCTAATCTTCTGCAGAACAAATCCTCAATTGTCATTGTGTTGCATCCAAAATATTCACCAGCCTCACATTTCCATTATTTGACCATGCCTGCTTCTCTTAGACAAACGTATCTCTCCCTCTTAGCAGCTTAAAAACTACAGTATTGTATCTAGTAGTATTTGATTATTTCACACCTAGCCTTTTGACCCTAACCTCTTTCCAACATGCATTTGTCTACCACCTTTGGCCTCAAGCTAGATCATGTTGCCCCTCAATCTTGTTCTTTCCAGCATTGTGAGTCTCGCCTAATATATCAGAGCTCCAAGACGTGAAACCATTGTCACTCTTTTCTCAACTCTCTATCCGTGTCCCTTTTTCAAGGTAGGATGTCCAAAGTTGCGTAAACTGCTTTTAAATGGAGCTTCACTCTTGATCTGTATGAGGTTGGAATAACATGTTTTGACTTGCAATTATGCGTCCTCAAGGTAAATCCTTGAATTTGATTAGCTTTGACTGGGAACCTTTATTGAATGATGAGTAATCGTTCCCAGATATTTTTCTTCACCTTTTTTTAGTGGTTGAAGGGGACCTATCTGTTGATGACTGTGTGGGTGAGTGTGGAGGCTGGAGTGCTTCACATAAATAGGTTGCGAAAGTCATTGGTTTAATCCCTTGTGGCCAAAGTTGTAATTTTCAAGTGTTAGCCTTGGTTCAGGCATAGCAATTTCACCCGAGGCAGAAAGCAGCGGGTTTGTATCCCACTGCTGACACTTGAGCACATTATCTACGCCATGGTTCTCAAACTGGGGTCTGCGGACCCTTGGGTATCTGTTGAGATTTCCAGGGTTTTGTGACCAGAGGTAATTTCAAGCCTGCTTTGCTCCTCTTCATAAAACCGACACTAATTCAGTTCTTGCGAATTATTCAGCGGCTGGGCTCGCCTCCTCACAGCTTTTACTCATTTGCAACGAGCGCTACCTGCTGGTTGAGCTGATTCCTCACCGTGGTACTGTGACCCTGTACCATCCTCCCGACACGTGATCAGAGCGCTTGTGGAGCTCTTCAAACATGTGCCTGAATGTGTTCACGCAAACACTTACAATCCCACAGTGTAGCTGTTACGGAACATGCCAGTGAGACCGTATTGTGGTGGGTCCTGCCTCCATCAACATTCCAGCATGTGCATGGGTACTTATATCCTCATGCATCTTGTCCAGCCACTTAGTGTCAAAAATTGCCCAGCACATAGTAGCCATCTGTTACTGCGGAGTACCCAGAAATGGTGCAAGAAGCAGGCACACCCATCTCACTGATAGCTTATCTGTAAGTAAATACCTGTTTTCTTAAAAGCATTATTAAAATATTATTTTTAGATGAAACACTTTTACATTGAGTATTGTATAGTATAATTTAGATGAGAGGGTCCATGATTATTAATTGATTTGAAAAGGGGTCCTTCAACCAAAAAAGTTTGAGAACCACTGATCTAGGCTGACTCTACAGTGCAGTAGTGAGGGTGTGCAGCATGATCACAGGTGCCACCTTTCAGATGAGGTCGTAAACCGAGTTTCTGTCTGTCCCTTCAGGTAGACATAAAAGATCCACAACACTATTTGAAAAGCAGGAGTGTTCATCTGGTACAGCCAACATGTATCCCTGAACCAACATCATGGCCACAGACTTTCTGGTCATTTATCTCATTTGCTGCTTGTGGAACTTTGGGTGCGGCATGTTTCCCTACATTACAACAATAGCTACATTTCAAAAAGACCATTTCTCTATGAAGCTCTTTGGGATGTCCTGAAGGGTGTTGTGTAAATGTGAGCCCTGCCCTTGTTCCCTTCCTCGCCATTATTGTATATGCTTTATTTGCTGATTTCTGTTCCAGTATATGTTCTGTTAAAAGCCATCTGCCATTTCTTTGCTCATTTGTTTAAATGGTTCAGATCGTTCTGAAATGCTGTTTGTCTCTTTATATTTTTTGCCTGGCAAATACTATAATCAACTAATTCTCCTCTTCCTTGATGAAAAAGCAAATTATAGTTTAGTTTAATTAGGTCTCTCTATTCTAGCATAGAATTAACTTATTACTTTTTGTACAAGTGTTTCGGGCATTATCATGGGAACATCATTCAAGTTCCTCTCCGAGTCACACACCATCCTGAATTTAATAGATAATTTGCTTTTCCTTAATCATCCCAGTGTGAAAATCCTGGAATTCCTGAACTAACATTGTAGGAGTAGCATCAGCACAAGGGCTGCAGTGATTGGTGGAGAAGGCTCACCAACAGCACCCTGGAAACAAGGGATGGGCAATTAATGTGGGCTTTCAAATGTTGCTCACATCCCATGAACAAATAAAAAATCGATTTTTATCTTGATTTTTGATGGTTTGTTCTGTTTGTGTTTTCCATTTTTAATTTTCCTGCTCCAGTTCTAGTCAGCCTGATCACCTCTACGTCCACATTATATTCTGGAATTAAACTTGGAAATAAAACAATGTTTTAAGTGACTACTGGTTACTATAGCCCTCAGTGTCATGTGATTGACTCTCTCTATATTGCTACAGAGATACACTTGACCTTGAATAACGATTGCTTCAGTTTTTTTCTGCTATGTGCCAAAAGCCAGTCCTTAAACATGAATGTTTTTAGTTGTATTTTCTTTTACTGAATTTTATGTGTCATGGTTAGTGATGAGAGGTAAGGAATGAAATCTCACTTTTTGTACCCAGTCAACTTTGCTCATTTCTAGATAATGCATATGATGGAGAGATAAAGAGCAACGCTCCCTACATTCTGGTCCAATAACATCTCTTAATCTGAACCTACTTTTTACCAATTTTCGCATCACCTCACTTTGACCTTTTTTAGCGACTCTGCTGGATATTTTTGTACTGTACATCTGCGCCTACTAATACTTCAGTACATTGTTAGCCTAACATCTGTGGTTGGGAAAATGTTGGAGTCCATTATTTAAAAAAGCAGTAGCTGGATATTTGGAAAAGCATAATTTGGCCAGGCAGAGTCAGCATAGATTTATGAAGGGGAAGTCATGTTTGACAAATTTGCTGGAATTCTTTGAGGATGTAACGGACAGGGTGGATAAAGAGGAACCAGTGAATGTGGTCTATTTGGACTTCCAGAAGACATTTGACAAGGTTACTGCACAAGATAAAAGTTCAAGGGGTTGGGGGTAATATATTAGCATGGATGGAGGATTGGCTGAGAACAGTCAGGATAAAAATGGTTCATTTTCGGGTTGGCAATCAGTAACTGATGGGGTGCTGCAGGGATCCATGCTGGGACCCCAACTATTTACAATCTATATTAATGACTTAGCTACGTTACACTGGGCCCCTTCTTCTAAGTTTGCTGACGATACAAAGATGGGAGAAAAAGCAATGTGTGAGGAGGGGACACCAAATTTGCAAAAGGACATAGACCGGCTAAGTGAGTGGGCAAAAATTTGGCAGATGGAGTATAATGTTGGAAAGTGAGGTCATGTACTTTGGCAGAAAAAAAATCAAAGAGCAAGTTATTATTTAAATGGAGAAAAATTGCAAAGTGCTTGTAAGAGAAATTTGGCATTAGGGGTACCAGCGGGACAAGGGTTAAAGTGCTGGTTCCTGTGCCGACCCATGAGGTTAAAGGCATCTCTTCAGCCTTGTACCAAGGCTCCAGGAGTTATCAATTCAGTAATATTCCGACAGGATACGATGTGAGAACCTAAACAGACATTGATAAGACCTTGCGAAGAGGCTCGAGGCGGACTCATGGGCACCAAGGAGAATCAACAAATTCTGACCTAATGAAGTCATTCTTGTCACGGCCTAAGGTGGTCACGAGGGTCTTGGCCTGTCAATCCAAAGTAGCACTAATAAGGTAGTCCAATTAGAGAAGTGGCACTGATAAGGTAGTCCAATTAGAGATCTAGGGAGGTCTTGCCAGGGAACGGAGGGGTTTTTGAAATGTATAAAAGTTGTATGATTGTGCTGTTCGGAGAGCATCTCCACTCACAGGTGGCTGTGATGAGAGGTGTTCCTGGACGTTCGTAATAAAAGATCGTTATACCTTGCCATCCGTCTCTGTCTGCTAACTCCGGGGGCTGTTACGCGGGTTGGGGCGAGCGTTGACCCTCTATATCAGGGGGCCCGCTCGTGGGAGGAGAAGCCTTCCCATTTTCTTCTTGCATTTGATGCTGCGAGCAGGGTACGGACTTCCCGAACGGAAAATGATCCAGCTGTTGGGGTGAGTATGTTTTCATTTGCCACCTTCAAGTTAGAGCTGTGGCATTGTAGGACATCTGTACAAAGAACCATGTGTAGCAGGTCCAGGAGGGACGGAGATGGAGGACAGGGACGATCTAGGGGTGGAAGAGGGTCAAAAGGTGCATCCTAAAATGCGTGCGTGGAGGTAGCACGGCAGTGCGAGGGTACAACGCAAGGGAAGATATAGAGGAAAGTCTATTGACCCGAAGCGGTACGAGCGCACGGTGCAGGGACGAGAGAGTGAGGACATGGAGACAACGTCCCTGCAGTGACGGGATATATTGACCCAAAGCGTGGCAGTACGAGTGTACGGCGCCAAGGGAAGACCTATAAATATAAATAACATCCTGCATACCTAACACGAATTAAAGGGAGTGCCCAAGATAGCCACGAAAAAGATGGGTAACACGGCTATTAAAAAGGCGAACAAAACCAATCATTAATTGTAACTTGCGTAACTACGTAATGCCATAAAAAAGCTGATGGTGACTATCTTAAGTGACATATGGATCCAAAAATAGAGCCGGGCAAACAATTAATAAGCTTTGTTGATTGAAGAGAGACTTTTGTGAATGTCTGTCGTTGAGTGAGAGTCCCTGTATGATTTTTTTTTTTGACTGCGGAATGAATTTTTCATGTTTCTGAAAGCCTGTTTGGAAAAATAGTGCAGCTCCACCCATTTTTTCCAAACGGAGTGAAAGTTCTTTTTAACCCTTTTGTAGTGTTGTCCTGTATGTGGGAAGTTTTAAGACATTTTAAGTTAGAAACGCAGGTGTGGATTTATTCGGATGATAAGTTACGGAGCTATGAAATGCACAAAGGATAGGTTTGTTGAGCAAAAGATAAATTTAGTCTAGGAATGAGATAAAGAATGCCTTTTTAAAAAAAGGCCTGTGAGGGTCTCTTGAGGCTGCAGGCTGGGGAAGTACGCTCCCATTTTCCTTTGTGTAAAACCTTGACACGAAAGCTTCTAGCTCAGTAAAAAGTTTTAAATAAAGATTGGCATTACAAAATTTGAAGTGGGATTCGGAGATATTAAGAGAAGGCACAGCAAAATACTGAGATGGATTCAAACTTAAAAAAAAAAATTATTAAATTAAATCTGATCTCTTAAAGAAAAAAGGAGGAAATAAAACTAAAAGGTTTGGAAACAATCTAGAAATACCTTCAGGGATCAGGTCAAACTCCTGGGCGAATGGAGAGCTATCTGCGAAGGTGTAATAGGGACTTTGAAAAAATGTTAAAACGGCAAGCTTTAGCAATTTAGAAAAAAGACATTGTAATGACCTTGAAACTGGAATTTGAGATAACGAAAAGCAGCCCTCAAAGCCTACGTGCTAGACTCCGTTCTAGTTATGGAGAAAAGAAAAAGATAAAGACGCAACTTTGAAAGTAAACAAATTGAACGAATTTGAAAGAAAAAGTGTCTTCGATTGTCTGATGATTTTAAATTAACAAATTTACGGAGTCACGAGCCCTCCGTGTAAAATACAAAACCTAATTTGAAGAAAGGTGATCTGGAAAAAAAAAAGCTACGAAACGCACTAATTAGGTGCTGGAAAAAAAAAGGGGTGTTTGCGATGGAAAAATACATAACTTACTAAATACTAGTTGATAGCGGCCGTGAAAAAGATATTGGTTTAATTGAAAAAAAAGAATTTGAAGAGGTAAAAGACACTCCATTGCTGATGATTTTAAATTACAAGAAAGTTTCACTGCAGTTTGAAAGATTTCCAAAATGGACGTTGCTTATCAAGAAAAGTGCCGAACAGTCTAAACAAGCAGTAGGGTTTTGAAAATAATGAGGAGAAAAGATCTAAGCTATGCGAACTCAGCACAGAAAGAAAAAAAACTGGGAATTAGAGAACCTTACTAAATTTTAAAATTCTTATAAAACATGGAACTGGCACGGAAGTTTAGATTTTGTGCTGAGAGAGAAATAAAACACAAGATTTGCCCAGTGAAAAAAAAACGAAATAGCTATTAAAAATGTGTAGTCTCGTTTTAAATCAATTTTAAAAAATAAATCTTTGGCACGTACTTGAATTAGAAGTTAAGAAAACATTGGAGTTTCATCTAAAAAGCCGTCTTTCCTGATGAGAAGACTTTTATTATGACTGCTTTACTAATGATTTCTGCTGTTTTAATGGATTCCTAATTTCTAAGCAAGTTTTGAAGGCACAAAGACTTAAAAACATTTTTTCGGATGATTACGCGAAGTCACGTAATGACATCAGGCTTTCTTACAAACCTGTAAAGGAGTTGACCCTTTCCATTGACAGCTGTTTTATACTGGACATTATTAATTTGGATTTCTTAATAGAATAAAAAAGACTCACCTGACAGAGGAAATGATGGGATAGTCAGAATAAAAATAAAACAGAACTAGCCTATGTAATAATACTCGCCTGATACAAATAAAAGAAAGATACTCAAACAAAACAAATTGAAGAGTTAAAAGCTAAAATAAATAAGCTGGAAGAGATTTTTTTTTAAACTGGACCAGACGGATAGTGCAGTGTGCAGCCATAGCACCATCACCTATGGCAATAGAGCCAATGTAGTCCACAAACCCAACCTAAGCTTGCCTCCGATTTCACAGAGTGACCTCGACATGCATGGATAAAAGATGAGTAGACCAGAACCTAACACCTGGTGACGACCAGGCTATCTGTTTAAAATTTGCAGGTAAAACACTCACCGAGATGGGACCGCAGCGGCTACTTCGACTCTGGAGACTCAGGATACTGGGAACCTTAAGGCCCACGCAAGCACTGGATAATATAGACAGACTACGAGAGATATAGCATACGCAGGAAAGACACAACTACATGAACTAGCTTTGTTTAATTTAACTGCCGAAATATGCATCCCAGCAGCAAAAGACTGGAGCAAGGACAGAACTTATTTTAACGCATGGCTATGTATAGTGTATTAAGTAAGGTTGTAATGCAGCAGGCTGCCGATACCATGGGCGCCAGTAGATTCCGAGGACAGGAGCTAGTTCATAGGACCAAAAGGGGAAGGGCGCAGAAATCCAACTGGGTGGAATTTCAGTTCTAGAAGCTCATGCCTGGGCGGACGAAGCTGCAAAACAAGCCGCCAAATCCACCCCGCAAGAAACAGAAGGGTGGGAACAGAACGGAGCAAAAAGGGGGGATGTTTAGGAAAACTGGCCAGTGGGATAAAATGAAGACCAAGGAAGGTCTCTGGAATATAAGGTGTATGTCCCGAAGCGTGACACGGTAACAACACGGAGAAGCCGGTATTGATCGTGCACAGCGCAAACAAGAAGGAATACAACTTAAAAAGGGGGGCGGATGGAGTGTGGAGGAAAAATGACAATAAAGGTCCAGCTGGGACACCAAACACGCCCAAAGGGACCCTGGGAAGCCGCAAGTTCCCCCCCATAAGCCCGTCCATAAAGACTGGAGTCAAAGGGGGGCTAGTAATAAAAGAATCTAAAGAAACTATATAATTTGGGGTGTGTCAGCCACTACTTAACCTAAATCTAATGGATATCATTCTTCCTAGCTTCTGTGGGAATGAAACTACCAGAACCTGACACAACGGATCCTCGAAGGCCCGGAATCCACTACCCTGAGATTTAATGTCAGTAAGGGAACAGGGCAAGGTCGAACAAAAAGGGAAATACTGGAAACACTAGGCACGGGTTACGACGATGAATTCCATAGACCTGTATGCAATATACGACCGGGTTAACAACTTAATGTAAATCTTGAGGGGTTTACTGGGGAGGGACATGGATAACCAAGCCCTACAAGCGCGGTTGGGAGATGGCGCGGAAGGGGAACTGTTACAGGTGGTCCATACATTACAGAAGCATGCCAAGACAATAAATTTGATCCATGCAATGGGGAACGACAAAAGTAAACGATTACAAGCTGAGATAGTTTGCTCCGGGTATGGGGCCTGGATTAAATGAAGTACAACATAACTTGGAGCAACTCCAGAATGGGGACATAACAGATTGGATCCCGAACAGCATTCTTAACAATTGGACACTAGATAAAAAAAATGAATGACGCATGTGAGGTACGAAGGAATAGTCACGCATGGGTGTCAAATTTCAGATGTATTACTGGGCAGGTGAATATGATTGGATTTGTGTTGTCCATACCACAGTATGATGTAACAAAGGGAGACCCCTTATATCAGATCGATAATATCGGTGAAGTAAAAAACCAAACTTGGTTGCGTTACCATCAGCCTGCCAGACGGGTGATTAAAATTAACAATAGTACCAAAGGCATTGACATAACCGACAGCGATAAAATTAACCAAGTGGTTTTATGTCGAGGTACGCTACGAATGACGAATGATGATTGCAGATTCCACCAAACGGATGCATGCTGAGTATCACTCCTCTCGAACACTATTCCGAAACAATCGCTGCTGCACAAGGGAATGGAGATTTGGTGCGTGAGCACAGGAGCAGCCAATCTGACGATTAAGACCAGGGGAGGAATCACCCACTGTGTCATCACCATCCCTAACTTCTATTTCAGGCCCATGGGAAAAATAGACATAAATGGATACCACATAACATCCCAAGACAACAGAAATCATCCACGGAACGGTCACGGATACCCTCCGAGAGGGGTACAAGGAGGCGATATGGGAACCGCAAGGCACCGGAATTAAATGAGGAACAATTACGTTTGGTGCAAGGAATCCAGAATCAAAGACGACAGTATATCCAGCTGATGGAAGAAATAGACAATCTACAGAGAGACACTAACACAATGCTGGCTGATCAGTTCTGGTACTCAAAGCTGTTGGACATTGGACTTGATATTCAAATTCACCCATGGATAAGAATAATATCACATGTACTTGTAGTAATACAGGGCCTGGTTCTGATGGTCATGATGGGGTTAACATGTGCACGAATTAAACTGGTCAAACGATACGTCAGGGCACGCACTATGATTAAGGCCATAAGGGATGAAAATTTAAGCAGTCCTACAGGAAGGACTTACCTTATATAACTCTGCGGGAAAGGTCTCAGGAGGTCCTGAAGCTTGGGAGATGGCCACCCAGGTGAACAGACCTATCTGGAACTTGCCTACAGGGAGATAGTTATTGGGAAATATAGCCAGCTTGGCATATAGCCAAAGGCCAAAAGGGGGAATTGTAAGAGAAATTTGGCGTTGGGGGTACCAGCGGGACAAGGGTTAAAGTGCTGGTTCCTGCACCGACCCATAAGGAGGTAAAAGGCCTCTCTTCGGCCTTGTACCAAGGCTCCAGGAGTTACCAATTCAATAATATTCCGACAGGATACGATGTGAGAACCTAAACAGACATTGATAAGACCTTGCGAAGAGGCTCGAGGAGGACTCACGGGCACCAAGGAGAATCAACAAATTCTGACCTAATGAAGTCATTCTAGTCACGGCCTAAGGTGGTCCTTGGCCTGTCAATCCAAAGTAGCACTAATAAAGTAGTTCAATTAGAGAAGTAGCACTGATAAGGTAGTCCAATTAGAGATCTAGGGAGGTCTTACCAGGGAACGGAGGGGCTTTTGAAATGTATAAAAGTTGTATGATTGTGCTGTTCGGAGAGCATCTCCACTCATAGGCGGCTGTGATAAGAGGTGTTCCCGGACGTTCGTAATAAAAGATCGTTATACCTTGTCATTCGTCTATGTCTGCTAACTCCGGGGGCTGGTACGCGGGTTGGGGCGAGCGCCGACCTTCTATATCAGGTGGCCCGCTCGTGGGAGGAGAAGCCTTCCCATTTTCCCCTTACAGCGCTGCAGTACAGCGGGACCTGGGGGTACTTGTGCATGAAACACAAAAGAATAGTATGCAGGTACAGCAAGTAATCAGGAAGGCCAATGGAAACTTGGCCTTTATTGTAAAGGGGATGGAGTATACAAGCAGGGAAGTCTTGCTACAGTTATACAGGGTATTGGTGAGGCCACACCTGGAATACTGCGTACGGTTTTTGGTTTCCATATTTACGAAAGGATATACTTGCTTTGGTGGCAGTTCAGAGAAGGTTCACTCGGTTGATTCCAGAGATGAGGGGGTTGACTTATGAGGAAAGGTTGAAGAGGTTGGGGCTCTACTCATTGCAATTCAGAAGAATTGAGAGGTGATCTTATCGAAACATATAGGATTATGAGGGGGCTTGACAAGGTGGATGCAGAGAGGATGTTGCCACTGATAGGGGAGACTAGAACTAGGGAACATAATCTTAGAATAAGGGGCCGCCCATTTAAAATTGAGATGTGGAGGAATTTCTTCTGAGGGTTGTAAATCTGTGGAATTCGCTGCCACAGAGAGCTGTGGAAGTTGGGACATTGAATAAATTTAAGATGGAAATAGACAGCATCTTAACCAAAAAGGGGTTATGGGGAGCGGGCAGTGAAGTGGACCTGAATCCACGATCGGATCAGCCATGAGCGTATTAAATGGCGGAGTAGGCTCGACGGGCCGTATGGCCTACTCCTGCTCCTATTTCTTATGTTCTTATAACCAAAAAATACTTCTCTCATTGATCTGAATAGAGCCATAGGATCTTTTATGTCCATCTGAGAGGACAAATGATGGCCTCGGTTTAATGTCCCACCTGAAAGACTGCGCCTTCAACAGTGAAGCACTCCCTCAATACTGCAATGGATTATGTGCTCGGGTCTCTGGAGAAGGGCTTGAACCCACAATCTTTTGCCACATGAGAGTGCTACCACTGAGCCAAGGTTGACTCCAGAATAGCATGCGATTTCTCATTTTTTACGCTTGTATGTAAAGAATCACTAATTGGGTAAGGTGCTGACACCTTGAGGGAAGGTGAGAAAAAAAACTTGCAGTCTTGTTGCTAAATGTACTATTGTCTAAAGTTGATATCCCTGTCTGTTAGAAACTTTTCACAAGCCATGTAGTACATCAAGTATTGAAGGATACATTTTTCAGCAGTTTGATTTTATTAATTATGCCTAGTGATTGAACGGCTTCTGAATTATTCATTAAAGCGTGCTTCACTGGAAAAATAATATTTTGTATTCTTTTGTTCTCATTGAGCAACACTTAGCACTGGATAGTGAGTGAATTTGTGGTGACTTTTGGTTGGTTAACCCAGACAGGTTTGATGCCAAATAGTTGTCATTCAAAGAGGAGTCTTTCCATATGAGTGCTTAAGGTTTGGCTTGTGGAGAAAGCAAATCTAAAAATACTCTGCTCTCAGATTCTGCATGCTGGTCTTGTATCGGGTTATAGCTGAGTTAGCTCTTGCTTTCTCCTATCTGAGGCAAGGGCTGGCGTTTGGGTCGCAGAGTTGCATATTTTAATTTGCTTTTCATCTATTAGACTTTACAAGGTTTTGCCTTCAACTTTATGGAAAGTGTAGATGACTGACACCATGGCAGATGATGCAGGTATTGTTATGTTTTATATGCAGAAGCAGTTGAATATGGATGTTTTGTTGCTGTGACACTTGATCTTTTGCAAACTTTTATGTACAAGGATTTTTCTCAAATATTTGCATTTTGCGACACACTAGAATTTGTAGTTGCCGTTGCCTTTTGATTTTTATACTGGGTTTGAAGATGTAAATGTGTTCTGGTTGGTCAAATGTTGAAGTATAGCTGTTTCCCATTTTGTGGTCGTGGGCCCATCTCCTATTAGTTTGTGCTGAACTAGCATAATCTAATTTAAAATTAGTTCAACTTGAATCATCTTGTAGTTATGTTTCATGCTAAAGTTTGCAGTTTAAAATAACAGGACTGGTTCAGAATACTTAGTGTTGTCTTTTAGGTGACTTGTAGGTTCAGTAACAAATTGTTTTGTAGTCAACAGATCCACTTCTGTGAAGAATTGTACTTTTCCAGGGTGTGTTTGACGTGAAAATACAATACATATTGCAGTTGTTGAGGGTTCTAATATTTGATGCACACATGTTTTCTTTTTTTCTGTTTACTGTAAGATTACTTGGGATGAGAGTTAGTATCTCTCTGGTGTACTACAGGTACTAGTGAGATTCGTAACTATTTACAGTGACATGAACCTGTAGATGCAACTGGCACTTAATTGTAGCAAAGCTCCAAAAGTGAGTTTGCGATCCTAAGTGATCTGGTGTATTGCCTGAGAATATTTTAAACTGCTTTGCAGTTTGGAGTTGTATTGCAATGGATATTTAACTGTCAGACCAGTTTCTGGAGGTGATCTTGCACTGATTGCCTCAGCTCAATAAAAGCAACTTGCATTCTTTGCAACACAGTTTGCAGTTCTGTGAAATTTAAGTCACCTTGCATCGACACAGTGTAATACAACAAGCCTATTGGTGATGTTTCTGTGAAAACCCGCTGTAGAAACGGATCAGGAATATGATTGTTTACTTTTGAATTGCAAATGAAGATTATCTTGTACAACAGCTGTATATTTGTAAGACTAGCTTCTACTTTTCCATTTTTCTGTAATGAGGGTATATTAAAATTGAGTTGATATACCATTCTGATAACGGTAATGAGCTTGGAAAGAAATCCCCATTTGATGACTTGCAGCGAATATTTGCATGAAAAACTAATTTTCCACAGTTACTTAAAGGCAAAGCAGTAATTACATATCTAGGTTCAAATGACAAATTGTTTAAGCTTTGATCTCTGTTATGTCTTCAGATTAAAAGGAAATATAAAGGGAAATAAGGGGTTTTTTTTAAGCAAAAAAAATTAAAAGAATAGTTGGCGAGGGAAGGGCTGCTTGGAGATGAACGAGGAAGTCTATTGTAAAGGATGAAGGAATGTTGGAGATGTATTTTGCACAGAGTTTTACAAATGATTGCGGCAGTGAGAACACAGTGTACCACAAGAGGATATGGAACCATTCTAAAGAAAAACTTTCATTTTATATAGCGCCTTTCATGACCTCTGCACATCCTGAAATACTTTTGAAATGTAACAGCAAGTTTACTCACAGCAAGCTCCCACAAACAGCGATGAGGTAATGACCAGATAATCTTTTTTTTAAAAAAAAGAGTTTTTAGTTGAGAGATTAATTATTGATCAGGAAAGCTCTTCAAAATAGTGCTGTCCACTTGAGTTTCAATTCTCAACCAAAAGACGGCACCTTCGACAGTGCAGCACTTTCTCAGTACTGCATTGAGTGTCAGCCTGGATCATGTGCTCAATTTCTGGAGCGGAACTTGAATTCACAGCCCTCATTAAATATTCAAAATTGTACCATGGAATGGAGAGGAGAAGGATAAACCAAGTAACTATGACTACTATCTCAGCAGTGATCAGCTATCTCAACACAAACAATGGTCCAGATCTGCCCTTTTGTCTGTGGCTCAGCTACTTGCTGGGCATGCTCACTGGGGGAGCTGTATACCATTTTTAAACAATAGTCAGTGAAGAGTTCAGTATGCTCTCTCAAGTGTGTGTTTTATTAAATCTTTGAAAAGGATGACACTTTAATATACTAAGGGAGCATGGTTGACAGAGAATTTTATTTTACAGCACAGAAGAAAGCCATTCAGCCCATTGCACCTTTGCTCGTTCTTAATGGGCTATCCCTTAGTCCCATTCCCCTGCTCTTTCCCCACACTTTATCGTAAAAAAAAAATTCAAATATGTATTCACCACTCTTTTGAAAGCTATTATGCATTCTGCTGCCACCATTATTTCTGCTTTGGCAGTCCAGTCTTAACTTTCTGTGTTTTTTTAAACCTCCCTTCATTCTTTTGATAACTATTTAAAATTTATGTCCTTAGTTACTGACTCATTGGCCAGTGAAAATAGTTTCCCCTGATTTATCTTATCGAAACCCTTCATAATTTTAATTGTCTCTATTAAATTTCATCTCTGCTCTAATGGAAAGAACTCTAAATTCCGTAGTCTACCTTCATGATTAAATCCTCTAATTCCTGGTATCATTTTAAACACTTTCTATGGTCTTGACATCTTCGTAAAGCAACCAGACACACTATTCTAACTGTAGCCTAACCAATGATGTATAGATTTAGCATTACCTCTTTGCTTTTTTATTCTACATTTCTATTTCTAAAACCTACAGTCCATATGCTCGCTCTTTTACAGTTTCATCAATTTGTCTTCGCACTTTGAAAGATTTCTGCAATTGAACCCTCAAGACTCTTCCTTTTCCAAATTTTACAAATCTTGTATACCTGTATTATTCTCCTTGTACTTTCTCCCAAAATATATCAATTTGCATTTCAATTACAGACACTTTAGGGACTGGCATCAGCTGTCTTTTTTTTTTGCAAATGCCCTTATTTTCAAAATGGTCATTGTAGGTACTGTGAACATTTCGGTAGAATGTGGAGTTCTTTACCCAGCATCCATAGCTATGTGAGCATTCAATCCCTGAGTTAGAGCGGATTCTCTGCCACAATGGGTGCTGGGTAAAGAGCTCGCCCAAAAGCAGTTTCTTTCATAAAACCGGCTGTCTCCTTGCACTGACCTGTACGTTCCGTGTTTCAAGTTTTATAAAAAAAAGGGCTTGGTGCATTAAAGGCTGTTTGTAATTTGTGAGTGTTCATTGTTTTGGAGGGCTTCTTGTAAATTTTACCATGCACATTATTGGGTGTCTCAATAAGTATCTTTTTTTGGAAGTGTCTGTTTATACAAGTTTCACTGTACGTATATATGAGCACATTCTGTTTCCAACCCTGGAACCTGGGCTGCATCTCAGCAAGGCAAGAAGTATGGGCAGTGTTAATCTAGTTCTTAATGCAGTGAGCCTACTGCATACTGTCCATAATTATAAATTCAATCTTACTTGGGTCAGGTGGATGGCTGGTATGGGAAATGACACTGGTGCACTAATGCAGGAGGAGGTGCCCATCTGAGGTTGTGGTATAATGTTAAAGTATCTTTGTTCTACATCTGGCGCTTGTTTTACTACACTGCTTGAAATATACAAGTTGGTAGTCTGTTCTTGGTACCGGTGTCTAGCTGGATAAGTGCAAAATGGAATAGTGCAAAAACAAAAGTTTGGAACATATAAATATTCGTCAATCTTTTTTTGTTGAATTGAATTTTAACCCCCCAAAAGAGGTACGTTTGGGTGAGGTGGGAAGTAAAAATGTTAATTTCAAATAGGAATCCAGTGTGCCTTGAACTCGTCCACGTCTGGTTTTAACCGAGGCGGGTCGAGTGACTGGTGACCAATCCGCTCTCGGGAGACAGGTTGGTCGTTGATACCTTTTTTTAAGGAGTCTACATGCCTTTATTTTAACACTGTGTATATTTTTTTTTACTGCTGTCATCTGGGTTTTCCTAGCATCTGGAAACCCCGCAGGCAAAAGGTGAGAAGGGCTGGATCCACAAGGTGTTTCTTCTAGGCTCAACAAGCTCTCTCTTCCTTCACGATCTCCCACCAATACCCCCACCCCGGCGTTCTATCGTCCCACCACCACTGAACTTACCTGCTCCTTGGCTCGAAAACCCTGTCCCGGTAAATATCGAGGTCATGGTGTTTAATGACTGGCAGATATATCATATTTGATGTCCTGTTTGCTGAGTAATATAAAATGCTCTAACGGTATAGAGCAACCACGTAACTTCTAAATTAAGCCCTAAAGAATTGAGACATGTATTGATTGACTAATGAAATAACAGCAGCATTTTAAAACCTATTGTACTCAGTTGATACTGAATTTCATGTATATTTTGGTCACACTTATGGTGCAACTGGGATTTTTTTTGTTTGATCATGTTTGTATATTTAACTTTTAAAAATAAACCCAATAATCCAGTGCTCTGACTTTATATTGTGCTAAATGATCTCTGGCATATTGAAAGCCCTAGTATAATGCACGTCTTGTTCGATATTGCCTAAATAGAATTAATTTTGTATAATAAAACTACAAATGGCAAACATACTTACTGGGATCATAAACATGCTTTCAGAATGAAGTAACAAAATCATGGTTTAATCTATTCTAATATAACAAAGTAAACTTTCCCCATTACATGTAGCTTGTGAATGTGAGGTGAGATTCGAGAAAATAGAGAAATGGAAATTGACAGGGAAACTTAACAACTACTGTACTTCAGTGTTTACAAAGCAGAAGAATATTGGTAGGAGGTAAATTCTGAATTGATTAAAAGCAAACTAAGTGATAATTTAAATAAAAGCAAATTGGAGGTTAGGTAAGCTAAACAAGGACTGTTTCCAATGGTTGAGAGGACTGGATTGAGGGGACATAATTGTATGTAAAAAATTTAGGGCAGGATAGGTGAAACATTTTAATAGAGCGGTTATTGGGCTGTGCAATGCACTCCTAGATTTGTGATTAAAATCGAGGCCATGTAAACATTTAATAATAGGTTAGGTGGTTGAAGGTTGGTTGTGATGATCAAAATTGAAAATAACCAATTCTTCTTCCTTAAAACTGTGTGTGTGAAGTTTTATGTGGACTAGATCTTCTAGAACAGTGTTTTTCAAAATAGGTCTGTAGAGACTTTCCGGGGGTCCTGGATCGGAGGTAATTTGAAGCCTGCTCCTCATTATAAAACCAAGATGGGTGAGCGGGACTTGGTGCGAGTTTGAACACGGACTGCCAAGTTTTGGATCACCAAATTTACGTAGGGTATAGTGTGGGAGGCCAGCCAGGAGTGCGTTGGAATAGTCAAGTCTAAGGTAACCAAGGCATTGATGAGCTGAGGCAGGGGTGGAGACGGGAAATGTTACGGAGGTGGAAATAGGCAGTTTTAATTATACCTAAAACTGTGGCCAGAAGCTAATTTCAGGGTCAAATATGATACCCAGGTTGCGAACAGTCTGGTTCAGCCTCCGACAGATGACACGTGATCAAAGGACCTGTGGGAACCTTCAAACAAATGCCTGAACGTGTTGATGCAAACAAGTACAATCCCACACTGCAGCTGTTACAGAACATGCCAGTGGGACAGTATGGCGGTGAGCCATGTTTCCAGCAGCATCCCAGCATGTGCATGGGTGCTTGTGCCCTCACTCACCTTGGCCAGCCTGTTGACGGTTTAAATATTGTCCAGCACTTAATGGCTAATAGTAGCCATTTGTTACCCAGAATTGGTGTGAGGGGCAGGCACACCGATCTTATTGAAATCTAAGCAAATACCTGTATTCTTGAAAGCATTATTGAAACACTACATGCAGCGCTTTCATATTCTGAGTACCCTGTATTATAATTTAGATGGGGAGGGGGGGGGGTGGAATCTGATTATTAATCAATTTGTAAAGGGGCCCTTCAAACAAAAAACTGGGATTAATAAATGTTACTTTATACACAATTTTCTTTGCTACCTGTTCTTTTGGATAGAAGAATCCAAATATTGTTGCTGTTAAAAAGGAAATGTATTCTAATTGCGAGCTGATTCAGGTTATACAAGCTTCCTCTTATTTGATATAATTGAAATCCGCATTAGATTACAGTTTTAAAAATCTTTGAATATAATATACATGCCCACCAAATAAGTTGGAAAAAGCTGTCCAACAGCTTCAAAATCCTGCCATAGCCTTAATAAAATCTGCCGATCATTTGAAGCCCCGATTATAACCGATTGAAAACAAGTAGCTACATGGACTTTGTAACCTAAATTATGAGTATATCCAGCGTTCCTTGACTTGTACTGGAGGAAAAAAAACATCAGTACCCAAAAGCCTAAAGTGAAAATCAGCGGTTCAGAGCACAAAATTGTAGCCACATTTCTTGGAGGAGGTTGTGTGTTCGAGAACATGTTCTCCTGCAAATTTAGAATTATTACATTCAAATTATGCATTCTGATTAATTTTAACCACTTTTATACCTCATCATTGACTGGAAACACACATGACTTGGATTTTCAGGAGACATACAAGCATACTAAAGATGAAGGATAGTTAAAGACCAGCTGGCCCATTGAGTCTGCCCCATACAACCATGATGCCGTAAAGCATCATGATTGACAACATCTGTCTTCTGCTAGCAGCCATGTGATCTCCTGGGAGAAAAACACTCACGGCCAAATTAGGGAGAAAAATATCTGGAAAATTGCTCTCCAATCAGATCTCTAAAATTTTATCACTTGCCCATATCCACAGCAAGAGAAGGAGGCGGTAAAATAGGTCTCGAGTTTGCTTGCACGCTCACTGTTCTCTTCAAAGGATTGTGATATTGGCAGAAGATTTCTACCTGTGCTGTAAACTGAGGAATGATTTGGGGCATGGAGGAGTCTTCTTTCATATAGTAGTAGCAAAAAACAAAGTGAATATCAATATTGAAGTCAGATATCCAGGCCATAGCTTCTGGTGTAACAGCATGGATATCGTGTAGGCTTCCTGTGAATTTTCTCCAAGGGCAGTGTTCAAGGATGTGCTCTGTCTGATTAGGAGCTCCACAGTCGTATGTTGGGGATGTTTTAATCTTCCATCTATGGAGAAGGTGGCAGCATCTACCATGACCGGTTCTGAGGTGGTCCACTGTTTGCGAGAAAGGTTTGATCCTTCAAGTTGTACTGCGAGATCCTCCTAATAAGGAATCCATTTACTATGTCGTAATTCTTCCAAGCATTTCGACATCAGTCATCAAGGCTGAGGGGAGATTGCTGAAGGACTTCGATGACGGTCCACAATGGCCTTATAGATTTGAGATGGGTTGGTGGTAGGTTGGTCAAGTCGGCATGTCGTTGATGGTGTAGTGGTTGTATTCTCTCGAGGCTGCATATTCATGATGTCGGTGTGATGTATGCAAGCATATCAGTGATAATTCTCGAGTTCAGCTGGACATCAACGGACTTGATATGCGGACTTGATGGCAATGCCAGGGAGCGGTACTCCGCTGTAGAGTACACCACGGTGAGTGCTACTATACAGTGGGTTTGAGCTTCCAGTGCCAGTTCAGGCAGCTGTGGCAATTGTGCACTTGTCACACGATGGAAGCATGGACTGTTTCTCGTGCTTTCCACCATTTTTACTTGCAGAACAGCGATCCAGCTTTACTTCATGCTTAGCAAACGCGCTTCCATATGTGCACTGGCACCCAGAAGAGCAGATGTAGGACACTGAACAATGGACTCGCAGGGTTCTGTCCTGGCACCCATGTTGTTTAACATTTATCACACTGATCTGCCCAAAACAGAGTCCTGCAAGTTCGTATATGCTGATGACATTGTCTTGGCTATGAAAAACAAGAATCTGTCTGCTAATGAGGAGACCCTGACCAGTGATTTAGAGGATAGAGGCCTACTTCTGCCGATGCTGACTTTGGCCAAAACCGTAAAAGATTGTCACTTTTGACATTCCACCTCCATACCTATCGAGCAAACCGAACTCTGAAAGTCTCCTTTTGCAGTGTAGAAGTAAAACATGCCAAAATACCCTCCTATTTAGGGGTCATGCTTGATCGCACCCGGTCACATAAGAGAGCATTTCTAGAACCTTGGGTAGAAACTAAAGATTAGGGTCAATCTGATCCAGAAACTTGCCGGATCCACATGGGGGAGGGCAGGAAGTGGGAAATAAAAGGGAGCTGAAAATGATTGAAATGAGTTTAAGGTAGAAAATTACATTGAACTGTTTCTGTGTTGCAATTCTTTCAGCTCAACCAGTCTTTTTATCCTCCATGAGCAATAGTCCCAATCCTATGTGCCTGCCCTCATCCCATGTCCTTTTTATTTTTCCTTCAAACAGTCATCTAGCCTATTCTTAAATGTTGACATGGTCTCTGCTTCAGTCACTAACTCGAGTGCATTTCACAGCCTCACAGCCCTCTGTATAAAAAGATTTCTCCTGCTATCTGTCCTAAGTCACTTGCATTTAATTTTATGTCTGTCTCCTTGTTCTAGAAAACTGTTCGATCTATTGTGTCCCATCCCTTCATAATAAATATCTCTATCAAATCACCCAAGAATCTCCTCTGTTCTAACAAAAACAGCCCCAATTATAGAATCTGTTGTCATACTTATATTTCTCATTTGATTTTGGAATTCCATTAAATCTGATTATGGGATTCCCTTCAGAAATTATTAAAATCTAATTCTATTTTGTGATTGGAGGACCAGGCCCACGTGATCCCAGGTATAACTTCTGCATCGGCTATGTCCCTGGGATCTGTGGGCCATTATGCTGCCTTCCACCTCTCAGCGTCAGACTGCAAGTTTGTGCAGGAGGTCCGTCATCCGGTAAGTGCGTATTCCTTTTGCAGGTCGGAGGCGTACTCCAGAGGGACCCCTCCGGCCGCAATGTTTGGCCCATTGGGTTGTGAAGCAAGGTGTCAATCCACCTCAAGTCAATTAGCATGTTATGTTTTGGTCAATCAGTCTATCTTGCATAAATGTTACAAAACCCAGTAGTAGGGGGGTAGTCATATCGATTTGGTTCCACAGCACAGACGGTTAACTAAAGTTTCTTCTTTTTCAGATAAGCACAGCTCTAATAAAAATGGGAAGAAAAGTGATGGATCCTCTGGCAGCTCATTCTTCACATGGTTCATGATAATCGCTTTACTGGGTGTCTGGTCATCTGTAGCTGTTGTTTGGTTTGACTTGGTGGATTATGAAGATGTCCTGGGTAAGTTTTGTCAATTTCAGTTTTCAAACTTCCAAAGAAAGCTTTTTCCTTGAAAGAAAGAGGTCCTGTAATAATATTGTTTAAAGACTGTCTCTAGAAAAGTGATGGGATATAAGCGGAGTGCACAATATTGTTAGTGGCTTATCATTTGTTGAAAATTATGTTATTAATGAAATCCTCTATTTTGTACTTTAGTCATAATTTCTGGGCCACAGATCAACCACAGTTGAGAAAATAGTAGCCGATGGTTAGCTCACCTCTTTCATTGCTATACAGGTTGAGCTTCCGAAATCCGGAGTTTCAAAATTCGGAATTGCGCTGATCCGTGGAGGGGTCATCCGTAATTTGGAAATTTTTAAAAACCGATTACCGCTGTGAGTTGGGCCTAGGGAGTGGGGAAAACACCAAAAAAAAAATTCCAAAAAATAAAAATTCACAAAACCCTTGCCTACTAAATCGCTGAAAAAGAATTAAAAATAAAAACTTTAACTTACCTTTTCTGCAGGTCTTCAACGCAGGTTTTTCCCGGCCACCAGTGCTGCCAAACCCCCCTCCGCCGTCAGGACCGTCCACTGACCCTCTGCCGCTGCCGGAACCCCCCCGCCACTGTAGGGCACTCTGCCCCACCCCCCCCTCCCCCGACCGCCATCGCAGCACCCTTACCTCGGCTCAGACGCTTCCAGATTCGGGACGTCGGAAAGACGTTCTGAAATCCAGTAATATCCGGAATAGCCTCGGTCCTAAGGTTTCCGGATTTCGGACGCTCTACCTGTAGTAGTGTAACTGAAACCAAGGATTTAGTACAATTACTTGCACATCTGTTACTTCTGTAGCTAGTTGTCTATAGTCCAATTCAGCAAATTCTCTAGAAATAAACCAATAAAATTATATTTGCTGGATCGATCATTTATACAAGAACTGTAGGACCACAGTAACCGTTGGTACATTATAGTAATTACCTCTACTGAAGGAGTTGTCTCTCAGTATCCATGTGAATTGTACTGATGTAAGCTTCAAAAACTTCAAGGCCCAGCAGCCTGACTAATAACTTATATAAGAACATAAGAATTAGGAACAGGAGTAGGCCATCTAGCCCCTCGAGCTTGCTCCGCCATTCAATAAGATCATGGCTGATCTGGCCGTGGACTCGGCTCCACTTACCCGCCCGCTCCCCGTAACCCTTAATTCCCTTATTGGTTAAAAATCTATCTATCTGTGACTTGAATACATTCAATGAGCTAGCCTCAACTGCTTCCTTGGGAAGAGAATTCCACAGATTCACAACCCTCTGGGAGAAGAAATTCCTTCTCAACTCGGTTTTAAATTGGCTCCCCCGTATTTTGAGGCTGTGCCCCCTAGTCCTAGTCTCCCTACCAGTGGAAACAACCTCTCTGCCTCTATCTTGTCTATCCCTTTCATTATTTTAAATGTTTCTATAAGATCAACCCTCATCCTTCTGAACTTCCAACAAGTAAAGACCCAGTCTACTCAATCTATCATCATAAGGTAACCCCCTCATCTCCGGAATCAGCCTAATGAATAGTCTCTGTACCCCCTCCAAAGCCAGTATATCCTTCCTGAAGTAAGATGACCAAAACTGCACGCAGTACTCCAGGTGCGGCCTTACCAATACCCTGTACAGTTGCAGCAGGACCTCCCTGCTTTTGTACTCCATCCCTCTTGCAATGAAGGCCAACATTCCATTCGCCTTCCTGATTACCTGCTGCACCTGTAAACTAACTTTTTGGGATTCATGCACAAGGACCCCCAGGTCCCTCTGCACCCCAGCATGTTGTAATTTCTCCCCATTCAAATAATATTCCCTTTTACTGTTTTTTTTTTCCCCAAGGTGGATGACCTCACACTTTCCGACATTGTATTCCATCTGCCAAACCTTAGCCCATTCGCTTAACCTATCCAAATCTCTTTGCAGCCTCTCTGTGTCCTCTACACAACTCGCTTTCCCACTAATCTTTGTGTCATCTGCAAATTTTGTTACACTACACTCTGTCCCCTCTTCCAGGTCATCGATGTATATTGTAAACAGTTGTGGTCCCAACACCGATCCCTGTGGCACACCACTAACCACCGATTTCCAACCTGAAAAGGACCCATTTATCCCGACACTCTGCTTTCTGTTCGCCAGCCAATTCTCTATCCATGCTAATACATTTCCTCTGACTTCGCGTACCTCTATCTTCTGCAGTAACCTTTTGTGTGGCACCTTATCGAATGCCTTTTGGAAATCTAAATACACCACATCCATCGGTACACCTCTATCCACCATGCTCGTTATATCCTCAAAGAATTCCAGTAAATTAGTTAAACATGATTTCCCCTTCATGAATCCATGCTGCGTCTGCTTGATTGTACTATTCCTATCTAGATGTCCTGCTGTTTCTTCCTTAATAATAGTTTCAAGCATTTTCCCCACTTCAGATGTTAAACTAACCGACCTATAGTTACCTGCCTTTTGTCTGCCCCCTTTTTTAAACAGAGGCGTTACATTAGCTGCTTTCCAATCAGCTGGTACCTCCCCAGAGTCCAGAGAATTTTGGTAGATTATAACGAATGCATCTGCTATAACTTCCGCCATCTCTTTTAATACCCTGGGATGCATTTCATCAGGACCAGGGGACTTGTCTACCTTGAGTCCCATTAGCCTGTCCAGCACTACCCGCCTAGTGATAGTGATTGTCTCAAGGTCCTCCCTTCCCACATTCCTGTGACCAGCAATTTTTGGCATGGTTTTTGGCATATCTTCCACTGTGAAGACCGAAGCAAAATAATTGTTTAAGGTCTCAGCCATTTCCACATTTCCCATTATTAAATCCCCCATCTCATCATCTAAGGGACCAACATTTACTTTAGTCACTCTTTTCCGTTTTATATATCTGTAAAAGCTATTACTATCTGTTTTTATGTTTTGCGCAAGTTTACCTTCGTAATCTATCTTTCCTCCAGTTTATAAAAATAGAAACTGCTGGAACTGCTCAGCAGGCCAGGCAGCATCTGTCGAGAAAGAGTTAACGTTTCAGGTCGATGACCATTCGTCAGAACTGGAAAAAGTTAAAGATGTAACAGATTTTTAAGCAAGTGTAGGGGCAGGGAAAGGGGAGTGGAGGAAAGAACAAAAGGGAAGTTTTGTGATGGAATGAAAGGCAGATGAGATGAAAAAACAAAAGGGATGATGGTGCAAGGCAAAAGGAGATGGTAATAGGACAAGTTAATAAACAAAAGTTGACTCTAGATGAAGTGTAAATAGGAATGGCAGAGTCATCAACAGCTGCCATGTGAGAAAAAAAATAGGGGCGGAGGTTATGGTTTGAGATTGTTGAACTCTATGTTGAGTCCAGAAGGCTGTAAGTGCCTAAACGAAAGATGAGGTGCTGTTCCTCGAGATTGCGTTGAGCTTCGTTGGAACATTGCAAGAGGCCAAGCACGGAGAGATCAGAGTGGGAGTGGAGCGACGAATTAAAGTGACGGGCAACCGGAAGCTAGGGATCACGCTTACGGATTGAACGGAGATGTTCTGCAAAGCGGCCACCCAATCTGCATTTGGTCTAGCCAATGTTCTGACGAAGGGTCATCGACCTGAAACATTGACTCTCTTTCTCTCTCCACAGACGCTGCCTGAGCTGCTGAGTATTTCTAGCATTTTCTGTTTTTATTTCAGATTCCCAGCATCTGCAGTATTTTTCTTTTGTTTTAATAACACTGTTATGATGTAACTTTCTTATTAGAGCTCCAAGAATAACTGATATCAAATGTTAAATTTTTTTTATGTAATAGTTTTAATATTGGATAGTCAAAAGTTGCACTGTATTGTGTACAATCTAATTTAAAATCACATTAAAACTGTACTAATCCATTTTGGAACTTGGCATTTATCTTGTACTTGGATTCTTTTAACGTGCCTTGGTCTTGGTTCATTTTTTTTGCTGTGTTTATAATAGTTCTAATCCGCAGTACATTCAATTTTTTTATTTTTATCATGCATGCAGCAAAAGCAAAGGAATTTCGCTATAACTTTTCAGAGGTGTTACAAGGTAGGATTTTCACTATTCCCATATGCTATTATTTCTTCCATCCTGAAATCTCCTCTGTGCACCTGTTGAATCTGCTAGTTGTGTGTTGGAACCTGCTATATTTATCTACATTTTTTCTATTTTGGGATTTGCAGTACATACTGGTTTCGGTTTCCTTCCCTGTACCTTTTCTATTTTAGGGCCCCTTTTTATTTTACACAATATTGAATATGGGAAGACAGTTGTGTACCAGCTAAAAGTAGTATTCAATATGTGCTTCTTGCCTTGGGCTTGGGCTAAATTTAAGAAAAATAAAACTAACTTTTAGTGACAGCCAAAGCAGGTTTTAGGCCTTGTTCTGATCCACTAATCAGGTAATAGTGGAAAAAGCTTCCCCCCCCACCCTGCCCCCAGTGTGAGTTCTAATTTGATCTTGTAATTAAGGTCAGAGGTTTTTTTGGGGGGTGCTGGCAGAAAACCTGTTTAGAAATGTAAGTTGCTGTACTAATTAGGTTGATAAACAAAACTGATTGCAATCATTTGGCTTTTGTAGCATAATAATTGATCTTTAATTTCAGTTACGGTACATTTCTACAATATACCATGGTATACAGGTGCAGTGTCCAGAATCCTCGGGACCGAGGCTGTTCCAGATTTGGCGTTTTTCCAGACTTTACTGTCTTTCTGACGTCACGAATCCAGAAACACCCAAGCCCAGGTTCGGGTAGTTCTGGATTTCGAAATTGGGGAGCTGACCCCATCGATAAGGTAGTCAGGTGGGCCCCAGCCGCCGAAGAGGAAGGAGTTGGACAGGCGGGACCCTGCCGAAGAGGAGCTGGTCGGGCGGAGCCCCGAGGTTAAGGGCGGTGAGGCGAGGCCCGATGTCAGGCAGCGACGGGACCTTGAGGTTGGCAAGGTCGGTGGGTCCGGATTCCGGTACATTTTACGGATTCTGGACAACCCTGCCACCAATCGGTCTGGATTCCGGAACTCCGGATTTTATACGCTGCACCTGTATTACATTTAGTGCAATGTCATGTTTATGTTAAACTTCTGACCCAGATTGGCTAAATTTGATTTGGAAAATATTTTAGTTGCCTTGCTATAGAGGTTTTCTACTCTAGCTGGTGTGAATATATCTGACACTCCTGGTACAGGTGCAGCGCCTAAAATCGGGAACCCTCTTGCCGTTCTGAATTCCGGGCTTTTCCAGACTTTTGCATTGTTTCTGACGTCACAAATCCGGAAACACCCGAGCCCAGATTCGGGTATTTCCAGATTTCAGAACGTCGGGCGGGGGGGGGGACTCCTGCTGAGGAGTTGTTCGACCCATCGTGCCCCACCGACGTTGTCGTCGGGCGGGGCCCCACCGAGGAGGCCCCAAGGTAAGTGGGAGCAGCGGCGAGGCTAGGCCCGAGGTTGTCTGGTCCAGATTCCGGAACATTTTACGGATTCCAGACGACCCTGCCACCGATAGTCCGGATTCCGGCACTCCACCTGTATACCATTTAAATGCATCATTTTCTACAGATGAAGTCCCCACGATTAATGTATTGCATCATTTGAGTCACTGAGCAAAATCTAAATGGCAGCGCTTTCTAAATGTTGTTAAATTTAGATTTACACATGCATTTGACTGATGCGATAGGAACAGACTTTCCAACCAACCGGCCATGTTCTGATTGGGCTTCTGTTACTTAGGGTAAATGTTTTAAATTTTGAAGTTTAGTCTGAAATGCATTTCTCTATGCATAGTCAATTTACTCCAGCTCACAAAATTATAACGTAAATTATTTTAAAGGCAGATGAGTGAATCTTTGATGCCTGATACTATTTCTTAAAAAAAACTGAGGCAAATTTCAGAATAATGCCAAAAAGATAGCTGAGGTTAACCAAACAAATGGGAATATTGTTCACTAAACAAAGCCTGCAAATTTCAGTTCATTTTTAGACCTGCTTACTTGCAGCATCTAGTGGACCCAGCAGTTTTCATGTTTTATATACAAGTATTTTGAAATATTGACCAGGTTACCTATAGAGCAAATAAAATTAAATGTTCATAACATTTAACTGCAGGGTATAAGTAAAATGAGAATGACCAGGCGATCCAAGAGCTAATAGATCGCAAGCGCAGGGCATTTCTGAGCCTTAAACAACAACCCAACTCTGGAGCAGCAAGGCAGCATTACAAACGGCTTAAGGCCGAGGTCCAACAAAAAACTCGGAACTTAAAGAACAGATGGTGGATGGAGAAAGCACAGGAGATACAGCAGCTGGCCGATAGCCATGATGTGCGAGGATTCAAGGCTACCTACGGCCCAAACACCCAAGACCCCACTGCTGGTCAAGAACGGGGAAACACTCATCAAGGACACCGAGGCAGTCGGGGCCTGTGGAAGAAGCAGTTAGAAGATCTCCTCAATCGAAACTCTGCCTTTGACTTGAGTGTTCTCGATGCCATCCCGCAGCATGCTACTCGCCACCACCTTGGTAAAACCCCAGCACTGCACGAGGTATAAAAAACTATTAAGACCGCTTAAGAGCAACAAGGCTACGGGAGCGGATGGAATCCCCGCTGAGACATTGAAGTATGGCGGAGAGGCATTGTTGGCGCGAATACATGACTCATCTCTCATCTGAAGGGAGGAGAGCATGCCGGGAGATCTCAGAGATGCAGTGATCGTGACCATCTTTCTTAAAAAAAAAGGGGTACAAGTCCGATTGCGGCAACTACCGAGGAATCTCCCTGGGAAAGTCGTCGCTAGAGTCCTCCTCAACCGTCTTCTTCCTGTGGCTGAGGAGCTTCTCCCGGAGTCGCAGTGCGGATTTCGTCCTCTACGGGGCAAGATGGTCATGATTTTTACAGCGTGATAGCTGCAAGGAAGAGCACCAACCCTTATACATGGCCGCCTTCGACTTTACAAAGAACGTTGACACTGTCAACCGCGAGAGTCTATGGAGCGTCCTCCTTCATTTCAGATGCTCCCAAAAGTTCGTTACCATCCTCCACCTGCTCCACGACGACATGCAGGCCGTGAACCTTACCAACGGATCCATTACAGACCCAATCCACGACCGGGTTAGGGTCAAACAAGGCTGCGTCATTGCCTCAACCCTCTTCTCAATCTTCCTCGCTGCCATGCTCCACCTCAGTCAACAAGCTCCCTGTTGGAGTGGAACTAAACTACAAAACCAGTGGGAACCTGTTCAACCTTCATCGTCTCCAGGCCAGGTCCAAGACCACCCCAACCTCTATCGTCAAGCTACAGTACGCGGGTGGCGCCTGCGTCTGCACACCTACAGCGGCTGCATTCCAAGCCATAGTCAACGTATTTACTGAGGCCTACAAAAGCATGGGCCTTACGTTAATCATCCGTAAGACAAAGGTCCTCCATCAACCTGCCATGATCCACTGCGCGGCCCTGGGCAACTTGTCCATTTCCCAAAACGCTGGAGCCTCTTGTCAATGTCTGCTCGTTAATGAGATTCAACACCGCCTCCAATGCGCCAGTGCAGCCTTCGGCCGCCTGAGGAAAAGAGTGTTTCAAGACCAGACCCTCCAAACTGCCACCAAGCTCATGGTCTACAGGGCTGTAGTAATAACTGCCCTCCTGTATGGCTCAGAGACATGGACCATGTACAGTAGACACCAGGTCGTTGGAGAAATACCACCAACAATATCTCCGCAAGATCCTGCAAATCCCCTCGGAGGACAGATGCACCAATGTTGGCGTCCTCAACCAGGCACAACATCCCCAGCATTGAAGCACTAACCACACTCTACCAGCTCTACTGGGTAAGCCACATTGTTCGCATGCCAGACACGAGACTCCCAAAGCAAGCGCTCGACTCGGAACTCCTTCACGGCAAACGAGCCAAAGGTGGGCAGAGGAAACGTTACAAGGACACCCTCGAAGCTTCCCTAATAAAGTACAACATCCCCATTGACACCTGGGAATCCCTGGCCAAAGACCGCCCTAAGTGGAGGAGGTGCATCCGCAAGGGCGTTGATCGCCGAGAGCATGCAGAAATCAAGCGCAGGCAGTGGAAAGAACGTGCCGCAAACCAGTCCCACCCTCCCCTTCCCTCAAAGGCTATCTGTTCCAACTGTGACTGGTTCTCGTATTGGACTGCAGTCCCTTTCAGCCACCTAAGGACTCTTTCTTGGAGTGGAGGCAAGTCTTCCTCGTTTCCGAGGGACTGCCTATGATGATGATAAGTAAAATGACTCAAGGATATTTACATGAACATTTTGCTTTTTGTTTTTTTTCCAATTTCCTCTTGAGTAAGTTAGTAATTTTTGTGAATGGTCTTGATAATTTTTCTAGCCTAAGGATATAATGAAAACTTATACAGGTAGAATGTCTGAAATCCGGAGTTCTAAAAACCGAAATTGGCCAAAAACCGGACATTATGCAGATTGCAAGAATCATTGTCCGGAATCTGGAAATATTTCCCGAAAACCGGACTTTTAAGCTGTACATACCTTTTTCAAAACATGAATCCTAAAAAATACGCAGCCCGGCCAAGCCTTGAGGTTGCCGGATTCAGGCCGTCGAATGTAATGCTCCGAAATCTGGAAATTCATGAAAGTCGGCCCAAGGGTTTCCGGATTCGGGACGTCTGATTTCTTCTCCGAAATCCAGAAAAACCGGAATGGCCTCTGTCCCAAGTTTCCGGTTTCGGGAGTTTATACCTGTATTTGCTAAATTCTACGATTGAAATTTGTAACACATTTTAATTGTCACTAACTTACTTTAGTGTGATCATGATATTCTGGCACTGGATTGCTGTAATACTTTGCACCAAGTACCTTTTCTCTCTTTTCGATGCTTTGTATGGTTGCTGCAATCTAGCTCCTTAAGTTGGGTATTCTTGGCAAGAATGTAAACTTTATGTTCAAGTTCTGAAAGTGTAATTTGGAGGACGAGTTCATGGAATGCATTTGAGACAGTTTCCTGGAACAATATGTTATGGAACCAACCAGTGAACAAGCTATTTTAAGTCTTGTATTGCGTAATGAAACTGGGTTAATCAGTAACTCATAGTAAAGGATCCTCTGGGGAAGAGTGATCATAATATAAAATTTCACATTAAGTTTAAGTGTGAAATACTTCAGTTGGAAATGAGAGTCTTAAACTTAAATAAAGCCAATTACATAGGTATGAGGGGTGTGGTTGCTAAAGTAGATAGGGAAATTAGATTAAAAGGTATGACAGTAGGTAAGCAGTGACAAACATTTTAAAGAAATATTCCAAAATTCTCAACGAATATACATTCCATTGAGAAATAAAAACTCCACCGGGAAAAGTGATCCCTCCATTGCTAACTAAAGAAGTTAAGGATAGTTTTAGATTTAAAGAAAAGGCACATAACGTTGTGAAGAATAGTAGTAGGTCTGAGGATTGGGAGAGCTTTAGAAACTAGCAAGAGATGACCAAAAAATTGATATAGCAGAAAATAGAATGAATAAACATTAGCAAGAAATATAAAACTGATTGCAGGAGCTTCTCGTATGTAAAAAGGAAGAGAAAAGCAAAAGTAAATGTTGAGATGGGTGAAATTATAATGGGGACTAAGGAAATGGCAGAGACTTTAAACTAATATTTTGTATCTGTCTTCACAGCAGAAGACACAAAAAGCATACCAAAAATATTGAGGAACCAAGGGGCTAAAGAGTGAGGAACTTAGTGATTAATATCAGTAGAGAAAAAGTAGTTGAAAAACTAATGGTACTAAAAGCCAACAAATCACCTGGACCTGACTGCCTACATCCTAGGATTCTAAAAGAGGTGGTTGCAGAGATAGTGGATGCATTGGTTGTGATCTTCCAAAATTCCCTAGATTCTAGAACTGTCCCAGCAGATTGGAAGGTAGCAAATGTAACCCCACTATTCAAGAAAGGAGGGAGATAGAAAACGGGAAACTATAGGTCAGCTGTCGAGAAAATGGAATCCATTATTAACGACGTTTATAAAATCATCATATGATTAGGTGGAGTCAACAGGTTAAGCGAGTGAGCACTAAGGTGGCAGATGGAGTATAAAGTGGGGAAATGTGAGATTATTCACTTTGGTAGGAAGAATAGCAAAGCAGAATATTAATTAGTGTGAAGCTATTAAATGTTGAGAGATTTAGGTGTCCTTATACAGGAAACACAAAGTTAGCATGCTGGTACAGCAAGCAATTAGGAAGGCAAATGGCATGTTGGCCTTTATTGCAAGGGGGTTAGAGTACAAGAGTAAAGAAGCCCTACTACAATTGTACAGGGTTTTGGTGAGGCCACACCTGGAGTACTGTGCACAGTTTCTCTCGCTCCTTGTGTGAGAAAGGACATACTGCCTTAGAGGCGGTGCAACGAATACAATATACTAAATTGAAAGAAGTACAAGTAAATCACTGTTTCACCTGGTTATATAGAGTATATTCATGACTGAGATAGATAGATTTTTGAACTCCAGGGAAGTCGAGGGATATGGGGATCGAGCAGAAAAGTTAAATTGGGGTCTAAAATCAGCCGTAATCTTCTTGAATGGCGGATCAGGCTCGCAAGGCCATATGGCCTATTCCTACTCCTAATTCTTGTGTTCTTATGTAATTCTATATTATTTCTTATGTAATTCTATATTATTTCAGTTGGATTTTGCCAATTCATTATATGCCTTGTATTATTAAGTGCATAGTCTTCATTCCAGCATCCTTCTCAAACCGGAGTTGTAAACTTTAATAAGAAGTTGCTAAGAAGCAATCTCTTATCACCCTTTGACATAAGGATGCTTCCCATTTTGGGCAGATGTATGACTAATGAAATATTAGAAGCCTAGCCATTAAAATTGACTGGGCCTCCCACAGCAGTTCCCATGAGGGAAATCTGGTGCCTCTCCCCTACTTTCCGCCTGAGAGTTAAAGTCCCTGCTTGGTGTTCACCAGGACTCTAGTTCGAATGATGACCACTGTGTAAGTTGGAAGAGATACTCATTGACTGTTGCTACATGTTTAGATGCTGACAAGTGCACTGCCAAGAGAATTGCTTTGTAAAATGCTTAAACTGTGCTATGATTCATCCACACTTTATGGTATTTGAAAGTAAGTAAAATGGTGTTGAAGGAGTACCATCTGTGTTTCAAGCTTGGTTTTCCAAAATTTGATGTAATTGTCCCATTTGGATTATCTTAACTAACCTGAGAATTCTTTGAGGAGGTACAGAAAGAGTAGACAAGGTAATGCAGTGGATGTCATATGCTTGGATTTTCAAAAGGCCTTCAATAAGGTTAGCTCATGACAAAGTTAAGGCACGTGGAGTTGGGACAAATAGCTGAATGGATAGTATATTGGTTTAAAAAAAGTAAGCAGAGATGAGGAGCTGTTCGGGCGGGCTGGCGAGGGGGGTCCTGAGGTAAGGGCGGTGGCGGCGAGGCCCGAGGTCGGACAGCGGTGGAGCCCCGAGGTTGGTGGGTACGGATTCCGGATGACCCGGATTCTCGACGCTACACCTGTGCAAGAGATTAGAAAACTTGCAGAATGGGTAGTTAAGAAGCAAATGAACTTTAACATCGATAAATGTGAGGTGATGCGCTTTGGTCATAAAAATAGAAACCTCACGTACAGCTTTGAAAATAAGAAACTGAATGGGGTAGAAGATGAAAGGGATCTAGGGATACAGATGAACAAATCATTAAAGGCAGCATTGCAGGTCAGCAAAGCAATGTAAAATGCTAACAAAGCACTGGGATTTATTTCTGGAGGTATAGAATTTACAAGTAGTGAAGTTATGTTAAAATTGTATAGGTCAGGGTGCACTTGGAATATTGCGCAGTCTAGTCTCCATACTATAAAAGGACATAGAAGCACTAGAGAAAGTGCAAAGAAGATTTACAAGGATGGTACCAGAACTGAGAGAATATAGTTATCGGGAAAGATTAAAGAGGTTTTTTGTTGAGAAAAGGGAAAACTTAGAGGAGACCTAATAGAGGTCTTTAAATTATGAATGGGTTGGACAGGCTTGATGTGGAGAGAATGTTTCCACTTGTGGGAGAATCCAAAACTAAGGCCATAAATACAAAATAATTACTAATAAATCGAATAGGGAAATTGAGAAATATCTTTACTCAGTGGTTAGAATGTGGAACTCGCTACCACAGGAAGTGGTTGAGGCAAATTGCTTTGATACTTTCGAAAGGGAGAAAAAGAGATCGAAAGATAATCTGAAAGGCTGAGATGATGTAGATGGAATGGGAGGAGACACGTGTGGCATATAAACACCAGCACAGACTAGTTGCAGGATGACTCAGTTCTACGTTTTCTCCACCTTTTGAACAAATTATAGATAGGACATTGGTTTCACTATGCAAAAAGCTTTGTTTTATCGTACACAAATCAGGGCCCATCAGCAAACCAAAATAATTTATGGATGCCAGGCTCTACATTTTCAGCACAAAATTACTTTATTTTATTGTGTAGAAAACCATTGGTTGAATATAGAACACTCCCCTCGGTCCACAAAACAACAACCCAACTGAGGAGCAGCAAAGCAGCTTTACAGACGATTTAAGGCCAAGGTTCACCATAAACCCGTGACCTAAAGAACAGATGGTGGGTGGAGAAAGCACAGGAGATTCAGCAGCTGTCCGACAGCCATGATGTGAGAGGATTTTTCACCGCAGTCAAGTCTAAATACGGTCCAAGCACCCAAGGCCCCACCCCACTGCTGGCCAAGAACAGGGAGACACTCGAGGACACCGAGGCAGTCAGGACCCGCCGGAAGGAGCACCTCGAAGATCTCCTCAGCCGAGACTCTGCCTTTGACTCGAGTGTCCTCAACTCCATCCTACAGGATGCTACCTGCCATCATCTCGGCAAAACCCCAGCCCTGCACGAGGTAGAAAAGGCCATCTGCTAGCTCAAGAACAACAAGGCAATGGGAGCGGATGGAATCCCCACTGAAACACTAAAGTATGGCGGAGAGGCACTATTGGCACGAATTCATGACCTAATTTCTCTCGTTTGGAAGAGGAGAGCATGCTGGGTGATCTGAGATATTCAGTAATCGTGACCATCTTTTAAAAAGGGGGTGCCTGACTGCGGCAACTACAGAGGAATCTCTCTGTTGTCAGCCACTAGGAAGTTCGTCGCTAGAATCCTCCTCCCACCATCTTCTCACTGTGGCTGAGGAGTTCCTTCCGGAGTCACAGTGTGGTTCCCACTATGGGGCATAACAGACATGATCTTTACGGCGCGACATTTGCAAGAGAAATGCAGGGAACAACACCAACCATTGTACGTGGCCGCCTTTGACCTTGCAAAAGCCTTCGACACTGTTGATTATGGATTGTCGTCCTCCGTTTCGGCTGTCCCCAAAAGTTTGTCGCCATCCCCTGTCTGCTCCACGACCACATGCAAGCCGTAATCCCGACCAACGGATCCACCACAGACCCAATCCATGTCCGGTTATCGCGTCAACCACCTTCTTGATCTTCCTCGCTGCAATGCTCCACCTCATACTCAACAAGCTCTCTGCTGGAGTGGAAATAAACTACAGAACCAGTGGGGACCTGTTCAACCTTCGTTGTCTTCAGGCCAGATCCAAGACCGTCCCTCCTCTGTCGGCGAGCTACAGTACGCGGATGACGCTTGCGTCTGCGCACATTCAGAGACTGAACTCCAAGTCATGGTCAACATCTTCATTGAGGCGTACGAAAGCATGGGCCTTACACTAAACATCCGTAAGACAAAGGTCCTCCACCAACCTGAGCCTGCCACACAGCACTGTTCCCACCCCCCAAGTCATCAAGATCCATGGTACGGCCCTGTAAAACGTGGACCACTTTCCATACCTTGGGAGCCTATTATCAAGAGTAGACATCGACGACGAGGTTCAACACCACCTCCAGTGTGCCAGTGCAGCCTTCGGCTGCCTGAGGAAGAGAGTTTTTCGAAGATGAGGCCCTCAAATATGGCACCAAGCTCATGGTCTACAGGACTGCAGTGATACCCGCCCTCCTGTATGGCTCGGAGACAGGGACCATATACAGTAGATATCTCAAATCACTGGAGAAATACCACCAATGATGTCTCCGCAAGATCCTGCAAATCCCCTGGGAGGACAGACGCACCAACATTGGTGTCCTCGATCAGGCCAACATTCCCAGCATCGAGGCACTGACCACACTCGACCAGCTTCGTTGGGCGGGCCACATTGTTTGTATGCCTGACATAAGACTCCCAAAGCAAGCGCTCTATTCAGAATTCCCTCATGGCAGGCGGGCCCCAGGTGGGCAGAGGAAAAGTTTCAAGGATGTCCTCAAAGCCTCCTTGAGAAAATGCAACATCCCCACCAACACCTGGGAGTCCCTGGCCAAAGACTGCCCTAAGTAGAGGAAGTGCATCCAGGAGGGCGCTGAGCACCTTGAGTCTCGAGAGCATGCAGAAATCGAGCGCAGACAGCGGAAGGAGCCTGTCTGTCCCACCTGTGACGGAGACTGTGGTTCCTGTATTGGACTGTTCAGCCACCCAAGAATTCACTTTGAGTGGAAGCAAGTCTTCCTTGATTTCGAGGGACTGCCTATGATGATGATGATGATGACTCCCCTCGGTCTGCATCAATGTCTTGGGCAAACCTTGAGGTCCTATCAGTTTTGAGCAGTACTTTTGCTAAGGATTGATCGTTTGCATTTGTCAGTTAAGAATTGCTGTTTGAGCAGCTTCACTCTCAAAAGTCTGCCATTCTAGGCCTGAAGGCTTTGCTCTATCTCCAGTCCTGTTGATCACATACTACAATGAATGACGATAGATTGGCTACTCTGTTCAATTATTTGCACTCAGAGGTTTAGGGAGGAAGTTCCAGAGCTTAGGACCTAGGCAGCTGAAGGCATAGCCGCCAATGATGGAGTTATGAAAATTGGAAATGCATAAGAGGTTCGGAATTGGAGGAGTGCAGAGATATCTGATGGTTGTAGGGTTCGAGGAGGTTCCAGAGATATAATGGGGTGAGGCAATGGAGCGATTTGAAAACCAGGATGAGAATTTTAAAATCTAGGCGTTGCCGGACCAGGAGCCAGTGTACGGTCAGTGAGCACAGAGGTGATGGATTAACGGGACTTGAATACAGCAGCAGAGTTTTGGACGAGCACAAGTTTACGAGGGGTGCAATCTGGTAGGCCGGCCAGGAGAGGCAATAGAGGCAACAAAGGCGGGATGAGGGTTTTAGTAGCAGATGAGTTTGAGGCAGGGATGGAGACCGGCGATGTTACGGTGGTGGTAGTAGGTGGTCTTGGTGATGGAAGGTTATGGGATTGGAAGCTCATCTTGGTGAAATAGGACGGCAAGGTTGAGAATGGTTGGTTTGATTTAGCCATGGCAGTGGCCAAGGAGAGGGATGGAATTGTAGCTGGGGATTGGAGTTTGTGATGGGGACCAAAGACCCTGGCTTTGGCCTTCCCAATATTTAATTGGAGGAAATTTCTGCTCATCCAATACTGCATGTCGAACAAGCACCATGACAAATGAGACAGTGGAGTGATCGAGAGGTGGTGGTAAGGTCGAGCTGGGTGTTGTCAGTATATATGTGGAACCTGACATTGTGTGTTCAGATGATGTCACCAAGGAGCAGCATTTAGATAAATATCTTTCAGCCATTATCATTAAAAAAATTATTGAGTCTTTTATCTGATTGATGTTTGTGGGACCTTGTGCACAAATTGCCTGCCATGGTTTCCCATTATTATAACAATGCCTAGAGTTCAAAAATACTTAATTGGCTCATTCAACATCCTGAGGTCATGAAAGGTGCTGTATAACTTCATTTGTTTCTGTCTTTTCCCTCTTTTGCTGTATATTTCCCTGTCTTCACTTCATAAACTATACTTAATTAAAATCAAAGGAATGTTCTGTTTCAGATTGGAATCCAGAAAATTGGCACCTTCTGTTCTACATAACTTGTACCTTTTCCTTGGGGCCCAATTTTGGCCATGACTTGCTCCAATTTGTTTTCTGGCGTAAGTTTTAAAAAATGCCATTTTTCCCAATAAACTTGATCCAGAGTAACTCAGTTAGGTACGATTTTTTTTTTTTTAGTTTTTTTTCAAAAGGTGTCATTCCCAGCCACTTGCATCAGTTTGGCCATTTATGCCACTTTGGCCAGCTAAAATTTACTCCAAGTCGAATTGGGTCAGCGTATATGGCCAGCTCTGAAAAACATTGCGGGCAGTTAAGAATTCGGCGCAGGTTAGTATATTTAAAGCACCAAGACTTACAAAGCACTAAACAAAGCACAAAAATAAGCATTCAATAACAAATAAAAAAAAAAATACAAGGAAGCTGAGAGGACCTGCACCAAGACTTGTAAAGCACAAAACAAACCACAAAAAGTAATAAGCAATCAATCAATAACAAATAAAAAAAAAATAAAAGTCCTACCTTTTTTATGCCAGAAACTAGTTTCTCTCTTTCCCTCCCCCCCCCCCCCCCCCCCCCCCCCCCCATTGCCCAATCAAAACTCTCCTCACTAAACAAAGCATAACCATCAATAAATAAAACTGAAGTCCTACCTCGGCCCGAGAACTTAGCAGGCCGGCCGGTGCGGGAGGCCACTCTGCCGGGCATAGGGTGCGGCGAACATTTAAAGGTAAGTGCGCTGAATAAGGGGGTTGGGGAAAATTGGGCCCTTGGAGAGTTATACCACCTTGTTCTGGAAGCAGTGGACTATTTGAATATTAGCTTAAAATGATCAGTCCGTCAACTCAGGCCATTGATGAGTTACGCCTTATTAGACAGACACTCAGTTATGCAACTATACATGCCAAAAAATTGTCTGTGGTGCATGGATCAAGATTTGGACATGGAGTGCTCTGTGATGTCACTTGGTAAACATTTCCAGTTGAAGAATTCTGATCCAGTGCAGTCAGCATATACGCAGCTGCTATTCACATTTCAGTGTGCAGTGGATCAAGATCACTTGGGAATATACTTTATGTCCTATTTCATGCAAATGATTCCCTACATCGAATACCCTTTTCAAACCTTTCATCTCTGATTCCCTGTGCAAGCTCATACTGGTCCTATTCAGCCAAGGTCAGAATGGAATACATAAAATACAGCATTGCTGTTGAGCCTTGTTAAAATTAGGACCATTCATGAACTCTAGGTTCTACTGGCTGAGTGTTCCTGAGTGACGAACGTGACTATAATAATTCGGTCATATTTCTAATCCTTATTTGAAATTTCATTTAGATTTAGATACTCCTAGAACACTACCTGTACAGTTAGACAAGGAATGCATGTTGTGCTGTCAGCCCAATTTCCATGAGAAGGGAATTTCCATAGGAAGAGCAAATAAGGCTGAGCCCCCTCCTTCCAGTAACTTACTATGGACTCAATTTCCCCCAAAGCATTTTTTTGGCGTACGCCCATTTTTTTTTTGTGGCCCAAGTATGCCAAAAAAAAGTGTTGTAAGTTGGATCTCTTCATTTTGGCGTGGCCTAGCCTTAGGGTGGTGGAGCCTTGATCTGCACCAAAAAGATCGGGTTGCCATGGTAACCAGGGACACTGCGTATACAGCCACCTCCCAACACAGGAAAATAATTCTCTCTCTCTCTGTCTCGCTCGCTTGCGCGCGCTCTCACACACGCACTCTCTCATTCCCCCCCCCCCGGCCACCTATTGGGACCGGACTGTGTGTGAGAACCAGGGACTCAGAATGGAACCAGACAGCCTTCCTGTTCGTGTGCGGACCGGACAGCCTTCGGGAGGAGTTGGAGGTAAGTTGCTGCTATGTGTTTTTCAATTCTTTCAGTGTGTCCAGGCATCTGCTGTGCCGCTTTCCTTACCTGCGCCAATTTCCTTAACTCTAGGGAAGGTTTTTCAGGACAGGCCACATATGCTGGCCTAATCAGAACTGGAGTAACATTCAGCTGGCCAAACTTCCCTAAATGGCCAGAAGTGGCGTAGGTGGCTGGTTATGCCCCTTTTGCTGAAAAAAAACTGACTTAAAATATTCGTCACTAACTCAGTTACACTGGTGCAAATTGATTGGGGAAACTGGGGATTTTTACATTAGACCAGAAAAAGCAGCCTGCTCAAAAAAAAAACGGCGCAAATACTAAGGAAAATTGAACCCTGTATAACCTACAATGTTGTGTGTCTCAACCTTTGGACAATGTTTAATGTTGCTTTTACAGAATTAATTCTCCTCCTTTATCAGCTGGTCTTGTTGATGAACTATTTAGGCTTTTTTTTTTACTGGGTCCATTGCCATGCTTGATAACCAGCCATTTTGAACAACATTGCTTTTTTGGAACATTACTTTCTTGGCACTTCTCAAAGGCAGGTGGTTTGACAGTATAGTACAGGTACTTAAGTCTGCCTTAGATCCAGGACCCACTGGTTGTCCCATTTCCTACAATCAACTACAACATATAAAAGCAAAATTTAGATTACTACCCTTTTAGAGGTTGGTCTCTTTATTTTCTACCATATTTTTTGACATTCTCATCTTTGGCCCTTCTGAATTGTGTAAGTTTCTTCTGTTTCTCATTACCACTTTGGTATAAATGAATGGAATGCCATAAGATATAGGTCTTTTAAAGTTGTGTTTAAATTGGAGGGATTAAATAAGATATACAGCTGTAGTGGAATGTCATGGAATTCCCACCTAATCATTCTGAGACTCATGCCCCAATGGTTAACTCTCTGGTATTGGGGCATGTATCGAGATATATGTAATGTATGACTTTGAAGACTATGTTGTAATTACTCTTTTTGTACATTTCTCAACTTGTGATCATCCAAAGCTTTTAACTGTTCTGGTTTATGTTTTGCATGCTGTGCATTCATTGGAGTGAAATATAATTCAAAGGGTAATATAATTGTTCTTCCTTTCATTTTTAAATAGGGAAACTTGGAGTTTATGATGCAGACGGAGATGGTGATTTTGATGTGGAAGATGCCAAAATTTTGCTAGGCAAGCATATTATATTATGATTTTTATTTTGCATGGAGTTTTAAATGCACATCTTTGGCAGTTGCATGACTAACTTTGGTTGGTGTAACACTTACTTTTAAATGCTGCTAATGAATGAAATTGTGTGATCTATGTTGAACAATTTGTAACTTTTTTTCCCCCTCAGTGCACACTAAAAGTTGTGACTGGCAAAGACATTGAAATGATGCTTCTGGGTGAAGGAGCAAATAAATGTGTGGAATGCATTGTCCAATAGGCAGAGGAATGTACATCAGAATAATTAGGATTGGGGAAAAGAATTAGAAACATAGAAATTTACAGCACGGAAGGGGGCCATTTCAGCCCATCTTGTCTGCGCCGGCCGACAAAGCCGCACGGCCCTTGGTCAGCAGCCCTAAAGGTTACATGTAAACTATGAACAATGACGGAAAGGCAAAGAGCACCCAGCCGAACCAGTCCGCCTCTCTCAACTGCAACACCTCTTATACTGAAACATTCTACACTCCACCCCAACCGGAGCCATGTGATCGCCTGGGAGAGGCAAAAATCAGATTAAAAAAAAACCCAGGACAATTTTGGGAGAAAAAAATCTGGGAAAATTCCTCTCCGACCTATCCAGGTGATTGAAGCTATTCCAGGAGATCACCCTGGCCGTATTCTATTCCCTGCAATACTTACCATTATATCTGCGCCGTCCAACAAAAGGTCATCCAGTTTAATCCCAATTACCAGCTCTAGGTCCGTAACCCTGCAGGTTACTGCACTTCAAGTGTCTATCCAACCATCTCTTAAAAGTGGTGAGGGTTTCTGCATCCACCACTCTTCCAGGCAGCGAGTTCCAGATCCCCACAACCCTCTGCGTAAAGAAGCCCTCCCCCTCAAATCCCCTCTAAACCTTCCACCAACCACCTTAAAACTATGCCCCTTTGCAATAGACCCTGACACTAATGGAAATAGATAGTTACTATCCACTATGTCCAGGCCCCTCAGTATTTTGTACACAACTTCCTCTGTTCCAATGAGAACAAACCCAGCCTATCCAATCTGTCCTCATAACTAAGATTCTCCATTCCAGGCAGCATCCGAGTAAATCTCCTCTGCACCCTCTCTAGTCCAATCACATCCTTCCTATAATAGGGCGACCAGAACTGCACGCAGTACTCCAGCTGTGGCCTAACCAAAGTATTATACAATTTAAGCATAACCTCCCTGCTCTTATATTTTATGCCTTGGCCAATAAAGGCAAGCATTCCGTATGCCTTCTTAACCACCTTATCCACCTGGCCTGCTACTTTCAGGGATCTGTGGACAAGCTCCCTTTGTTCATCTACACTATTAAGTGGCCTACTGCTTAATGTGTATATCCCTTCCTTATTAGCCCTCCCAAAGTGCATCACCTCGCACTTCTCTGAATTAAATTCCATTTGCCACTGCTCTGCCCACCTGACCAGTGGATTGATATCCTCCTGCAACCCATGACTTTCCTCTTCATTATCAACCACACAGCCAATTTTAGTGTCGTCTGCAAACTTCTTAATCATACTCCCTATATTCAAATCTAAATCGTTGATATATACCACTAAAAGCAAGGGACCCAGTACTGAGCCTTCTTCAAATACATTTAAAAAAACATACATGTATATTTACAAATGCACTGACTTCTCACAATACGTAGGTGTACATTGGTGTGTTGGAGTGGGACATATGCTGAAAACAGTGTGCTGTTTGGGCATCAGGATAATTTGCCAATGTTTCAGGAGTTATTGAGGTTCTTAAAATGTAGTGATGAGCTTTGTAGGATTGAAGCATTGGCTTTGAGTTTGTGCTGGTTTTATCAGTACAATCCATATGGAATCGGCCAAACCAGTGCAAAAGATTGAGGAATTTTTAACGTAAGTTACGTCGAGCATAAATTGCATTTCCTTGATTTTTTTTTAATGCTGGTTTAAAAAAAAAAAAAAAATTGTGCTGGAAAGTGGCCCGCCTACAAAATTGGCAGTGCCCTCAGATCGAAATAATGGCCCTGAAATTCTGTTTTGGCCTTCCCGCGGGCATTTTAGAGAAAAAATACACACCTACCTTAAGCTGCTGCCCACGATCGACTTTCCGATGCTGAGATCTCTCCTGACTGCCAATCGCAGCGCGTGCACATCGACGCATGCGCAGGCCTGCAGCTGGTGTCACATGGCTCTGGGCAGCCAATCAGGTAAAGTATCGTAGTAATAGGATTCCGCAGGGCCCTAAACTCCCATTACTATGATTTGTGATAGAGCCCGAAACACCCAAAACACAGCCCCATACACCCAAAACACTAATTAAAAAAAAAAATAGAAAATAATTACACTACATTCATTTAAATGAAAGTTATTAATGTCTTAAAAATTTTTTTCCTGATTTTTAAAGTTTTTAAAAATAAACTCACTGTTGTGGGGAGGGTTTTAATAAAATATGTTTTACTAACTTTATTTTTATATGTTTTTGTGTTTTTTAAAACACTTGCGCCTGTAAAAGTAGACTATGCGCCTGCTTTTTCAGGCGCAAGATTTTTGAGGAAATTTCCACTTAAAAATGTCCTCGCTCCTGAGATGCGGCCATCTGTTGAGCCAGAAACTTGACCGATAGGAAATGCCGGTTTCCAGCGCATGCGCATTGCGCGCTGGAACCGGCATTTCTGTTGCCTTCCTGGGTCCATAGGAACTCCGTACGGACCTGGGGAGGCCTAAATTGTTGGCCCAATAGCATTGCGAGTTTCCACATTGTAGACATTTGAGAAGATTCTTCAAATTGAGCTTTTTTTTTAGGCACACAGGCATTTTAAAAGTTTTTACATATTAATTAATTTACTAAAACTGATTAGTGTACACCATTGAAACGAGTAAATGGTTCAGTACAGTTTTAAATCCTGTTCAGTGAATTAAAATTGTTACCACAGGTAGCTGACTAGACACATATTTAATAAGTTTATTTCTTGTGTGAAACCCATTTTCATCTGGATTACTAAAACTGCATCAGCTTACCACTCTTAAATACATCAAAACATTTTTTAATGCAAAGCAAAATAAATAAACAAGTGTTTGGTTCATGGAAGATTTTATGGTTGTGATTATGCAGTCTTGAACCATAACTTCTCTCTGGAAAAACAGTGCAATTTGCACCTAGTATCCCGATTGAGCCCAAAACAGAAACTCTACCCCATTGTCTCTTATGGAGCAGTGGCAGAGTTTGTGGCTCATTGTAACTTCAGTGCAATGTGCCTGAGTCGTGAGCTTCTATAAATGGGTTCCAGACCACTTGATATTTCTTGAATTCCTACATTACCATTTCCTGACTATTTTATACCCCACGTTTGTTGGGAGGGCTATGTTCCAGCTCATTGGAACATAGCTCACTGACAAAGTCTTGGGCCAATCCAGAAGTTTCCCAGCTTGCCATTTCCCCATCTTACACTCGGCAGTAAGAGGCCCAAATCATCAGACTCGAATCTCTGCTAAGGACTTTCAAGTAACTATGAATCCAGAAAAGCCACAAACTCAGGCTATCCACCTGAGTTCCTCATGTCCCTATGGTGGCATAGTGGTTATGTTACTGGACTAGTAATCCAGAGAACCGGAGTTCAAATTGCAGTTTGAGAATTTGAATTTAGTTTTTCAAAATTATTTTTAAAAAGCTGGACGTATAAAGCTTCATTTTAGATTGTGATAAAACCCAACTGGTTCATTAATGTCCTTTTGGCTAAGGAAACCTGCTACCTTACCAAGTCTGGTCTATATATGACTCCGGTCTTGCATCAACTTGACCCTCTGAAGTGGATGAGCAAGCCTCGCAGTTGTATCGCCATCTTCGCAGGGCCAACTAGGGATGGACAATAAATACTGGCCAAGCCAACAAGGCCCATGTCCTGACATCTCTCCTGCTGAAACTAGTCCAGTTACATAAAATAACAATCTATAGCACAGAAACAGGCCATTCGGCCCAACTGGTCCATGCCGGACGGAGTGTATGCTCCATACGAGCCTCCTCCCACCCCTCTTCTGACCCGATCCACATTCTGTCAATATGGTTTTAATAAAAGAAAAACTTAGCAAAAATTGTGAACTCCCCTCTGATAGGCTCACTCGTGATTACATCTTTGTTCATTGCACCCATTCAGATTCTGAATCTTAAGTAAATTCTCTCCTTTTTTCAGTTTCAGGTAACTTTTGAGTATAGCTTGGTAACATTATGGGCCCAAATTTCCTCATGAGTTGCACTGTTTTTTTGGTGTAACTTGATTTTTCTGATGTATCTTAAAAGTTGCAAACATGACCATTTAATTTGTGCCAGCGTAAGTGAGTTAGTTAGGTTTTTTGTTAGGTCAGTTTTTTTTCAAAAGGGGGCGTTCCCAGCCACTTACACCATTTATGCCAATTTGGCCAGAAAAAAGTTGTACTAAACTAACTTAGGGCAGTGTATGTGTCCACTTTTGTCCGCACAGAATGACCTTACTTACAGTTAAGGAATCGGTGCAAGTAACTACATTTCAAGCACCACCAAGCACCAAACAAAGCACAGAAAGTAATAAGCAATTAATTAACAACTAAAATAGAATCAACCCTGCACCTAAAGCACCAAGACCAAAGTAATATGTAATCAATAAATAAAAAATAGAAGGAACCCTGCACCTAAACAACATTTCAAACACCAAAGAAAGCACAAGCAGTAATAACAATTCAATAAAAAATAAAGAAGTGAAGTAAATAATTAAAGTAACAAATAAAACTACTGCATCAAATCCTACCTTAAACTGAAGGCTGGCCGTGCTGGAGTCCGTTCGGCCAGGGCAAGATGCGGGACACCGGCAAGCCCTTCAGCCAGGGCAAGAATCGGGAGAACACGGCAGGCTGTGGGAGGGGGTAGGGAAGAGTGAGAAAATGCGACAAGCTTGGAGGAGGGAGGCAGAAGACAGAACTCTGCAGGCTTGAGGGAGAGAGAAGGCTGAATGCAGGCTGTGGGTGGGGGTGGGGGAGAAGGCTGAACTCTGCAGGCTGTGGGGGGATGGGGGGAAAGGTGCTGACAAAGAGGGATAGAGAAGTCATAAGACAGAAGGGAGGGGGAGAGAACTCAAGACCTTTGGGTTTACCTTTTTTGGGGAGTGAGAAGAGCTGGGCTGTGTGTTGTCTTAATGGAACATGATTCAGTTTCAATGTAAAAAAAAACTTTATTGAAAATTTTAGAATGTACACTTTAGTGTAATAATTTTTTTTTCTCAAACTACTTTAATATGACATTAAAAACTTGTAAAGTTACATCACTTACAAAACAATTTACATTAGATAACAGTTACAAGAGTAAAATCAACAACAAAAATAACAGCAAAGAAAGGCTGCACCTATCTCAGATCCACATCTCAGTGAATGTGCATTGCTTCATGGCTGGTGGTAGAGGGGTGGCGCGGCGCGGGGTGGGGTGGGTGGTGGTGTTTACAGGTTACGGCTTGGGTCTCTACAGAGACTAGTGCGGGGATTGCCGTGGGAATGGCAGTGGATTGGCCTGGCTGTGTTCCCTTATTGCAGCAGCTACCTCCCTGATGGCCTGTGCCGTCGTTCCCGCTGCCTCTGAAATGTCCTCATGTCCCGTGACATTATTGCTATTTCTGCTGTCAGTGTCGTTACCTCATCACCCACCCCACTGATGGTGTTCACAAGTGATCAGATAAGCTCATTGGTCTTCATACCCAATGCCATCACCTGAGCCACATCTGTTGTACCCACCAGCTCAGGACAGCGTGGTACATTTCTCCTTGGCCTCGCCCTGGGTCTGTCTAGCGGAACCCCTCCAGTGTGAGGCGCAGGTTGGGACGGTGTGGCCATGGGTGTACAATGCTGCATTCCAGCAAGAGTGGGACCCAGAACCTCGAATGGTGGGCCTCTGGGTTTTCCATACTGCATTCCAGCAGCACCAGGAGGCGCAACCTCTGGACTTTCGAAAGTATCCAATGTTGGACCAAACCTTAAACCACTATGTAGGGACTGGGACGAGCTGAAACCACAGAATGTCAAACCAGACCCTAAACCACTATGCAGGGACTGGGATGAGCTGAAACCACAATGTCGAACCAGACCCTAAACCATTATGCAGGGACTGGCATGAGCTGAAACCACAGAATGTCGAACCAGGCCTTAAACCATTATGCAGAGACTGGGCCGCGCTCAAACCACGGAATGACGAATCAGAAATCATGGAAGTACTTGGCAACGGAAGTTCAAGATTCTCCCCTTCATACCTCTCCATGGCCACCCCTCCCCCCTACAAAGTTGGTCAGGCTCGCCCACATCTGAATCTTCTGTATCTTCAGGATTGGCATCAGGTTCTGCAAAATATAGCCAAACAGTCAAATGGTTAGCAGCAGAGGAGGGAGGGGGCAGGATGGATGGCATGAGTAGGCTCACACGTGGCAGGCCAGGCAGCAGGTTGATTTGAAGGGCCACGAGTAATTTTCAGTACATACCCTCTCCCTTGCGTGTGGGCCCAGCTTGTGCAGTACCGATTGCTCTTCTCCAGCTAGAACCCATCAAAGCAGCGACCCTCTGTTCCAAGGGTGTCAATGGGTGCAGATTTGGTGGGCCTCCTCCTGTTTGAGTTCTTTCCCTTTTGTTATGGGACAATTTCTTCTGCGAAGATGAAAATGCAACTTTTTTGAGAGGGTGTCTTTCTGCTGGGTGGGACATCTACAGATGGTCACATTTACAGATGCAATTCCATTGACAAATGAAAATATTGCTTACACTAACTGCTTGACCAAGGTTCTGTCATTTCTTTTTATATTGCCTTCCACTTCTCGTGGTATTCACCACTGCGCAGTAATCTTCTGCAAGTTTGTTCCAGCGTTTATTAATTTCTTTGGATGGCACTTTTACGCGACCTCTGTTGCTCATATCTAGCTCCTGCCATCTTTCCTTGATTATATTCACTAGTACCTCCATTTCTTGATGTGTGAAATTCTTCGTTCTTGGGGCATGGTATTGCATTGCTCTATTGAATTGACACTGATTTTTAAAAACACAAAGTCCTTATTTTGCTTGCAGCAATGAATTATTCTCACCTATGCAGCACTCCTTGTGGAGGTTTAGCAGCTGGTTTCTTGCAGAGTACTCCAAACAGCACTCCTATAGCTTTCAGAACATCAAGCAGGCATCAGTGAGAGGTTCTCCCTTTAAAAATGGCCGATTGCCAATGTTAATGCCCCACTGAGCATGCGCGAACGCTGCAACGTGCATGCGTGTGCTGCCGGCACTCTGTCACTCCGATTAGGCCCCTGCCGGCTCTGTACGGTCAGCATGGACATAGCTCCGCCCCCCTCTCCAGTACACGCCATGCCAGTTCCACAGATGGCCCGACTTGTGGTCATGATCGCAAGTTTTTTTCGGCGCAGCTTTTAAGGTACAAAGTCGGCGGGGGGCTCGAAGGTGCGCGGATTTAAACAGAGGGCCAAATTTGGGCTCTGAGAGTCTGCTGCTTCCAACAGGACAGTTGGATGAAGGAGGAATTTTTCTCTCTCCTGTCTCTCTCAGCAGTTGTTCACAAGTATTTGTTGACGTAGGTGCACCATTAAAGGAAATAAAAATGGGTGCTCCAAGGAAATGTCCAGGCTCTGCCAAGTATACATGTTTAGAGCAAGTTGGACAGCATGGCATTCTCTCTCTCGTTCACATGGCAATGATCTTGCATCTCACATACTTTGTAACATCCACATCAACCCTTTAGGTAGCTAATCAGTAATGGAATAGTACTAGGGATGAGGGACATCAGTTATGTGGAGAGACTAGTGCAGTTGGGGTTGTCCTCCATTGAGAAGGTTAAAGGGAGATTTAATAGAGGTGTTCAAAATGATAACTGCTTTTGATAGAGTAAATAAAAACTGTTTCCACTAGCAAGAGGGTCAGTAACCAGACGACACAATTTTAAGATAATTGAAGAGATGATCACCCTCCTAAACATTCTCTCTCTCGTACACTGGGGCACAAAACAAGCAATAACCAAAGATTCATATCCCTACTCAACAGTAACAGCAAAATTATGGCCATGCGATTGTATGGAACCGCTGCAGCCCAGGTGGAACAAATGGCTTTGTATAGGTCGCCATTCAGTGGTTTTTTTTGTGTAATTTGCTGCAAAATCAACATTTTTTAAAGTGTAAATAAATTGAATATTTACAAAGATCTGTCTTAAGATTATTTTCTGCTTTTGTCCATTTGTGCAGCTTGTAAGCATTTTAAAAACTCTTTTACATTACAGAAATGCAGTTCTAGACATCCCACATTTTAAAAAAAAAATAATAATTCTGCCATAAAAATTCTATTTATTGATTTAAAAAATTGTCCTCTGCACTAAGTTTGGAAATTTATGGCTCCTTACTATTGCAAGACCATTTAGGCAGCAGTTCTGCAGGACCAGTTAAGAATATGTGTTGCAGAAATTGTCGTCTCTTTCTTGTCAGCAAATGCCACAGCAGCTAAACAGAAAATCCACACAGCAGGATTTACTTTTTTTTTTTTACATCCTGATTCTGGGCTATGTATCTAGATGCTTGCTGTACTTGGCTCATTCAGGTATATCGAGGCTGGAGACTGCAATACCATTCCACAGACCTATATGAATCCTGGCTGCTGATGGCCCCGGTTTATGTTGTAGTTTTGGCATTGTTGCATCTAGAGACACCTGTGGGGAAAATCCCCTTTTGATGGTACACAAACCCTGGAGGTAATAGTACTGCCTCATTTACTGCATTGGGGCTGCTTTCAGTAACAGTTTAATGAATTTGCTGCCACCACAGGGAAAAAAGTTAGAAAATATATCAAAAAACATTACTCATTAGTCTCAACTAAGCATTTTTGCAGAAGTGCTATTTAAGGGGTTTGTTTTCATTGGTAAATGAAACAATTAGAACGGCAAGAAACTATGATACATTTATTATTGGTAAATGGAGTGTAATACTTGTTTAAGTATGTAATATTTGTGTGTATATTATGTGCAACATAATGAGTATAAGTTGCTAAGTCCATCACAAGTCTGCTGCAGTTTTAAAGCTCAACATTAAGTGCTAGAAATTGGGTGCATTTGCGGCTCCTGTTAGCGCTCCTGGGGGGCGCAAACAGGGCACAAGTGCCTTTGCAACTTGGCAGGGCGCTGACATCGACTCCCACCATATTGGGCGGGAGTTTAGCGGCAGTTCTACAGCGTTGCAAAGCTAGGTGGGAATGTAAGTTGTGAGGAGAATACAAAGAAGCTTTAAGGAGATATAGACAGGCTCAATGAGTGGGCAAGAACACGGCAAATGGAATATAATGTGGAGAAATGTGAAGTTATCCACTTTGGTAGGAATAATAGAAAAGCAGAATATTTTTTAAATGGTGAGAGATTCTGAAATATTGATGTTCAGAGGGACCTGGGTGTCCTTATACACGAATCACTGAACGTTAACATGTAGGTACAGCAAGCAATTAAGAAAGCGAGTGGTATGTTGGTCTTTATTATAAGAGGATTTGAGTATAAGAGTAAAGATGTCTTACTGCAATATTATAGGACCCTATAATACTCCGTGTGTACAGTTTTGGTCTCCTTGCCCAAGGAACGATATTCTTGCCACGGAGGGAGTACAGCGAAGGTTCACCAGACTGATTCCTGGGATGGGAGGATTGTCCTATGAGGAGAGATTGAGTATACTAGGCCTATATTCTCCAGAGTTTAGAAGAATGAGAGGTGATCTCATTGAAACATACAAAATTCTTACAAGGCTTGACAAGGTAGATTGCAGAGAGGATGTTTCCTCTGGCTGGGGAATCAGCCAAGGGTCACAGTCTCAGAATAAGGGTTGTCCTTTTTAGGATTGAGATGAGAAGACATTTCTTCACTCGGAGGGTGATGAATCTTTGAAATTCTCTACCCCAGAGGGTTGTGGAGGCTCGGTCTTTGAGTATACTCAAGACACAGATCAATAGATTTTTGAATATCAAGGAATATGGGGAAAGTACAGGGAAGTGGAGTTGAGGTAGAAGATCAGTCATGATTTTATTGAATGGCGGAACAGGCTTGAGAGGGCAAATGGCCGACTCCTGCTCCTGTTTCTTATATTCTTATGTTGCACCCGGAGATCGTGATGTCATTGCCGTGTGCATCGTCCCATTAGCGCACCGGACTCGAAATTCACTTTCACCCCCTGCAGCAACACCAGGCGAAAACAGTGACAGCTGCAGGAGGCGTGGATCCAGTGGCCGGCCGCTATCGGGGCGATGATTAAAGGCGAGGTGGCCGAGGTAAGTTTTAATTAAAAAAAAAAAAATGTTTTACCTTTTTCCAATGTTGTTTTCTTCACGGGTTCCTGCCCGTGATAGTTCAGCCCCGCACTCTGAGTGCTGGGCTGATCGCATGGGTTCGCCGTTCCCTTCGTGGTCCAGGTAGGTCTGTTTTAAATTGCAGAGCCTGCAGCGACGGCCCTTCCCTTTGAGAGAGGGAAAGGCCCTTTGAACGCGGCAGCACTACACGGCCCCAGTGTGTAGCGCTGTTGAGGTTTCCGGCCCGCCCGCGTCCTTTGCTGCTCCAAGAAGGAAGTGCAGTGCTTGATTTAGTTCGTGGAACACCAAAGCCAATTTTTTGAGAGCGGGAAAACATTAGCGCCTGGTGCTAAGTTTCCTAGCTTTCAAAAGTTATTACCCCCAAATGGGGCAATAAGGAATTTCACCACCTAAGTCTTCAGAATTGTTAACTTATGTGATTTGAAAATGTCGTTTTTTAGGTGTGATAAGTATGGTTGTATTTCATATAGCTCACCAACTATAAATTCTGCAATGTTAGTTACTGCCAGTAAGAGACATGAACTGGAATTGCAGAATTTCTGTTAAATATAATTTAGAAATTGTAGACATTCGACAGAGTTATCAGTGTTCTCCAGGATAAATGAAAAGCTTCTTTGAACCTCAAGTCGATTATAAGAATCTATTAGTTAACTCTTCCAGCTTAATACTTCACATCTGTCTCATTGTGTTTGGCATTTGGGGTTTAAGTGCAATGCACCAATATTCCATTAGGATGATGTGTAATAACTTTTGCTGAGAGTAATAGTTATCTATTTTGAGCAGAGTAATTATTTGTATTCTCTTTTCACTTTATTTTCTGTGTCTACTTTTATATGTTCCTTCCAGAACTGGAATGCAAATCCAACAAACCTGTTGTCTCTGATTATAATCTAGATGTACTTGTTTTGGTTATTATGCACAGTGTCAAGTTAATTTCTTTTTTACTGGTTTCAATTTTATAACGGCTGTGCTCTAAAATGTATGTTCACTGATGCATTAAATCTGGTCATAACTAAAAACACCTGTTTGTTACATAAGCCTTGTTTCTTGTATTTCAAATGTTTTAGAACATTGTGGACCAAAATATATGTGCACTTTATATATTGTACCCAACTGGATTCTATGGCTCTAGTTATTACTGTACAGGTGGCAAAACTTAGGATCGCCGAATCCAAGTGAGTACACTTCCTAACTTGTATATCTAGTAGCTATTACCTCCAATAGGATTCTGGTCTTCCTGGTGTTGACTAGATTTGAGCTGTTATACTTGTATCCTGAAAAAAATAAGTTTAATTGAAGTACTTTGTTTAATAGAATCTTTGCCTTCACTCGCTGGTTGAGAATGCACAAGTCGTATTTTTTTGTTCCGGGGTGGGAGTGGAGAAAGAGGAGTAGAAGGAAGAAGAATCAGAATTCTTTATGTAACAAGCAATGACGTGATTTTAAGCTGTGATTCTTGGATATTCACTTTTCTGTTTTCTCGTAAATATCAGTGTGATCAGATGTGGGACACCTAACATAGCACCTGCTGTTCTATATTCTTCCATTTCTGTCTGACCACTTCTTTCTTTTCTCTCCTTTTTCCTTTTTATTCTTGTGTAGGCCTCACTAAAGGTGATGGTAGTAATGAACAAATTGATACACTCGAGGAAGTCCTAGATATTATAACAGAGGAATCCTCAGATTGGGTTTATGGTTTCTTCTCATTTCTGTATGATGTAATGACGCCTTTTGAAATACTAGAAGAAGAAGAAAATGAAGCATCAGAGGATGTTGCTGGTACGTCAGAGAATGAAGGGGTTCAGGGAAAAGAAAATTGTGTAATACTGGATTTACAAAACCAATAGCAGTCATTCTAAATCCTACATGAAGTTGGGGTGAAATATTAAAAAGCAACATGTTACTTTAAAGAGATGCACAAATGCAATTGGATCGGGGGGAAAAATGGAAGTCTATTGAGGTTAAGGTGTTTTCAGTAAATGAATTTTAAGATGCTTGTCAGAGCACTGTAGTACTACAGATGGCAGCAATGGACAGTAACAATGTGAAATACCTTAATAAACTAACCCATATGGACTGTTGATTGTATACATGAAACCTTGATGTACATATGAAATCTTGTTCTAAATTATCTGGTTTTACAACCTACGGAGGAAGTCTTTCTGTGGCTGCTTGCCGTAGGGAGGGGGTAAATGCTTACACGTGAGTGTAACTTAGTTCTTGAGTGTCTGCTTTTATGCAGCCAAATTTGTGCTTTTGCTGTTTTTTTTCCTGTTTTTTGCACTAATGTTAACAAATAGGGAGCTGTTAGTGTTTGCCATTGGGTTGGCATGTTAAAAGTTTTAACAAACTGAATTGACTACAACATGGAAATTGCTCATTGTGTATACAAAAGAAACTTGGCATGTTTGCGTCATGTAAATAAGACTTTTGTATTGATCTACGTACTGTTTCAATACATAAGAATTTGTTTTTTTGTTTGTACTGTATACTAATATGTGAATAGTTCTTTTATCAAGATTTTCTGGTTGTAATGTCAACATAGCATGAGAAGTGTGCATGTTGGTATATTGAGTAAAATCATACTAAATTAGCATGTCTAATGTAATGTTTTTGACATTCTTGGTTCCGTGAAATGATACTTGAATAAATGAAATGTAAAGATTTGATTTCGCTTGCCGTTATTTAGTAACCTTTTTAGGTGCATTAAACTGCACAATGCTTTAATGTGCATCCTTTTAGAAGAAACTGGAATTCTCAACACTAATTAATGCTTGATCACTCAACTCCCTTCATGGATTTGATGGCAAAGGTGTCTTACCTCTTTTTATATATAAAAACATGCAATAATTTAGACTTGTACATAGGAGACCTAGTTCTCAAACATTTGTATTATAGTCTAAATTTTACTTTATGCACATAGGTATCGATTGCCAGATATAATGGAGAATATACAAGAGAATAGTATTTGAGTATAATAGATCTAAAATCTCTCTTTGCCCACATTCAACAATGGGACCATTTTTGATGAAAGGGATATTTAAGCAGGTGTACTTCTCAGCAAAGTATTGACCTATTTTGTAAAGTAACTGCAGTATGAGACTTTTGAAAAATTTAATTGGAAATTCATTTGTTTTAGAATTTCTTTTGAAATGGTGCTTCCAGCAGTGGTGAGATAAATATTCTGCTTTGGCTCAACGTTGGGAAGGATGCACTGTTTCTAGTACTGCACATGCAGGGTTAAAGAGATTTAATGTGAATTCAGTTCAGTATAAAACAGGAGGACAACAAATGATGTGGCAGAATTTTTATTGTAGCAAAATGGTTTTCACATTTAAATAGTCAAATTTCTTCAGGGGTACATCTTTTATGTACGTATTCTAATAAGTGTACTATATTTTTACTTCATCATGTCAAATTATTTCCTTAGCACAGAGTTGAAGCCATGGTATTTACTTCAGAGATCAATGAAATAATGACATAAATATGTGACTGTAAATTTGCTTTCATAACCACAATATTAATCTAATATTGGAAGGACAGAGGAATTTGCATTCTAAATCTTAAATGTTTTGGTTGAAGTTGAACACCTAATATTCAGTTTTCATCCAAAGGGCGGCGGGGTGGAGATGTTTGCAGGGAGTGCTCATAATCTTATGCTGCGAGTACAAACCTGCTTGTGCATGATATGATAAAGTTCCTTTTAATCCTTATAACCTGTTGTAATTTTTTATTCATGCATTCATGGGATGTGGGTGTCGCTGGCAAGGCCATCCCTTATTGCTCTTGAGAAGGTGGTGATGAACCACCTTGAACCACTGCAGTTTGTGTGGTGAAGGTACGCCCACAGTGCTGTTAGGGAGGGAGTTCCAGGACTTTGACTCAGCGATGATGAAGGAACTGCGATATATTTCCAAGTCAGGATGGTGCGTGACTTGGAGGGGAACTTGCAGGTGGTGGTGTTTCCATGTGCCTGCTGCCCTTGTCCTTCTAGGTTGCAGAGGCTGTGAACTTAGGAGGTGCTGTCGAAGAAGGCTTGGCACGTTTCTGCAATGCATCTTGTAGATGGTACACGGTGTGCCGGTGGTGGAGGGAGTGAATGCTTAAGGTGATGAATGGAATGCCAATCAAGCAGGCTGCTTTGTCCTGGATGGTGTCGAGCTTCTGGAGTGTTGTTGGAGTTGCACTCAGCCAGGTAAGTGGAGAGTATTCCATCACACTCCTGACTTATGCCTTGTAGGTGGTGAGAAGTCGGGTGCTGAGTCACTCGCCGCAAATTACACTGCCTCTTACCGGCTTTTGTAGCCACAGTATTTATGTGCTGGTCCAGTTAAGTTTCTGGTCAATGGCGACACCTCAGGATGTTGATGTGGGATTCGACAATGGTAATGCGTTGAATGTCAAGGGGAAGTGGTTAGACTTTCTCTTGTTGGATGTGGTCATTGCCTCGCACTTGTGTGGTGCGAATGTTACTTGCCACTTACCAGCCCAAGCCTGACTCTTGTTCAGGCCTTGCTGCATGCAGCACGGGCTGCTTCTTTGTAATCTACAAGATTCACTAATTGATCAGCCAGCACCATTTTGATTATTTACGTTTGGTTACTAAAATCTTGAACAAAATCTTTAATTGAATTTCTTCTTTGAATTATTGGAACCTGAATCCATCTTTCTTTGAACTGTTGACAGCAACAGACTTGATCTAAGTGGAACCAAATGAAAATCTTCTGATCTTTAATGAACAGATGTTTTTTTTTCTTTCCAAGCTGAAATTGAGTATTTAAAATATTGTTTTATATGAACCCCTAACATGCAGTATCAGAGTGGCAGGAAGCAAGTTCACATTGGTGATCTTTCACTTGGTGAGTTCTGATCTTGTCTGTGGTGTTGCAGAGGGGAGGTGTAGGCTGTTTCTTCTGAATAGAGAGGAGAGAAATATCTGAGAGTTACCCTGGACTGTTCTTTAACATTGTGTTAAAATCTAGCTACAGAATGGCGGTATTGGAATTTTGTGAGCAATGGGTAAATTCAGCTGGGGATTTGATAAGGAAAGAGAGAATCAGTCTTCAAGCACCTTTACATGTCTATGCATGTTCCAAAGCAATTCACATACAATAATGACGAAGATGCAGTTACCGTTCCTATGCAAGTGAACATGACAGCCCTTTTGTTTATTGAGGATCCATAAACATTATATTGAGATGGTGGTAATGGAGGGAAAAAATTGCCCAGGACAATAGGAACATTTGCTTAAAAAAAAATACTGCGGATGCTGGAAATCTGAAATAAAAAACAGAAAATGCTGGAAATACTCAGCAGGTCAGGCAGCATCTGTGGAGAGAGAAAGAGTTAATGTTTCAGGTTGCTGTTGCTTCGTCAGAACTTGAAAAAGTTCGAGATGTAACAGGTTTTTAAACAACTGTAGGGGCAGGGAAAGGGGGTGGAGGAAAGATCAAAAGTGAAGGCCTGTGATTGGGTGGAAGGCAGGAGATTAAGAGACAAAGGATGATGATGCAAGGCAAAAGGAGATAGTAATGAGGCAAGTTAAGAAACAAAAGATGAGTCTAGATAGGGTGTAAGTAGAAATGGCAGAATTAACAACAGCTGCCATGGAAAAGAGAAAAAAAAACACACACAAAAATTAGGGGCAGGGCTATGGTCTGAAATTGTTGAACTCGATGTTGAGTCCAGAAGGCTGTCAAGTATCTAAACGAAAGATGAGGTGCTGTTCCACGAGCTTTTGTTGAGCTTCATTGGAACAGTGTAAGAGGCCGAAGATGGAGAGATCAGATTGGGAGTGAAGCGGAGAATTAAACTGACAGGTGACCCGGAAGCTCGGGGTCACGCTTAAAGTGAACGGAGGTGTTCTGCAAAGGGGTCACCCAATCTGCATTTCGTCTCCCCAATGTAGTAGGACAGCGAATTTCAGTACACTAAATTGAAAGTAAATCGCTGTTTCACCAGGAAGGAGTGTGTGGGGCCCTGGACAGGTAAAAGGACAGGTGTTACATCTCCTGCGCTTGCACAGAAAGGTGCCGTGGGAAGGAGAGGGCATGTTGGGGATGATTTAAGGAGTGGACTAGGGTGTTGTGGAGGCAGCGGTCCCTTCGAAATGCTGAAAGGGGAAAGGAAGATGTGTTTGTTGGTGGGATCATGCTGGAGGTGGCGGAAATGGAGGAGGATGATCCGTTGAACGTGAAGGCTGTTGGGGGTGATTTCATGGTTCTGGGAGGAGGGGGAAGGGGTGAGAGCAGAAGTGTGGGAAATAGAATGGACAAGGTCGAAGGCCATGTCAACCATGGTAGAGGGGAATCCTCGGTTGAGGAAAAAGAAAGATATATCGGAAGCACTAGTATGGAAGGTGGTGTCTGAACAGATGCAACGGAGAAACTGGGAGAATGGAATGGAATCCTTACAGGAAGCGGGGTAGGAGGAAGTGTAGTCCAGGTTGCTGTGGAAGTGGGTGGGCTTATCGTGACTGTTTGTCAAAAGCCTATCCCCAGAAATGGAGACCGAGAAGTCGAGGAAGGGAAGAGTCAGAGATGGATCATGTGAGGGAAGAGTGGAAATTGGAAGTAAAGTGAATGAAATTTTCCAGTTCCGGGCAAGAGCAGGAAACTGCACCGATCGTCATCAGGAAAATTTGCTGCATTTCTTCTACTAGTGCTGTGGGATCGTTGACTTCATCTAAGTAGGGAGACTAGACTTAAGTGTAACATCTCGGTCAAAGGAGGGCACTTCTAACAATGGAGTACTCTCTGCACTGAATTGGCAGCCAAATTTGTGTATGGTGTAGTGAGTCTTGGCCCTAAGTGGAAACATAACAGTACTTTGCAGTGTAAAGCGCTTGGTCTTTGTTTCTGCAACAAATTAATAATTCATTAGAAAAAGGTGTAGTGCCAGAGGAATGGCGGATAGCTAACATAATACAGGCAATTCTGGATTATTTGCACACGGATGCAACAGGAAACCGTTGTAACGGCATTTAAAATTCCGTGTGCGCGTGCTGCTGCAGCCGCTGTCTCTCGCGGCCGTTGCTGACGTCAGAGTTCTTTTGGCCCGGGAAGGCATCGGGCTGGTGCGTTCGGAGTCCTTTCTGTCCGGGAAGGCAATGTGCTCCGGAACCCCGGAGCTAGACAATCTCTTCCTTGAGTCCACCTGCATGCATGCTGGTAATGTCCATACTGCCTTGTTACTGCTTGTAGCTGATTGCACAGTATTTATTCATTGAAGTTTTAACTTTATAATGTCAACTCGCTCTAACTGAGAAATCGTTTACCTGGCATAGCCCAATCCCCGAGAGACCCGGATAATCGAGAGTTGCCTGTACCCATATTAAGAAGGGGATAGAACATGTCTGGGTAATTATAGACCAAATAGCTTGACATCGGTGGTTGGAAAAATAATGGAATCCCTACTAAAGGAGAAAATAGCAGAACAACTAAAACCAAAAATATAATGATTAGTCGGCATGGATTTCAAAAGGGAAAGTTGCTTGACCAATCTTATTGAATTTTGTGAATAGGTAACAGAGTGAGTAGACAATTCTAATGCAGTACATGTAATTTATCTAGATTTTCAAAAGGCCCTTCGATAAGGTACCCTCTAATAGACTAATGAACAAGGTCAGAGAATGTGGAGTCCGGGGACAAGTAGCAGAATGGACAGTTAGCTGGCTTCAAGACAGAGAGTGGGGCTAAAGGGTAGCTACACACAGTGGCAGAAGGTGGGTAGTGGTGTTCCACAAGGATCGGTGCTGGGACCACTTCACAATTTATATTGCCGATTTAGACTTTGGAATCAATTTCTAAATTTGCAGATGACACCAAAGGTGGGGTGGGGCGGGGCGGGGGGTATTCAATACTGAAGAAGACTGCAACAAATTACAGGAGGACATTAATAAACTTGCAGAATGAGCATATCATTGGCAAATGAAGTTCAACACAGATAAAAGTGAGTTATTACATTTTCATAGAATCATAGAAATTTACAGCACGAAAGGAGGCCATTTCGGCCCATCATGTCCGCACAGGCCGACCAAGAGCTATCCAGCCTAATCCCACTTTCCAGCTCTTGGTCCGTAGCCCTGTAGGTTACGGCACTTTAAGTACACATCCAAGTATCTTTTAAATGTGGTAGGGGTTTCTGCCTCTACCACCCTTTGAGGCAGTGAGTGCCAGACCCCCACTACCCTCTGGATGAAGAAATTTCCCCTAATTTCCTCTAAACCTCCCCCCAATTACTTTAAATCTATGCCCTCTGGTTGTTGACCCCTCTGCCAAGGGGAACAGGCTCTTCGTATCCACTCTATCCAGGCCCCTCATAATTTTATACACCTCAATCAGGTCTCTCCTCTGCCGCCTCTGTTCCAAAGAAAATAGACCCAGCATCTCCAATCTTTCCTCATAGCCAAAATTCTCCAGTCCAAGCAACATTCTTGTAAATCTCCTCTGCACTCTTTTGGTAGGAAGAATAGGGAGATCACTTATTCTTGGAGGGTGCGAGTCTAGGTGGGATAGAGGAACAAAGGGATCTCCGAGTACAATTACACAAATCATTAAAGGTTGCGACACAGGTTAGCGAGGCCATTTTAAAAAAAAAAGCTAACCGAGCACTAGGGTGTATTTCTAGAGGTATAGAATTGAAAAGTAGTGAAGTTATGCTAAACCTGTATCGAAGGATATAAAGGCACTGGAGAGGGTGGAGAGAAGATTTACAAGGTAAATACCAGAAATGCGAGAGTATACATATCAGGAAAAGATGAACAGGCTTGGGTCTCTTTTCTCTTGAAAAAAGAAGGCTGAAGGGTGACCTAACAGAGGTCTTTAAAATTATGAAAGATTTTGATGGAGTGGATACAAAGAGAATGTTTCCACTTGTGGGGAAGAGCACAACTAGAGGCCATTAATATAAGCTGGTCACCAAGAAATCCAAAAGGGAATTTAGAAGAAACTTCTTTACCCAAAGAGTGGTGAGAATGTGAAACTCGCCACCACAGGGAGTGGTTGAAGCGAATAGTATAGATGCATTTAAGGGGAGGCTAGGCAAGTATATGAGGGAGACAGGAAAAGAGGGTTGTGCTGATGGATTTCGATGAGGAGGAGTGGAGCATACACACTGGCATGGACTGGTTGGGCCGAAGGCCTGTTTTTGTGTCGTATATCCTGTGTCTCCCATCTGCAGTGGTGCTTTTCTGCTGTAGGCGTGATGGGCTGAAGGCCTGCGCTTCGCTGCTCACTAATACTGCTCTATCATCTGATGGGTGTGCAAAGCTAGATTAATTGTTTGACTTTTTTCCAGCCCTTCACTTTGAGATTGAGAATTTGCTATTGGAAAATTCTTTGATGCAATTGTGCACATTGCCACTCTGTGTGGCATAGGACAATGCCATCTAACCAGTATAGTTGAAGTACGTCAAGATCTTTTTAATTGGCATGATTCCTCGTAATGGAAAATAATTTTTTCTGTAAAGGTATGTATTCTTTAAAAGTTGAACGGTCTTTCAGTATGCTAAAGAGGGACTATGTTCTAAAGAAAGACTATGCACTATCTAGTGCCGGAGCTCTGTAGCTTCAAGCACTTTTTATATTTTTTTTAAAAGCGCACAATTTTATGCTAAAATAGTGTTTATTAGTTCAGGTCCTGAAAATCATTACTGTTATTGTATGTGTGGTCAACAACCTCCACCAAAGAGGAAAAAAGTGTTTTGAAATAAAAATACAACACATCTGTGTGTACGTGTTTTCAGCATGGTTTGTAAATGTTTTGAATAGTTTATCACAATTTTTGTTTAAATAGGTGAAAGCTTAGTATTCCTAGGATAATTTGAGAGGTTTACAGTTTCTCTACACTGCACCTTTGTAATTGCTTAATGCTACAATGGCCACAAGTTGAGTTTTCACTTCAAATGGAAGGGACTGTGTTGGCTCATTTTATGCTTCATTCTGAAATTCGATGCATTTTCTTGAACTTATGGGCCCAAGTTTCCACATGATTTGCGCCTGATTTTTAGGAGCAACTGGTGGAGAACGGACTATCTTAGAAATCGCAATTCTCCACTTTTTTTTTTTCTGCAGTTCTAGTCAGGTAGAACAGTTCCACTTTGGAACAGAATTTTTTCTTCAAAAGGGGGCGTGTCCGGCCACTGACGCCTGATTTCAAAGTTTCCACAGTGAAAACGTACTCCAAACTAACTTAGAATGGAGCAAGTGAAGATTTTTGTAGAACTGAAAAAACCTGTTCGACACATTAAAAAATCAGGCGCAGGTTACAAATTAGGCGTCCAGAACGAGGTGGGGGGAAGAGGGGTTGAAGGGAAGTCATTAAATTCTATAATAAATCCTTATTAATACTTCTACAAATATTATACAAATAAATCCAACTGGAATAAACATTTATAAGCAAAGAAAAGATTAAATAAACCATCTTCCTACCTGTGTGAAAGTGCTTCAGGCACAGAGAATTCTGCAGGCGTTCGTTCCCGCGCGGGGGTGGGGAAGGAAACAGCCGTTTCGTTCCCGCAGAGCCGGGGGGGGGGGGGGAGGGGGGGAGAGAGAGGATGAGAGGAGAAAGAGGAGGAGGCAGCCGTTCGTTCCCGTGGCGGGGGTGGGGGGGGGGAAGGAAACAGCCGTTTCGTTCCCGCAGAGCCGGGGGGGGGGGGGGAGGGGGGGAGAGAGAGGATGAGAGGAGAAAGAGGAGGAGGCAGCCGTTCGTTCCCGCGGCGGGGGTGGGGGGGGGGAAGGAAACAGCCGTTCGTTCCCGCGGGGGGGGGGGGGGAGGAGACAGTGAGAAGGTTGCAAGAAGCCTCAGTGCTGATGTGCTGATGGCAGTGTGCTTTTATTAAAAAATGTTCAAAAATTAAACAGCTACAAAGAACTACAAAAATGGCCGAGTGCCAATGTTTCCTTCACACTGCGCGTGCGCGAACGCTCCAACGCGCACGCGCAGCGTTGCCGGCAGGAAAAAAACTAATTTAAATGGTACCCGCCCCCTCCCACTTACAAAATCGGCGCGAGTGTAGGCTCCGCGCACCTGGGCGACACGCCAAACAGACAAGGAGCTGCAGGGCGCTCCAGAATCGCGCGTTTTTTTTCCGGCGCCATTTTAGGCGCAAAAAATGGGCGCCCTGCTCGGAGGGGCGCCCATTTTTTATTGTGTGGAAACTTGGGCCCTATGATCTATACCTCATCTATATTTGCTTTTTAAGCTTTCCATTTTAAGCTTTTTTTCAATCCAGTGTTTTATTTGGCTTTGAAATTTCTGGCTCAAACTTCAAAAAAAGTTCTTACTGAATAGTTATAGGTGACTTGTCTGCCCACTGGATTTGTGGTTGCATCATGCACATCTGGATTATGTATTGGATTTGCATGTGCTTCATATATAATAAAGGAAACTACAAAAAAGTGGCAAGATCTTCCAGAGTGTTATAGTGTGTATATATATATAAATATTAGAATGGAGTTCATTTTAGTCAGCTAATTACTTGATTATGTTTTATGTTCACTTTGTCAACCTGTAGACTGTCAAAAGTTTGAATGATACAACTATTGACATCTGATTTCATCCAGGTTATGCCTGTTAATTTTCATCCTTTGCATATGATTGGCATCAAAATACGTAGAATTTTAGCAATGGCTCAGTTGACAAAAGTCCTGACCAGCTTGAAACTGCACAATATAGATCAGAAAGGTTCTTAGAACAATCTCGGTTGTATACAATTCGATGATCTAGACTGGGGCTTTTAGTTTTCTAAAATACACATTAAATATATTCAAAAAATAATTGAATTATTAGGATAGTAATATTTCTTGTGAAAGTTGAAGTGGCAATAGTGTTGCATAGCAAAGATGTTTGATTCTTACCTGGAAATGCTAAGTGGCAATAGAGCCATTACGGGGGAAGACATCGGCCCGGATTTTGCGTACTAGTAATGGCGAGGTTGTCTGCGCTCGTCGTTATTATTGGGTAAAACTGACAGCAACTTCTGGCATCTGCAAATGTGCAGTTAAAAGCAGAAATTTGGAAGCTGCTGTAAGTGATGCTCTGCTCCTCCATAGGCTGTGCAGTTGCAGTATTCTGATTTGAATGAGAAGCCTCCATACTGCTAGTCCTGCTCACAGATGCCCTGGAGTTGGCTCCGAATTCAAACAGACGTTGACAAGCCCGCTAAAAGTCTGTGGGCAACTCTATACGAGGTGAATCGCGAAAGCTGTGCCTTCGCCGCTCACAGCATAATGCAGGCCATAGTTTTCAAAATTAGATTTGTATTCTTTATCAAGTGGACAGAGACAATGCCCTGATGTGAAAGCAAAACTATCTGGTGAAAGCATTTTCCCATTGTTGAATACAGTGTAAACATACAGGGCTAGATTTTCGGTTTTCAGCGAAAAAAGTAATTTCACACCAAAATTACTATTTTCAGGCCTAACTTTCAGCCCTGTAAAATCGGCGATGCACGTGGATCTGCGGCGCAAACCGCGAGTTTCAGCAACTTTAGGCCAAGGCCATAGCACTGCGAGAGAGGCTTTGGGAGGATGGAAAAAATTGCAAAAAGCAGGAAGAAAAAATCACGAAACATTCAAAAAACACTTGCCTAATAAATTGCAGCAAAAAATTAAAACAAGAAAAACTTTTACTTACCTTTTTGCAGGTCTTCATGCTGCTCAAAGGGTTGTCCTGACAAGTTTGACCCTGTCGGTATTGAGCGTGTGTCGTACAGGTCCAGATGGAGCCGAAAGTACGACGGCAACGCAATCCGCAGCGTTTCACGTCGGCGCACCTCTCCCCGGCGGTACATGAAAGCGCCACCGCACAGAGAGGGCTGAGGATCCCGCCGACCGGGTCTTCGCCACAGGGTCAAATCGCGGCGCAAAGTCGGCCAACATCTAGCCAACAGTGTAATGACAACAGGTTTCAGATTCCCAAGATAAATTTCTGTCCCTTGGGTCATGTAAGAACCCATGAGGGAGAACGAGTTTACTTTGTTATTTTGCCTCTAGTGGAATCCATCCTAGACGAATGGAGTCAAATTTTACCTGCGTCTATAGGCACACTATATATATTATATATATAATATTATAATATATATATATATGTAATAATTTTGGGTTGTTTCAATGTTCCCCTTGATGGTCATAAAAAGTGACCAAAAATACTCATTGTTGAAGGATTATTGAACTCTTCAGGCAAATAAATGTTAGATTGTAGGTTGACAATGCAGCTTTGTCTTACCTCGTGTTTTGTTCTTTTAAATGAGGAAACTGATTAGAAGTAATTATAACTTCCTGAGTTCGGAACAGAATGCTGTCATCTTTGAGGAATTAGATGGTTTGCAGACTCTGGATTTCACTTTATTTGGAAGCAATTTCATCTCTAGCTTCTTGCATACCTTGTATTATTGAGGTATTTTGTTATCAACCTAATTCTTTCTGTTTTCTACCCCAACTATAACCAGTGTTTTAAAAATCATTTACCATATAATCTGATTTCAAAGGAAATCTGACCAATCTAATGCTAAATTCTGTATTAACCGGGTACGAATTATCTTCATGCATAATGCAAGTTTCATTGATTTAAAGCTAAGCTCAGTATCATGTTTTGTCCTATCCTTAGAGGCACTCTGCATGTGGATCCCTCAGTTTGTTCATTGACTAGCTATTAGAGAGGTTCAGGCCCATGTAAATGTGTTGAACCTGACTTGTTAGTTTTTAAACTAACTGAAAATTTAGTCTATTCTTTCCTTCTTGTGACTGATAGACCCGGGAGGAAAAGTGAAAGCAAAGGAAAAGTCTAAGGAAAAAGGTACTTGCTAAAAATCCAGTAACGGCAAGACTGGTTGGTTGATTTAAATTTGTGAAAGCATGCACTGCATGAATATGGCCTTTAATGATGAATTGCATCTCCCACAAATTGCATATGCTCCATCATACCCTCGTGTGCAAAGACGTTTTTTGCAGAACATTTTCCCACATGTTTTTTTTTAAGTTTAATCTATTCAGAAATAGCGACCAGGAGCCAAGTATAAAACATTGAAAAGGGGTAAATTTCAAAGAAGTGAGGAAATGGTTTTACTAAATTAATTGGGAGGTTGTTCTGCAATGCTGCAGTAGAGGGCAAGTGGAACGCATTTTAAATGTATAATGTTGAGCATGCAAAATAAATACATATGGAGAACTAGTAACTTCAGTTTAAACCAGCATGTCTGTGAATAGATTAATAAACAAATCAAAAGTAAAATGAATTTGGGGAAGCAGTTTACAAATCCTGTGGATGTAGATGAAAATATGCAGAAAAATATCCTATGTAATATATCCTATGTAAAAATATTATGATTAGCGGGGCATCGGTGCAAAACATATCTATGTAGTTCTTTCAAAACTTCAAAGAAGTCAAAGAAGAGGTGGAAACCATAAGATGCAAACAAGCTTGAAATAGAGACTGAGCACAAGATAGTGAATGTTCTGAATGGGAATTTGAAGTCCTAGATAGGCTAAAAGGAGTCAAAACAAATTCTTAAAGATAGAAGATATATTATCCCAAAGTGATGGAGACTAGGGAGAAGATTTATGGAGTATTAATCATTAAGTCACGAGACACTGAAAGATACCAGTGGATTGGAAACAGTCGAACATGGTTCCCATTTTCAAAACAGGTGACATTGGAGCTTGACAACTGCATTTCTCGTACTTCAATTCCATTAAAAATAATACAATTAATTTGTCAGATGTAAACTTGAAATTTATTGGTACAATAATAACTTAGTAACAGCAGCCCCAGATGGGCAAGATCAAGAAGAAAATAATGGGTCTTAAAATTGACAAGTCTCCAGGACCTGGTGGAATCCACCCAAGGATATTAAAAGAAATGTGCAAGGTCATTGCAGATACATTAGTCATTTTCCAAAGTGCTCCTAGATTCAGGAATTGTGCTTTTGGATTGGAAAATTGCAAATGACACTCCGTTATTTAAGAAGAGGGGAAGAGAGAAACCACAGACTTGTCCGTTTAATTGTAAGGAAATTACTGGAATCTGTCATAAACTGAGTGATTGAGTAGATGGGCAAGTATCATTCGGCTTGGATTTGTGAAGGGTATTTAATGTGACTGAGGGGTTAACAATTGTGTATTGGTTATTGTCTATTGATGTCGAAAGGTAATTTCTGAAAGTATTTGATAAGGTTCCAAACAAGAGATTATTATTTTTAAAAAATAGAGAAATGTATACATTGCATTGATTAGGCCGTAGAGAGCGTGTAGAATAGAGTAACCAGAGTACTGCCAGTGAGGAGAAATCTGAGACCCTGGTAAACGGATGGCTTGGAGGAGATTTATTAAGAAATCTAAACTCTTCCTATAGATTGGGTGAATATGGAAAAACTATTTCCTTTGGTTAGTATGTCAATGATGAGTCATGAATTGAAAAGTATCAGAGAGTGAGTGGCAGGTTTGGTGATTTTAATTTGTTTTTTTAGTAGTGGGAGTATGGAATGCATTGCCGCATGGAGAGGCTGAGGCAGCGCCATTACATATTTAAGGGAAAGTTGGAATATTTGAAGCAGAGGAAGACTCGGCTTCGGGGAGAAACCAGGCCAGTGGAATTAGTTCTGAATTGTCCTAAAAAGGCTGGCACAGACACAATGAGTTGAATTACTCCTCTGTGTTGTAAGCTTCTATGTACAATTTCACATTCCAGTTTTAGAATGCAGGAGCAGATGAGTTACAAGTGTTCAGACAGGTAGTATGAGAATGGACCTGTAGATCAGGTGATTTGTAAAGTGCTACATTTCATGTTTTTTTTATTAAGAGGAGGCAATGTTAGCACTTCGAATACGATTGATCTGGTCTCAATACAGCCTGCTTACTTCAAAAACAGGCTTTCAGATGGAGTGTCATAGCCAATTGGTAGTGAAAATTGCAAGTTTGATGTGGAATCTATTCAAGAAGACAAAGGAGGTAATTCTGGAGTGATGTAACCAAGGTTAGGAATAAAAGGGAAAGCCTTGTAACTGTACAAAAAATAGTGGCGAAAATGAAGACTGAGGATTGTAGAAAGTAATAAAATGAAGCCAAGAACATAATGAGAAGGGCATTACTTTAATAGTAGACAACTTTTATTTTTAAGAGCATAGTATGCTGACATTGTACTTGCCGATAAACAGTCCGCAATTGTTTAATTGTACCAAGTGCTTTAAATAGATAAGGCACTCTACTCACAATGTTTCATCAACAAATCTCTTGTTCCCCCATGAATGGCAATTTAAATTTGTATACTGCTCTTAGCATAGAGAAACCTCCCAAGATGTTTCACCAAGGTGTAAGGAAAAAATGGACCCGAGTCAAAGAGGGAGATGTTAGGAAGATTTCTTTTTAAAGTGGATTTTAAGAATGTTCTTGGAGGACAGGGAGGAAATTCCATAATGTGGAGCCTAGGTGGCTGAAAGCACTGCTGCCAGTGGAGATGTGAAGTGAAGGAATGTACAGGTGGTTGGAGTCAGAATTCTGAGAGGAAGGTTGTAGCTTTCGAGATTATATTGAGACATTAGGGAAACAGTGAGCCTGCATAGGTCAGTGAGACAGGGTTAATGGGTGGGCAGGACTTAGTGCGGGTTAGGATATAGGCAAGAAAGATGAAAAGAAAAAACCTGCCTTTATGTAGTGTCCATCACGGCCTCAGGACATACCAAAGTGCTTTGCAATAAATTAAATACTTTTGAAGTAAAATCACTGTTGTAAGGTAGGGAAATGTTCCAACCAATTTGCACATGGCAAGGTCCCATAAACAGCAGTGAGGTAAGTGACGAGATAATTTTTTGTAGTGATGCTGGTTGAGAGAGAACACCAGATGAAGCTCCTCAACACCTTTTCGAATAGTGCCATGGGAATCTTTTACATCCACCTAAGAGAGCAGACACAGCTTCGGTTAACTCCTCATCCAAAACATGGCAACTACATCAGTGCAGCACTCAGTACGACACTGAAGTGTCAGCTTAGATTATGTGCTCAAATGTCTGGAATGGGCTGAAGTTTATAAAGGATAGGACAGTCAGGAGAGTGTTGGAATAGCTGAGTCTGGAGGACTATCTAATGGGAAAATACATCCTTTTAAATGGGCACAAACCCAGTTGCTGGAGAGAGAAGAAGTGCCTGTTGAGAAGCTTGAAAATTTAAATGCAATAACTTGCATGGGTTGTGTTTATGTTTCCAATTGTTACTGTATCTTTATCAGCATAATGATACAGGATTGTTTGCTACTTGCATTTTGCAGGAACCTAGTAACTTTGGGGTCAAGTTTCGGCCTGAGTTGCTCCTATTTTTTTGGGAGCAACTAGTTTAGAATGGGGGAGGGGAGGATAGGGAGGGAGGGAGGGAGGGGGGGGGGGGAGGGGAGGGGGGGAGGGAGGCTGAACTGGCCCGGCTGACGAGAGGAAGCTGGACTGAAGATTTTGGGCGGGGCCTGCCCCCCAGCAAGATGCCGGGCCCGCCCCCAGCAAGATGCGGCAGGAGCAGGAACTGGGCGGGAGAGAGCAGGAGCGGGAGCTGAACGGGGAGGGTGGTGGGAGCCAGAGCAGGAGCTCAAGAGGAGGGAGGTCTAGTGAGCCCATTCAGCCAAGGCTAGGGGCGGCGTGCTTCGGGCTCCTCCCACACAGCCTCTGGCGCCTGGAGCTACTGCACATGCGCGCACACTCTAGCGCGCATGTGTAGAGGTCCCGGCACTGTTTTCAGCGCCGGGACCTGGCTCCAATCCGACCCCTTGTGTTGCGCTGCGCCAAGGGCCTGGAGCGTTCCAGCAGCGGGGAGAATATCGAGGTAAGTTTAGAGCGCCAAATTCAGGCGTGGCTTGCTGGGCTGTGCCGTTGTAGGCGCGGCCTGAAACTTGACCCCATTAGTTCTGGAATTTAGGAGAAAGTCATCTCAAATTTATTGTGCTGTTGTGTCATTTGGCTTATTACAATATGCTATATTTTTAAAAACACACATTTTTAAACCAAGATACTTTAAAGTGTGAACCTTCCTAATGTGCACCTGGTCTTCCTGCAGGCCTGTCTTATTTTGGCCAGTGTGTGCCTACAGAGTGATGTTGTATGTTGCCACAGGGACAGTAATTTGCATGAATGCATGTTGATGACAATGTGTGCTAGAGCAGTGAGATTGCTAGCTTTAGGAATATCTAGTTTGCGGGGGAGGGGCGGAGGAGGAGAAGAACAGGTCTTCTGGCTACTCTTTCATATTAAAAAAAATCTAGCAAGTTTATTTCTGCTAGATGTGAGCAAAGACCAACATAAAAACAGTTTTAAATTTATCACTTCAAATTTCTCTCGCAGTGCCTTGTCCTCGCCTGTGCTACTCAAAATACCCTTTCCAGGCACAGGTCAACTGCAGAAGGACAAAATCTATAATTTTACTGTTTGGTATTGACAAGCTCGGTGTGATTATGTGAAAACTTCATATGCACCATTAAGCTTCGCTGAAATCCTAGTGACTGTTTAGCAGCATACTTTTTTCAATCTAAAATTCATATTGCTGCTCTCAATTTAATGACTGGCTTGTATATTAGTAAACTAATTGAATGCAAGGAGCATTTTATATACCAGATCAGACCTCTTTCCTCTCCCATGTTCCAGTATGATCTCCAAATTTAAAATAGTTTTGGAATGTTGTAAGATAGAGAACACTCATGGCTTCTGATGGTTTTTCGCCCCCCCCTCCACGCAATAATATATGGAGTAAAGCAGCTCTTTAATTCTGCAATCCAAGCCGTTTTGCTGTTTGAGTGAAAATGTTCCTTCCAAAAATACAGCTTTTCATTCACATTTTGATTTTCCTTGAAATATTAAGTGAAGGAAGCATTAAGAGAGCTTAAAAAGGCAAAAGAGAAAACTGAAACAAAGAAGAAAGCTAAGAGACCCAAACCTATAAGAGCTGCTGAGGAAGAAAAGTCTAAGAAAGCAAAGAAAGAAAAGGCAGAGCTGAAAATGGTGAAACTGAAAAAGGGAAAGCCTGTGAACAAATCCGAAATGAGGAAAAAGGGGTCTGAAAAAGAGAAGAAAGACAAGGCTGAGAAAGTGAAAGCAAAGGAAAAATCTGACTCCTTGAAAGAGAAGGTTAAAAAGTTTTTTGAGAAGCTCAGAGGTGCAAAAAATGTGCATGTGAAAGATAAAAAGGAAGCCAATAAGTCTCTCAAGGTTAAAACTATCAACAAGGAGAAGGAAAAGAAGGGGAATAAGAAATGAAGATATCCCCATAATGTTAGAGACAGATTGATCAAGCTTACTGCCTTTGTGGACCTGCACTGTGACAGCAATCCAATAGATCTCCAACAGTGTGTACCATACCTTGCTGGTATAACTGATGCAATTACACACAGTAGTGCTTTGGCGCTTGAACTTGAGCAATTTAAACTGATAGTGAAAATATATATTTTGCTAAACCACACTAGTTTTCTGCATTTTGGTAGCAGTTCTTGTATAACTAATGAAAATGGTGAATCTGAAAAATTACTACATAGAACAGGAAATATTACATTTCATTAATATTGTAGTACCAATTATAGCTCAATTATGTAGCTCCTATTTTTTAAGTGGTGAATTAAAACTGAATTCTCATTATTAAAACATCCCCCGAGGTTCTAATTTTGTGAACTTGCCTCTAGGGTTAATGTATGAATTTGTACAGTTCTCATTAAAACATCACCTTTATGAAGCAAAATTTATCTTGCCATCTGTGATCTGTCTCTCTTAAATTTCTTAAGATGTTTTCTTTTTGAAAGAACCCAGTTTGTATAAGTTGCAGCCTGTACTGTAATCAAGATTTGTTGCTTCTTGTGTTCCTCCACTGTAACTTCAATCCTTCAGCTGTGTTTAAATGATTGGCACGGGAATGCGAGCTTTTTTGGATTGGCACTTTTAAAAATGTTTTTATTCTTTTGCTGATGCTGAAACAAACTTTAATATTACAGTTGTTATTGAAATGGTTTATCACTAATAACTCTACAACTAGAGGAAATGCCAGAAAAATATTTGAATAAATCTAAATCTTTCTGCTTGGCCTCTCTTTTTTCTCTCTCTCTCTCTCTCTCTCTCTCTCTCTCTCTCTCTCTCCTTTACCATGGTCTCTGACTAATATTTTAACCTCGTCCTTATTAAAAAGAAATGCTTGGTTTTCCACTGCATCCCAGATCCCACATTCCACTTTGGAGATGGCGTCAACTTTATAAAATTGGCCTCAGCTGAAAACTCTTCTCTTCCCCTCTCCGAGAGGAAACCTAGCTGTCTGAAGATCATTGGATAAGTCCTGGATATGAGATTTCAAGATGCAAGTTGCTTGCCGGAGTTGTCAATTAATGCCAAGTTGAAAACTGTGCAGTCATAACGGGCCGATCTTCAAAGCTGCCTGGTTGTGGGGTTTACAAGAGTTTTCTCTCATTGAAATGGTAAAACCAGGATTTGAAAGCCTCAGGCCTAGTTTATGATGGCTTGTACACAGATTGTTAGTGTGTGTGAAATGTGAGAATTGGGTAGGCCTATTCAAGATTGAGGTAATATTGATCAATCTTGAGTGTTCATGGCGCAGCATGAATTAAAACTTCAATACTTTTTATTGGAATTTGTTTCTCCCAACTGTGTTCAGGATTTAGAAAATCCATCTGATCATTTTGTTCTAATGTACACTCAAGATTTGAATTGCCTCCTTCAGATGGGTTTCCTGCGCTGCAATTTAGAAATAAATTGATGCCATCCATGGTTAAATGAATCTTTTAGAATTTATGAAAGTCTTGCTAGAACAGGAAATGTTTATCTAATCTCTGCAGTATTTGAATTTTTTTTGTAAAGCAGGATTGTTTCTATTTATGAAATTTCAATTATTAAAAAGTTCCTGTCCGAAAACTATAATTTGACTTAACCATGAGCAATGCCGTGGGCATGTAACTGTGCATGGGGTAGTGTACCTATAATCTATATAGTGTATATTTCTTGTCTACATTAAATTTACTTCCTGTGTCAGGATTTTAAATCTCGCATTTTCTAATGGCAGAACTCTAGTTAATGGACTCTAATTTAGCCTGAGGGCGGTGGTGTTTTGAACGAGCAGGGTTGCAGGTGGCAGGGAAGCCCCCCCCCCCCCCCCCCCCCCCCCGGTGAGGTCCAGACCATTTTAACACGCTAGCCTAATTTAAATAATGTAATAGTGTGTCTCCCTAAGCCAGTAGGTTTGACGTCAGGGATGGTGGGTGGGAGCAGGAAATCAGGTTTAAAGCAACTAGGGACCCAACGTAACAGTCCTAGGCATAAATTATCATTGAACATGGGCTTTTACAGCTGATGCCAGCATGGAGATGCATCGGGCCCTCAGCCGACTTCAAAGTTGAAGATACAATGCCGTCAGGTGGGTAAGTAGATTTGGCCTAATCTTGAGCCCCCTCCTACGTACCATTCTCACTGTTGGAGGAGGGAGGGGGGTTATAATTTACGCCAATGTGTCAACATTTTATAATAGGGAATACCTAACATTTTTGTTGTGCTCGGTTGTAGGCCTCTTGCCTCTGGTCTGCCATTTTCTTTCCTCATCTAATTTTTGAGTAGTTTTGTCTTTATCAGATATTTTAGGTACTAGAGATCTTTTATAGTAGTTTCCCCTACCAGCTCAATCCATCTGCAGCAGCTTGGTTTTGGGCCTACTCACTCCGCCCCTGCCCTGGCCTTCAGCCGATCACTAGTAACTTATTAAAGGCTTGCATATACTCCACATTTCCTGTAATTACTCCTGCCATCATTCTTTTCTCGACTTCCCCATCCCCTGTGCCCCAGTTTGACATTGGTAGCATTTACCCCCTCCACTCATTTCTATTGCCACCTCTATCCATCTTCCTATAATCCTCTAGTCAGCTCACTGCTGGAAAACAGGTTAGAACTTGAGGTAGTGAGCTATTAGTGTTCCATTTTTATTCCAATATATCCTCTGACTCTATGCATAATATCAAAAGAAATCTAATATATTGTGCCTCTAGCCTGTTTTTCCCAGCATACTTCAGGTATCGGCAACAAATCTCAATTGAACATGTAGAGAACGTACCAATCAGCAACTGTTAGGAAGAATGGAAACTACCAATCCTGATATTCAAAAAATTACAAATCTAAAAGAGCAGTCAGCTAACAGCAAGCCAATTAATCGCTTAAAATATTTGGAAATTTTAACTGGCTGCTATTTTGCTTTGATAAGCTGAGCACTTATTAATTAAAATAAGTGAACAAGAACCGAGCCACAGCCACTGCAATGCTGGAGTCCTTGAACTCGGCAAGACGTGAAAGGTGGAGGAGCCTTATGGCGAAGTCTAACTTCGCTCACTCCAGCAGGAGAACATGGACACTGCTCGTCAACTAGGCGGGGCAAACCCCGCCTATATAAACAGGACGACCATCAGAGCGGACGTCATTGCACTCCATTTGATACAAACATCGAAGATTCCGGTGGACAAGAAATTTGTTGGCAGATGTCGCGGCAGCTTTCGACAAACTTGATGGCAGCACCAAGATTGTCAACTATGTCTGATCCATTCACCTTGGACAAACTAAACACAACCTTGTTGACAACCAAATCTGGAAAAGCTGCTGGTCCAGGTGGTGGTTACTCAGAATTCTTAAAAGCACTGGGATCCAAAGTGAAGAGATGGTTGACCTTCTTCTGAGGTACTGGCAACTGGTAAAATTCCACCTATTTATGGGGAGACTAAAATAATTGTTCTTAAGCAGGGGAAGAATGCTTGTGAAGCCTCCAACTACTGCCCGATCTCCTTACTTTGTACTTGTTATAAAGTGCTGGAGACCCGACTACTCCTCAGACTAGCCCCCATCATCAAGCCAACCATCCCTAAGGAGCAACCGGACTGCCGGAGCGGCCGTAATTGCTGTGATCAAGTGGTAGCTTTAGCAATGTACATCGAAGCAGGCTTCCAGCAGCAGCTCCAGACTGCCTTGGCACTCGTGGACCTGTTGGCGGCATATGACACTGTATGAAAGCATGGACTGCTTTTCAAGTTCTCCACCATTTTATCCTGCAGAACGATGACCCATCTTCTCAACTCCATGCTTAGCAACCGACGCTTCCGTGTGTGTCTGGCACCCAGAAGAGCAGATATAGGACATTGAACAACGGACTCCCACAGTGTTCTGTCCTGGCACCCATGTTGTTCAATGTTTACACCAGTGATCTGCCCGAAAGAGTCCCGCAAGTTCATAAACGCTGATGACGTTGCCTTGGTTGCGCAAAACACAAATCTATCCCATCACCGAAGATACCCTGACCAGTGATTTACAGAAGATGGAGGCCTACATCCGCTGATGGGTGACGCCGGCCAAATCCGCAAAAGACTGTCACCTCGACATTCCACCTCAACACCCATCAAGCAAACCAAGTTTTGAAAGTCTCCTTTTGCGACAGAGGTAAATCATGCCAAAAAACCCTCCTATTTTAGGAGTCACACTTGATCGTATCCTGTCATATAGACAACATCTCCAGAACCTTGGGAAGAAACTAAGAGTAGGATCAACTTGATCCATAAACTTGCTGATCCACATGGGGAGCAGACGCTCAAACCCTCCGTACGGCAGCACGCGCCCTGGTGTACTCTACAGCGAAGTACTGCTTGCCGTCATGGCTAGCGAGTCCACATGTCAAATCCGTTGATGTGCAGCTGAATTCTACTGAGAATTATCACCGGTATGCTTTTATCTACACCAATACTGTGGCTTTCCGTGCTTGCAAAAATCGCACCACCACACCTACGCTGCGAATATGCAGTCTTCACAGAATACAACCACCGCACCAGCACATGCCAATCCAGGCCAACTTGGACAGCCTACTACCAACCCATCTCAAATCTAGAAGGCCATTTTGGACCATCGTCAAAAGTCTTCAGCGATCTCCCCTCGGCCTTGATGACCGATGGCGAAACGCTTGGAAGAACTGCGACATACGGAATAGAGGACCTTACAGTGCAACCTGAAGATCCGAACCTTCCTCGCAAACAGTGGACACCCATCAACTGCCTCAGAACTGGTCATGGTAGATGCTCAATGATGTGCTCCAAGGTCTGATTTGGAGCTCCACAGTCACATGTTGGGGGTTCTTTAATCTTCCATCTATGGAGAAGGTGGCGGCATCTACCATGACCAGTTCTGAGGTGGTTGATGGTTATCCATTGTTTGCGAGGAAGTTTGATCCTTCAGGTTGTACTATGGAGTCCTCGATAAGGAATTCATTTAGTATGTCGCAGTTCTTCCAAGCATTTTGCCATCAATCATCAAGGCTGAAGGGCTTCGATGACTGTCCAAAATGGCCTTCTAGATTTGAGACGAGTTGGTGGTAGGTTGTTCAAGATGGTCTGCATCGGCATGACTTTGCTGGTGCAGAGGTTGTATTTTCTGGACCGCGCATATTTGCGGCGTAGGTGTGGTGATGCAATGTTCTCAAGCACAGGCAGTCAAGATGTTGGTGTCGATAAAAGCATACTGGTGATGATTCTCATAGTAGAATTCAGCTGGGCATCAATTTGACATGTGGACTCAGTAGCCATGCCAGTGAGCAGTGCTCTGCTGTAGAGTACATCAGGGCGAGTGCTGCTGTATGGATGGTTTGGGCGTCTGCTCCCCATGTGGATCCGGCAAGTTTATGGCTCAAGTTGACGCTACTCTTGAGTTTCTTCCCAAGGTTCTGGAGATGTTGCTTATATGACCGGGTGCAATCAAGCGTGACTCCTAATTAGGAGGGGACTTAAGCATGGTTTACCACTGCGCCACAAAAGGAGACTTTCAAAACTTGGTTTGCTTGATGGGTGTTGTGGAATGTCAAAGTGATAGTCTTTTGTGGGTTTGGCCGAAGTCTCCATCAGCGGAAGTAGGTCTCGATCCTCTGTAAATCACTGGTCAGGGTGGTCTCGGTGATGGACAGATTCATGTTTCGCGTGGCCAAGGCAATGTCATCAGCTTATACAAACTTGCGGGACTCTGTTTCGGGCAGATCACTGGTGTAAACGTTGAATAACCTGGGTGTCAGGACAGAGCCATGTTGGTGTCCATTGTTTAATGTTCTATATCTGTTCTTCGGGTTGCCAGATTACAGCAGCGTCGGTTGCGAAGCATGGAGTTGAGAAGATGAATCATTGTTCTGCAGGGTAAAATGGTGGAGAGCTTGAAAAGCAGTCCATGCTTCCATACTGTGTCATATGCCGCCGACAGTCCATGAGTGCTACGGCAGTCTTGAGCTAGTGCTGGGAGCCTGGTTCGATGTACATTGTTAAAACTACCACTTGGTCACAGCAGTTACGGCCGCTCCAGAAGTCCGCTTGCTCTTTAGGAATGGTTGACTTGATGATGAGGACTAGTCTGTGGAGCAGTAGCCTCTCCAGCACTTTATAACAAGTACAAAATAAGGCGACCGGGCGGTAGCTGGAGGCTTCACAAGCATTCTTCCCCTGCTTCAGGAGGGCAGTTATTTTAGATGGAATTTTACCAGTTGCCAGTACCTCAGAGAAGGAGGAGGTCAATCATCGCTTCGCTTTGGGTCCCAGTGCTTTTAAGAATTCTGGGTAAACATCTGGACCAGCAGCATTTCCAGATTTGGTTGTCGACAGGGCTGCATTTAGTTTGTCCAAGGTGAACGGGTTAGACGTAGTTGACTATCTTGGTGCTGCCGCCAAGTTTGTCGAAAGCTGCCGTGTCATCTGCCGACTAAATTCTTTGTCCACCGGAGCCTTTGATGTTCATAACAAGTGGGATGTAATGGCAGCCGCTCTGATGGTCATCCTGTGTTTATAGGTGGAGTTTGCCCCGCCAAATTGATGGAACAGGGCCCATGCTTTTCTGCTGGAGTGAGTGAAGTTAGTCTTCTCCACAAGCCTTTCACATCTTGTCGAATTCAAGGACTTCAGCATTGCTATGGCCAGGTTCTTGTTCAGCGAATACCCCTGGTGAGAACCTCAATTTCTTCCGACCAACAAGGAATATATTTCTTTCTAAACTCCCGAGGTATATTGCGTTTTGCGGCAGCTTTACTAATTCCTATAAATCTGTTGAAGGCATTTGTGGTTGGTGAAATCCACCTGATGTTGGTGTCCACTACCCTTTGGAAGGTTTCCCAGTCTTTTTTGAAGTTGCATTGTGGTTCAGGTGTTGATGCAATCAGAGGAATTTCGATGCCAACGTTGATGGTTGAGGGCCCGTGTTGACTGTTGGAGAAGTCGTCGAGAACGGTTCTGGAGGCGATGATTGGGTTTTCTTTGCTGTCTTTAGAGAGCAAATATGGGTCTGGGTTATATTCTCTCTGCCAACTTGATGAATGAAAGGTACCTCAATCTTTGGTGTCAAAAAGGAGGAACTTATTTTCTAGTGAAGCCCACTGTGCAGTAGCTGTTCCATTTTAATTGGCGTCTGCATAGCCCCACATTGTGTGGTGGTTATTGAGGGATGGATGGATGTTGACTAGGATGGAGGGGTGGGCCAGGCCACTGTATGAGTGTAGCTACTGTATTGCTGTAGTGAAAATCTGGCAATACTGGTATGCTCTAGTTCGGTCCAGCCTTCAATGCCTTGTTTAACATAACATGCCAGGCTATATTTGGGATGGTTATTGAAAGCGATTGGGTCAAAACCTGTGATCCGTCCTTTTGTGGCAAACTGGTGGGTGTGTTCAATGTATGTTTCTTGAAGCACCAGAACATCGACGCTGTGTTTCTTCAGTAACCTTTCGAGGTATTCGCATTTTGAATGAGAGATGCCTTCAATGTCAAGTTGGCATATTCGGATGGCTGGGCCTACATGTAGTTTTCTTTGGAGAGGGCCGTTCGATTTGCTTGGTTTGCTACAGTCAGCGGGTGGTCGATTTAACAAGTTCGATGGACCTGTGAGACGACATTAGTTGTGATCCAAAAGCTAAGATCATGTAACAGGGTGGGCCGCGAGAAGGCGGTCATCATCCACCCCTTATTGGCTCCTTAATAACGGGTTAATTTCCCCCTCAAATGTTGGTAAATATTACTGATAATTGGTCTAACTTGACTGTTGGTAATTATCTGCTAAAATAGTATTGCTGTCTAATCATTGAAATCAAATCACTTTCAAAATTGCATCAAGAGAATTTTGTGTTGGGGCTACTCTGTTTTATATTTCTATGGAGTAATGGTTTTGTTTCGCTGTTTATATATTAAAAAAAATCATGTTCCATATTCAATTATTTTATCAATCCTCTGTTTATTTTTAAACTGTTGTGTATTAGATAATGTTCCTGTTGGTTTAACAAACCATTTTATCAGATTTTCACAGGACTTGGTAAGATGACATGTATTGGTTAGAAATTGGGGTGGCTCTTGACAGTGGTGAGCCTCATCTTTAAATACTAACTCTTTTTAAAAAAAATCTGCTCATTTGTCTTAAGCTGTAGTCATAATTTGCTCTTAATCTTTTCATTATATAAACTATCAATGTTTTATATCAAAGCTCAGCATTTGCAGTTTGGAAATCAGAGGTGCAAGGTAATGGAAAAGACAAATTGGATATATAGATTTTGAGGTGCTATCATTGAAGGTAGGCATGCAGGTACAGCAGGCTGTAAAGAAAGCAAATGGCATGCTGGCCTTCATAGCGAGGGGATTTGAGTATAGGAGCAGGGAGGTCTTACTGCAGTTGTACAGGGCCTTGGTGAGGCCACACCTTGAGTATTGTGTGCAGTTTTGGTCTCCTAATCTGAGGCAGGACATTCTTGCTATTGAGGGAGTGCAGCGAAGGTTCACCAGACTGATTCCCGGGATGGCAGGACTGACATATGAAGAAAGACTGGATCGACTAGGCTTTATATTCACTGGAGTTTAGAAGGATGAGAGGGGATCTCATAGAAACATATAAAATTCTGATCGGACTGGACAGGTTAGATGCAGGAAGAATGTTCCCGATGTTTGGGAAGTCCAGAGTCACAAGCTAAGGATAAGGGGTAAGCCATTTAGGACTGAGATGAGAAACTTCTTCACCCAGAGAGTTGTGAACCTGTGGAATTCTCGACCACAAAGTTGTTGAGGCCAGTTCGTTAGATATCTTCAAAAGGGAGTTAGATGTGGCCCTTATGGCTAAAGGGATCAAAGGGTATGGAGAGAAAGCAGGACTGGGGTACTGAAGTTGCATGATCAGCCATGATCTTATTGAATGGTGGTGCAGGCTCGAAGGGCCGATAGGCTTACTCCTGCACCTATTTTCTATGTTTCTATGTTATCCACTTTGGTGGCAAAAACAAGAAGGCAGAATATTATCTGAATGGTGATAGATTAGGAAAAGATGAGGAGGTGCAACGAGACCTGGGTATCATCAGTCATTGAAAGTTTGCATGCAGGTACAGCAGGCGGTGAAGAAGACAAATGGCATGTTGGCCTTCATAGCGAGAGGATTTGAGTGTAGGAGCAGTGAGGTCTTACTGCAGTTGTACAAGGCCTTGGTGAGTCCACATCTTGAATATTGTGTATAGTTTTGGTCCCAATGTAGGCCAAAGAAGGGGGTCCTAATGCTGTCCTATCTTGTAGAAATGAAGTCAAAATGAAAATGTCTTTTGTGGAATTTTGAATCAAATTTAAATTGGGCTTCTCCAAATGACCAAGTTGACCTGACAAATGTCTTTCCTTGGGCACATGTAATGTGCATGAATGTTCATATTTTTGATTTGTTGCAAATAATACAGTACTACAGAAAGCACATGTATTCCAGACATTATCACGTTAAATGTCCTCCTTTGAGAAAGCTATAAAAAAGTGATAGTTTGACTTTTGTAAACCCTAACCATCATTTTGTTGTGAATGGGGTTAGCCATATTTTGGCCACAGATAAAATAGCATTTCAACCTGTTAAAACACTTTGGAAAAGGACTGTGAAAAGGCAGATATTTCTTAGTGTACAGTTACCAATAGAAATGCTGTAGTGCCAATATAGATGCAGATATTTTCTGAGGCATTTGTTGTTTTTGCTAGGAAAACAATAACAATTTAAGACCACTAAAGTTAGTAGCAATAGCATTTACCAGATTACTAAATGAAATAAACATTGCACAAATATTTTCCATGCAATGTAGTGGATGCACATTGAGGTGGCTGAGTGCTGTACAATATATGAAAATGTATTTGATTATGGGATGGTTGCAAATTCACAAAAAGGTCTCATCTATTGATAATCCTGTTAAAACTGCAAATAACCAATTCATTCATTTAATTGGCAATATGCAAGGCAAATTACACATGAAGTTTTATCTTTTTATCAAATAACAACTTATATTTACATAAAGGCTTCAATGTAATAGACGCTCCCAGCACATTTCCAAGAGCTGAAACTGGATATTGAGCAACAAGAAGAATTAGGGAAGTGACCCAAGGCATGGTCAAAGAGGTATGGTTTGAAGTGGGGGGGGGGGGAGGTAGCAAAGTAGGGTGTTGGGTTAGGTTGTTTTAGTGTTGGATCAATATGGCTGAACGATCTCTGTCTGTAGGTGGAGTTTGGTGGGGGCAGAGTCTGAAGAGTACAGCTAATTTGCTAGCATGCGGGGTTAGAGGTCGTTGCAGGGTGGGGAGAGGTGAAACCTTGGGATTTGTAGCCAAGAACAGGGATTTTAAATTTGAAGTATTGAGATGCAAATAAAAGACGAATGATCGGGGTGCATGCCGCAGATTAGGGTAGGCTGTGAGATGGAATTTTGCACAAGTTATGGTTTATGAATTGTGGATCTTGGGAGAGAGTCGAGAAGAGCATCGAAGTAGTTGACCTGGATGTTACAACGACATGACTCAGGGTTTTAGGCAGTGGGAGTGAAATAGGGTATAAGCAAGCGATGTTAAGGTGGAAATAAACCATCTTTGTCGTGGCTAGGATGTGGAATTTAAAGTTCAGTTCAGGGTCAACAGAACAGAGGTTCGGTCTGAGCATACAGCTGGAAAAGTGATGGAATTGAGCTGTAGTGTGGAAATTTTGGCTGGTGCTTACCAGGATGGTAATGGAACAGAATGATGGGGACAATGAATTACAGTAAAGCAGAGGATACAAGGACCAAAGCACAGAAGGCCTGGCGAGCGGCAGCGATGGAGAGCAGTGTAGAACATTTCACAATTGATACCATTAGGTCTAATGAATATTTGCCATTGTGATGCACTGGATATGATACTGATGGTACTTGCTGAACCTTTCCATCCAGGCAATATCCAGGTAGAAAACAATGCAAACTGGGGAATGCAGCAATATTCAAGTCGCAGGTCCCAGAAAAGAGGGCAGTGCAATGCATGGCAACCTTTTGTAGGGGAAATTTCTAATACAGCTCAAGTTCGTGTATTTTTTTAGCATTTATTTGCATGCATGATGTTTATTGGAGTGATATGCTCAGTAAGTTGTAAATGAAGATTGCTGCTGATGCTACTTTACAAAAGTTATATGGGAAATTTGAGTTGCTAGGAGTGGGGGGGAAAAAAATGATTGGATGAAGGTATTTTTTGATCTTGAATAACAGCATTGGCCCAGAGATCCTGGCCTTCCCAGGTCTGTACGGAGTGTGTACGGACTCCGGAAGGCATCGCAAAAGCCGGTTTTCAACACACAATGCGCATGCGCTGAAAACCAGCTTTTCCGATCTGTCAAGCTGGAGCTTGACAGATCCAACGCATCTCCGCCTCCAGGACATTCGCATGGGCAAGATTACGGAATTTACCCATTATCTTGCCCAGCGGATGCCTTGAAAACTCTTGCACCTAATAAAAGCAGGCGCATAACCTACTTTTACAGGCGTAAGAGTTTTAAAACACACTTAAAGCACAAAAAAAAATGTAAAAACCCTGCCCACTGTTAAATTTATTTTAAAGCATAATTTTAAAAACTTTTTTAAAAACTCCTATTTTTAATACATCAGTAACTAATTTAAATGTTAAATATGTAGTGTATTTTTTCTATTTTTAATTAATGTTTTGTGTGTTTGGGGAGTGTTTCTCATTCATAATAATGGGAACTCCAATTTACGGAGTTCCCATTATTATGAATGAGAGCATACTTTACCTGGATTTCTTGCCCAGAGCCATGTGACTGCAGCTCCAGCCCTGCGCACGTCCTGATGCGCACGCACTCCGATGCGCAGTCAGTGGAGACCTCGGGACCGGGATCTCTCGTGGGCGCAACAGCTTCAGGTAAGTGCGCTTCTTTAACCGGGATTTCAGGGCCAACATCTTTTCCTAGCTTGAGGTATTTTACCAAAACAGCCGATTTATTTGAACAGATGTTGTTTACTTAAATCTGTCATTAATGTATGACATTCAGATTTTAAATGTGTTTGAACGTGTTGTCGCTTCCAAACTCCGTGCCCACCTTTCCAGCAATTCCATGTTTGAATCCGGTTTCCGCATCTACCACAATACCGAAACGGCTCATCAACGTCACAAATGTCATCCTTTGACACAGTTGACCACTTGAGGGCCCCAAGTTTCGACATGATTTGCTCCTGATTTTTAGGAGCAACTGGTGTAGAACGGAGTATCTTAGAAATCGGAATTCTCGTCATTTAGTTTGCTCCAGTTCTAGTCAGTTAGAACAGTTTCACTTTGGAACAGAATTTTTTTTTCAAAAGGGGGCGTGTCTGTTTTCAAAGTTTCGTCAGTGAAAACTTACTCCAAACTAACTTAGAATGGAGTAAGTGAAGATTTTTGTACGCTCGAAAAACCTTGTCTACACTTTAGAAAATCAGGCATAGGTTACAAATCAGGCGTAGGAAATGGGGAGGGGGGGGGGGTTTAAAGGGAAGTTTACAAACATTAAACACTTCAGTTTTACAAATAAAGAGCCCTCATCAATAAATCAACCAATAAATCAATCAAAAAAAATTAATAAGAAAAATGTTTTTTTTTAAATCAATAAAACAAACATTTTCTACTTACCGACTGCAGCGCCGGGAGCCCTCCAACAGCGTGCTGGGATGCCCCCCCCCCCTCCCCAAGTGTGTCTCTGTCAGTGTCTCTATCTCTGTCTGTCTGTGTGTGTCTCTCATTCTCTGTCAGTGTCTGTGTTTCTGACAGCGAGAGGGGGGGAGGGAAAGGAGGGGGGAGAACAGAGATGGGGGGGGGGAGGAGATTGGATTGGGGGGAGAAGGGGGAGGGAGGCTGAATGGGCCGGGCCCGAGACTTCGGGCAGGGCCCGTCCCCAGCACCAGATTTACAGGTAGGTGGCGTTGGGTCGGGTCGGGGAGAGCGTGGGTCGGGGGGGTGGTGGGAGGGAGGTCGGTTCGGGTCAGGGGGAGGGAGGGAGAGGGAGGTCAGGTCAGATCCAGTCCGGGGGGGGAAGCGGGTGTCGGGTCGGGTCGGGTCGGGGGCGGAAGCGGGAGTCGGGTTGGGAGGAAGCAGGAGCTGGCCGTGGGAGGAGCCTTATTCACGCAGCCCCAGTGAGGCCATTTGGCCAGGGCTAGGGGCTGCGTGCTTCGGCCCCTCCCACACAGTTTCGGGCGCCTGGAGCTACTGTACATGCGCGCCCACTGTAGCGCGCATGTGCAGAGGTCCCGGCACTGTTTTCAGCGCAGGGACCTGGCTCCGCCCCCTACAGCTCCTGCTGCGCAGCGCCGAGGGCCAGAGGACCTGCAGGGAGGTGCAGAATACGGAGGTTTTTTTTAGGCGCACTTTGTGGCGCGAAAAACGGGCGTCCAGGTCGGGACTGCACCGTTCTAGGCGCGGCTCGAAACTTGGGCCCTATCCTTCTCCAATGTCTCTCCACTGTCGTCCAGCTGGGTGGGACTGCACTTGCCTGGTTCCATTGTTATCTATCTAATTGTAGCCAGAGAATCACCTGCAACAGCTTCTCTTCCCGCCCCCACATCGTTATCTCTGGTGTACCCTAAGGATCTATCCTTGGCCCCCTCCTATTTCTCAGCTACATGTTGCCCTTTGGTGACATCATCCGAAAACTGTTAGTTTTCACATGTACACTGATGCCACCCAGTTCTACCTCACTACCACTTCTCTCGACCCCTCCACTGTCTCCAAGTTGTCAGATTGCTTGCCCGACAGTTCTGGATGAGCAGAAATTTTCTGCAATTGAATATTGGGAAGACCGATTGTTTTCAGTCCCCGCCACAAACTCTGTTCCCTAGCCACTGACTCCATCCTTCTCCCCAACTTCTGTCTGAGGCTGAACCAGAGTGTTGGCAACATTGGTGTCATATTTGACCCTGAAATGAGCTTTGGACCCCAAATCTGCAGCATAACTAAGATCGCCTATTCCTAACTCCGCAACATCGCCCCGTCTCTGCCCTTGCCTCAGTTCATTTGCTGCTGAAGTCCACGTCCATACCTTTGTTACGTCTAGACTTGACAATTCCAACGCACTCCTAGCTGGCCTCACATTCTACCCTACGTAAACTAGCGGTGATCCAAAGCTCGGCTGTCCGTGTCCTAACTCGCAGCAAGTCCCGCTCACCCATCACCCCTGTGCTCGTTGACCTACATTGGCTCCCGGTTAAACAATGCCTCGATTTCAAAATTATCATTGTTTTAAAATCCCTCCATGGCTTTGCCCCTCTGTGTCTCTGTAATCTCCTCCAGCCACACAACGCGCCCCTCCCCCGCGAGATGTCTGCATTCCTCCTAATTCTGCCCTCTTGAGCATCTCTGATTATAATCGCTCAACCATTGGTGGCCGTGCCTTCTATTGCCTAGGTCCTAAGCTCTGAAATTCCCTACCTAAACCTCTCCGTCTCTCTCTACCTCTCCTTCCTCCTTCAGGGCGCTCCTTGAAACCTACCTCTTTGACCAAGCTTTTTGTCACCTGCACTAATTTCTCCTTATGTCAAATATTTTATCTCATAATACGCTTGTGAAGCACCTTGGGACGTTTCACTACGTTAAAGGTGCTATATAAATACAAGTTTTTATTGTTGTATGCCGATTTGAAGTATGGTGTATGCCATATACAAAACTTACTTATATTGATTTTTGGATTACTCTGTAGTGTAGTCACTGACTTGAAGATTTTATAAGAACAGATGTGCTTTGCCAAATTGTGTTATCAGTGGCATTGACTTAGCAGTTTTTGAGGCATCACTGAGATCTGAGAACATAAATTTTCTGCTGCTTAAAATGACTGGACAGAGAATCATCGGTTGGGGGCGCACAATTTCCTGATGTGTTCTCCCAGCGAGTGCAAGCGATGCAGAAGTGGAAAATGTGTGTCTTCCGGTATCTCCACAACCACTTTCCTCATTGTTAGCAGGTTCCACTGTTTGTTTTACTCTTGGAGCATTTAAACATAAATGTTCTGCTTAAAATGAATGGAAAATTGCAGACTGGATTTACAGAATTTCTTGATATTTATTCCTAGGCTGTGCCAGGAGTACAGAAACAGAACAGTTTAAATATTTTGGCAATTATTATTGAGCTCACAAACTTATACAGTCTTTAATATAACACAAAATGAGTTCATTTATGCAGTTTCAATTTTTAAATATAAAAAAATTTGTTTAGCCTCAAATTATTAAATAAATATATATTTTTTCATTCAGTTTGGTTTCTTTTAGCTATCAACAAAGAGCATGTATTGCATCTCACAGCTGCTCTTTGTGAGGAGTTCAAAACAAAAAAGCACAATTGTTAATATCTATTATATATTACAAACACTGAGTGGGACTTGTAATGTCAAAAGACTTGCTACATAAAGTTAGTTTGAAGCACTTAAGGTGACCATGTCTGACCATTAAATATCCACTAGATGGCAATGCAGAATCGATCTTTATGTAGAAATGTCTCTTAATTGTATTGGGGAATAGAGCCACATTAAACTTGTCGGTATCCTAAAATAGAGAAAGGGGTCATCGGCCAGACTGTAACTTATCCCTTCATTTTCCAGTCCTATCTCCTACTTCGAGTTTGCATCTACACACTCCCAGTGCTGATCTTTTCAGGTCTCAAACAACACATTCCATTGACAGACGTTTCAGGCTGGTCTCCAGTCCCAGTATCTACCAATGGACTTTCCCTTTCCTTAACAGACTTTTCTAATTCCTCCTCTGCTGTTTTTTCCTTTGCTTTTCCCTCTTCTGCATCCCTCCTTTCCACTCATTTCCCCCCTTCCACTCATCTATCCCTTTCTGCTAGTGTATGTGGCTGGCTGTCTCTGCTGTCATATCTCTACCTTTTCTTACCTGATTATAAAAGTTTGAGAATTTGTTCTCCAGTTTCTTTCAAAATCTATTAGCAAAATCATTGAGAAAATCAAAACCGTCATCTTCGGCTCTCATCGCAAACTTTGTACCCTCACCACCAACTCCATCCCCAACCCTGGTCACTACGTTGGGCTGAGCCAGACTGTTCGCAGCATCGGCATCCTATTGTATCTAAGAATATGACTCTTGGGTTTTACTTTTAGCTGCATTAGCTGGGATAATTGGTTAAAATTGCTGCATTTCCTAGTTGATTGCAGTTGAGGTTGTGTAAGATTGTGCTGTTTAGGTATAGAAGTAGAGTTCCTACAGTCTTAGGAGAATAGTGATGTCCTGCTGTGGGTAGGTTTGCAATGCATTATCTATACATATTTGATTAACATTTGGTTTTACCAGCTGAATGAAGTATAAATATATCTGAATTACGCAACCAGAAAAATTATGCTAACCAATTCAGTCATACAAAAGTTTAATGTGTAAAGGTGTGTTTGTGTGTGTCTTGCTTCCTCGCATCCCTCACCTTGCCTGAAATAAAAGCTTTTGAGAATTCTTTTCTCTTTCAAAATCCTTTTGAAAAATCAGTAGCAAGATCATATTGTAAGAATGTTGATTTGTGCTGATGATTTGCTTTTATTAATACCTGTACAATTTATAACCACTTCTAAATACAGTTGTTGGTGGTCGCATAATAGAATGTATATGATTAAAGTTTTCAGTGTTATAATTTTAAGAAGCTCTGCTGATCTTGATGCAACTTCTGTTGTTTTATGAAATTCTTTGGCATTTGAAAACAGGATTGAAAAAAGTTGAAGGACCTGTTTCTGCTGAACATTTTGGGAAGAATGAAGAGTCAATTCAACCATCTGTGCACACATCCATAGGGACAGGTAATTTGGGATTCCATTATGTGAAAGTGGGCACTCATGAAAATGATTTATCTGGAACAAGCTTATCTTTATAGAGTAAAGATGTTTGGCAGCTTTTTTTAATGGGAGTGTGTGGAATCGAAAGGTGGGTAAACTAATCCCTGCATTATGAAATGACAAAACACAAGATTGAAAAATTAATAGCACTGTCGTCGACTTCACTTTTGCTGATTGAGAGTAGACTGATAGGGCGATAATTGGCAGATTGGATTTGTCCTGCTTTTTGTGGACAGAGCACACCTGGGCAGTTCTCTACCTTGTTGGATAGATGCCAGTGTTGTAGCTGTATTGGAACAGCTTGACTAGAGGTGCGTCTAGTTCTGGAGCACAAGTCTTCAGCATTACAGCCGGGATGTTGCTAGGTGCCCATACATAGGGCTCAAGTTTCGGACCCCTGCTAGAACGGCGCACATTGGAGAGGCCCGCCTAATTTGCAGAACAGAAATTGTAGAATACTTACCTCGCGATTCTCCGATATCTGTAGGCCCGTTTCCAGCTCGGTGCGGCGCAGCCAGGAGCTGCTGGGGGCGGAGCTACAGCCCTGCGCCAAAAACAGTGCCGGCAGCTGCGCGCATGCGCAGTAGCTCCTGGCCCTCCCAGCGCATCCTGTCTCTGGGCGGCGACCCTATCCCTGGCCGAAGGGACGTCGCCCCTATCCCGGGCTGAGTGGCCTGACACCTCTTACCTCGTCGGCGATGGGGCCCGCCCGCCCGGCATCTTGCTGGGAGTGGGCCCCGCCGAATTCTTCCACGGCGGCCCAGCTTTGGCGGCGGGGCCCATCCTCCCGGCATCTTGCTGGGAGTGGGCCCCGCCCGAAGTCCTCCACGGCGGCCCGGCTTCGGCAGCGGGGCCCGCCTGCCCGGCATCTTGCTGGGGGCGGGCCCCGCCCGAAGTCCTCAGCGGCGGCGATCATCTGCTCGGTGCGGGCCCTGCCCGAAGTGGTGGCGGAGGCGGGGCCCGCCTGACCAGCATCTCCTGGGGGGCCCCCGTCCCAGAACTCTGTTGCAGGGCTCCGGGTGCTGCAGTAGGCGAGTAAAAACTTAATTTTTTATTTATTGATTGGTTTTTAAAATTATTTTAATTTAAAAAAAAAAAAAAAAATTTTTTGATTGATTTGATTTGTTGGTTGATTTATTGATTTATTTATCATTTATTATTGATGATGGCTCTTTATTTATAAAAGTGAAGTGTTTAATCTTTATAAACTTCCCACCGCACCCCCCCCAATCTCTCATTCCCTATTCCTGATTTATAAGTAGGCAAGGTTTTTCTGAGCGTACAAAAATCTACACTTACTCCATTCTGAGTAAGTTTTCTCGCTGCCTAAACTTGCAAAACAGGCGTAAGTGGCTGGACACGACCCCTTTTGAAAAATAAATCTGTTCTAAAATGAAACTAACTGACTAGAACTGGAGCAAACTAAATGCTGAAATTGCAATTTCTAAAATGCTCCATAAAAGTAGGAGCAACTTGGGCCGAAACTTGAGTCCATAGCCTTTGCTGTATCCAGTGTGCTCAGCTGTTTCTTGATATCACGTGATCATGTATCGAATTGGCTGAAGACTGGCTTCTGTGATGGTGTGGGGAGGCCGATATGGATCATGCAGTCGGCACTTCTTGCTGAAGATGTTTGCAAACTCTTCAGCCTTGTTTTTTTGCACTCACATGCTGAGCCCCTCACACTGCTCACTGCATGACCCCCACCCCCAATCATTTGTCCACCAACATTCTGCACCGATTCCTGATTTTAAATTGCCGTGGGACTTGCATCTCTGGACCATTAGTCAAGGCCTCTGGATTACTCATCCAGTAACCTAATCATTATGCTACCTTTCCCAATTTGTTGTTGTGTTTCTTGAAGAGGACCCCATGACATTTCAATTAGATCTTACGAAGGTGCTTACATTCCCTGTTTTAGTTTCTGGAGGATGGTGCAGAGCAGAAGAATGGGAAATGATAAAAGTAGAAACACATTTCAACAACTATATAATACAGAATAACCTGCATCTATATGTTGCTTTTGATGTAGTAAAACTATCCCAAGGCACGTCACAGGAGTGTTATCAAACAAAACCTTTCACAAACAATATTTTATATTATAATTGGTGACCCAAAAGCTTCATCAAAGAGGTAGGTTTTAAGGAGTGACTTAAAGGAGGGGTGAGAATTCCAGAGTTTGGGGCCTAGACAGCTGAAGGCATGGCTGCCAATGGTGGAGCGATGAAAATCGGGGATGTACAAGAGACCAGAATTGGAGGAGTGCAGAGATCTCGGTGGGTTATAGTGCTGGAGGAGGTTACAGAAATAGGGAGGGACAAGGACATGGAGGAATTTGAAAATTTTTAAATCAAGGAATTGCCGGACCGTCAGCAAGCACATGCATGAAGGACTAACAGGACTTGGTGAGAGTTAGGCTATGGGCAGCAGAGTTTTAGTTTTCAGTTGTAACAAATTAACAAGGTTTTTGGAGTGAGTACAAAAAAAAATTTAAAAACTTAGGATGGTTTGTTGGAGGAATTATGAAAAATTAAATCAAAGATTAACTATTCATGTGTGAATCCTGTAGGATACTAAATCATAGTATCCTAGTAGCTTTTACTATCTGTATAACTACAGATAGTAAAAGCTTTCACCGATATATAAGACGGAAAAGAGTGACTAAAGTAAATGTTGGTCCCTTAGAAGACGAGAAGGGGGATTTAATAATGGGAAATGTGGAAATGGCTGAGACCTTAAACAATTATTTTGCTTCGGTCTTCATAGTGGAAGACACAAAAACCATGCCAAAAATTGCTGGTCACGGGAATGTGGGAAGGGAGGATCTTGAGATAATCACTATCACTAGTGGGGTAGTGCTGGACAGGCTAATGGGACTCAAGGTAGACAAGTCCTCTGGTCCTGATGAAATGCATCCCAGGGTATTAAAAGAAATGGCGGAAGTTATAGCAGATGCATTTGTTATAATCTACCAAAATTCTCTGGACTCTGGGGAGATACCATCGGATTGGAAAGCAGCTAATGTAACGCCTCTGTTTAAAAAAGGGGGCAGACAAAAGGCAGGTAACTATAGGCCGGTTAGTTTAACATCTGAAGTGGGGAAAATGCTTGAAGCTATCATTAAGGAAGAAATAGCGGGACATCTAGATAGAAATAGTGCAATTTAGCAGACGCAACATGGATTCATGAAGGGGAAATCATGTTTAACTAATTTACTGGAATTCTTTGAGGATATAACGAGCATGGTGGATAGAGGTGTACCGATGGATGTGGTGTATTTAGATTTCCAAAAGGCATTCGACAAGGTGCCACACAAAAGGTTACTGCAGAAGATAAAGGTACGCGGAGTCAGAGGAAATGTATTAGCATGGATAGAGAATTGGCTGGCTAACAGAAAGCAGAGAGTCGGGATAAATGGGTCCTTTTCGGGTTGGAAATCGGTGGTTAGTGGTGTGCCACAGGGATCGGTGCTGGGACCACAACTGTTTACAATATATATAGATGACCTGGAAGAGGGGACAGAGTGTAGTGTAACAAAATTTTCAGATGACACAAAGATTAGTGGGTTGTTTAGAGGACAGAGAGAGGCTGCAAAAAGATTTAGATAGGCTAAGCGAATGGGCTAAGGTTTGGCAGATGGAATACAATGTCGGAAAATGTGAGGTCATCCACCTTGGGGGAAAAAAAACAGTAAAAGGGAATATTATTTGAATGGGGAGAAATTACAACATGCTGCGGTGCAGAGGGACCTGGGGGTCTGCATGAATCCCAAAAAGTTAGTTTGCAGGTACAGCAGGTAATCAGGAAGGCGAATGGAATGTTGGCCTTCATTGCGAGAGGGATGGAGTACAAAAGCAGGGAGGTCCTGCTGCAACTGTACAGGGTATTGGTGAGGCCGCACCTGGAGTACTGCGTGCAGTTTTGGTCACCTTACTTAAGGAAGGATATACTAGCTTTGGAGGGAGTATTTTTAAGGCATGTTTTTATAAGGACCATATTTGGAACTATTATAATAATTGTAATCTTCGTCTTCAGAATTAGGATTCAGAGCTTGTATGAAGTTAACATTTGTATAAGTTTTAGAAGCACCCACACAATTTTTTTTCTTAATTTTTAAGAAGTGCCAGTTGAAGGGGAAGAAGAACCAACAAAGGAAAGGACACCTGAATTTGATGCTGGGGATGAAGATTCAGAAGATGCTGAAGCAGGTGAGCTTTGATAAACTATTATTGTATACATAGAGGAGACGATGCACATCATGGAGAGGGAAATTATTATAGGAAGGCAGGGTAATTAATGGTGCAAGAGGCATTGGAGGGTAAAGAATTGAAAACAAGAAAGAGGGGAGGTTTGAGGCAGAAGTAGATGCAGAGATCAGAGACTTGGAAGTAGTGGGAGGGGAAAATTAGTATCATCTGTTTTCCCCCCCTCCCAACCCAGGAAAAGAGATTTTAGAGTTAAAATGCAGTGTTTTGGCACTCCAGAGGAAAAGGGGCTTTATTTTTGCCACCATTGGGTGCCCTTTTTTTGCCGTCCGCCTATTTGTTTTGAGCAATCTTGATTTTGCAACTTTTCTCAAAGTTTGTATGCCGGCAGCGACTGTCAGCGCCGGATTTTTGTACACCAGATTTTTTGGCAAATAACTGTTAATTTTTCCCACAATGTTAACATGGAAAAAATTACATTTCAACGTGAGAAGAAAAATTGCGACTCCATTCCACCACAGAATCTCTGCTAACGGGGCTCCAGGCACAGGTCCGAGGAGTGTCGGCCGGCCGGCGGCAGGATCGCTCCCTTGGCCGGACACCAGCACAGGAGCTCGGTGCTTGGAATCCCCCCCCCCACCCCCCCCCCCCTTTCCCCGGGCTCAGCTTGTAAACAAGCCCGGGGGCGGGGCTGGTGGAATATAAGGCCGAGCTCATGAGTTTCTGTCTGGCCGAGGGAGTGATCCTGCCGACATGCACCCTGAACTGTGCCTCGGAGATCGCACAACACAGCAGCAAACATATGCACTTCGGCAAAAGCTCTTAGTGCCACAAATCGCTGTGCGTCACGTCTGCATAGAGACGGAGGTTATTGTTCATGCGTGCAGTCCAGGTGTGGTCCGTTCTCCTAGGGCGTCGCTGAGCAAAGATGTGTGTGCTGTGCTTCAGTAAGTACTGTCTCACAAGAATAACAAAGTGAAGAATAATAATTATGGGTGCAAATATTACTATGCCTCATGTAGTAAGGTTGCTTTACATGCATGCCATGCAGAGGTGCCATACGACGCCACCATCGCAGAAACCAGATCGCTCGGGGATTGATGGGGAGGAGGCCATACTCTGATCGAATCTGTAGGGACAGGCGCTTATACCTACAGTGAGGCAGACTGAATTCGCAGGCTGCGATTTAGAAAGGAGGTCATCAGAGATCTGCCAGCTAATCAGGGCAGACGTACAACCAAGAAATGACAGGAGGACTGCCCTACCTTTTGAAGTGAAGGTTACTGCAGCCTTCTCTGCTTCTGGCTCATTTCAAACAGCAACTGGGGACATCTCTCAGCACGCCACACATTGCTGCATTTGACAGGTGACTGCTGCACTGTATGCCAAAAGGGACCAGTTCATCAATTTCCCTATGACCACGCAGGCAATGCGAGACAGGGCTGTGGGGTTCTCCAGAATTGCCGGCTTCCCAAAGGTACAGGATGCGATTAATTGTACCCACGTCGCCTTGAGTGCACTTTTGGACAACTTCAAGCTTTATCGCAACAGGACGCGTTCCATTCCCTAAATGCGCAGCTTGTCTGCGACGACCTGCATCAGATCATGGCAGTGGATGCCAAATACCCAGGTAGCATCCATGATGCTTTCATCCTACATGAGAGCATTATATCTATAATGTTTCAGGAGCTGCCAGAAGGGCACAGCTGGTTGCTCGGTGACAAAGGGTCCGGGCTCGCCACCTGGCTCAAGAACCCCTATGCAATCCCTGCACTGAGCCAGAGCGTCAGTACAACGTGTCTCACATAACGACATGGAGCATCATAGAGAGGACAATTGGCATACTGAAGCAGCGTTTCCGATGCCTGGACCACTCTGGAGGCTACCTGAAATACGCCCTCACCAAGACAGTCAGTTCACCTATCATGTGTTGCATGCTGCACAACTTGGCCATCATGAGGGGCCAGGCGCTGGACATTGAAGATTCTCCTGAGGTGAGAAGCGGGGTTGGAAGAGGAGGAAGACAACGAGGAGGAGAAGCAGGAGGAGGACGATGAACCCATGCCACCACCTCAACATGTCACACTAACAAATGTAATTGCAGTGAATAAATAAAAATATTACTTACAGTAACTGCTTGGCCAAGGTGCTGCCATTTTTGATCTATGTGCCGCTTCTCGGGGTCATGGCCGCTGCATTAAACTCTTCTGCAACTTGGTCCCAAAGTTTTGCTAGTGGAGAGGGTTTCAGTTTCTTTTGTCCTATTCTTCCTTTGTTCTCAAGCACATTCCATCTCCTCTCAATGATGTCTACCAGGGGCTCAATTTCTTCTGCTCGAAATCTCTTGACCTTTCCCCTTTCCCCCCTCCCACTTCCCCCTTGTCCTTCCTTTGGATCCATCTTTTGCAGCTAAAATTTAAATGTCCAGTTCCAGCTGCGTTCCCAATGTGTTCTCACAAGCTCTTGATCCAGACCAGGAAGTTCACTGTGGATGCGCGGACACACCCGTCATGTGGAAAAAGTTTTTTTTTCCGGCGCATGCTCACTGACTTGTCAGCGCACACTTGAAGCTTCACCCCCAGATTTAACTTTAGGTACCGCAGCGCCAAAATTTAATTTTACTTTGAAAGTTATATTTTTTTGTTTTCCGGCGCACTTGGGCACAAAAAAATTGGCCGTACATCCTCCTGGGCGCCAAAAGTTGGCAGAGAGGAAAATAGAGCTGAAGATCTTGGTTTGATAACCTACCATCAAGATTTGACAACCTGACATCAAGATCTCACAGGCCACAAACACAGAGTAAAGCACCCTTTCTACAAGTTCCCCATACCCCAAATTTAGAAGAGCACCCCATTTTGCAGTGATGTCTCACACCAGCATCCTGTTAGCTTCTCAGTATGAGACTGCCAGTTTATGGATTTTGTTTGCAAATTTATGACCATAAGGAACTGAATTAAGGCTGTCCAAACCCATGGGTGGCAAAAGACACTTAATCCTATAATTTTGACCAGATTAAGGGGCTTGTTCAGGAAAAACATTCTTGTGCAATCTGTAAAATAGTCATCCTAGTAATTGTATTTATAAAGAAACATGCACGACTAGAGAGACCTCAGACCTTGTTCGAACTTCCTACTTGAAGTAGAAATACTCTACCCAAGGCTTTGGAAGCAGAGTCCACTCTTATCTAGGGAGAGCACGGAGAGCATTTTGCTTGGATCACTGAAGATCTAAACTGTTAGTTGCAAAATAAAATAATTTTAGTTTTTAATCTGTACAACGTAGTCTTGGCCCTTCCTTTGTGGGCAGTCCATTTAATGTTGCATCGTCTCCACTAAATTGTACATGTAGAGAATAATGACACATACAAGAGTAAATACAGATTCCCAAGCAGTGGTTTGCTCCTGTGCTTTCCATGCTCATTTGTGGTTGGTGATGCTACATTTTGTGTCCGGCTAAATCTGTGCTTGTTTTAAGGTATTAATAACCAACGTTTTGGTTTGAATTTGCAGATGAAGTTAAATATGAAACAGTAGACTCTGGACCTGAAGAAGCAGATACTCCAGGTTTGTACTTTGTACACATTCAATCCCTTATTTAAAGCATTATGAAAATATTCAATTAATTAAACAATAGTATTCTTTCAGATGAATCTAAAATGGTGGAAGAAGAGATGATGTATGAACATGCAGAATCTCCAGGTTAGTGACTGTAAATGCTCTGCACAATTGGTTTCCATTGGATATTCTGTCTTGCGCTACAAACAAATGGTTGTATTTTTCTTACAGAAGAGTCTGTGTATGTGGAAGATGAAACATTGTCTGAAGGGATTCTAGGTACTCCTTACTGTTTTATTCATATCTATTTAGTAAAATGCATGAGTTTCTGTTGATAAGCGAGTACTACACGGTGTTGGGCAATGGAACAATTTAATAGTGGCTTTGAAGGTCTGATTTCACCGACACCACAAATACATCTTTTCGGCTGTGTCATCGTGGAAAGTTGCTAAGCAGGCACCATGTATTTCTCTAAGCCAAGGGAGTTAACAACTCAGTTCATCTATTTGCCCACCCAGCCAGAGAACAAAATAAAGATTTGCATTTATATAGTGCCTTTCATAACCACCGGACATCTCAAAGCGCTTTACAGCCAATTAAGTATTTTTGGCGTGTAGTCACTGTTGCAATGGAAACATAGCAGCTATTTTGCTCACAGCAAGCTCCCACAAACAACGATGTGATGATGACCAGATAAACTGTTTTTGTTATGTTGATTGAGGGATAAATATTGGCCAGGACACCAGGGATAACTCCCCTGCTCTTCTTTGAAATAGTGCCATGGGATCTTTTAGGTCCACCTGAGAGATCAAACAGGGGCCTCGGTTTAAGGTCTCATCTGAAAGACGGCACCTCGGATACTGCAGCAATCCCTCAGCACTGCACTGAGCCTAGATTTTTGTGCTCAATTATGCAAGATACGACAACCTAAAGAAGATAAATATATTTAAAGGATATACTTGTTACATTGGACAAATTAATGTTAATACTGAGTTAAAGTAGGTGTGCCCACACTGCAGCACCTGGATCAGCCCTGAGAATCCATGATGTGTAAGGGTATTCATTTTGGTAGGAAGAATAGAAAAACAGAATATTTAAGTGGTGAGAAACTATTAAATGTTGGTGTTGAGAGATTTAGGTATCCTCGTACAGGAAACACAAAGTTAACATGCAGGTACAGCAAGCAGTTCGGAAGGAAAATTGCATGTTTGCATTTATTGCAAGGGGTTTGGAGTATAAGAATAAGGATGCGTTGCTACAATTGTACAGGGCTTTGGTGAGATCATACCTGGAGTACTGTATACAGTTTTGGTCGCCTTGCCTGAGGAAGGATATACTTGCCTTCGAGGCGGTGCAACAAAGGTTCACTAGATTGATTTCTGAGATGAGAGGGTTGTCCTATGAATAGATTGGACTCTAAGAGGTGATCTCATTGAAACATACAAGATTCTGAGTGGGGATTGAGAAGGTAGATGCTGAGAGATTGTTTCCTCTGAACTAGGGGTGACAGTCTCTGGGTAAGGGGTCGGCCATTTAAGACTGAGATGAGGAGAAATTTCTTTGCTCGGGGGTTGTGAATCTTTGGAATTCTCTACCCTAAAGGACTGTAGATGCTGAATCGTTGAGTATATTCAAGGGTGAGCTGGTTAAATTTTTGGATTCTAGGGGAATCAAAGGATATGGGGATGGCCGGTGGGGGGATGCAGTGTGGGTGGGGGGGAGGGGAAGAGGGTGCATTGTGGGGGGGGGGGGAAAGTGGAGTTGAGATCACACGTCAGCTATGATTTTATTCAATCACCAGAGCAAGCTCGAGGGGCTGTATGACCTACTCCTGGTATTAATTCTTCTGTTATAGACAGCTTTGTCCTCTTATTTCTTATTTGTTTATTTGTAATATTTGGATCTTGAGCTATGAAGTTTGGAAAGAGCTGTTCCTAGTGCTGTTGCCTGATTGGTGAATAAATGGTGGTCTCCTCTTCCTTATCTGTATGCTTCCTGTGGGGAATAATGTTCTTTTAAATTTATAATTATTCCACTAGGTAATGAGGTTCAATATCATTTTTTTAATTCATTCACGGGTTTGGGTGTCGCTGGCCAGCATTTATTGCCCATCCGTAATTGTCCTTGAGAAGGTGGTGATGAACCGCCGCCTTGAACCACCGCCGTCCGTGTGGTGAAGGTACTGCCACTGTTAGGAAGGAAGTTCCAGGATTATGACCCAGTGATGAAGGAGTGGCGATTTATTTCCAAATCAGGGCGATGTGTGACTTGGCGGGGAACTCGCAGGTGATGGTGTTCCCATGTGCCCCCTGCCCTTGTTTTTCTAGGTGATAAAAGTCACGGCTTTTGGGAGGTGCTGTCGAAGAATGCTTGGCGAGTTGTTGAAGGGCATCTTGTAGATAGTCCACAGTGAGCTTGTGGTGGGGAGAGTGAATGTTTAAGGTGGTGGATGGGGTGCCAATCACATAAGCTACTTCGTCCTGGATGGTGTTGAGCTTTCTTGAGTGTTGTTAGAGCTACACTCATCCAGGCAAGCGGAAAGGCTGAGCGTGCTGGGCCAGTTGAAACTTTCAAGACTGAGATTGATATTTTATTAGGCAAGGGTATCAAATGATAGGAGCAAAAGCTTCTCCCCTTCTCTTCACTCAACCATTATTGGCTGTGCCTTTAATCGTCTAGACTCATGCTGTGGCATTCCTTCCCTCTCTCCCTATAGGACCCACCTTTAAAATCCATCTCTTTACTAAACTTTTGATGAACCCTCCTTAACATATCCTCCTTTTGCGTGACATTCATTTTTCTCCCTTGTGTCTCTGTGAAGCACCTTGGGTCATCTTACTATGTTAAGGGCCTTATATAAAGGCTTGTTCTTGAAAATGATGACTATAGCCAGCAGTCTGACTATTGTACCCAAGTCACTGATGAGTATCTGTTACTTTCAGAGGACTCTGGACCTGAAGTTGCTGATGTAGCTGAAGACACAATTCCAGGTAGTTATCATGTGCCATCTTTACAGTAGCTATCAAAAATGTAAGGAAAAGGTCATTCATAGAATCATAGAATGGTTACAGCATGGAAGCAGACCATTCGGTCCATCGAGCCTGTGCCGACTCAGCTGGTCCCACCCACTCCCCCGCCCTTTCCACATAGCCCTACTATTTTATTTTTCCTTCAGATACTTATCCAACTCCCTTTTCAAGATAAAATTGAGTCTGCCTCCACCACTCTTTCAGGCAGTGCATTTCAGATCTTAACCACTCGTGTACAAACTTCTCTGCTCCAAAGAGAACAACCCCAGCTTCTCCAGTCTATCAACGTAATTGAAGTCCCTAATTCCTGGAATCATTTTCGTAAATCTTTTCTGTACCTTCTCTAAGACCTTCACATCCTTCCTAGTGTGGTGCCCAGAATTGGATACATTACTCAAGTGCTTTATACAGGTTCACCATATTTTCCACACTTTTGTACTCTATACCTCTATTTATGAAGCCCAGGATCCCATAGCATTTTTAACTGCTTTCTTAACCTGCCCTGCCACTTTCAACGATTTATGCACAGGTCTCTCTGTCCGTGCACCCCTTTTAGGATTGTACCATTTAGTTTATATCAAAATTACAGAAACAATTTTTCTCTTCAGCAGAATCAGAAATGAGAGGGGAAGAAGTTGATGATTATGCTGTTTCAGGTTTGTGTCTTTATCAGTAAATACATTAACTTTAACAATTGTCCACAATACCCAGCCTATTAACGAAAAGCTATTTATGTTGTAGATGAAGCTGAGCTTGAGCCTGAAGAGGTGGATTCTGAACAAGATGTTCCAGGTATGTACTGTGTTTATACCTTTCATTTGTTTGCCATTCAGAGGATTTAAAAAAATAAATATTTTGAACTACTTTTCTATGTATGCTTCAATATGTAACGGGGCCTTTGTCAAAACTGTAATTGTTACTGGTTTTGGTGTGAAGAATGATATTTGTCTACCTTAAATCAATTCTGTATCAATTATTTCTTTGGTACACCATGGGAACTGGTATGGGCTTTACTTAAAGCAAACGTTGCTATGTAATGTTCTCTACTTATTCCTTTTCCTCCCATGCCTTACCCCCCCCCCCCCATACCCCTCCCAAAGAAAAATCATTGTGAAAGTGTCAATGGAAATCTGGACTGACACTACACGTAGAAAGCTTTTCAACTTTCATCTGTAGTTAACAAAACACCAGTGTGGTAACCTGATGTTGTCTGACTGGTGTACTCACTTTGCCTTTTGAATGGATTACAAAAATCTGAGGCAAAAATACTAATTGTGCATTTACCTTACTGCTGCTGCCAGTGAAGTAGACCGTCCTTCAATCTTTGTGGAAGGTCTGAGGATGAAAAGCAGCAGTGACTTTCAAACAGCTGCATATCCATGCTTTGCAAACAAGCATATTGTGTGATTATTGCTTCATGTTGCAGAATCTGTCCTGCAATGTAATGGGGCACCACAGCACGGGTAGCCATGACGAACACAAAAATAATTCTTGAAAGAATTCTGTAATATAAATGTAGCATAAGTTCAAAGTAGTACTGTACCCGAAGTCGCTCTGGGTGCTGCGTACAACATAGTATAATATCAACTTGGCTGGTTTTTTTGAAACATTTGAAATATTTAACTGCCAGTTGGGGGGTGGAGGAGGATAGTTGCCATTTTTATTGTTAGCCACAGCGTGATTTGATCCTTCCAATTTGAAGAAAATTAGTTCCTAATCTGCCCTCTGGATAGACTGAACATCTCATAAATGAGTAGTTGAGAAATTACTAAGTGCATTCCTGGGAAATTGATATGAACTCCTTTCATTTTTATATTGTTTAAAAACACAACTACATTTGCTGAATTCGAATGACGTGTATATATATATATAGATGCTGTTTTGAACTTCATTACCTTACACTTGTTACTTTTTGTTTTCTAGGAGTATATGAATCCGAAGTGGAAGAGGAATTCTCTGACCAAATGGACAGTGAAGGTGAAACATTTTGTGCTTATTTACTTATTGCCAAATCTTTATGTTCAATAGTTGACCGCTTTTATTTACTTTAGATGAGAAGGAACCTGGGTTGTTAGTCATGGGTATGCCAAGTGAAAGTTTTATTGTTAATTGGGTTTGTTAAAAATACCTTGTGTGCCATTCTTACTGATGTCCTTTCTCTTAATGTTGAAAAGCATGAATAAAGATTCAAAATGGGAAATGGTATCCACAACATTTTACACTTCACATTTCAGGGTGCAATTTACAATATTTTAACCTTTTACAATAGGTAGTTACTTGTTTTATATATGAATGATCGATCTTTGCCTTGTTAAAAGAATACAAAATAAGATTGGCAACCGTCTGGGTGCTGCTTGAAGGATTTAAACCAGAATCAGAGTTTTTGGCATCAGGTTACTATAGCTGGATTTTTTTTTTTAAGTCCTGAAAATGACCCAAAGCTGATTGTCTGCTGTGACTCAATGGTAGCACTCCCCCTCTGAGTCAGAAGGTACCCCTGCAGGGACTTGAGCATAAAATCCAGGGTGCATCTCCAGTTAAGTAGTGAGGAAGTGCTGCACTGATTAAGATGTCATCTTTTGGATGAGACATTAAACCAACTCCCCGTCTGCCCTCACACGTGTACGTAAAAGATCCTATGGCACTATTTCAAAGAAGAGTTGGGGAGTTCTCTCCAGTGTCCTGGCCAATATGTATACCACAAACAGTGGCAAAGAAACAGACTATCTGGTCATTATCACATTGCTGTTTGTTGGGTATTGCTGTACATAAATTGGCTGCTGCAATTCCTACATTACATCAGTGACTTATACTTCAAAAGTACTTAATTGGCTGTAAAGTGCTTTGGGACGTCATGAAGCTGTGATAGGCGCCATATAAATGCAAGTCTTTTGAGTGGTAAATTAGGCATGACAACAATACTAATTTTGATTTCCAGTCAGCAGAGGAAGCCATTTACTAATTTCAATGACAGCGAGACTAGCAGCGCTCGTTGTTCTTAAAGTGTAAATTAGACAGCAACTTCCAACGACCACACATGTGCACTTAAATGTTGAAATCAGGAAGTTGCTGTCCGAGTTGCCCTGTTCCTCTAGGACCTGCACAACGAAGATATCTCGCTGAGAAACTCGCCATTGAAATACATGAGATGGCGTGATGTTGCGGTATTTGCCCACTAGATACCCGCTAAATACAGCAGAAAAAATTGGGGCTTGTCCATTAAAGTGTAAGTAAAATTTAATGCTGTGGTAAGTCTTAATTACTGCCAAAACAACCTCTCTGACACTGAAAATGAAATTTTACAACTGTGGAAGCTCATTCCTTCAGATTTTAATTATTGTTGGAGATTTAAAAATATTTAAACATTTTTAAACTTTTCTCTCTCTCTCTCTCTCTCTCTCTCGATCCCTCTTTATTTCATTTTCAGTACCTGATTTGACACATTCTAACTGACATTTCCTGGTTCTGACTCTGGGCTGCTTATTAAAAATTCTTCAATCTGACTGGTTAAGAATACAGACAGTTGTTTGCCTTGTTCACACAGGTCCCAGATTCCCTGTAGAGGGCGCTGAGCCATTTTGGCTCTCATTTACAGTAAGTTCCAGTTCAAAACCCCATAGAAGCCTGCGTGCGAATATAATGAAAGACTGGCGCCATTTGTTCGCCACGGAAAGCAAAATCCAATCCATACTCTAAATTGAACAAACCTACTTATAAATTCTTGGGGATTGACAAGCTCTGGTTTTTCAGCGATATTTATGCCACAGATTAAATACTATATTTTACTTGCAGATGAAATGGAGCAGGAGCTGCCAGTGAGTGATGAATTCATTGAAGGTATATCTTGACTTGCAGCACAAGTTTGTGTATTTTCCATTTTGTATGTTTTATTCTTTTAATCAGTGATTAATATGTTGACATTGAAAAATAGTTGGATAGTATGGGATCTTTTAACAACAACTTATTCAACAACAACAACAATATAGCGCCTTTAACATAATAAAACGTCCCAAGGCACTTCACAGAAATTTGACACCTAGCTATATAAGGAGATGTAAGGGCAGATGACCAAAAGCTTGGTCGAAGAGATAGGTTTTAAGGAGGAGAGAAAAGTGGAGAGATTTCGAGGGAATTCCAGAGCTTAGGAGCTCGGCAGCTGAAGGCATAACCGCCAATGGTGGAACATTTATAATTGAGGATGTTCAAAAGGCCAGAATAGGTGGAGCGAGGTGTCTAGGGGGATTATAGGGCTGGAGGAGATTGGAGATAAGGGGGGTGCGAGGCCAGGGAGGGACTTGAAAACAAGGATGAAAATTTTAAAATCGAGGCTTGGGAGCCAATGTAGGTCAGCAAGCACGGGAGCTGGGTGAGTGGGACTTGGTACAATTTAACACACGGGCAGCAGAGTTTTAGATGACCAAGCTTATGGAGGGTAGAACTAGGGAGGCCGGCCAGGTGTGTGTTGGAATAGTCAAGTCTAGAGGTGATAAAGGTGTGGATGAATGTTTCAGCAGCAGATAAGTTGAGGTAAGGGGGAAGGCAGGTGATATCAATCAAAGGTGATAACACGGGCATGAGGTAGGAAGCTCAATTTGTGGTCAAATATGACACCAAGATTGTGTACAGCCTAAGTTGCTGGGAAGGGAGATCGAATCAGTGGAAAGGGAACTGAGTTTGATGCGTGAACTGAGACCATGGCTTTAATCTTATCGATATTTAATTGAAGGAAATTTTTATTCATCAGTGTTGGCTGTTGGATAAGCAATCTGATACAGCAGTCTGATAGTATAGAGATGGTAGAGGGATCGAGAGGTGGAGGAGAGATAGAGCTGGGTATCATCAGTATACATGCGTTGTGTTGCCGGATGATTTCACCGAATGGCAGCCTGTAGATGAGAAATAGGAGGAAGCTAAGGATAGATCCTTGGGGACCACCTGAGGTGACAGTGCGGGATCGGAAGAGAAACCATTGCAGATGATTCTATGGTAATGGCTGAAACGAGAGGAGTGAAACCAGGCGAGTGCAGTCCCACCCAGCTGGAGCACAGAGAGAGGTTGGAGCAGAATTTTGTGGTCAGCCAATGTTAAAGGCTGTACCAGGTCCAGAAGGATGAGAAGAGATTACCTTTGTCGCAGTCACTTAGGATGTCATTTGTGACCCTGTTAAGAGCAGTTTCGGTACTGTGGCAGGGATTGAAGCCAATTGAAGGGATTCTAAAAATAAATTCTGGGAAAAATAGGCACAGATTTGGGAGGTGACAACACGTTCAAGAATTTTGGAGCGAAAAGAGAGGTTGGAGATGGAGCAATAGTTTGCAAGAACGGAGGGAGTCAAGTGTTAGTTTTTTGAGGAGTGGATTGATGGTGGCAGATTTGAAGGAAAGTGGGACGATACCTGAGGAGAGAGAACTGTTAACAGTATTCACTAATATGGGAGCCAGGGAGGGAAGCTGGATGGTCAGAAATATAATGAGAACTGGGTCGAATGAGCAGGAGATCGATCTCATTCACAAGATGAGCTTTGAAAGGGCAAGAGGAGAGATAGGAGAGAAATTGGAGAAATACACACATTTAGGGTTAGACCAGGGGGGAAATGGAGAGGAAGTAATATCCGGTGGGCTAGGAGAAGGGGGGGAATTGAAAGCAGAAGCAGTTGAATGGATATTGTCGATCTTTTTAACACAATGTCAATGAGCTCCACATTTATTGTTCGAGGTGAGGGAGGAGGAGGTGGCTTGAAAAGACGGTTAGTGGTGAGACGAGAGTCCTGGTGTTACTTTTGCCGTTCTGGATGATCTTGGAATCGTGGACGGTTTTAGTGATGGAGAGCAGGACCTGGAAATGTTTTATATGTGTTAGCCAAATCTGGTGATGGATGATTAGATCAGTTGTCCACCAAAGAAGTTCAAGTCTGTGTCCCTTGGACTTAAGGGAGTGGAGATGAGGGTATGCTGGTTAACGACTAAGGTGAGGGAATGTAGTGATTTTAGTAGGGACATGGCATTAAAGGTGGTGAAAAGAGTGTGATTTAGTAAGTTAGTAGCTGCGGATTTGTCATGGAGAATTGTAAGTCAAAGGCTAGGTACTTGTGAATTAGAAAGTGCAGTGGTAAGGGTCTTGAGGGAAAGTTTTGTCCAAGGGTGATACAAAAAGAAGTGGGTTTAGGAGGGGGAAGGGGAATATGGGTAGAGTGATATAAGGAAATAGTTGGAGATTGCCTATGGTTATGGAGAGGATAGCGAGGCCACATGAGATTATAAGATCGATGAGTGGGTGGGGGAGTTGACATGAAAGGAGAGATTAAGGGAGGAAAGGAGGACAGTGAACTCTGAGGAGAGGTTAATGGTGAGCTGGAGTATATACTGTTTTTTGTAATTTAGTGTTGTACCATGTAATACACAATGTATTATAATATAGTAAATCTTGCATGGTATTGCACATGGAGAAAAATAATTAAATCTTCCTTTAATTTTCTATTTGCTTCTTTCCCACTCTCATTCATTTTGTCACTGCTTGTCTTCCATCTCGCTTTTGCTCTTCTTTCCTTTCTGTTCTCTCTCCAGTGCATCACTGTCTAACAATTTTTCTCATTCTTTTGGACTTGTTTTTTCTATAAGTATCTCTGTCCCTCTGTCTCCTTTCCCGTTTGTCTCGTGTCTGTGTACCTTTCATGTATGTTCCATTACTGATTTACCCAATGGTGTGAAAATTGGCCTGTTTTTGGGTTCACGACCAACGGCGCACCAAAAGTGCACACACGAACCGAGAGATCCCAAGCTGGACAAAATTGGTTCTTGCGGCCTTGTTAACATTTTCTCGTGAACTGCCGATGCCTGTTGTAATTACAACAGCAGCTCTTGCATTTTACATTATTCAATATTAGGTCATGTATCTTGCTGGCAGCGGCCCCAAGGTAAGTCCTGTAAGGGCCTAGAAAAACGGTGCAATGAGGACCAGTTTCAACCCCAATATCCTAACTCCATTATTTTTAAAGCTTAAAGTACACAGAAAGATGGGAGGCAACATATACATATACAAGATTGGAGGAGAAAGTGGGAAGAGGCTGCTGGAAAGGTGGTGTAAAATGAGCTGTTGAGAAAAAAGGTGAGGGTCAAGCTGAGAAGTACTAGGAACAGCAGCCAGAAGGTGCAGTTAGGGTTGAGGTTGAAAAGTGAGAAGGAGCAGGCAGAAGGGAGTGAGAAAGTGATTGGACCTGTAAGTTATCGTGGGGTATAGAAACACAAGCTAAATTGTAATTTTGGGGCTGGAAGGATTTTACAGTGCCACTGCTGGGTTGAGCAGCACTTGGGGGGGGGGGGGGGGGGAGCTTTGGTATGGTGTGGGCTTGAAGCATTGTGGGGAGTACTTGAGGAGAGAGGAGCACTTGAGGAATCTGAGGACTCGGGAAGTTGGCAATTGGGGAGTAACAGGGTTATGGAGTGGAATGAGACTGTGTTTTGGGAGTTAAGAGGAGATGGGAACTGGTAGCATTTGGAACGGAGGGAGCTAGGGCAGGAAGCATTGGTCTCCATTGGGCTGGAAGGAATTTGGGCACTTCAGTACTTTAGAGTATAGGCTCGGATTCAGGACGAGTCAGATCATGAGCGGAGCACAGATACTACACCAAAGTTGGTTGCTGCATCAAGAAGTCATGAGGCTGCAAAGAAGGAACAACTGAAGAGGCTGTGAAGTTCTTGGCTGGAAGTAGGCGAGAGTTTCTGGAAGAGAGTGAACTGATAAAATGGAGCATGCATCTCTTGAGAGGGGCAAGGAGTGACAGCATCTAATTTCGTTCGAGCAAAATATTTTATACCTTTCAGTTTGCTCACGCAATGTGTTTGATGTATAAATGTCTTCAATTAATTTTTGAACTGTTTGTTTTGGTGTTGATATCAGGAAGAAATATCTAACTTTGTAGTTCTGAAACTTTTTGAGTAACCCACTCATGCTAAAGAAAACTGATCCATATTGTCTGTCTCGCTCCTTCACCACCCTCCACCAGTCTCTGTTAATCTCTCTCTCTCTCTCTCTCTGCTCCTTCACCACCACCCTCCCGCTCTCTCTCTCTCCCGCTCTCTCTCTCTCCCGCTCTCTCTCTCTCTCCCGCTCTCTCTCTCTCTCCCGCTCTCTCTCTCTCCCGCTCTCTCTCTCTCCCGCTCTCTCTCTCTCGCCCTCTCCCTCGCCCTCTCCCGCTCGCTCTCTCTCCCGCTCGCTCTCTCTCCCGCTCGCTCGCTCTCTCTCCCGCTCGCTCGCTCTCTCTCCCGCTCGCTCGCTCTCTCTCCCGCTCGCTCTCTCTCCCGCTCGCTCTCTCTCCCGCTCGCTCTCTCTCCCGCTCGCTCTCTCTCCCGCTCGCTCTCTCTCCCGCTCGCTCTCTCTCCCGCTCGCTCTCTCTCCCGCTCGCTCTCTCTCCCGCTCGCTCTCTCCCGCTCGCTCTCTCCCGCTCTCTCTCTCCCGCTCTCTCTCTCCCGCTCTCTCTCTCCCGCTCTCTCTCTCCCGCTCTCTCTCTCCCGCTCTCTCTCTCCCGCTCTCTCTCTCCCGCTCGCTCTCTCCCGCTCGCTCTCTCCCGCTCGCTCTGTCCCGCTCGCTCTGTCCCGCTCGCTCTGTCCCGCTCGCTCTGTCCCGCTCGCTCTGTCCCGCTCGCTCTGTCCCGCTCGCTCTGTCCCGCTCGCTCTGTCCCGCTCGCTCTGTCCCGCTCGCTCTGTCCCGCTCGCTCTGTCCCGCTCGCTCTGTCCCGCTCGCTCTGTCCCGCTCGCTCTGTCCCGCTCGCTCTGTCCCGCTCGCTCTGTCCCGCTCGCTCTGTCCCGCTCGCTCTGTCCCGCTCGCTCTGTCCCGCTCGCTCTGTCCCGCTCGCTCTCTCCCGCTCGCTCTCTCCCGCTCGCTCTGTCCCGCTCGCTCTCTCCCGCTCGCTCTCTCCCGCTCGCTCTCTCCCGCTCGCTCTCTCCCGCTCGCTCTCTCCCGCTCGCTCTGTCCCGCTCGCTCTGTCCCGCTCGCTCTGTCCCGCTCGCTCTGTCCCGCTCGCTCTGTCCCGCTCGCTCTGTCCCGCTCGCTCTGTCCCGCTCGCTCTGTCCCGCTCGCTCTGTCCCGCTCGCTCTGTCCCGCTCGCTCTGTCCCGCTCGCTCTGTCCCGCTCGCTCTGTCCCGCTCGCTCTGTCCCGCTCGCTCTGTCCCGCTCGCTCTGTCCCGCTCGCTCTGTCCCGCTCGCTCTGTCCCGCACGCGCTCTCCCGCTCGCTCTGTCCCGCTCGCGCTCTCCCGCTCGCGCTCTCCCGCTCGCGCTCTCCCGCTCGCGCTCTCCCGCGCTCCCGCTCGCGCTCTCCCGCTCGCGCTCTCCCGCTCGCGCTCTCCCGCTCGCGCTCTCCCGCTCGCTCTCTCCCGCTCGCTCTCTCCCGCTCGCTCTCTCCCGCTCGCTCTCTCCCGCTCGCTCTCTCCCGCTCGCTCTCTCCCGCTCGCTCTCCCGCTCGCTCTCTCCCGCTCGCTCTCTCCCGCTCGCTCTCTCCCGCTCGCTCTCTCCCGCTCGCTCTCTCCCGCTCGCTCTCTCCCGCTCGCTCTCTCCCGCTCGCTCTCTCCCGCTCGCTCTCTCCCGCTCGCTCTCTCCCGCTCGCTCTCTCCCGCTCGCTCTCTCCCGCTCGCTCTCTCCCGCTCGCTCTCTCCCGCTCGCTCTCTCCCGCTCGCTCTCTCCCGCTCGCTCTCTCCCGCTCGCTCTCTCCCGCTCGCTCTCTCCCGCTCGCTCTCTCCCGCTCGCTCTCTCCCGCTCGCTCTCTCCCGCTCGCTCTCTCCCGCTCGCTCTCTCCCGCTCGCTCTCTCCCGCTCGCTCTCTCCCGCTCGCTCTCTCCCGCTCGCTCTCTCCCGCTCGCTCTCTCCCGCTCGCTCTCTCCCGCTCGCTCTCTCCCGCTCGCTCTCTCCCGCTCGCTCTCTCCCGCTCGCTCTCTCCCGCTCGCTCTCTCCCGCTCGCTCTCTCCCGCTCGCTCTCTCCCGCTCGCTCTCTCCCGCTCGCTCTCTCCCGCTCGCTCTCTCCCGCTCGCTCTCTCCCGCTCGCTCTCTCCCGCTCGCTCTCTCCCGCTCGCTCTCTCCCGCTCGCTCTCTCCCGCTCGCTCTCTCCCGCTCGCTCTCTCCCGCTCGCTCTCTCCCGCTCGCTCTCTCCCGCTCGCTCTCTCCCGCTCGCTCTCTCCCGCTCGCTCTCTCCCGCTCGCTCTCTCCCGCTCGCTCTCTCCTTCCTCTCTCTCTCCTTCCTCTCTCTCTCCCTCTCTCTCTCTCTCTCTCTCCTTCCTCTCTCTCTCTCTCTCTCTCTCCTTCCTCTCTCTCTCTCTCTCTCTCTCCTTCCTCTCTCTCTCTCTCTCTCTCTCTCCTTCCTCTCTCTCTCTCTCTCTCTCCTTCCTCTCTCTCTCTCTCTCTCTCCTTCCTCTCTCTCTCTCTCTCTCTCCTTCCTCTCTCTCTCTCTCTCTGCCCTGACTCCATTTCTTTCAAATTTGGATTGTCCTGTCTAATGTTCCCTCTAATTTTTGGGGCGGCATGTGCGGTTTGTGCATTGAAAGGCCGGCTGCGCTATGTGGCAGTACAGCTTTAAAGCAATGTTAGTCCCATCTCATCCAGAATCATTCCAAACTCAAGCAAATGGCTTCTTGGCTAGGAGGAGGAGCAGACTGGGAATAACTCCAGGCAGTCAGAGTGGATTGTAATGTAATGGACTTGGATGGGTTAGTAAACCAGGATCAACTCTGGTCAGATTGCCACAACTTTAGCAAAAACATAGAAAATAGGTGCAGGAGTAGGCCATTTGGCCCTTCGAGCCTGCACCTTCATTCAATATGATCATGGCTGATCATGCAACTTCAGTACCCCATTCCTGCTTTCTCTCCATACCCCTTGGTCCCCTTAACCGTAAGTGCTATACCTAACTCCCTCTTGAATATATCCAGCGAACTTGCATCAACAACTCTGCGGCAGGGAATTCCACAGGTTAACAACTCGCTGAGTGAAGAAGTTTCTCCTCATCTCTGGGTGTAGCCAAAATGAGGGAATGGGTATGCTATGAATTTATATAGGCTGCAGGCAGTTGAAAGGAATCGAGGCATTTGCCAAAAAAAGCACAAAGCCCAACATAATTTAAGTTGCAACCAAGTACTAATATTTTTCAGCTGGGGGAAATTTCAAGATGGAATTTAGTTGGTTGCTTTCTACTACTTGTTCAGGATTGATAACTTTTTTTTAAAGTACATGTTTTGATTACCCTGTTTTCTATTTTCTTGTTACTGAATGAATCAAACGGATTTTGATTTGTTTATGTTTAATCAATCAGTTACTTTTTTATTGGTGATTTAAAAAGATGTCCTTATTTTGTCCTACTAATGTCTAGTGCCCTACTATGTGGTACTTTTGGTGGCCAGACTTTTAAATACATAAAATGATTAGCAACTAGTTATTTAATACTATTTTTATAAGATTCTTGATGGGCATGCACCTGATGACTAGATCAGCTGCTCTTGTGTTTGAGTATAAATGTGTTCCATTTGTTTTTAAACTGAAAGGTTACCAGTGAGATACAATGTTCATCCCACAGTGAGATTGACCTTTAACTTGCATGTCATCATTGCTGGTGAGTTATGAAAGCATGACCCATAAATGAGACCAGCTGGATCCAACTGTGCATTCTGTTCATATCACAGAGACACACAAACTACATTTAAATGTTTCTTCGAAATGTGTTCAAATTGTTTAACACAAGCCCATTGGAGTTGCTTTCTGATTTCTTGCAAAGCCACTAAGTAGACATGTTTTATTGTGGTTTCTGACCCAACACCTCTGCTACACTAGTAGTAAAAACTTTGTTCACCACTGAAGGTGGGTTTGGGCTGAGTGGTGGATACACTCAAGGCTACGCTGAGCCGCATGGTCATTGTTCACTGATTTGTAATACTTTTTTTTTTCATTTGTAGTTGTAAATTGGAAATGATTTAGTTCTTGGAAACCACTGTAAATCTGGTAAAGGAAACAAAGCAACATTAAATAGGACCATTATTTTTGAAACATTGGCATCTGGTTGATTTAATGTTGAATTGATTCATTTTACTTTCCTCCAAGTACAAGCTGAGATGAAGTAGTAAGTGAAATTGAGGCAGCTAAAGAATGTTTGCTGTCAACTATTTGTGCACCTCCACGCATTGCAATTGAGTTTCTTTTACACAATCTACTTGGCTCAGTACATATTTAAGTAAAATCTTTAAATATATTTTGAGGAAGTTGCATTGGAGAATACATTGTGCTGTAGCATAGTGGGATATGGAGTTTGAACAGTTATTCTGCAGAGTTCCCAATTTGGGCCACGCTACTAGATAGACACCAAGTAAGTTCTATGGGGAAGAAAATCTGGTGGGGTGGGTGGGTACATTAAGCTGTTGCTCTGTGACCAGTTAACAGTGGCATTGATGGTAGCATAGGAGTACACTAACCATGGCTTCAATGCATGGAGTCAAATGGCCCAAGATGGTTACGGTGGGGTGAATTTTCCTCTCCATTGCATCATGAGAATGCTCAGTTCCTAGATGCGAAGGAGAGGAAGATGGGTGAAGACTTGACACTGCAATTTCCAGGGCTTTCCCCAAGGGGGTGGAGTGCTACATCAGACTTGGGCATTGTAAATAACTTGTTTTTATATAGAATCACAAAATAATTACAGCATAGAAGGAGGCCATTCGGTCTGTGGAGTCAGTGCCAGCTCTCTGCAAGAGCACATCATCTAGTCCCACCCTCCTGCCCGTATCCCTGCAAATATTTTTCTTTTTCAGTTACTTATCCGATTCCCTTTTGAAAGCCACGGTTGAATCTGCCTCCACCACCCTCTCAGGCAGTGCATTCCGGATCATAACCACTCGTGTAAAAAAAGTTTATCCTCATGTTGCCTTTGGTTCGTCTGCCAATCACCTTAAATCTGTGTCCTCTGGTTCTCGACCCTTCTGTCAATTGGAAACGTTTCTCTCTATCTACTCTACCCACACCCCTCATGATTTTGAACACCTCTATCAAATCTCCTCTCAACCTTCTCTACTCTAAGGAAAACAACCCCAGCTTCTCCAGTCTATCCACGTAACTGAAGTCCCTCATCCCTGGAACCATTCTTGTAAGTCTTTTCTGCACCCTCGCTAAGGCCTTCACATCCTTCCTAAAGTGTGGTGCCCAGAATTGGGCGCAATACTCCAGTTGAAGTCGGACCAGTGTTTTATAAAAGCTCATCATAACTTCCTTGCTTTTGTACTCTATGCCTCTATTTATGAAGCCCAGGATCTCGTATGCTTTTTTAACTGCTATCTCAACCTGCCCTGCCACCTTCAATGATTTGTGCACATACACCTCCAGGTCTCTTTGTTTATGCACCCCCTTTAGAATTGTACCCGGTAGCTTATATTGCCTCTCCTCGTTCTTCCTATATTGTGTCTTTAATGTAGTAAAACATCCTTTACTTCGTCCAAAGGTGCTTCACAGCGGCAAATAAAATTGGACGCTGTGCCACATGAGATACTGGGGCTGATGACTTGGTCAAACATTTAAGTTTTAAGGAGGGTTTTAAAGGAGAAAAGAGATGGAGAGGTTTAGGGAGGGAATTCCAAATGTAGGGTCTTGGTAGCTCAAGGCATGGCTGCCAGTGATTAAAATCAGGGATGCTCAAGAGGCCAGAATTGGAGGAGCGCAGATCTCTTGGAGGGTTGCAGGGCTAGAGGAGCTCGCAGAGATGGGGATGGGCGATGTGTTGGAGGGATTTGAAAACCAGGATGAGAATTTTAAAATCAAGGCATTGCTATTTACAATCTATATTAACGACTTGGAAGAAGGGACTGAGTGTAACGTAGCCAAGTTTGCTGACGATACAAAGATGGGAGGAAAAGCAATGTGTGAGGAGGACACACAAAATATGCAAAAGGACATAGACAGGCTAAGTGAGTGGGTAAAAATTTGGTAGATGGAGTATAATGTTGGAAAGTGTGAGGCAGAAAAAAATAAAAGAGCAAGTTATTATTTAAATGTAGAAGGATTGCAAAGTGCTGCAATACAGCGGGACCTGGGGTACTTGTGTATGAAATACAAAAGGATAGTATGCAGGTACAGCAAGTGATCAGGAAGGCCAATGATATATTGACCTTTATTGCAAAGGGAATGCAGTATAAAAGCAGGGAAGTCTTGCTACAGCTATATAAGGTATTGGTGAGGCCACACCTGGAATACTGCGTGCAGTTTTGGTTTCCATATTTACGAAAGGATATACTTGTTTTGGGGGCAGTTCAGAGAAGGTTCACTCGGCTGATTCCGGGGATGAGGGAGTTGTCTTATGAGGAAAGGTTGAGTAGGTTGGGCCTCTACTTATTGGAATTCAGAAGAATGAGAGGTGATCTTATCGAAACATATAAGATTATGAGGGGGCTTGACAAGATGTATGCAGAGAGGACGTTTCCACTGATGGGGGAGACTAGAACTAGAGGGCATGATCTTAGAATAAGGGGACACCCATTTAAAACAGAGAAGGAGAAATTTCTTCTCTGAGGGTTGTAAATCTGTGGAATTCACTGCCTCAGAGAGCTGTGGAAGCTGGGACATTGAATAAATTTAAGACAGAAATAGACAATTTCTTAAACGATAAGGGGTTATGGGGAGCGGATGGGGAAGTGGAACTGAGTCCATGATCAAATCAGCCATGATCTTATTGAATGGCGGAGCAGGCTCGAGGGGCCGTATGGCCTACTCCTATTCCTATTTCTTATGTTCTTAACTGGGAGCCACTGTAGGTCAGTGAGAACTGGGGTGATTGGTGAATAGCAGAGTTTTGGATGACATCACGTTTACGGAGGGTAAAACCGGGGAGGCTGTCCAGGGGAGGCTGATGTCAGTGAAGGGCTGCATGGATGTGAGAAATAGGAGGGGGCCAATGATAGATCATTGGGGGACATTTTGGGTACGTGGACCATGCATGAAATTTAACATTGAAAAAGCTAGTCCTGGGCTGCGTGGGATCAGCAGAGAGCTGCGCAGCCAGAGGCGGAGCTGCGCAGCCAGAGGCGAGCCTGCACCAGGGACACATTAGGGCAATGCTAAAGACGTGGACCTGAAAATTCAGATGAAGTCAGGTTAAATGCCGTGTACAGCCCAGCATGAGGAGCTATGCGCAACCGTAGTAGGTAATGTAATCTCAGACAAAAGCAAAATAATGTGGATGCTGGAATCTGAAATAAAAACAGAAAATGCTTGAAGCCTCAGCAGGTCACGCAGCATCTGTGGAGAGAAAGGTTAACTCTGTTTCTCTCAACAGATGCTTCTTGACCTGCTGAGATTGCCAGCATTTTCTGTTTTTATAACGCAATCTCAGAATTCTATTTAAAATAAATTAGCCATCCTACACAACTTTGAGCAATTTGCTCACATGAAAACTGCTGCGATTGTCATCAGGACAGAGGTGGTCTGGCAGTGGCCATGTTTTTCTTCATCTGATTGGTGGAGCTGCCCTACAGCATTGAAGGACAATTTTAACAGCAAGGAAGCAAAACTGACTGTTTCAGCCACTTTCCAATGTGATGCAGTAGCTCACGTCACTTTAGAAAGTGTGTTAATGCTTGAAATAATTGCACACCAGATATTCATGATGGTTGTGTGCAACTGTTGGGATGATAGTTTTGCTGATGGTGAACTATTGCTCTTTTGCATCTTTAATAACACATTTGCTGTGTGAAAAGATTTGTTAAATGTGCCACATCACAGTACAGTCCAAGAAAAGCATTTTATATTTTGGGATGCGATGTGGACAGGTGCGTGTATTCTCAAGGTTTGTTGTTTCAGTTAAGATGTTTGTGTCGTAAAATAGAATTGGTGCATGAAGAGGATAGTTATAGTCTCAAAGCAGCATGTACAAGATGGATTTCAGACATCGTTATCGTTGGCATTTGGCTTGCAGCTTATTATACCTTTCTGTGTTTCTGACAAGTCATTAAGGACAATATGCTGTTAAATGTTTATGTTGGTTATTGGGACATGGGACTAATTTAATCACTGGTTTTCTTTCATTATTATCGTTCTATATATTCAATACAGGGATCGCTAGATTTTTGAATATTATGGGATATGTAGATAGTGCAGGAAAGTGGAGTTAATCTTAGTGAATGGCGGAGCAGGCTTGAGGGGCCGAATGGCCTACTCCTGCTCCTATTATGTTTTTAGTCTGTTTGGGTAAAATCTTTGCTGAAGTGTTTAGTTTTTTAAAAACTGGTCCGATGGTAGCCAGAGGTTGGGAATGGAGAAATCCTAACATAGTCCGTGAATCATAAAACTTTACAGCATAAAAGATCATTTAGCCTATTGTGCACATACTGTTTTTTTTGAAAGAACTATCCATTCACGTGCCCTATCCCCATAATCTTTTAAAAATTATTTTTCCACTTAACTTTTAAAAGTAATGTGGATTCTACTTCCACCACTGTTTTTCGTAAAGCATTTATTGTCTGAACCCTCTGTTGAAAAGTAATTTCTCTGAATACCTCCCTCTGTTACTTTGCTGATGATCTTAGATTTGTGCCATCTATTTTACCAAGTCCAACGAGTGGGACTAGTTTTTGGACACGTTTACTTGTAACACCTAAAAGCTCTGATTGGGTCCCCTTGATTACATGCCTGATTGATAATTGGTCTCCTTGGAGGATAAGACACACCTAGCAATTTCTCTGGAATGTATAATCAGTGCCTTTGCAAAGTGTAATTCGAGCCATTCTGACTGCCAACTCCAGATAGAGAAGAGCTCACTCTCATAGTCCTAACTTAATTTCACCCCACCCACCCCCCACAACCCAAGTTCCTGACCACCTTCCCCCACTGTCATTGACCTTCTCTTCTTTCTCTCTTTCCCCCCCCTCCCTCCCCTGCCTACCCCACAGATACGGCATTGTGTGTGGATCACTTAGAAAATGGGTGCAGGAGTAGGCCATTCGGCTCTTAGAGCCTGCACCACCATTCAATAAGATCATGGCTGATCATTCACCTCAGCTTTCTCTCCATACCCCTTAATCCCTTGAGTCATCAGGGCCACATCTAACTCTCTCTTGAATATATCTAACAAATTGGCATCAACACCACTTTGCGGTAGAGAATTCCAGAGGTTAACAACTCTGAGTGAAGATGTACATCCCTGTCTCAATTGTACATCCCTGTCTGGAGTAAAAATAAAACAGGGAAGGTGGCTCAACCATGGCTAACAAGGGAAATTAAGGATAGTGTTAAAACCAAGGAAGAGGCATTTAAATTGGCCAGAAAAAGCAGCAAACCTGAGGACTGGGAGAAATGTAGAATTCAGCAGAGGAGGACAAAGGGTTTAATTAGGAGGGGGGAAATAGAGTACGAGAGGAAGCTTGCCGGGAACATAAAAACTGACTGCAAAAGCTTCTATAGATATGTGAAGAGAAAAAGATTAGTGAAGACAAATGTAGGTCCCTTGCAGTCGGACTCAGGTGAATTTTATAATGGGGAACAAAGAAATGGCAGACCAATTGAACAAATACTTTGGTTCTGTCTTCACGAAGGAAGACACAAATAATCTTCCGGATGTGCGAGGGGCCGAGGGTCTAGTGAGAAGGAGGAACTGAAGGATATCCTTATTGGGCGGGAAATTGATGGGATTGAAGGCTGATAAATCCCCGGGGCCTGATTGTCTGCATCCCAGAGTGCTGAAGGAAGTGGCCCTAGAAATAGTGGAAACATTGGTGATCATTTTCCAACCGTCTATCGACTCTGGAACAGTTCCTATGGACTGGAGGGTAGCTAATGTAACACCACTTTTTTTTAAAAAGGAGGGAGAGAGAAAACGGTTAATTATAGACCAGTTAGCTTGACATCAGTAGTGGGGAAAATGTTGGAATCAATTATTAAGGATGAAATAGCAGCACATTTGGAAAGCAGTGACAGGATCGGTCCAAGTCAGCATGGATTTATGAAAGGGAAATCATGCTTGACAAATCCTCTGGAATTTTTTGAGGATGTAACTAGTAGAGTGGACAAGGGAGAACCAGTGGATGGTGGTGTATTTGGACTTTCAAAAGGCCTTTGAGAAGGTGTCACGCAAGAGATTGGTGTGCAAAATCAACGCACATTGTATTGGGGGTAAGGTACTGGTGTGGATAGAGAATTGGTTGGCAGACAGGAAGCAGAGAGTCGGGATAAACGAGTCCTTTTTGGAATGGGAGGCAGTGACTAGTGGAGTGCCGCAGGGCTCAGTGCTGGGACTCCAGCTCTTTACAATATACATTCATGATTTGGATGAAGGAATTGAGTGTAATCGCTCCAAGTTTGCAGATGACACTAAACTGGGTGGCTTTGTGAGCTGTGAGGAGGACTCTTAAGAGGCTGCAGGGTGATTTGGACAGGTTAGGTGAGTGGGCAAATGCATGGCAGATGCAGTATAATGTGGATAAATGTGAGGTTATCCACTTTGGTGGCAAAAACACAAAGACAGAATATTATCTGAATGGCTGCAGATTAGGAAAATGGGAGGTGCCACGAGACCTGGGTGTCATGGTACATCAGTCATTGAAAGTTGGCATGCAGGTACAGCAGGCGGTGAAGAAGGCAAATGGCATGTTGGCCTTCATAGCTAGGCGATTTGAGTATAGGAGCAGGGAGGTCTTGCTGCAGTTGTACAGAGCCTTGGTGAGGCCTCACCTGGAATATTGTGTCAGTTTTGGTCTCCTAATCTGAGGAAGGATGTTCTTGCTATTGAGGGAGTGCAGCGAAGGGTCACCAGACTGATTCCAGGGATGGCTGGACTGACATGAGGAGAGACTGGATCAACTGGGCCTTTAAACACTGGATTTAGAAGGATGAAAGGGGATCTCATAGAAACGTATAAGATTCTGACGGGACTGCACAGGTTAGATGCGGGAAGAATGTTCCCGATGTTGGGGAAGTCCAGAACCAGGGGACACAGTCTTAGGATAAGGGGTAAGCCATTTAGGACTGAGATGAGGAGAAACTTCTTCACTCAGAGAGTTGTTAACCTATGGAATTCCCTGCCGCAGAGAGTTGTTGATGCCAGTTCAATGGATATATTCAAGAGGGAGTTAGATATGGCCCTTGCGGCTAAAGGGATCAAGGGGTATGGAGAGAAAGCAGGAAAGGGATACTGAGGGAATGATCAACCATCATCATATTGAATGGTGGTGCAGGCTCGAAGGGCCGAATGGCCTACTCCTGCACCTATTTTCTATGTTTCTCCTCATCTCAGTCCTAAATGGTTTACCCTTTTATCCTCAGACTGACCTCTGGTTCTGGACTTCCCAACATCGGGAACGTTCTTCCTGCATCTAACCTGTCCAGCCCCGTCAGAATTTTATATGTTTCTATGAGATCCCCTCTCATTCTTCTAAACTCCAGTGAATACAGGCCCAGTCGATCCAGTCTCTCCTCATACGTCAGTCCCGCCATCCCGGTGAACCTTCGCTGCACTCCCTCAATGGCAAGAACGTCCTTCCTCAGATTAGGAGACCAAAACTGAACACACTATTCCAGGTGAGGCCTCACCAAGGCCCTGTACAACTGCATTAAGACCTCCCTGCACCTATACTCAAATCCCCTAGATATGAAGGCCAATATGCCATTTGCTGCCTTCACCGCCTGCTGTACCTGCATGCCAACTTTCAATGACTGATGAACCATGACACCCAGGTCTCATTGCACCTCCCCTTTTCCTAATCTGCCATTCAGATAATCTGCCTTCATGTTTTTGCCACCAAAGTGGATATCCTCACATTTATCCACATTTTACTGCATCTGCCAAGCATTTGCCCACTCACCTAACCTATCCAAGTCACCCTGCAGCCTCTGAGCATCCTCCTCACAGCTCACACCGCCATCCAACATAGTGTCGTCTGCAAACTTGGAGATATTACACTCAATTCCTTCATCTATATCAATGATGTATATTGTAAATAGCTGGGGTCCCAACATTGAGCCCTGCGGCACCACACTAGTCACTGCCTGCCATTCTGAGAAGGACCCGTTTATCCCTACTCTCTGCTTCCTGTCTGCCAACCAGTTCACTATCCACATCAATACATTACCCCCAATACCATGTGCTTTAATTTTGCACACCAATCTCTTGTGTGGGACCTTGTCAAAAGCCTTTTGAAAGTCCAAATACACCACATCCACCGGTTCTCCCTTGTCCACTCTACTAGTTACATCCTCAAAAAATTCGAGAAGATTTGTCCAGCATGATTTCCCTTTCATAAATCCATGCTGACTTGGACCGATCCTGTCACTGCTTTCCAAATGCGCTGCTATTTCATCTTTAATAATCACTGATTGCTAACCGGTCTATTGGGTATGAAGTGAATAGTGACCGTGTCAGGGATTTCGTACAGTCTTGCCATCTGGAACACGCTCGCAACACCCCACTTTAGACTTTGATCACGTTCGTCCGCCATCCCCACTGTATACCTCCCACGCCCACTGAGTCTCCCTCTCCCTCCCACTCAAATCCTCCATTTCTCGCTCAAATCTCCCATCTCTCTCTCCGCCCCCACCTATTTCTCTCGCTCCGCGCCCCCACCTATTTCTCTCGCTCCGCGCCCCCACCTATTTCTCTCGCTCCGCGCCCCCACCTATTTCTCTCGCTCCGCGCCCCCACCTATTTCTCTCGCTCCGCGCCCCCACCTATTTCTCTCGCTCCGCGCCCCCACCTATTTCTCTCGCTCCGCGCCCCCACCTATTTCTCTCGCTCCGCGCCCCCACCTATTTCTCTCGCTCCGCGCCCCCACCTATTTCTCTCGCTCCGCGCCCCCACCTATTTCTCTCGCTCCGCGCCCCCACCTATTTCTCTCGCTCCGCGCCCCCACCTATTTCTCTCGCTCCGCGCCCCCACCTATTTCTCTCGCTCCGCGCCCCCACCTATTTCTCTCGCTCCGCGCCCCCACCTATTTCTCTCGCTCCGCGCCCCCACCTATTTCTCTCGCTCCGCGCCCCCACCTATTTCTCTCGCTCCGCGCCCCCACCTATTTCTCTCGCTCCGCGCCCCCACCTATTTCTCTCGCTCCGCGCCCCCACCTATTTCTCTCGCTCCGCGCCCCCACCTATTTCTCTCGCTCCGCGCCCCCACCTATTTCTCTCGCTCCGCGCCCCCACCTATTTCTCTCGCTCCGCGCCCCCACCTAGTTCTCTCCGCGCCCCCACCTAGTTCTCTCCGCGCCCCCACCTAGTTCTCTCCGCGCCCCCACCTAGTTCTCTCCGCGCCCCCCCTCCCCTATTTCTCTCCGCGCCCCCCCTCCCCTATTTCTCTCCGCGCCCCCCCTCCCCTATTTCTCTCCGCGCCCCCCCTCCCCTATTTCTCTCCGCGCGCCCCCTCCCCTATTTCTCTCCGCGCCCCCCCTCCCCTATTTCTCTCCGCGCCCCCCCCTCCCCTATTTCTCTCCGCGCCCCCCCCTCCCCTATTTCTCTCCGCGCCCCCCTCCCCTATTTCTCTCCGCGCCCCCCCTCTCCTATTTCTCTCCGCGCCCCCCCTCCCCTATTTCTCTCTCCTCCGCCCGGGATTGGGGGTAATATACGAGCATGGATTGAGGATGGTAACGGACAGAAAGAGAGTAGGAATAAACGGGTCATTTTCTGGTTGGCAAATTGTAACTAGTGGGGTACCACAAGGATCAATGCTTGAGCCTCGGCTATTCACAATCTATATCAATGATTTGGATGAGGAGACCAAATGTAATATATCCAAGTTTGCTGATGATACAAAATTAGATGGGAATGTAACTTGTGAGGAGGATGCAAAGAGGCTTCAAGGGGATATAGACAAGCTAAGTGAATGGGGAAGAACATGGAAAATGGAATACAATTTGGAGAAATGTGTAGTTACCACTTTGGTAGGAAAAATAGAAAAGCAGAGTATTTTTTAAATCGTGCGAGATTGCAAAATGTTGGTGTTCAGAGAGACCTGAATGTCTTTGCAGGACAACTTTAACGAATCATTAAAAGTTAACATGCAGGTACAGCAAGCAATTAAGAAAGCAAATGGTATGTTGACCTTTATTACAAGAGAATTTGAGTTCAAGAGTAAAGACGACTTACTGCAATTAAATAGGACCCTGGTGAGACTCCACCTGGAGTATTGTGTACAGGTTTGGTCTTCTTACCTAAGGAAGGGATATACTTGCCATTGAAGGAGTGCAACGAAGGTTCACCAGACCGATTCCTGGGAAGGGCGGGGTGGGGGATTGTCCTATGAGGAGAGATTGAGTAGACTGGGCTTACATTCTCCAGAGCTTAGAAAAATGACAGGTGATCTCATTGAAACATACAAAATTCTTGCAGGGATTGACAGGGTGGATGGTTCCCCTGGCTGCGGAGTCTAGAACCAGGGGTCACAGTCTCCGAATAAGGGATCGGCCATTTAGGACTGAGATGAGGAGAAATTTCTTCACTTGGAGGGTGCTGAATCTTTGGAATTCTCTACACCAGAGGGCAGTGGAGGCTGTCGTCGAGTATATTCAAGACAAAGATCAATAGATTTTTGGATATTAAGGGAATCGAAGGTTATGGGGATCGGGTGGGAAAGTGGTGTTGAGTTAGAAGATCAGCCATGATCTCATTGAATGGTGGAACAGGCTCGAGGGGCCGAATGGCCTACTCCTGCTCCTATTATGTTTTTAAATCCTCCAACACCATCTCTGTTGTCCAGCTGAGTGGGACTGCCCTAGCATTGTTATACCCTTATCGATCTATATAATCATCGCTAGAGCATTTCAAATAATGGCTTCTCTTCCCATCCCCACACAATTACCTCCAGATTTTCCCAAGGATCTATTCTTGGGTCCCTCTTTCTCACCGACATGCTTCCCCTTGGCAGCATCTGAAGATATGGGGTCCGGTTCTGCATATATGCGAACAACAGCTGTGCCTCCACCGTCTCTCCAAGCCCTCTACTGGCTCTGTCGTGACACTGCAGTTCCAACATCCAGTCCTGGATGTGCTGAAATTTCTTCCAGTTTGCATATCTATATGCATGTATATGTAATATATGGAGAGTGAGAGATGTGTATGTGTATATATAAATTGTGTGTATAGACTGGGTTTGGCTGTAATTCCATGGTTCATTGGTTTCCTGACTCACTGGGATCACGCAAAAAATTTTCACTTGGCAAGGTACTTGTAGGGTTGCTAGCACACTTGGAACTATTCCCCAGCAGGCGTCTTGTCAGGAGGGAAGAAAGAATGCGAAGATTTGAAGGAAAAGTTCTAATTTTTTTTTTTAAATGTGCTTGTTGCAGAAAATGATGACCCAGAGCCTGAAGATACAGTTGAAGAAATTTATGGTAAGTGCCTTGTTACTCTTAATGCCCCTTACAGACACATGTGATCTTTCAGCCTGTAAGCAGATATAAACAGCAAACTCTGACAGCTGTCGATATGCTTTTGTTTTTTCTTTTTTGCAAAAAAAAAAATTACGGCCAACATGTGGTTACATGAAAAATTACAGATGTAAGAATAAAATAATGGGACGAAATTTGCAGTCCGGATGACTGCGAACTGGTAGCATTTGCTGTCATTCCGCCTTTGAAATTGACCGCAACTTCTGGATTTGACGCGTGTGGAAAGACAAGACAAATAGATGGAGACAGAGGTGCGCGCACAGACATACGCGCACATCCCCTCCCCACCCCACCCCTCGCCCACTAAACTCCGTTGATTTGAATTACGTGTCGGAAAACCAATACCTCTCAACAAGGAGGTCGCAAGATCTTTGTCCGAAGCTTGCTTCGGGCCAGCGGTGAACGCCTTTGCTTCGTCACTGACTGCAAATTCCGCACCACTATTTTGTTACTGCAACAAGCCTGTCGTTTTTTTCAGCTGTGATAGGAGATAAATATAGACTGAACATACCAAGATAAAGCTGGATTTTAACTGCTTTTAAATTGTTTCCTACTAGCTGAAGAACCAGAGTATGTTCCAGTGACTGAAGGAATACAAGGTTTGCTTACTCCCTTAAACAATCAATTCATGGTTGTACTATGAGAAGTCTAGCAGTTACTGCACAGATTCCCAACTGGATCAGATTCCAGGCTGAGGACTATCTGTCCCAGAAACCAGCTCTCTCAACAGGATTCGGTTTTATCAATCATCAATTTAAGTCTTGACCCTGAAAGCCTGATGATAGGCAAGTGTTCCAACTCTGGGAAGAAAAACTGAATCTGTTTCATACCCGCTCCCACCAAAAAATAGCTTTGTTGATTGTAGAAACAAAGTTTCATGCAACCTACCCCACAAAGTATTGGACCATGAAACAGTCCATTTCTTTCTCCTTGTTTACCCCTGGAGAAAAATGCTGATGGGGAATGAGGAAAATGGTATGTTTCATGATGTAGGATATTGTATTAGCTGCAAAGGATCTTGTCGGCAAGTACAATATATGTGCTTTTCCTTGTGAATCTGTGACAATTTTTAGCATTATTAGCTGTGCTGGAATTTAATAGTTTTCTCCCTCCCTTGTTCAGATTCTTAGATGTATTAAATTAGTTCAGAGCCCTCTAAAGTGAGTACATCCCTGAACCCTTTTCATCCTTGGTAGGCTATTGAAAAGGTGCTCTGACCTACACCTGGCGTATTGTGTACAGCTTTGGTCTCCTTACCTAAGGAAGGATATGCTTGCCATAGACTGAGTACAACGAAGGTTCACTGGACTGATTCCTGGGATAGGAGGATTGTTATATGAGGAGAGATTTCCATATTCTCTAGAGTTTAGAAGATTGAGAGGTGATCTTATTGAAATATACAAAATTATTGCAGGGCTTGACCGGGTAGATGCAGGGAGGATGTTTCCCCTGACTGGGGAGTCTAGAACCAGGGGACACAGTCTCAGAATAAGGGGTCGGCCATTTAGGACTGAGATGAGGAGAAACTTCTTTACTCGGAAGGTGGTGAATCTTTGGTATTCTTTATCCCAGCGGGCTGTGGAGGCTCAGTCTTTGGGTACATTCAAGTCAGAGATCAGTAGATTTTTGGATGCTAATGGAACCTAGGGCTATGGGCATAATGCAGGAAGGTGGAGTTGAGGTAGATGATCAGCCATGATCTCATTAAACGGCGGAGCAGGCTCGAGGGGCCAAATGGCCTATTCCTGCTTCTAGTTCTTATGTTAATTTTGAATCATATATTAAGATTATTAAATTTGAGGTATATGTACTGCCTTTGACACTGTTGGCCTGTTTATTTTTCAGAAGTGTCGCCTGTTCTTCAAAATACAGATGAAGTTAGCCAATCAGGTTGGTAATGAGACTACCTTTCATAACTGGCTTTCACATTTTTTTCTTTCCATTTATAAAAAAAATCTAACATTATCTGCCGAATGTGTAACGGGTGAACATTACTAACAAAGTGTCAATTTTATTACTTATAACAGTCTATGGATCTCAGAGCTTGGATGTGGAATCTGAAATCCAAGGTTTGTCTGACTTGGCTGTCTTTGGTCCTGTCCTATCCTCTTGTAGTTTGCTGTTTTCTACGCTGAGTTGTTTTATTTGTCTAGAAGTGGCGTGTATTTTAAGCTGTTTCATAAAGCTTTTCAAGCGATGTTGAGCCTACGTTAGGGTGCAATTCCATTTATGCTGCCCATGCTTCAGTATCTGTCTCAATTGAACATCTTCATATATTAGCCTGGATGGTGTGTCGACAGGCTAGTTTGTCATGGAGAGTATTAGAATTGAGCTTGATCTTGTCCACATATGTGCTTTGCAGCAGGTGTCACTGGGTAGTAATCAGGAGAAATGGCTGACTTTCCCCTCGCTTCCTCTTCCCACAGTCTGCCCTCCGCAAGCCCAAGCCTATTGAGGCCACTGCATTGTCTCAGTTACTATCCTGGCTGAAATCGGTTAACTCACCATTTCCTACAATGTGCAGATGTCAAATAGTTGGTGCCAGCAATGGGGATGCTGAAGGAGAAAGATTATGGAATCTAATGTTGTAAATACGTGACAAATTCTGTCACAGCAGATTTCTAGAAATGTAAAAAAAATTCAGTTGAAGTGATCAAAACATAAATGTCATTGTATAGTGTGTAACTTGTGCAATGCGGGTGTTGGTTTAATGTGATTACTTTTGTTCTGCATAATTCCAAAGTGACTTGATTTGATCTGTGTATACCTGCTTGCATTAAGAGGTACAGCATGTCCCTTAAGCTTTTAGCACACTTCCTCAGCTTTGTACTTCTCACAGGCATTAGAACATTATTCATCTTCCTATCTTACAGTTGCAGTACCTCTTCCAGAAGCAGTGGACGAGCCTACAGAGGAAGGTGGGCATCATTTTCAAGTGTAATTTTATGGCTATGTATTAAGATATTATGGCTTTTATGATGCATAATATGTTTTAAAAAGATGGACAGGAAAATACCCATAGGTCCATCTAGCTTGCCTCGTATAGTTGTGATGCCCTATGCATCATGATGCGGACACTCCTGGGAGAGACAATAAACCGGATATATTATTTTTAATTGTAGTTGAAACATTCAATGAAGCAGTGCCAAAAGATATCTGTGATGGTAAAGGTAGTATTTCATTAAGTTAATATTTCGCAAATAGCAAAGCAATGCTTGCAGTTAGCCAATGAAAATTTCAAAAAGTTCTGATTTCTGGGCCAAATATTCAATTTTTTTCTGGTCGACCAGTTTTCTAAGTTTGACTGATCCTGAGGTTATGATGAGAGCTTTCCTTCACTTGTTCGGGCTCCTTTCCCAGACCGTACCCAACTTAACTAACGTTGGCAAAGGGGACCGAAGGTCGGTTCTAGGTCAACTGATTTTCTTGAGATATATTAATGACTTAGATGTGGGTATACAGGGCACAATTACAAAATTTGTAGATGACACAAAACTTGGAAGTATAGTGAACAGTGAGGAGGATAGTGATAGACTTCAAGAGGACATAGACAGGCAGGTGCAATGGGCGGACACGTGCAGATGAAATTTAACGCAGAAAAGTGTGAAGTTGTACATTTTGGTAGAAAGAAGGAAGAGGGGACATATTAACTAAATGACACAATCCTAAAGGGCGTGCACGAACAGATAGCCCTGGAGGTATGTGTGCACAAATCGTTGAAAGTGTCTGGGCAGGTTGAGAAAGCAGTTACAAAGGCTTATGGGACCCTGGGCTTCACAAATCAAAGTATAGAGTACAAAAGTGTGGAAATTATGATGAACCTGTATAAAACACTTGTTCGGCCCCAACTGGAGTGCTGTGTCCAATTCTAGGCACCACACTAGGAAGGATGTGAAGGCCTTTGAGAAGGTGCAGAAAAGATTTATGAGAATGATTTCCGGAATGAGGGACTTCAGTTACATTGATAGACTGGAGAAGCTGGGGTTGTTCTCCTTGGAGCAAAGAAGATTTGATAGAGGTGTTCAAAATCATGAGGGGTGTGGACAGAGTAGATAGGAAGAAACTGTTCCTATAGGCAAAAGGGTCAAGAACCAGAGGGGACAGATTGGCAAAAGAACCAAAGGCGACGCAAGAAAAACTTTTTATGCAGCAAATGGTTGGGATCTGGAATGCACTGTCTGAAAGGATGGTGGAGGCAGACTCGAGCTTATCTTTCAAAACAGAGTTGGATAAGTATCTGAAGGAAATTTTTTTGCAGGACTATACGGAAAGGGAGTGGGACTAGCTGAGAGTCGGCATGGGCTCGATGGGCCGAATGGCCGCCTTCAGTGCTGTAACAATTCTGAGACTATTCAGGCTTGGGCTGATAAGTGGCAAGTAACATTCGCGCTGGCAATGGCTATCTCCATCAAGCGAGAGTCGGTGTAACCACTGTCCCATGACGTTCTACGGCACTACCATTGCTGAATCACCCACCATCAACCTCCTGGGGGGTCAACATTGACTAGGAACTTAACGGGATCAGTCACATAAATACTGTGGCAACAAGAGCAGGTCAGAGGGTGGGTATTGTGTGGCAAGTAGCTCACCTCCCTGCCAGCCCAACTCCTTTCCACCATCTACAAGGCCACAAGTCAGGAGTGTGATGGAATACTCTCCACTTGCCTGGATGAATGCAGCTCCAACAACACTCAAAGCTGGACACCATCCAGGATAAAGCAGCCCAGTTGATTGGCAGCCCATCCACCACCGGCACACCGTGGTTGCAGTGTGTACCATCTACAAGATGCACTGCAGCAACTCACCAAGGCGGCTTCATGATGGGCAACAAATGCTGGCCTTGCCATCGCCGCCCAATCCCAGGAATGAATGAAAAAAGGACTAGTGGCCTGTAATTCGTTACAATCATAACTCGCTGTAACCTCTAACTGGAAATGCGCATGCGCTGAAAACCGGCTTTTCTGATCTGTCAAGTTTCTGGCTTGACAGATCTCGTGCATATCAGGAGCGAAGACATTTGCAGGGCAAGATTTCCAATATTTACGAATATCTTGCCCTGCAAATGTCCTTTAAAATCTTGCATCTGAAAAAGCAGGCATATAGTCTACTGTTACAGGCGCAAGTGTTTAAAAATACACAAACATTTTAAAATAAAGTTATAAAAACACATTTTATTTTTAAAAACCCTCCCCACTACGGTAAGTTTATTTTAAGGCTTAATTAAAAAACTTTTTTAAAAAGTCTGGAATTTTTCTTTTTAAGAACTTTAATTTAAATGAATTAAATATGTAGTTTATTTTCTATTTTTTTTAATTGTGTTTTGGGTGTTTGGGTGGGGTTTCTCATTCATAGTAATAGGAGTTCCGGACTTACGGAACTCCTATTACTTTGAATGAGGAAATATACTAACCTGATTGGCTGCTGTCTCCAGCTCCTGGCCTGCGCATGTCCCCACGTGCACGCGCTGCGACGCACAGTCAAGAGAGGTCTCGGGCTCTGAAGTTCGAACGGGCGCAGCAGCAACAGGTAAGTGCGCATCTTTTTTCCCTATTTCATTTGTTTGCCCGCGAGAAGACCTCAATTGGAATTTCAGGCCCATTATTTCAAGTGTGGATGTTACTTTCCCTACAGTCATAGCTAATAAGTAATTGACAATAATCCCAAATCTCTTTCTCAATCCTCAATGGGTATATCTGCATGGTATATGTATGCTTGGAGTTTCCTGATTCCAAATGCATGATGATGCACTTGTCCATGTTAAATGACATCTGTTACACTCAGGCCCACCCTCCTAACTTGTCTAAATCAAATTGCAACCCTTTCATTTTTGTTTCAATTATGGACTCATGCAGACATTATCATGTCCTAAGCAAATTTAAGAATAGTTCCATTTACACTCTGTTCTAAATCATTAATGAAAATGTATAGCATTGTTAAAGCCCTGTGAAACTCCACTCGTGACTGGTCCAATCAGTTCAACTCTTATTTACAACACCACTCTACTTAATGTGATTTCACCCAGTTAATGATCCAACATAATAAGGGGCCAAATTTGACGGACTCACATTCCTCTTCGGGTTCCGCTCAGTGCCACTTTCAATTTGGCCTGGAGCGGGCGGTAGGGGAGAACTGTCTGCTGACGTCAGCGGACGGCCGAGTGCCATAAGTGGACTCCTGCCTGCCGAGATGCCATATTCATGTGGGCGGGAGTCGGTGCCAGAACGGGGGTGAACCGCTGCGAGGAGGCTGGTCTGTCCCCGACAGTAGGTCTCAAGAGCTGAAAAAACATTTTTTAAATATATTTTTCACAGCGGCTTACCTGATTGGGGTCCCATGAAGGTGTTCCGATGGTTTTTTTTTTCCGATGCTTTTTCTTTGCAGGTCTTCGACCCTCCTTGGGCCCGACTCCATCCTTAGCGACACTTGGGTGGCAAGTGCCCTTGCCGTCGAGAATGAGTGCTCCCGCCAACTGCCGCCCAGATTGGCAGCACAAGTCCCTCATTTGTCACCTGCTGACCTTCGAGGGACATTTTTGATGATAAACCCTGTCCAGATTACTATTGGATACCTCGGCGGCCATCAGCAGTCCTTTGGGCGGGCAGAGGCCTTCATCAAATTCGGGCCCTAGGTGTCCGATAACCCTCTATGACTTCATTTTTTCTAGTAGCCATCTGGGTGATACTTAATCAAATGCTTTTTGGAAATCAAGGTATACAGTATCAATGGGGTTATTCTCATCAATAATTTCTCAAAGAATTTAGTCGGGTTAGTGAGGCAGGACATAAGGAACAACCACTTCTATTTATATTGCACCTTTAATGTAGTAAATGGCCCCAAGGCTCTCCAGAGGAGCATTGTAAAACTAAATTTGACACCGAGCCATATAAGGAGAAATTCGGGCAGGTTGCCAAAAGCTTGATCAAAGAGGTAGGCATTAAGAGTGTCTTAAAGGAGGAGAGAGGTAAAGAGGCGGAGAGGATTATGAAGGGAATTCCTGAGCTTAGTGCCTTGGTAGCTGAAGGCACAGCCACCAATGGTTGAGTGATTAAAATCAAGGATGCTCAAAGAGGGCAGAATTAGAGGAGCGCAGATATCTCGGGGGGTGTGGGGGTGGGGTTGTAGGGCTAGAGTAGTTTGGAGATAAGGAGAGCGAAGTCATGAAGGGATTTGAAAACCAGGATGAGAATTTTCAAATCGATGTTGCTTAACCAGGAGCCACTGTAGGTCAGCGAGCACAATGGGACTGGTTGCGAGTTAGGACATGGGCAGCAGAATTTTGGATGACCTCAAGTTTACGTAGGGTAGAACGTGGGAGGCCAGCCAGGAGTGCATTGGAATAGTCAAGTCTAGAGATAACCAGAATGGGTGAGGCTTTCACCAGCAGATGAGCTGTGGCAGGAGTGGAGTTGGGTGATTTTTATAGAGGTGGAAATGGGCGATCTTAATTATGGTGCCATAATTAAGACTGCCTATTTCCACCTCCGTAACACGTGGCCAGAAGCTCGGTCTGGTTCAGCCTCAAATAAATGCTCGGGTGAGGGATGGAGTTGGTGGCAAGGGAACAAAGTTTGTGGCGGGGACAGAAGACAATGACTTCAGTTTTCCCAATATTTAGTTGGATGAAATTTCTGCTCGTCTCGTGCTGGATGTTGGACAAGCAGTCTGACAATTTAGAGACAATGAAGGGGGCGAGAGAAGTGGTGATTCGGTGTCGTACATGTGGAAACTGACGCTGTATTTTCGGATGATGTCGCCAAGGTCCAGCATGTAGATGAGAAATAGGAGGGAGCCAAGGATAGATCTTTGGGAGGGTCACCAGAGTGGTCAACCATGTCGAAGGCTGCAGACCGGTCGAGAGGATGATGAGTGATAGTTTACCTTTGTCACACTCGCATAGAATGTAATTTGTGACTTTGATGGGAGCTGTTTTGGTACTGTGACGGGGCGTAAACCTGATTGGAGTGATTCAAACTTGGAGTTCCGGCAACGATGGGCACGGCTTTGGGAGATGGCCACGCGTTCAAGGACTTGAGAGGAAAGGGAGGTTGGAGATGGGGTGGTAGTTTGCAAGGATGGAAGGGTCAAGGGTTTTTTTTTTGGTGAGGGCAGAGGAGACAGGGAAGCAGGGTTTAAGAAGATACTTTGCAGTAGAGAAAAGAACCCAGGGTTTTTGTTTGCATTCCAGAATGATGCTGGAATAGTGAGCAGTTTTGGCAGACAAGAGCAGGACCTGTGGACTAGCCAGATCTGATGATGAATTGTTAAACCATTGTCTGTGAATTGATTCAAGTCTGTGTCCTTTGGACTTGAGGAAACTGATGAGGGCCGGGCCAGGGTGAGAGTGTGTAATAGTTTTAATCGGGGCTAGGACATCGCACTGTGGAGTAACAAGGATAAGATTCTGCAGTTCTCTGCATTAAGCCAAAACCATTTCTGCACTTCTATTGAGGCAATTTTAATTGCATGCCTGTTGTGCAATTATGAGATTGTCATTGCCTTCAGAAGCGAACATTGATGAAAATTATTTATTTAGCTCATTAACCATATCTTTCTTCTCGCACTTAACCTGCTCTCAAAGGACCAATATGGTCTTTAATTGCATTCTGACTTCTCATATAACTGAAAAAAGTCTTGCCATCACTACTGCAACTTCTGCTATCCTTTTATCTAATGCCTTTTCAGTATCCCAATACTGGCATCAGCTGTTACTTATTCCTATTCTCCTGATAATTGAACCTTTCATACTAATATTTTTAAAGTTAATGTCTACACAATCCTTATTTAGTCATCACTTTGCCTTGAACCTTTTTACCGTAGGGATATGCAAGGTTTCTTTGTCCATCAATAGAGATTTTAAATTTCAGTTTCACAGTTTTCTTACCCAACAGCAAATTGAAAATGTTTCCAGTGTCAAAACATAGAAATTTACAGCGCAGAAGGAGGCCATTTCGGCCCATCGTGTCCGCGCCAGCCGACAAAGAGCCACACAGCCCTCCGTCAGCAGCCCAGAAGGTTACATGTAAACCAATGAACAATGGCGGACAGGTAAAGAGCATCCGCCCCAACCAGTCTGCCTCACACAACTGATTCCCCATGTATCGCAACATTTTACACTCCACCTCACCCAGAGCCATGCGATCTCCTGGGAGAAGCAAAAAAACAGATAAAATCCCAGGCTAATTGGGGGAAAAAATCCGGGAAATTTCCTCTTCGACCCATCCAGGCAATCGAAACTAGTCCAGGAGACCACTTTGGCTGTATTAGATTCCCTGAAGTACTTACCATCGTATCTGCGCCAGCCAACAAGAGGTTATCCAGTCTAATCCTACTTACCAACTCTAGGTCTGTAACCCTGCACCCCCCCAAAAAAAATCTGCAAAAGGGCATCGACAGGCTAAGTGAGTGGGCAAAAATTTGGCAGATGGAGTATCATGTTGGAAAGTGTGAGGTCATGCACTTTGGCAGAAAAAATCAAAGAGCAAGTTATTATTTAAATGGAGAAAGATTGCAAAGTGCTGCGGTACAGCGGGATCTGGGGGTACTTGTGCATGAAACATAAAAGGTTAGTATGCAGGTACAGCAAGTGATCAGGAAGGCCAATGGAATCTTGGCCTTTATTGCAAAGAGGATGGAGTATAAAAGCAGGGATGTCTTGCTACAGTTGTGCAGGGTATTGGTGAGGCCACACCTGGAATACTGCGCGCAGTTTTGGTTTCCATATTTACGAAAGGATATACTTGCTTTGGAGGCAGTTCAGAGAAGGTTCACAAGGTTGATTCCAGAAATGAGGGAGTTGACTTATGATGAAAGGTTGAGGAGGTTGGACCTCTACTCATTGGAATTCAGAAGAATGAGAGGTGATCTTATTGAAACATATAAGATTATGAGGGGACTTGACAAGGTGGATGCAGGGAGGATGTTTCCACTGATAGGGGAGACTAGAACTAGAGGGCATAATTTTACAATAAGGGGCTGCCTGTTTAAAACAGAGATGAGGAAAAATTTCTTCTGAGGGTTGTGAATCTGTGGAATTCTCTGCCTCATAGAGTTGTGGAAGCTGGGACATTGAATAAATTTAAGACAGAAATAGACATTTTCTTAAACGATAAGGGAATAAGGTGTTAGGTCCACTTCCCTGCCCCCTCTCCATGAGTCCATGATCGGATCAGCCATGATCGTATTAAATGGCAGAGCATGCTCAAGGGGCCATATGGCCTACTCCTGCTATTTCTTATGTTCTTATGTTTAACCCTGCAGGTTACGGCACTTCAAGTGCCCATCCAAGCACCTTTTAAATGTGATGAGGATTCCTGCCTCTTCCACCTTTCCAAGCAGTGAGTTCCAGACCGCCACAACCCTCAGCATGAAGAAGCTTCCCCTCAAATCCCCTCTAAACCTTCCACCAACCACCTTTAAACCTATGCCCCCTCGTAATTGACCCCTCCCCTCCACCAAGGGAAATAGGCCCTTGTTATCCACTAGATCCAGGCCCCTCGACATTTTTATACACCTCAATGAGGTCTCCCCTCAGCCTCCTCTGTTCCAAGGAGAACAAACCCAGCCTATCCAATCTGTCCTCGTAGCTAAGATTTTCCATTCCAGGCAGCATCCTTGTAAATCTCCTCTGCACCCTCTCCAGTACAATCACGTCCTTCCTATAATACGGCGACCAGAACTGCACCTGTGGCCTAACTAGTGTTTTATACAGTTCAAGCATAACCTCCTTGCTCTTGTATTCTATGCCTCGGCCAATAATGGCAAACATTCTGCATACCTTCTTAACCACCTTATCCTGCTACTTTCAGGGATCTGTGGACAAACACTCCAAGGTCCCTTTGTACATCTACACTTCCAACTGGCCTACCATTTAATGTGTATACCCTTTCCTTATTAGCCCTCCCCGAGTACATTACCTCACACTTCTCCGAATTACATTCCATTTGCCACTGTTCTGACCACCTGATCAGTAGATTGATATCCTCCTGCAGTCCATGACTTTCCTCTTCATTATCAACCACACAGTCAATTTTAGTGTCATCTGCAACTTTTTAATATCTTCTATATTTAAATCTAGATCATTGATATATACCACAAAAAGCAAGGGACCCAGTACTGAGCCCTGTGGAACCCCACTGGAAACATCCTTCCGGCCACACACATATCCATCAACCATTACCCTTTGTTTCCTACCTCTAAGCCAATTTTGCATCCAACTTGCCACTTTACCCTGGATCTCATGGGCTTTAACCTTCGTGGCCAGTCTGCCATGTGGGACCTTATCAAAAGCTTTCCTAAAGTCCATATACACATCGTATGCACTACCCTCATCGACCCTCCTGATTACCTCCTCGAAAAATTCAATCGGGTTAGTGAAACACAATCTTCCCTTAACAAATCCGTGCTGACTGTCACTAATTAATCCTTGCCTTTCTAAATGTGGATTTATCCTGTCCTTCAGGATTTTTTCCAATAATTTTCCCATCACTGAGGTTAGACTGACAAGCCTGTAATTACTCGGCCTGTCCCTTTCTCCCTTCTTAAACAAGGGTACCACATTTTGGACTAGACTTTCCCGAGAGCCCCTCAATGCCCGATTGCCAGCCCAGAAAACCACTAACGTTTTACAAGTAACGCTGGTGAAAATTTCCATAATCAAGTTAAAAATAATTGCCCGGCAAGAAAATAGATCTTGCACCGGTTTTCTCGGCGGTGAAGGGGAAACTAAGTAAAACGAGCATTTTTTTTAAAATTTAGTCCAAGGCTGCGGAGGGGAGAAAACTTGGGGGAAAAAATTTTCACAAAAAAAAATAAAAATGTAAAAATCATTCCAAAGTCTCTTTTAAACCTAATCGCTGTTTTACAATTAAAAACAAATAAAGAACCTTTAACATACTTTTCTTTGCAGAGTACTCACCTACCGCCCTGTTCAACCAGCTTTCAAAGGGCAGTTCCCTTGGCGATCTGGACGGACTTCCGTTGAGGCCAAACTTACGCCTTGGCGATTTTCCCGGCGGTGTGGTCCCGGCGGACATTTTGAAATTTGGGCAGTACCATTTAAAAAAAAACTAAGGGGAAAATTTTCGTCGGGCGGTTTCTCTAGCAAAAACAGCGTTACCACCGAAAAAATCTCCGAAATGAAGGTGAAAGTTTAGCCCTAGCAGTCATCCAGTCCTCTGGCACCATGCCTGAACCCAAAGAGGACTGGAAAATGATGGTCAAGGCATCTGCTATTTCCTCTTTTGCTTCACTTAACAGCCTGGGATACATTTCATCCGGACCTGGGGACTTAACTACTTTCAAAGCTGCTAAATCCTTTAATACCTCCTCTCTCGCTATGTTTATTTCATCCAGAATTTCACATTCCTCCTCGATAGCAATATTTGCATTGCCCCTTTGTAAATACAGACGCAAAGTTTTCATTTAGTACCATACCCACATCTTCTGCCTCCACACACACATTGCCCTCATGGTCTCTAATAGGCCCTACCCTTTCTTTAGTTATCCTCTTGCTCTTAATATATTTATAGAACATCTTTGGGTTTTCTTCGATTTTACTTGCCAAGAATTTTTCATGCTCTATTTTAGCATTCCTAATATCTTTTTTAATTTCACCTCTGAACTTTCTATATTCCTCCAGAGATTCTACAGTATTTAACTGTCGGTATATGACATAAGCTTCCCTTTTTTTCTTTATCCTCCCCTGTAAGTCCCGAGGTATCCAGGGGCTTTAGAGTTCTTATTCCCACCCTTTTTCTTTAAGGGCACATGTTTGGCCTGAGCCCTTCGAATCTCCTCCTTGAATGCCTCCCACTGTTCCGACACTGATTTACCTTCAAGTAGCTGTTTCCAGTCCACTGTGCCCAAATCACTTCTCAACTTAGCAAAGTTAGCTTTTCCTCAATTTGGGACTTTTATTCCTGGTCTATCCTTGTCCTTATCCATAACTACCTTGAATCTGACTGAATTATGGTCACCGGCACCCAAGTGTTCTCCCACTGAAACCCTTTCCACCTGCCCAGCTTCATTCCCCGAAACTAAATCCAGAACCGCCCCCTCCCGTGTTGGGCTTGTTACATACTGACTAAAAAAGTTCTCTTGAATGCATTTTAGGAATTCCGCATTCTCTATACCCTTCACACTATTTTTGTCCCAATCAATATTAGGATAGTTGAAATCCCCTACTATTACTGCCCTATGGTTTTTGGACATCACAGAAATTTGCCTACATAATTTGCTCTTCTATCTCCCTCCCACTGTTTAAGGGTCTATAATAGACGCCGAGCAGTGTTATCGCCCCTTTTTTATTTTTCAGTTCGACCCATATGGCCTCATTTGATGATCTCTCTAACATATCATCCCTCCTCACAGCTGTAATAGTTTATTCAGCTTCAGCACCAACCTGCCATCCCATTCCTGACCGATTCTCCTATTGCCTTAAGAATCAATTTGATTTTTGTCTGCACTTAGTGCAATTTCTTCAAACTTTTTCACCAACTCTCTCCTTTTCCCCCATCCTGCAAAATTAAACTTTTGACGTAGGGGGTGCTCTTCAATCATCTGAAAAAACTATAAAAGTTATCGAGCTAAAGATTGAACATGTCATTTATCTCACGAGCTTCTTGGTCTAGATCATTTTCACATACATGCCAACTATCAGTGTGATGGCCAGTGTTTTGGGGACCCAATCAACATCGGCTGACCAAAATCAGTATGGATCTGACCCTGCAGTGCCACTCCTACAAAAAACGGCTAATAATTGAGGGGATCTAGACAGCTGTTTACTGTACGCAGGAATTCTCATGAGAACAGGAGCCTCCTAACTAAAATATGCAGTGACTTGAATCCATCCATTAGTAACAGGAAAAGGGGAAAGGCATGTATGGAAAGAAAGGCAATGAATTGGAGAGGGAAGGGAAAGTAGAAGGAAGTGAAGGGGTAGTCGTTCAAAATTTTCCAGAAGAAGAGCATACCCCCAGACACCCCTACAAATGTAGCACACATTCTGTGCCTTCAACAATTTAGTTATTGAATGTTTTTCATGCACCCTTTTTTTTTCTCCAATTCAAATAAATGTATGTTGGGTATACCTACAGCTTAAGATACAAAATGCACAGAACTACTTGTTTTCATGTCCGAGTCCTATTATCAGGGCCATTTTTGGGTTGTCACCTTCTTTGAAGTTTTTAACTCCACTCTTGTTAGATTTCTAGGTTGACATTATATTTTCATGATTGATTTAGAATTTCAGGTTGGTATTCAGTTTACATTTTGTGACATATTTTGTTTTTTAATGCGAAAGAGGGAGAGAGAGAAAAAAGGTAGGTCAGGAATGTAGTGAAACGGTTTAGGAAAAACACACCTGCTGATGTTCGTGGCACCAGATTGGAACCTTGGTGTTTTGGGTCACAACCTTTAAAGCAGAACCTAATGTCAAACTCATTACTTAATGCTGCATTCAATAACTAAATTGTATATTATAACCATTTGTTGTCTTTATTAGCCTCTTCCCCTCCCACCCATCCTCCTCAACACCCCCCTGCCCCCCCCCCTGATGGGAATCAACCGAATGAACCATTTTGTATGAGTTTACTTTTCTGCAAACAGTACATGCAATTCTACTGGAATCAGAAAACCACAGACTGTATTTAAGCTATAAATGTTACAATTTATATTTGTTAAAGCCCTAAACTTTGATAGGGGGCTGATTAAAGTGCATAAATTAATTTCTTAAAGAAACACTTTGTTTTTCAGTAAGGTAAAGCCCAAGTTTAGGATCCCTATCTTCATCAGTGTTTTGAAACATAACTGAGGACTTCACATGCAGCATAATATTATTATGGTGCATTGGGCTGAATTTTTGGCTGATTTGCACCCCATTTAGTGCCCCGGCGGGGCGCAAAAATGATTTTTGAGGCATGAAACGAGGCACACAAGATTTTGAGCCCAGGCGGAATTTTCGCCAATGGTTTTGACCGTTTTGATTATGTAAATCGTCCCATCGCTGCGCTAGTGCCCCAGATGGAACTTTCGAGCATGTTGCCCGATTTAGCGCCCGGGAACTTGCCAAGAAAAAACAGTCGGACCTAAGGCGCCATCTTGAAAACTGAGGAGAAAGTCAGAGTTCTGAATGATTAAAAGCATTGTTTGTGAGTTTATAATTTGTTTGAAAGGACGTTTTTTTTTTAAAAAGGGGGGGGCCATGCTATGTTGGGAGCCAGTAATCCTGGCTGCTATATTTATATGGCGTCGAACTGGAAGAAGGCTTGTTGATCATTTTCAACGTAATCGAAGAGGTCGCCGATGTATGGGAGGAGGCCTTGCCCCCCACGAGCTTACAGGGAACATCACTCATACCTCGAGCTCTCTGAGGCACAGTGTGTTAGAAGGCTGCATTTCTGAAAAGAGATGGTCACAGAAATATGCCAGCTCATACAAGCAGACCTACAGCTTACCAGCAGCAACAGGACTGCACTTCCCTCGAGGTGAAGGTGATGTCAGCAGCTCATAATTGAATGCTTTGTTTGAAGAGTTGGCCGGTTTATGAACAACATAAATCATAACATACTCAAAACATAGAATGCATCCAGCATCAACAACGTAATGCAGCAACCCCTGCCCCACTATCTTTTACCATCGGCTTCCCCCCCCCCGGTCCCCCCATCCCTTAGCACCCTCCCTTGCCTGCTGCTCCTAACCCAAGTGGTACCAAGATAGCATGCAGCAATGTTGCCAGAGCACTGCTGTGTTGGAGGGAGAGACAATGGAGATGCCACCTGGGGAGACACTGGACCAGCTTGTGGTGTAGAAGGCCTGGCTTCTGACTGGCGAGCCTCTTCATCGGCATCAACAGTCACAGGTGGTTTGGGTTTGGGTGTGACACTGGGGAACGCAGAGAATATGGCAGAAGGTTTTATGGACTGCATCACCTGCCCAAACTGAAGCAGAGCTTGTGCCTGTGATGGACCATATTTGGAAAGGCTTCTCACCACACTCTCTGGGACTTCAGTGTCACTGGTGGAGGCCACCAGCCTCGTGTGGGCATTGATGGCCACGCAGATTTCACGGTTCGCACCGACAATCTGCAACCCTACCTCCGTAATGGTCGCAGTGAGACTCTCGATGGTTGCGAGAATCTTACCTAAGACATCAAGGAGCAGAGTGAGCTCCCCTGGACATTCTCACCATGTCCAGTTCCACTGCCTGTCTGTCAGCAGACCGACTTTCCTGACTCACCCTCCGGAGAGATGGCATATGGGATTCGACCCCAGAACTGCATTGCTACACACCACAAATCCCAGGAGCCTCGGAGTTGTCGAACCCCAAGAAAGTTATGTCGTCGTTCTCGGACGAGGTAAGTGCTGGTGGTAGAAGAGGGGTGGATTGCATCTGCCCCGGAGTTGGCTGATTAGTAAACGTGTCCTCTTCGTCGTCGTCCTTCTCCACACGATGGCCTGATGAGGAGTGTTGTCTTGAGGGATGCTGCAGCTGTAGCTGGTCATCTGGAAGTAGAAAGCAACAGACGAGTGGTTAGCAGCAGGTGAGGGGGCAAGGTGTCATGAGGAAGATCGCATAGTACAGGCTTATTTGAAGGACCTCCGCTACTCCATTATATCTAGTCCAGAGATATTGCTCCAACCCTAGTTCACAGACACTGCATGACATTGTCCCAACCCAGCCCAGGGAGTGTGCAGGACTTACCCTCAGTTTCTGAGCAGGGGCCAGTGCCCCCCACTGGCAGTTGTCCGACCTGTGACGCCGATGAGGCCTGCCACTCGCTCCTCTATCGATGAGTGGCAGGGTCTGAGGCGGGCCGCCGCCTGTCCGCACCCGCTCGCAGTGATTGTGAGACTACAAAGATGAAAATGGGAATGGTTACAAGAGGATCCATCTGCTCTTGTGGCACACACAGCCACCAAAGCACATATACCATACTGGCTGAAGGTAATGCAGTCCTCTGTTTAATGGCTTTGGAAGTTGCACCTGGTTCATCAGGAGAACATCGAAGTGCAGAGACATCTTATGAGATCTCGGAAAGCAATCTTAATAATGTGTAAAGATCATTCATGGCAAATACATTGCCAAACTAAGCCTACCTATGTGTCATGTATTTTAAGAGGCAACCCACAGAGTGCTGAGAGACAGCAGCAGCATGAGAACACCCACAGACTGCTGACGGGCACCAAAAGCATGAGAACAAATATTGCCAGATTTATAATTGAAGTAATGAAGGAGTGCATGAATAAAAATTGTACTCACTCAAACGACCCTTGAAAGATCATTGAACTTCTTTCGGCATTGTGTGCCTCTCCTGACTACTGTGTCTGAGGCAGAGACCTCCTCAGCGATTTCCCTCCATATGCATTTGAAAATGGATGGCAGGGGTCTAGATCCACCATGCGATGTAACTCCTGCCATCTTCTCCCCTCTAGAAATTCGTCAGCCTCCTGGCTGAATCGCCTGGCACACTGTCTCGACTCCTTGTCTTCCATCAAAATCCAATTTTAAAATGGCTGATTCAGCCCCGGGTGTACTATGCATGCGCACAGCCACGCCCTGCATTAGCTTTTGCGACCGAACAGCAGAGAAGCGCGAAAAGAAAAGAAAAAATTGCGCATGCGCAGAACGGCCGATGTTTATTTTTAGCGCCGGAACTTTCGACTCCGGCACATAAATTGTGTGGTGCAACGCCGGAGTTAGTGCTAACGCTCCTCATAAACTTTAATTTGGCGAAAGTTGCGCGGTCTGGCACTATTGTTAACCAACGCTAAATTTTTGAATCTGCCGCGAATCCCCGGAAACGGGGGCAAACGCAAAACCAAGTCAGAATGGAAAGAAAGCTGTGTATTTTGTTGTGGCTGATCATGTCCTTTGTTGTTCGGGACTGACTGCAGGCAGGACAACAAAACAAAGCATTCAAAGTTATGCTTCAGCCACAGATGAGCCACATGAAGCTTGCTAGCTACAATCTCGTCAGCAATGTCCCTCAGCTCCAATCTCAGAGGGGCTTTCCATACTTCCAACAGGGTCCCACCCAGCCACCCTTAGTGCTGTGGGCTCCCTCCCCTCAAGACTGAATTGAGATTGTGTAACCTCCTTCGGATAATTTTAGCAATCCGAGAGGGGAGACTTCATTTTGTCTGGACTGGTGTCAAACCTGGATCTGAAAGGTAGTGTGTCAAACAGCCAACTTTCCATTGTGTACTTACAATTTCACTTTTATTCTACCAGTATGTTTTTGATGATCAAATGTGAGTTTCTTTTTTTTTAAAATAAAAATGTTAATTTACCTTTTTTGCAGGTGTTCATACGTACGTGGCTGTCCCAATGGCTGCAACACAGGTTTTTCCCAGGCGTTTTTTTTTCGAACTAACTACGGGTCACCGCTGAGCCAAATAGCTTTTTTTTTTAAAACAGTAAATAATTCCTCCCCCACCACACACCACAAAAAAAATTGCAAAAAATAAAAATTCACAAAACCCTTACCTACTAAATCGCTGAAAAAGAATTAAAAAAATAAAAACTTTAAGTTGCCTTTTTTGCAGGTCTTCATACCTACCACTGTCCCAAGGGCTGCAATGCAGGCATTTTCCACCTGCCCCCTCCCCCGCCGTCCCTAACCCGCACCACTCGGCCCAGGCATTTCTGGATTCGGGACATCGGAAAGACGCTCCGAAATCCTGAAATACCCGGACCTCGGCCCGGGTGTTTCTGGAATTGGGAAGTCGGAAAGACGTTCCGAAATCTGGAATGGCCTCGGTCCCGAGGTTTCCAGATTTTGAACACTTTACCTGTAGTAAGTCGCAATTACGGAAATCTGCTGGCAAAAATCTGAAGACTGTCCAACCCTCTGGGATCTTCTCACTGGGCTCTCGGTTTGAAAATCCATATCCTATTACAGGCACATACAGTTTATCAAAATGTTGACTTGGTTAATGCTAAGGCAGTTTTGCTTGCCTGGAGATTCAGATGGCACTATTTCCTGCTCAGTTATTTATGAATAGAATTGCATAAGCATTAAGTGCAGGCAGAAATACATGTTACAATCACTAATGTGTGTTCTTGTGTGAACACTATGGGCTAGACTTTCCACTTCACATCGCCCATCTATCGCCTAAAATGGACCTCTGTCGCCCATTTTGAGCAAAAAATGGAAACTAGGCCCAAAATATCGCCGGAAAAATAGGCCCCCAAGTTTCCACTTTGATCGCTGAGATGATCGCCCACACAAGGCCCATCCCAAGTTTCAGCACTTCGCTGGACCGATGCAAGGCCCAAAAGAGTACTAAAAAATAGTTGCTTCTTCAAGGCCTCAGAGAGGGAAATGGGCACTACAGACACCATTTTTAGCCTCTGAGGAAGGGTGGAGAATTGATCTGAGTTATTTAGAGAGTAAAATTGATGCAAATTGTACTCAGAAATTTGGGACAGGGAAGATAGTATTATCATCTTATCTATGCTAAATAGATCTCATTATATATTGGAATTATTTATTAAACAGCTTTTATGCACTGACGTTATTTAATATTCCGTGTTGAAACAGAATAAACAAACAAATCTGCATTAAGAACTGTATATTGTAAAACTTGTGTAAATAATAGAGAAGGTACAAAAGTTGTAGAATTTTTTTTTTATTAACAAACATAAAAAAATTTTAAGATCTAATGAACAACACCCTCCCTCCAAACCCCCCACCCCCCGCACCAACCGACCCTTCCCTCAAAATCCTCAAAACGTTAGAAGAATAAATTGGACATTTTAAAGAACAAGTGGCCATTTCAGTCATGACAACAAGTGACCAAGTGAATATTTAACTATTGAATACAATTGGCCAATTTAGTAACAATAACAAGAGTATAATAAATTGATAACAGCAAGTGAACATTTTAAAACAAGTGAACTATAGAGAAGGACTCCCCCTCCCTACCTGCGGCCATGTTTCCCTCCAGATTCTGTCCCACCCCATGTTAGGACCCCACCTGCCCGTTTTGGTCTACGCAGTCCAACACCAAGACATCGTGCAGAGTGGGATGTCAAGACTTCATGCCGTGGTGGAGGTGACGGAGAGGAAGCGGAAGTCTGAGGCTCTACTTCCGAGACCAGAGGAACTGTGCCCTCCGTACTCGCTTGCGTGCTCGGAGTTTCGCTGCGAGCAGACACAACACCTTTGAGTGCAGCGCGTGTCCAGCCAGCAACGCATGCCGTAGGACATTGGTTGCGGCTGTCTGCTACCGAATAGCCACCAAGGTCTCCCTTGCAGTCAGTGACTGCTCAGAAGAGCAGTTGGAGAAGTTCTGGCAGAACTTGCTCCAGGACGCTGGAAACTGGCTCCAGTTCGCAGAGAATCCCTTGAACCCGTGGATAAGGTCGCGACCAATCACGACCGTCTCCCTGCACAGGAAAATCAAGCTCTCTGTCTGGCTCTCCAAGGCAGGCGATTGCTCGCCACGCTGACCAGACCGCCGTGGGATCGGCGTTTGTAATGTGACACGTCTTGGCATCGCCACCTGCACACCGCTTGGTCCCGGTGCTGCTTCCATCTCAACCGAGATGGCCGCAGGTTGTTCCCCCCACCCCCCCACAAAGAAAAATCTCCTCTTCTTTCGTCTCCGTCTCCTCCTCCTCCTGCTGAAGCACAGCAGCACGTGTCTGCAGTGGCTCCTCCTCTTCTTCAGCCTCCTGTGATGTTGGAGACGGTTCAGTGGTAGTGGACTCCACTGACTCGACAACCACTTGACCTTTAATTTGATAAACAACGATTAACTATTCAAATTACAATTTTTCTCAAAGTCACAACATTGCAATGCTTTCCTTTACCCCATATGCACAGGTGATCACAAGCTTTAACAAGCCCGAACATGACCTCATTCGAACATCTATAGTACATCACCATTATATCTCAGATTATATTATAATTGCATAACATTACATTATCATTGCATAACACCAAATTACATTTTAATTGCATAACATTACATGCATAACTACGATATTTTCAGTATTTACTAATGATTCACACATTGCACAATGCACATTTCTCATTTCTCATTGCTCACATGTCACCACGGGATGTGACCGAACGGCTTTCTGGCCCCACCAAAGCCACCGCGAGCTCCTCGTAGGCAGATAGAGTTATCAACATGGCAGAGCCCCCGCCCGTCCTGCGTTGCTCCCGATTATTGATCGAGATCTTCTTCTGTAAATGATACGATAAGATTGCACGGCATAAGCAAATGGATCAGGCAATTTAAGACATTGAAGACATTTAAGACTGACAGATTAAAATGTTCTATTACAAATTAGCATTACGTTACATATTTCACATTACAACATTTAACTTTATGCTGGGTTTCATAAATTTATTCATAATTTAGTTATGCTTAAATGTAACCAAATAACATTGCAGATTCTTGTTACTATTTAGATCATTATAAATTTCAACTTACTCTCGCAGCTGCCAGTAGACTGTTCCAACATTTGCGGCATTGGTCCTGTGTCCAGGCTTCATTAGATGCCGACGTGACCATGTCGGCAATCTCTGCCCAAATCCTCCGATATGCACTGGGTGGAGGTTTCCCATGCCCACCACGTGTCAGATCCTCCCACGTGGTGCTGACAACATTCACGAGGGCCTCATTGGCCTCCCCGCTGAAAGGCTTGGCCCTACGCGCCTCAACTGTTGCCTCCATGTCAATTAATAGGAGTTTATTCAGACCACAAAATACTTTCTCCTCTTTCCCTCTCCCTCTCCCCGACCCTCAGAGCTTCTGAGCATGTGTGATGACCCCTGACCTCCCAAAACGCGGGAAGGAGCATCAACCTGAAAAAAAAATCAACCTGCATATGCGCAATAATGCGTTGCTAGGGAAGCTGCTTTTTTTCATTCACTTCCGTTTTCTTTGGCCGATTGTGAGATCGCCGAGAAATCACATCGCCCATTTGACATCGCTGGGGTGAGGCCGAGTGGAAAATCGCAAAAGAAAAAGTGGGCTTTGAGCTGGCGATCAGCACGGGGATTGGTCCCGCATCGCTGGAACAAGGCCCATTTTTTTCGGCCTTAGCCAGAAAGTGGAAAGTCTAGCCCTTAATCTTTGTTTCAAGCAATGTGGTGAAATGCTATAATTTCAAATCCTGTTTGTATCAAACCAAGAGCAATGATGCTTGGGCGACAAAGACAACAGTCTACTATGGTTATGATAAAATCGAGTACTTAAACCACAGTACATGTTTTGCTTGATTACTTTTGCTTGAAACTTTATCTGTAACAAATATAAATCTCATCTGTGGTAATTCAAAATTACTGTTTCAGGGGAAATGGGGCTTAAATCGTTCTACATGTGTGACCAATTTGAAAATCTTATAATGCTGATTCTTGGGTCATAAGGCCAAGTAAAGCTTAGAACTGCAAAAAATGATGTGGGTGGTTTTCCTTCAGCAGGAGAGGAAGCTGTAATTTCTTCTGTTAAAACAATGCGTGATTGAGCTATTTGAAATGTAGATGCTGAAACACTAGGTTCTTCGTTGATTCGCAAACATTTGTCAAATGCCAGTCAATATATTTAGTAATGTAATTCCTCATTTCCTTGCAGAGGGTGATACTCTGGAGGGGACTGAAGAGCATCCAACAGAAGAAGGTATTGGTTTTCATTTCAAACAACAGAGTTCTAATCTGTGGCTTCTGTGGAAATCTTCATTTTTATGTTCGTGTTAGCATAAGGCTGTTTAGTTGTATCTATTTTTATTCTCTGTAAGTTGATGCAGTTGAAGTTGTTACAAGTTTGTTAAATATTTAGTTTGCCTGCCAACATTCTGCATATAATAAAACTCGAGTTTTATTTTTGAAACTAAAGTCTTTTTTTATTTTAATTACCCAAAGAGAAAAATGAGATGGGTAATTTATTAGTAATTGAGGAAATCTAGTGGCGAGCATTAAGTTCAGGTTTTTATTTGCCATTCATAGCTTTCCTTAGGTATTGTGGGCCCAAGTTTCCACACGCGCCTAGAACGGCGCAGTCCCGACCAGGACGCCCGTTTTTCGCGCCACAAAGTGCGCCTAAAAAAATCCTCCGTATTCTCCACCTACCTGCAGGTCCTCTGGCCCTCGGCGCAGCCAGCACGAGCTGTGGGGGGGGCGGAGCCAGGTCCCTGCGCTGAAAACAGTGCCGGGACCTCTGCACATGCGCGTTACAGTGGGCACGCAAGTGCAGTAGCTCCAATCGCCGAACTGTGTGGGAGGGGCCCGAAGCACGCAGCCCCTAGCCCTGGCCGAATGGCCTCACTGGGGCTGCGTGAATAAGGCTCCTCCCACGGCCAGCTCCTGCTCCCCCCCCCCCCCCCCCCCCCCGACCAGACCCGACACCCGCTCCCCGCCCCCCCCCCTGCCTCCGGACCAGACCCGACACCCGCACCCCGCCCCTCCCCTGCCTCCGGACCAGACCCGACACCCGCACCCCGCCCCTCCCCTGCCTCCGGACCAGACCCGACACCTGCGCCCCCCCCCCTCTGACTGACCCGACCGACCCGCGCTCCTGTTCCCGCTCCCCGACCCGACCGCGCTCCTGTTCCCGCTCCCGCTCCCGCTCCCCGACCCGCGCTCCTGTTCCTGCTCTGCGCGCGCCGCCCCCCCCCCTGACTGGACCCGACCCGAGCTCCTGTTCCCCGCTCCGCCCCCCCCCCCCCCCCCCGACTGGACCCGACCCGAGCTCCTGTTCCCGCTCCGCCCACCCCCGACTGGACCCGACCCGACCCGAGCTCCTGTTCCCGCTCCGCCCCCCCCCCCCCCCCCCCCCCCCCCCCGACTGGACCCGACCC